>NC_081311.1:44165208-44814166 GCF_026419965.1 Kogia breviceps | reverse complement strand
GGTTGGACCACTGCTGTTTCAGTGGCTCCACCCTATCTTCACGTCCCTTCATGCTGCTTTTCTCATCCCAGCTGACCCTGTCTAGCCCCACAGCTTCAATGCCATCTGCATGCTGGCGGCTTCCAGCCTGCATCTCTTGTCCTCATGTCTCTCCTGAGCCTGGACTTGTATATCCAACCTCTTCCTAGACATCTGCTCAAAAGTTCTGCTAGGACCCCACACTTACCACTTCTGAAACAGAACTCTCAGTTCCCCTCCAGTCTTCTCCAAGTCAGGAAATAAGACTCGCAGGCATCCCTGACTCAGTTCATTCTTTCACAGCCACATCCTTCCTATCAGAAAGTCCCGCTGATTTTACCGTTAAAGTACATCCCACATCAGACGGCTTCTCATCACTTCTGCCATGACCACATGGTTTAAAGCACCCTCAGCTCTCGGATGGACTCTACGGCGGCTCTCACCTGGTTTCCTTTCCACACTTCTTCTCTCTAAACTCTGTTGTCCGCATGGATTCCTCTGCTCAACACCTCTTGGTGGCTACTCACCACTATTAGGACAGAAGGGAAACTCCCTCACTTTGCCCACAAGGTGCAATGTGATCTGGCCCCTCACTTCTCCAACTTATCTCCTGCTCCTCCCCCTGGTCACACAGATACAGCGTGGAGCTTTAGGCTGAGTTTGTTCTGGATTTCTCCTCCAATTCTCATGTCATCCAGTGACCAGCTGGTTCCTGCCCAAATGTTAGCATCCCATCTCACTTTCTATGCTTGGACTCCACCTTTTTTCTCCACATTACTTTGCACTTCCTAGGATTTATGACTATTATTATTATTTTTATATTACATTAATTTATTATTCATTACTTACATTAATTCCTTCACTATTTATTCATTTTTTTGTTAGTTTCAGCTTTATAACAAAGTGAATCAGCTATACACATACATATATTCTCCATATCTCTTCCCTCTTGCATCTCCCTCCCACCCTCCTTATCCCACTCCTCTAGGTGATCACAAAGCACCAAGCTGATCTCCCTGTGCTATGCAGCTGCTTCCCACTAGCTATTTTACATTTGGTAGTGTATGTAAGTCCATGCCACTCTCTCACTTCATCCCAGCTTACCCTTCCCCCTCCCTGTGTCCTCAAGTCCATTCCCAATGGCTGAGTCTTTATGTTAGCATATGGTATTTTTTTTCTCTTTCTGAGTTCACTCTGTATCACAGACTCTAGGTCCATCCACCTCACTACAAATAACTCAGTTTTGTTTCTTTTTATGGCTGAATAATATTACATTGTATATAAGTGCCACATCTCCTTTATCCATTCATATGTCGATGGATATATAGGTTGCTTCCATATCCAGGCTATTGTAAATAGAGCTGCAATGAATATTGTGGTACATGACTCTCTTTGAACTCTGGTTTCCTCAGGGTATATGGCCAGTAATGGGATTGCTGGGTCATATGGTAGTTCTATTTGTAGTTTTTTAAGGAACCTCCATACTGTTCTCCATAGTGGCTGTATCAATTTACATTCCCACCAACAGTGCAAGAGGGTTCCCTTTTCTCCACACCTTCTCCAGTATTTATTGTTTGTAGATTTTTTGATGATGGCCATTCTGACTGGTGTGAGGTGATACCTCATTGCAGTTTTGATTTGCATTTCTCTAATGATTAGTGAGTTGAGCATCCTTTCATGTGTTTGTTGGCAATCTGTATATCTTCTTTGGAGAAATGTCTGTTTAGGTCTTCTGCCCAGTTTTGGATTGGGTTTGTTGTTTTTGGATATTGAGCTCCATGAGCTGCTTGTATATTTTGGAGATTAATCATTTGTCAGTTGCTTCATTTGCAAATATTTTTTCCCATTCTGAGGATTGTGTTTTCATCTTGTTTTTGGTTTCCTTTGCTGTGCAAAAGCTTTGAAGTTTCATTAGGTCCCATTTGTTTATTTTTGTTTTTATTTCCATTTCTCTAGGAGGAGGGTCAAAAAGGATCCTGCTGTGATTTATGTCATAGAGTGTTCTGCCTATGTTTTCCTCTAAGAGTTTGATAGTGTTTGGCCTTACATTTAGGTCTTTATTCCATTTTGGGTTTATTTTTATGTATGGTGTTAGGGAGTGTTCTAATTTCATTCTTTTACATGTAGCTGTCCGGTTTTCCCAGCACCACTTATGGAAGAGGCTGTCTTTACTCCATTCTTGCCTCCTTTATCAAAAATAAGGTGACTGTATGGGCATGAGCTTATCTCTGGGCTTTCTATCCTGTTCTCTTCATCTATATTTCTGTATTTGTGGCAGTACCATACTGTCTTGATTACTGTAGCTTTGCAGTGTAGTCTTAATTCAGGGACCCCGATTACTCCAGCTCCCTTTTTCTTTCTCAAGATTGCTTTGGCTATTTGGAGTCTTTTGTGTTTCATACAAATTGTGAAAATTTTTGTTCTAGTTCTGTGATAAATTCCATTGGTCGCTTGATAGGGATTGCATTGAATCTGTAGATTGCTTTGGGTAGTATAGTCATTTTCACAATGATGATTCTTCCAATCCAAGAACATGGTATATTTCTCCATCTGTTTGTATCACCTTTAATTTCTCTCATCAGTATCTTATAGTTTTTTGCATACAGGTCTTTTGTCTCCTTATGTAGGTTTATTCCTAGATATTTTATTCTTTTTGTTACAATGGTAAATGGGAATGTTTCCTTAATTTCTCTTTCAGATTTTTCATCACTAATGTATAGGAATGCAAGAGATTTCTGTGCATTAATTTTGTATCCTGCTACTTTACCAAATTCATTGATTAGCTCGAGTAGTTTTCTGGTAGCCTCTTCAGGATTCTCTGTGTATAGTATCATGTCATCTACAAACAGTGACAGCTTTGTTTCTTCTTTTCCTATTTGGAGTCCTTTTATTTATTTTTCTTTTCTGATTGCTGTGGGTAAAACTTCCAAAACTATGTTGAATAATAGTGGTGAGAGTGGGCAACCTTGTCTTGTTCCTGATCTTAGTGGAAATAGTTTTTCACCTTTGAGCATGATTTTGGCTGTGAGTTTGTCATATATGGCCTTGATTATGTTGAGGTAAGTTCCCTCTATACCTACTTTCTGAATGGTTTTTATCATAAATGGGTGTTGAATTTTGTCAAAAGATTTTTTTCTGCATGTATTGAGATGATCATATGTTTTTTCTCCTTCAGTTTGTTAATATGGTTTATCACATTGATTGATTTGCATATATTGGAGAATCCTTGCATTCCTGGGGTAAACCCCACTTGGTCATGGTGTATGACCCTTTTAATGTGCTGTTGGATTCTGTTTGCTAGTATTTTGCTGAGGATTTTTGCATCTATGTTCATCAGTGTTATTAGCCTGTAGTTTTCTTTCTTTGTGACCTATTTGTCTGGTTTTGGTATCAGGGTGATGGTGGCCATGTAGAATGAGTTTGGGAGTGTTCCTCCCTCTGCTATATTTTGGAAGAGTTTGAGAATAGGTGTTAACTCTTCTCTAAATGTTTGATAGAATTTGCCTGTGAAGTTATCTGGTCCTGGGCTTTTTTTTTTTTTTTTTTTTTTTTTTTTTGCGGTATGCGGGCCTCTCACTGTTGTGGCCTCTCCCGTTGTGGAGCACAGGCTCCGGACGCGCAGGCCCAGCGGCCATGGCTCACGGGCTCAGTTGCTCTGCGGCATGTGGGATCTTCCCGGACCAGGGCACGAACCCGTGTCTCCTGCATCGGCAGGCGGATTCTCAACCACTGCGCCACCAGGGAAACCCTGGTCCTGGGCTTTTGTTTGTTGGAAGATTTTTAATCACAGTCTCAATTTCAGTGCTTGTGATTGGTCTGTTTATTTTTTCTATTTCTTCCTGGTTCAGTCTCAGAAGGCTGTGCTTTGGAAAGAATTTGTCCATTTCTTCCAGGCTGTCCATTTTGTTGGCATATAGTTACTTGTAGTCATCTCTCACGATCCTTTGTATTTCTGCAGTGTCAGTTGTTTCTTCTCCGTTTTCATTTCTAATTCTACTGATGTGAGTTTTGTCCCTTTTTTTCTTGATGGGTCTGGCTAATGGTTTATCAATTTTGTTTATCTTCTCAAGAACCAGCTTTTAATTTTATTGATTTTTGCTATCATTTCCTTCATATCTTTTTCATTTATTTCTGATCTGATCTTTATGATTTCTTTCCTTCTGCTAACTTTAGGGTTTTTTTGTTCTTCTTTTTCTAATTGCTTTAGGTGTAAGGCTAAGTTGTTTATTTGAGATGTTTCTTGAGGTAAGATTGTATTGCTATAAACTTCCCTCTTAGAAGTGCTTTTGCTGCATTGCTTAGGTTTTGGGTCATCGTGTTTTCATTGTCATTTGTTTCTAGGTATTTTTTGATTTCCTCTTTGATTTATTCAGTGATATCTTAATTATTTAGTAATGTATTGTTTAGCCTCCATGTGTTTGTACTTTTTACAGACTTTTTCCTGTAATTAATCTCTAGTCTCATAGCGTTGTGGTCAGAAAAGATAGTTGATACCATTTCAATTTTCTTAAATTTACCAAGGCTTTATCTGTGACCCAGGATATGATCTATCCTGGAGAATGTTCCATAACCACTTGAGAAAAAAGTGTATTCTGTTGTTTTTGGATGTAATGTTCCATAAATATCAATTAACTCCATCTTGTTTAATGTATCATTTAAAGCTTGTGTTTCCTTATTTATTTTCATTTTCGATGATCTGTCCTTTGGTGAAAGTGGGGTGTTAAAGTCCCCTACTATTATTGTGTTACTGTCAATTTCCCCTTTTATGGATGTTAGCATTTGCCTTATGTATTGAGGTGTTCCTATGTTGGATGTATAAATATTTACAATTGTTATATCTTTTCTTGGATTGATCCTTTGATCATTTTGTAGTCTTCTTCTTTGTCTCTTGTAACATTCTGTAATTTAAAGCCTATTTTGTCTGATATGAGAATTAGTACTCCAGCTTTCTCTTGATTTCCGTTGGCATGGAATGTCTTTTTCCATCCCCTCACTTTCATTCTGTACATGTCCCTAGATCTGAAGTTGGGTGTCTTTTAGACAGCATATGTACAGGTCTTGTTTTAATATCCATTCAGTCAGTCTATGTCTTTTGGTTGGAGCTTTTAATCCATTTACATTTAAGGCAATTATCGATATGTATGTTACTTTTACCTTTTTCTTAATTGTTTTGGGTTTGTTATTGTAGGTCTTTTCCTTTTCTTGTGTTTCCTGCTTAGAGAAGTTCCTTTAGCATTTGTGGTAAAGCTGGTTTGGTGGTGCTGAATTCTCTTAGCTTTTGCTTGTCTGTAAAGATTTTAATTTCTGTGTTGAATCTGAATGAGATCCTTTCTGGGTAGAGTAATCTTGGTTGTAGGTTTTTCCCTTTCATCACTTTAAATATGTCCTGCCACTCCCTTCTGACTTGCAGAGTTTCTGCTGAAAGATCAGCTGTTAACCTTATGGGAATCCCCTTGTATGTTATTTGTTGTTTTTCCCTTGCTGCTTTTAATATTTTTTCTTTGTATTTAATTTTTGATAGTTTGATTAATATGTGTCTTGGCGTGTTTCTCCTTGGATTTATCCTATATGGGACTCTGCACTTCCTGGATTTGATTGACTATTTCCTTTCCCATATTAGGGAAGTTTTCAACTTTAATCTCTTCAAACATTTTCTCAGTCCCTTTCTTTTTCTCTTCTTCTGCGACCCCTATAATTCGAATGTTGGTGCGTTTAATGTTGTCCCAGAGGTCTCTGAGACTGTCCTCAATTCTTTTCATTATTTTTTCTTTATTCTGCTCTGTGGTAGTTATTTCCACTATTTTATCTTCCAGATCACTTACCCATCCTTCTACCTTAGTTATTTTGCTGTTGATTCCTTCTAGAGAATTTTTAATTTCATTTATTGTGTTGTTCATCATTGTTTAGTTCTTCTAGGTCCTTGTTAAACGTTTCTTGTGTTTTCTCCATTCTGTTTCCAAGATTTTGGATCATTTTACTATCATTTTTCTGAAATCTTTTCCAGATAGATTGCCTATTTCCTCTTCATTTGTTTGGTTGGTGGGTTTTTACCTTGTTCCTTCATCTGCTGTGTGTTTTTCTGTGTTCTCATTTTGCTTAACTTACTGTGCTTGGGGTCTCCTGTTCGCAGGCTGCAGGTTCGTAGTTCCTGTTATTTTTGGTGTCTGCCCCCAGTGGGTGAGGTTGGTTCAGTGTGTTGTGTAGGCTTTTTGATGGAGAGGTTCCTGTGTTCTGGTGGATGAGGCTGGATCTTGTCTTTCTCGTGGGCAGGACCGCATCTGGTGGTGTGGTTTGGGGTGTCTGTGACCTTATTATGATTTTAGACAGCCTCTCTGCTGATGGGTGGGGTTGTGTTCCTGTCTTGCTAGTTGTTTGGCATAGGGTGTCCAGCACTGTAGCTTGCTGGTCCTTTAGTGGAGCTGGGTCTTAGCATTGAGATGGAGGAAATCTCTGGGAGAGCTTTCTCCTTTTGATATTACATGGAGCCGGGAGGTCTCTTGTGGAGCAGTGTTCTGAACTTGGCTCTCCCACCTCAGAGGCACAGGGCTGACACACGGCTGGAGCACCAAGACACTGTCAGCCACTCGGTGTTCAGAGGCCTGAGCAGTGGGAGCTGCAGCCCTGACTCCAGCAGAGGCCTGAGGCCCAGTCGGTCCTCAGCAGGGAGTGACAGGATGGGCCCTGGGGGCTCCTGAGCACCTTCTGCACCCTCTGCTGCCTCGGGTTGAGGAGCAGTAACCTCTGGAGCTGGAGCAGTCCATTCACTGTGAAATTCCTCCTCATCTGTGGCCCTTTCTGCAGCCCCTGGCCTTCCTTTCCAATTTCTTCAGGATCTGTCCACCTTCATTTTTGAAGGATAATTTTACTTTGTTGATAGTTTTTTTTTTTTTTTTTTTTTCCTGCAGCACTCTGAATATGTCATTACTCTGCCTTCTAGCCTCCACTGTCTGGTGAGAAGTCAGTCACTAATCATATTGTTGTTCCCTGTTGTGTCATGAGTCGTTTTTCTCTTGCTGCTTTAAAAATTTTCTGTCTTGCTTTCAGTGGCTTGACCATGATTTGTCTGGGTGTGTATCTTTTCATTTTTTGGTTTCCTTGAAACTTTTGCAACTGTATAATAATCTTTTTCAAAAAACTGGGGAATTTCCAGCTGTTACTTCTTTAAACAGTTTCTTCTTTCCTTTTTTTTTCTTGTCATTCTAGGACTACTATTACACATATATTACTACATTTGAATTTTTCTTGTAGTTTTCCAACACTGTTCAATTTTATTCAGACTTTTCAACTTTTCAACTGTTTTTAGATTGGACAGTTTCTTTTGACATATCTGTGTGAGTGTAAAGTTACCAAGTAAATTTGACAGTGGAGATGATATCTTGTTCTTATTTTCTTCTCATCTGGCCTCAATTTCTTAATCTAAAGAACACTGGCAAAACCCTATGAATTTCTGAATAGGAGATAAATATAGATAGCAGAGACACCTGCACCCTGAAAACCAGAGTGAAAGGAGTAGTGTGGCTAATCAGTTTAGCTTTGGATCAAAATTTGCCTACTCCATCAGGAAAACCAGAGCCCCATGGTTAACATGACCCACCCTCGAGATGGTAATTAGTGACCATTTATTCTTTTTAAAGTAAATCTTATATGTGTGTGTGTTTGGTTCATGAGGGAATGGTAATCTCATTTTCCATATGAGGTGGTTGCTCAGAGTGTTCTTTCCAAAAACAAAGAACAATTGCCCTGGAAGGAATTCTGGCTAATGCAATTTTTTTTTTTTTTTTTTTGACACATTACTTACCTTCTCTTGTGACTCAGTTTCCTGTAATCTGTAAATGGGGATAATAGATTATCATAATGACTAAATAAGTTAATATACGTAACTATTTCAGGAAAGTGTCTGGCACATAGCAAGCATTATGTATTAGCCATTATTATGATCATTTAATAACGTTTCTATGGTATTTATAACCTCAGAGATGTACTAGAACACCAGATGAAATGGCACCCCAGGTCATTTCTCAGTGTAGCCCTGGGCCTATTTCATTTCTCTAGAACTTGTGTTGCCCATGGTGGAAGGATGGTTCCAATGATAAGTGATTTGAAGAATCACTGGGACAATATTTATCAGGTGTGAAATTCAGTTGCCCTTTAATGGTGTTTTTACCTGGTGATAGAATCAGTGATTAAGGTCACATTTCATTTTGGTTACTTTTGAAAGAGAATAGTCAAGTCAATCATATGACAGCTTTGTTGTGGTTGTTGTAAACATTGCCTTCATCTTTTAGATCCTGATTTTTAAATGCACCTGTGTGATGCTATACCAACACTAATGGATTTTGAGTTCTTAACAGCTATTTCCACTCAAGTACCCTTTTCCCTACTTCCAACAGTTGAATTTAAGCAGAACTGAATTGAGTCATCTCCACTGTCCTGGTTCTGTTATAGCTAGCGTTAAAACAAACAAAAACGTTTGACAAAAGGACCCTGGACCATTATGACATATTTTTTGAACGATCACTAGGAAATATAAATCACCTTGATGAAACCAATATCTTTAAAACACTTTGCTTTAAAAACACTGAATTTATTAATCTTTTTGTAAAATTTGCATATATGTAGAAAAAAACAGTATAAATTCCCTTAACTAGGATGCCCCATATAACTCTAATTAGAGCAGTTGAAGTGGGTTTTACTACAATTCAGGTTTCCACAGAGGGCTTAATCAACCTTCATGCATAATGAACACCCAGTAATGTTAAAGTGTAATCTATATGTGAAAAGGGTGTGAGAAAGAAACTATCCCCAGAGGTAAGACTGACTCTTAAATGTTTCAGATGGTTCAGGAGTTCTGTTACACTTGTTGACTAAAATAATATATATATGACAACCTAAAATTTGAGAGGTACATTTTATTTGGCAGAAATTTTTAGGACTTCAAGCCCAGGAGGTAGCATCTCAAGTAACCCTGAGAGAACTGCTTCTAGGAGGCGAGGGGGGAGCCAGGATATATAGGAGTTTTGCAACAGATGGCAGGTAGACTGAATGTCAAATAGACTGAATGTCAAAAGATTATTGTTAAGGAAAACCAGATATCTCAAGTTAAGGAATTAAGCACTTTTCTATGTATGGGAAGATGCATGAGTGTGGACTCACTGAAATCATTCTTTTGATAGCACCTCAGCTATCTGAGGCCAGTATCCTCATATCCTGAGTTTCCTCAGGGCTCACCGTGGGGAGTGGCTGCAGTCTGATGGCTGCTGGATGTCAGGTATTCTTTTCCTTCATTAGTTCCCTCAGTGCTCACCAGCTCACTGTTGGCAGTGGCTGCAATAGCTGATGACTGTGATATCCTTTGTTTACTGATATGATAGGCAGTCTTCCATTTCTCACACTGAATGTAAATTCTGATATTATTTTAGTACATTCAAGCTTTAGACAATGAAAATATGCATGTAGGATTTATAATACTTCATGTTTTATTAGAGAATGGCAGTCAAATATCTTTTTAGAGCTATCTTAAGTCTATAAAATCAAAATTACATGCCTCCAATTAATATAATAAAACTTTCAGCATTCAGTATTATGTGAATACTGTTACAAATATCTCTTATTGTTACTGTTTACATAGATCAGTATCTTTCATGATCATTTTAATTCCCTCAGCATTAAGTAATTTCCTAAAGCAAGTGGCGAATAGGAGTAAGCAAGAAGCATCTCAGTAAACCTTTGTTTACTGACTGGTTATTTAGTCTCTTCATTTGGAATAGGTGTTTAATAACCTTGTGCTGATCATTGTTCCACATGAAGCTGAATCTGGCCTCTGTACCCCGACACCGAATTAAATCTCGGAGACAAGAGTTTTGCGTGAAGTAGGAAAGGATAGCTTTATTGCTTTGCCAGGCAAAGGGGGCCACAGGTGGCCAATGACCTCAAAACTGTGTCCCAACCTGGAGGGGACAGTGAGAAGTTTTATGTAATGGTTCAAAGAGGGTGTGATCAGCTTGTGGACATTCTTCTGATTGGTTGGTGGTGAGGTAAGTGGGAGTCAGCATCATCAACCTTGTGGTTCCAACTGGTCTGGGGCCAAAGTGTCTGTGGGCAGCATACTGTTAATTTCACCCACCTGGTGGGGGTTTCAGTATCTGCAGAACAGCTCAATGATATTGTGATGTGTATCCCTTGATGGGGAACCAGGACCTTGTCCCAAGGCTGCACTATTGTTTCTCTTGACTCTTCCTCCCTTGTCTCTGCATCCCCTCCCTTTCCTAATTACCAACTCTTGGAACCTGCTCATTGGAACTCAGGGAAGGTCATGGAGGCCGAAATGAAGCACATTTCCTGTAATCAAGAAATGGGGGACACAGAAAGAATTTTGGGCCCAGAAGCCCCATAGGGTCCTGCTCGGTATCATACAGAGTCTTAGGTAACTGAAATGTTGGTCTTAATATTAATCCTGTGCAGAAAGAAATGAGAGGAATCAAAGTGTTGAATAGTGGGCATAGGTGAAATTTTTAGTTTGCAGAGATGTCTTTATGACTGAAACCCACAATTGTGAAGGAAAAGATGTATTCTGACCATTTGAACAGTAATTATCAGTAATTTCTGTGACCTTTACCTGGTTTTCCCATTTCTATTCAAACATGAATAGAAGGATCCTGGAAGTGCTATTTCCTATGGTTTCAGGTGACTCACAATTTGTCTGTGAAGTTCACGGCCTGTGATTGGGACCTCTGACTTGGTTTACAAGTTGCTATCTCAGATTTCTTTTGTTGTGCTTAGTATTGCTCAGATGGGGATGTTGTACTTGATATAACAAAGCTGCTAAGGACTAATTTTGCTCTTTATTTATTTAAAAAGTATTTCTTGAGTGTTATAAGAAGAACAGGGGATAAAGTAGTTAACATGAGGCTGCCCTTGATCTCAAATAGCTCCCTAGTGGCTCTGGCTTGTTTGCTTTAAAGAGGGCTGCATCTTGGATATGCCTGTGTTGCCTCACTTTCCGTTTCCTTACATCTACCATTGACCTTCCCCAAATAAATCCCTACTGTTAGACCTGAACGGTCTCCGAGGTATCCCAGCTCGCCCAAGAACCGCCAAGAGTCGAGAGTCGCTGCAACACGCAAGAGGTTTATTAGGAGCCGGTGCACCGGGGTTCCTTGGTCCTCACGCAGGAGGCCGAAGAGGAACACCCCGGAACACCCCCCCCCCCCAAGCGGAATCACATACATTTTATAGCTTTCATTTTTTCATTATGCAAAGTGTGGATATATCAAGGGTTTTTTTCTCATTGGTTTGTTTGTTCCGGACCGGAGTGGGGACTTGGCTCTAGTTCCTTGATTGGTTGGCTGTCGGATGCCTACTTTACATTTACCGGAGTGGGGGGGTCTTGGCTCTAGTTCCTTGATTGGTTAGCTGTCGGATGCCTACTTTACATTTTCGTGTTTTTGTGGTGGGGGGTTGAGTCACATGAGTTATGGTTGGCTGGGGCGACCTTTAAACTCTTTGGCTTAATCATTCTTATCACCCGCCATACTTGTTTGCTCGAGGTCTTATCCCCCCGCCATACTTGTTTGCTCGCGGTTAGGGCATGTCTCAGACATGTCCTGTTTTCCAGGCCTTTGTTGTTTGCTCAGAACGGTTTCTGCCCAGGGGGGACATTCCAGTATCTTATTGCCAGCCGAAAAAAGCTCAAAAGTATCGATAGGGAAGTAGGGGTGTAAGTATAGTTAAGGCCCTACACTACATTACCATAGTATTTTGCTTTTTGTTATGATTCACAGTGCTCTTACTATTTACAGCCAATATTTATTGAGCTTTATTCCATGCAAGGCACTGTGTCAAGGTCCTTGGAGGGATCATCTCATTTAGTTCTTACAACAATGGGTACTATTATTTTCTCTATTCAGTAGGAAATGAAACAGAACTTTAAAGAGTCTAAGTACATTATTCCAGGTTATAATCTGGTGGAGCTGAAACTACTTCTACAGCCTCACTCTAGAACTCAACACTTAGTTACTGTGATAAACTGTCTCCTACTCACTTTATTTTCTTTACTTATTCTAGTAATTCCTAACTAAGAGAGCTGGGTAAATGGGGGGTTGACTAGGGGAAATGTGTGTTAATTATAAGAGGAAATT
This sequence comes from Kogia breviceps, assembly GCF_026419965.1. Lineage (NCBI taxonomy): Eukaryota > Metazoa > Chordata > Mammalia > Artiodactyla > Physeteridae > Kogia > Kogia breviceps. Next base: position 44,802,011 of record NC_081311.1, on the reverse strand, counting down.
TCAAAATACACCTCTTAGATCTTCCTCCCCAGAGATTCTGATCTGCCCTTTGCTGGTAGGAGGGACCTGTAATTTGATCTGAAAAAAACTCTGGCAATAATTTTGCTTCACCCTCTCTGAGAAACATTAGGGAACAGTTATATTTGCTGTATCCCAGACTGCATACTTCCTACTTCACTCTTCCAGCCATTTGATTTCCAGCTGGACTCTGGAATGACTTTGATCATTCTTCTTTGTTCTGGGTGTCTGGCTCTGTCTGCTAACCCTACAGTAAATGGGAGCACTGTAGCACCCAGTTTGACCCCTGTCTCCCCTGAGCTACTCCCAAAGAGGCTGCAGGCCTTCAGGTGGGGCTCCTTCATGACTTCTTTCTGCCCACAGTGTAAAAAGTCTTTTTTCACTTTCAGTATTCCTTTTCTTGGGGTTTTAACTAAATTTTAATAGGAGGTCAGTAATTGCAGCATAACAGATTTAAGGCAAATGGGTTGCAGACAAAAAGTCCTAGAAGATATATGACCAGAAGTCAATTCCCAATTTGCTGTTTTCAAGTGACCTTTGATCCATTTGAACATTTGATGGGAAAATAGTAAAAAAGAATTATCTGCTGACTTTGAAAATTGTGTAATTTTCTGGAATTATTTAAGTAAACCCAGTAAGCATTTATTCAGTTCTTAATACATAGGGCACTTTTATAGGCTTTACAGATGATATCCGAGTGAGATGTATAAACACTGCTCTTAAGCCTAGAAGGAAGAACACAAATGCAGCTAACAATAATCAAACGCATGAGACCTGTGGCAGAGGTTTAAAGCCATGCCTGTGGAATCCTTGGAGGCTGTTCAAAGCACAAGCACCACATGCATTACAGCTAAGCCTCATGGGAAAAGTCATTGTTAAGCTACAAGGAAGTGAGGTAGAGAGGAATTGGAATTGGAGAGAATAGCAGGAGGAGAGGCTAGAGAGGAAGGGAAGGGCCAGTACATGTAGACTGTTGCGTACCATCTATGTTCAGTATTATCTGTCTTTGGGTTCAAACCAAACAATGTGTTTCATTTGTATAGTTGGTGAATCTGATAGGTACTAGCTCATTTTGATTTTCATTGATCTAGACTTACAGGCACTGCTGGACTCTCTTTTCTCCTAGCTATTCACAGGATTGACTCTGAATATGTTTCCCTGAGAGTGACAGAAATGCACAACCTCTTTTTATTTATTGTTCAGCGAGTCTGTGTGGCTCATTCTATAATAAGTGCAAAATTGTCATCGAGGGCTTCCCTGGTGGCGCAGTGGTTGAGAATCCGCCTACCGATGCAGGGGACACGGGTTCGTGCCCCGGTCCAGGAAGATCCCACATGCCGCGGAGCGGCTGGGCCCGTGAGCCATGGCCACTGAGTCTGCGCGTCCAGAGCCTGTGCTCCGCAACAGGAGAGGCCACAACAGTGAGAGGCCCACGTACCACAAAAAAAAAAAAAAAAAAAAAAAAAAAAAAAAAATTGGTCATCGAGAGAATCAGGACTATAGTTTTCATTAGTCTCACTTATATATTATGCACCAAAAAGGGAAAAGATAGATCCTACCATTAAAAATGATTGCCCTTACTGCTAATTGATATGATCAACTTGTAGTAGTCTAAAAGCTAATTTTTTATAGCCAAGTCTGAGGTTCAGCAATGCAAAGGTAGTTATTATGCCTCTTATCTTTCTTTAAAATTTACTGCCCCCACTAAATACACTACCACCATATAATTGTTTTCTTTACCTCCATCCTTTCCTCTCCTCTTCACTTGATCACCTAACTTATATTCCATTATCTCAACCTAAAAAAATAGGGTAAATTGGTTAATCTTTTGTATGAAGTAAAAATCTTCTTCCTAAAATTCCCTTCCTATTTTTTAAGGCTTGAGTTATCCCAATCTTGCCATATATTTATGCCCATTAGCTACATTTTCTCAAGGAGACCATTCATTACCCTTGAATAAAGAGTGAAATTTGGGTTTTTCCTTCAAATGTCAGGAATTCAGGATTCTGTTTGCATCAGTGACTTTGAAATGATTGCAAGTACATAAAGTGCAATTTATTGTCACTTTAAAATATATAAGCTGACAAAAGGGGCATGAAGTTACTTATCACACACTATACAATGAACTACATCTATCTATCCATCCATTTAACAGATGTTTATTGAAGTTCCTTTAGCTAGTTTATTGGAATACAAAGGTGAACACCAATGATAGCTGATCTACTTTATAGCCCATAACTTATAGTATCATTTTCACAAGAAAATTATAGAATTTATCAGTAACCCTGCTTTCTTTAGAACTTTAGGAACTAGCTACTTAGGTGACAATGAATTTATACTGGTTGATATTGGTTTCAACTACAAAAGTAACTCATAGATGAGAGAAATCAGTGTGGCCTCTGGTAATTAGGAAAGGATTGGCAGAGAAACTGGGACTATATAGGAGCCTTGAAAGATGATTAGTACTTAAATAAATGAAGGCAAGTGGAGATATCCATCCAACTATGTGAAGGTTGAGAAATAAATTCCATTCTTCCAATGCACAGGCAGTTTTCCACGTGTGTGTATCTTTGGTTTCAGTATGATTGACCATGAAGAGCAGCACTGGTTCGAAGCCAACAATTTTGGTTTTAGGATTCTTCCTTGTGGCTACATTGACAAATTATTCATTTAGCCTTTTATCAATACTTCTATCAATCAGGTGAGCAACAGATATAGAAACTTACAGAAATCTTCTCATCTAAAGGGCATCCTGCAGTGTGATCCATTTATCATTTTTATGTGAAGTGAGGGGATGCTCCTTGAAGGCAGAGACTGTTTTTATTTGCTTTAGGTTTTTGCTTAATTTTTTCTTGTTTACAGTAAACATTTAGTTTACCATAGTATATATTCATTAAGTATTCAGTAAATATTGAGGATACTGGGTAGAGGAAGAGGGTAGAGATCATAAGTTCTCATTGCCTCTTAGGAGGTAATTTTATGTAGGTTGAATGGAGTGGGCATGAGAAAACTATGAACCAGCAAAACCTGATTTTGTTGATTAACAAAAGGACACAGTGCTGAGAAATTTTGTTTTCTGAAATCATAGACTGTCAGAAACTTTGCTGTTTGAAGACCATATCAATAAGAATGGAATAGCTCACTTTGCATAAAGGATCTGAGTCACTTTGAGGCAACCTGAACTAATAAGCCATGTTCAGAGCTATATAGATAAGGAGTTTCTAAATAAAACATGCTAAATTTATTTTAACTTTGTAGTTTTCAAGGAAACAGAACCTTGAGTCCACTTTGCAGTCCAGACAGGATGTAAACCGCTTTATATCAAGCCCGTGCTTTGCTTTGAGCCTATAAAAACTCCATTTCATTTAAATTTTACCTAAACTCCACCCTTTCCAGGAATCCTACAATAAATAATACTGCTTTTTCCTTTGTTTTATGGGAGTCAGCACACCGTTGCTTTGAAGTGTACTCCTTTGTTGCAGCAAGAAAATAAACTTATCTTTGTTAGAGTATAAATTTGTTCCTATGGTGGTCTTTATAAGATTGGCTTTATTAAATCTTAGTACTTTAGATCATGATTTTAGGGAAAAAGACTGTTTTTCTCCACCTGCTGAATAGTATTTGTTTCAAAGCTTATTGATCTTCGCTCAGTAATCTTTGTTTCAAAAATACACACACTGCCTCTAATGGAGAAGGTTATTTGATGTAAACTAGAGGAACTTTGGGTGAATTGCTAGGAGTGTAGATTCTTGGTCATTACAATGCTTAGGGATGTAAAAAAAAAAAAAAAAAAAATTAAAATATTTCCCACTGCTACTAAGCAGAGATTTTGTCTCTTTTATTCAATGGTGTATCCCGAGCACCTAACAATGTCGGACATATTTTGTTCTCAGTATATATTTATTGAATGATACATTCACACAAAAGTTTGCTGTGAAGGGCTAGAGGGAATAAGATAATCATACAATTTTAGTCTTGAAGAAATAAAATAGAGGCAGTTGTATCACTTTGTTCCTACCTTTTATAACCTGAAACTGTATATGAGCCTTTACCCCATTCATACTGTCCTCATTTATTATGCCTTCTGGGTTATAATAATTCAGTTACTTACATAATAAAATCAAATTCTCAGCTTGCTATCAAAAGATCTGACAACGTTTTTCATATTCATATCCTGTTACTCTCATTTGAACAAGAAACTGTTGGGTTATTTTTGTTTTTATTTGTTTTTAAATTCCAACTTGTGGTGACAGTGATTGCTCCCCAGATATTCATGTGCTTCCCTGACACTTATGTCTCCTTTTTGGGCTGGATGACTAGTTTTGGTGGATGGACTTTGTGAACAAAGTGACGTGGATCACTCCCAGGTTAAGGAAGTTAGAAGCTGTTGTACCACCTCCTCTCTCTTTCCCTAAATGACGAACTTGGAGACTATGTATTGTAAATAGCAAAACTCCAAGATAGATGAGGTCAGCTTGCCTAAATCAGAATTTACATAAGGGACATGAGTGACAAAGCGTTATTGTACTAACGCATTGGAATTATTGTGTGTGTGTTATAGCAGTTAGCATTATGTACTGTGCAAAATACAATTTTTATATTCAAGCTGTTTCTCCAGTCTGGGTTGCCAGATTTCTACATCTCTATTAGAAGTTTTTCTATTTCTCAAGGTCCAAAAATAGTTCTACCAATTTTGAGCAGCCTGCCTAATTGCTCCAAATCAAAGGGGAAGATTGATCTGTTTTCCCTCTGATGACCCACTGAAAGCTAGTCTGCAAAATTTATTTAAAATTAACTGCTTATGGACTAGACAGGATGGCTTAGATTATCGTTTACCTCTTTCAGTATAGTTGTAATTTTTCCTCTAGCTTCATTATGAGTTCCTGCATCTTTTACTACTTTGTGATCCCCAAAGACCTAGGACAAAATGCTTACAGACTCCTCCTAGTGATTAATTATATGACAGATTTTTATCTTCTGAACATTCTAACAATGAATTTTTTATTGGAGATGTCCAACATGTTGAGTCATGTAGATATTTTTCTCAGATGATTTTTGAATAAAACTTGCTCCTTTTAAAGCTATTTTTATTCCAATTTGAGTAAATTGAAATTGACTTCAGGAATTATGTTAAATGGTTACAAATGACATTAACCACTGCTTCTCTGATGTGATAATTTAAATGATAATCTAGTGGTAGTCATGGGGGAAAACTGCTCATCTTCAGTGGAACTAAAGATGCCTCTCCTTGACCATGCTAATTCCAGTCTGTGATGAGGCTATCCCATTCCCCACATTGACAATATACAAACTGTTATTGAACCAAACTTAGGTCCACTCATGTTCTCACAGGAAAGCAAATCTACTGACACAGGGTTGTGCTGAAGGAAAATTCAGTGTTTATTGCAAGGTGCCAAGCAAAGAGTCCGGGGCAGCTAGTGCTGAAAACACCTGAACTCCCTGATGGGTTTCAGGAAAGCATTTTTAAAGGCTGGGTGAGGGAGAGGAGTCACAGGGTATGTGATCAGCTTGTGCACAGTTCTCTGATTGGTTGATGGTGAGGTAACAGGTCCGTGTCACATTCAGTCCTCAGGCTCCAGTAGGTCTAGGGACTACTTGCTCTTGGTCATCAGGTAGTTAATTTCTTTCATTTGGTGGGGATTTCAGCATCTGCAGAACAACTCAGGAAATGTGCATCAGACACCATTGTCTAGGTACTTCAGAGAGGAGTTAAAGCAGAGGATATGGGGGAGGGGTCTGTCCTGGAAAGGCCCCAGAAGGTCTTGCTCAGTTACAAAACCTCTGGCTGGCACTCAGTCTGTCCAAGTTTTCTCCCGTTTTCAACTCAGATGTTATTCTGTAATCTATGTGCTCTGCCAAGAACTGTGTAGAGGACAGGATTATCTAGTCCTAGGGTAAGCTTGCCTCTTAAACTACTAGAAGAGTTGAAATTGTTAGACCTGAACGCTCTCCGAGGGATCCCAGCTCGCCCAAGAGCCGCCAAGAGTCGAGAGTCGCTGCAACATGCAAGAGGTTTATTAGGAGCCGGTGCACCGGGGTTCCTTGGTCCTCACGCAGGAGGCCGAAGAGGAACCCCCCCCAAGCGGAATCACATACATTTTATAGCTTTCATTTTTCATTATGCAAAGTGTGGATATATCAAGGTTTTTTTTCTCATTGGTTTGTTTGTTCCGGACCGGAGTGGGGACTTGGCTCTACTTCCTTGATTGGTTGGCTGTCGGATGCCTACTTTACATTTACCGGAGTGGGGTCTTGGCTCTAGTTCCTTGATTGGTTAGCTGTCGGATGCCTACTTTACATTTTCGTGTTTTTGTGGTGGGGGGTTGAGTCGCATGAGTTATGGTTGGCTAGGGCGACCTTTAAACTCTGGCTTAATCATTCTTATCACCCGCCATACTGGTTTGCTCGAGGTCTCATCCCCCGCCATACTTGTTTGCTCGGAACGGTTTCTGCCCAGGGGGGACATTCCAGTATCTTATTGCCAGCCGAAAAAGCTTAAAGCTCAAAAGTATCGATAGGGAAGTAGGGGTGTAAGTATAGTTAAGGCCCTACATTCCCCCCTTTTCTTTTTGCAATTAATTTCAATCATGGAATTTCAGCCTCTCTCTGCAAGCTTTGATATTGTTGTCTTAGCATTAACACTTGTACTGCGCTGACACGTTGCCTGATAAAGGCTATCAAGCGATTTAAAATGCATGGTCCAAAAGTTAAGAGCAGCAACAAAATAATGAGGGGTCCTAACAAGGTGGAAATTAAAGTAGTAAGCCAGGGTGATTTGTCAAACCATGATTGGAACCATCCTTTTTGATTTTCCCTTTCTTGTTGCCTTTTGTCCAGGCGCTCCCTAAGCCTGTCCATAGTTTCGGTGATAGCCCCAGAATGATCAATATAAAAACAGCACTCTTCTTTTAGTGCGGCACATAGTCCACCTTCCTTAAGGAACAGCAGGTCTAGTCCCCTCCTGTTCTGCATTACTACCTCTGAGAGCGAGGTGAGTGATTCTTTTAACTGAGTTATGGAACTTTCTAACGCCCGGAGATCGACATCTACAGCCTGTCTTAAGTTAGCATAGTAGTGAGGTTGTTGGATGAGGGCTGTTGCACCTGTTCCTACCCCGACTGCCGTTCCTAGTCCTAGGAGTACAGCCAGGGTGAGGGTTACGGGCTCTCTCTTAAGTCTCCTTTTGCCTTCATATTCGTCTAGAAAAGATGAATCTGAATGATAGATGAGTCTGGGGACCAGCTGGACTAACACACAAAAGTCGGCCGAAGCATTGAGGACCTCTAGAGAAATGCAAGGGGTCAATCCCGTGTTACATGCCCACCATCCATCCTGAGGAGGGAGGAGATATCCTGAGCCCTGTGGGAGGCTTGAATTGGTACAGAGATGTCGATGGGACGGGGGGAGCGTTCCTACACATGTACCGTTTCCTGATACTGAAGACAAGGTCAATTTACTATTTCCTTCTTGTTTCCATCGACATTGATCTGAAGAGTTGACATTACTAAAATTAGAACTATATCCTATAGCATCATAATAAGGGGGAGGAGCAGCATAGCAAAGCCAACATGATTTGGTAGCCTCTGGATTTGTGGCATTTAGGACCCCAAAAGCCGCCTGGACCAATGAGAGCATTCGGTCTCGGGGGGCTCTGGGTTTGATTGTTATTTCTTTTAGTCCAGAAGTCTGGTTTCTTATCCCTGGTAGTATTGTGGATGGGGCCAAGGGTAGCAGAGGGTGCCCAATCTCAGGATTGGGGCCCATAGGGACGGGAGTAGGGGTCTCGATCTTTAATTTGATGGTCATTAGGAGCCCATCATCATATTCTGCTTTGTAAAACCTTATACCCCATGAATGGCCATCTATCCAATTTTTGTTTTTCTTCCCAGGTTCACTAAAAGAAATTTTAAGGGGATGGCACCACGTTGAACATTCGGGCACATTGTCGTGATGGGGATTTCCTTGGCTCCTAGTTTTCTGATGAGTGTAGTTGGCCATTACCTTGATAAAATCCCAGCTAGAGGTGGGTTTCCAGTAGGTGTCCCCAGTGGTTTCACATCCCCAGCTCTTGCAATAGAAATGTTCTCTTCCCCCGCACCGATAATTCAAAGACCGGTGACGATGGAATCCAGGGCATACATAAAAGGAGAGGGCCCTGAGCATGATTCTCTGATTCTTGGTCGAACAACCTCCCCCCCCAGGGACTAATCCCCAGTCCCCGGGCGCTGTCCCCGGCCGCTGATTCGGGGCAGTTTGTTGATCGTGATATCCCCCTACATCCCAGTTAGGGGGGGCTCCCAGGGCCAACTTACAAACATCGGGGAAGAGGTCTGGCCACCAGGTCCAAGGGGCAGCGGTATGGCTAACAGACCATATTACATCTCCAGTTTGGGAAATTACCTGCCAGGTTAAACGCTGGGGCAGGTGAGGACTAAAGTTACTCACAGCCAGTAGGGGTAACAAAGTCAGAGTTATGAGTCTGGTGAGCGCAGGAGCTTGAGCTTGAGCGGGTTGCTGGTCTTTTGGGCCCGCCATTCCGATGATGATGCAGACGCTGGCGCAGCTTTTACGTGTGAGGCGTGAATCCAAGCAGCGATGCCGTCTACCTTTATAGCCGTGGGGGTGGTGAGCAGGACGATGTATGGTCCTTTCCACCGAGGCTCTAGTGTCTGGGTTCGGTGTCGACGGACGTACACGGAATCTCCGACTTGGAAAGGGTGAGCCTCTGCTGGTGTTCCGGGTCGGTAAGCCTCTGCCAGCTGGGACCACACCTCCTTTTGGACCAACTGGAGTCCCAATAGCCTAGCATATAAGTCAGTGTTATTCTGGCAGTCAGGACTTATTCCTTCCCCGAGCGTGAGAAGGGGAGGTGGGGCCCCGTATAGAATTTCAAATGGAGTGAGATGATAGCGGGAGGGGGTATTTCTAGCCCGAAACAGGGCTAAGGGAAGGAGCACCGTCCAATCTGTACCGCCAGTCTCTATGGACAATTTAGTTAGGGTCTCTTTTAGAGTTCTATTCATTCTTTCTACCTGTCCTGAACTCTGGGGTCTATAGGCACAATGTAATTTCCAATCAGTCCCCAGGTATTTGGCCACACCCTGACTTACCTGGGCGACGAAGGCAGGACCATTATCGGATCCTATTACCTTTGGTGCCCCGAACCGGGGGAATATTTCTTCTAAGATCTTCTTGGTCACCACAGTAGCTGTCTCCTTTTTCGTTGGGAAAGCTTCTATCCATCCTGAGAAGGTATCTATGAAAACTAGGAGATACCTGTTACCATACCTTCCAGGGCATATTTCAGTGAAGTCGACCTCCCAATAGGCTCCTGGGCGGTCTCCTCTGAGCCTTTTCCCGCTCTCAAGCTTTCCTTTATGAGAGTTTACCTGTTGGCATGGAATGCACTCCCGGGCAATCTGTTCAGCTAATTTGGTTAGTCCAGGAGCATCATAACCTGCCTTGTGTAGTAGGGATACCATTTTTTTGGTTCCCAAGTGTGTCCATCTATGAATCTGTTGTAGCATGGGTTTTGCCTGTTGAGGAGACAATGTTTCTTTGGTTATGGCTGGGGTGGTTATTCCCCTGTCATTTGGTTCCCCAGGACTCTTGTCCGATAGTTCTAGTATAATTTCCCCTAGCGCCACTTCTCGTGCCACCCTATCTGCCATGTTGTTGCCCCGTGTCACCGGGGTATTGTGCTTCTGGTGCCCGGGGCAGTGAATGATGCTGACTTTAGTGGGGAGCATGAGGGCAGCTAGCAGGGCCACTATTTCCTCTTTGTTTTTAATTTCTTTGCCCGCCGAGGTGAGCAAGCCTCTTTGTTGGTAGATGGCTCCGTGGATGTGGGCGGTAGCAAATGTGTACCTACTGTCCGTATAGATGTTTACCTTTTTGTTTTCTGCTAGTTCCAATGCCCTGGTCATGGCAATTAGTTCAGCCCGTTGGGCCGATGTCCCTTGCGGTGATGCGGCTGCCCAGATGACCTCTTTCCCATCTACCACAGCTGCTCCCGCCCGACGCTTACCTTCTTCTAGGAAACTGCTTCCATCGGTAAACCAGGTAAAGTTGGCATCGGGGAGAGGCTGATCCATCAAGTCTGGCCTGCTACCGTGTGCTGCAGCCAATACTTCCTGACAATCATGGATGATGGTGGTGCCTTCTAGGTCGGGGTCAGGCAGCAAGGTGGCCGGGTTAAGTCCTGTGGCTGATGTAAACTTAATACGGTCTGAATTTAACAGCAGGGTTTGGTAATGAGTCATTCTGGCATTTGTTAGCCACCTGTCGGGTGGCTGACGAATCACACTTTCTAATGCATGGGGGGCTGTTATCGTTAAGTTCTGTCCCAAAGTCAATTTGTCAGCATCTTTGACCAAAGCGGCCACGGCGGCGATTATTTTTAAGCAGGCGGGCCATCCTGTTGCCACAGGATCCAATTTCTTTGATAGGTACGCAACCGGGCGATTCCAGGGGCCCAGTTTCTGAGTTAGTACTCCCTTTGCGATACCTTTATTCTCGGCCACGTACAGATGGAAAGGCTTAGTTACATCTGGTAGTCCCAAAGCCGGGGCTGATAGCAGGGCTCGTTTAGTTTGGTCAAAAGCCCATTGTTCTTTATCACCCCAAGCGAAAGGGATGCCGTTCTTGGTCAGGGGATACAAAGGGGCTACTAATTCAGCAAACCCCGGAATCCATAGCCTACAGAATCCGGCCGTCCCCAAAAATGCCCTAACCTGTTTAGGACTCTTGGGGGTCGGTATGTGGGCAACGGTGTTTTTCCTGCTTTCCGAGAGCCATCTCTGTCCTTCTTTTAGCAAGTACCCCAGGTAACTGACCTGTCGTTGACATATTTGTGCTTTCTTTGCTGAAGCCCGATATCCCAGTGTCTCAAGTTCCGTTAATAGCCTTTCAGTCCCCCTGACGCAGTCTTCTTGGGTCTCTGCCGCTAAAAGAAGATCATCAACATATTGAAGGAGAGTTACCTGTGGGTTGGACTCTCTATAGGATGCCAAATCCTGGTGTAGGGCCTCGTCGAAAATGGTGGGGGAGTTCTTGAATCCTTGGGGTAGGCGAGTCCAGGTCAGCTGGCCTGACATCCCCAACACTGGATCCTTCCATTCGAATGCAAAGTAAGGCTGGCTGAGAGAGGAGAGTCTCAGGCAGAAGAAAGCATCTTTAAGATCCAAAACAGTGTACCAAGTGTGCTGAGGTGGAAGAGTACTTAAGAGATTGTAGGGGTTGGGCACCGTGGGGTGGAGGTCCACTACTTGCTTATTCACCTCACGTAGGTCTTGTACCGGCCGGTAATCATTAGTTCCTGGCTTTTTAACTGGTAAAAGAGGGGTATTCCATGCAGATTGGCACCTTACCAGGATCCCTAATTCCAGCAACCTTTGTATGTGAGGACGAATGCCATCCCGGGCTTCCTTGCTCATAGGGTACTGGCGGACTGTCACCGGGGTGGCGGTTGCTTTGAGTTCTACCACCACGGGGGGGCGATATTTTGCCATTCCCATACCGGCAGTTTCTGCCCAAGCCTGTGGAAACCTGGTCACCCAATCTTGCATATCAACTTGTGGAGGCGAGGGCACTTCATATAACCTATGTTCATCTTCCAGCTTCATAGTCAAAATTTGGAGTAATCTCCCTTTATTGTCAGTTATGGTGGGTCCTTCTGGTTGGAAGTGGATCTGGGCCCCCACCTTAGAGAGTATGTCTCTGCCTAGCAGAGGGTATGGGCACTCAGGTATGACCAAGAATGAGTGGGTTACTTGTCCCATCCCAAGGTCTACTGTCCTTCGTGTGGTCCATGAGTACTGCTTATTTCCTGTAGCCCCCTGGACCCATGACCTTTTAGTTGAGAGGGGGCCTTTTGGGTGGAGGAGGACTGAGTGCTGAGCGCCGGTGTCTACCAAGAACTGGACGGGTTCCCCCTCCACTTTAAGAGTTACCCTGGGCTCGGGGAGAGGGTCCGAGCCCTGACTTCCCTAATCTTCTTCTTCCAGGGGTAAAATTTTGTCTCTGGTTGGTTTTCCCCCATTCTTCTTTTTAGGGCATTCTCTTACCCAGTGACCTTTTTCTTTACAGTAAGCACATTGATCCTTGTCTAATGGTCGCCTTCCTGTCCGCCCTTCCTGTCTATTCCTGTCTCTAATATTTCCTCCTCTGACTACAGTGGCCAGTATCTTACTCAAATTCCTCTCTTGCCGCTTGTCCCGCCTTAATTCACGGGCCTCTTGCTCCTTCTGCTTCCTTTCTTCCCTTTCCTCTTCTGTTTCCCTCTTATTATATACTTTATCTGCCTCTTTTACTAAGTCCTGAAGTGAGAAACCTTGTAGGCCATCCAGCCTTTGTAACTTCTTTCTAATGTCAGGGGCCGCCTGGTCAATAAAGGCCATTGCTATGGTGGCCTTATGTTCCTCAGAAGTTGGATCATAAGGAGTGAACCGTCTAAAAGCCTCCATTAAGCGTTCTAGGAACACGGTTGGTGACTCCTGGGGCCCCTGAGTTACCTCTCTTACCTTGGCCAAATTCGTGGGGCGCCTGGCCGCTCCATGGAGACCCGCCACCAGAGCCTGGCGATACATCTTCAGGTGCTCCTTACCTTCTGGGGTATTGAAGTCCCAAATCGGCCTGACGAGTGGAAAACCGGCATCAATCTCGTTAGGCAACTGGGTAGGTTGCCCATTGGCGCCTAACACATTCTTTCTAGCCTCCAAGAGAACCCGTTGCCTTTCCTCAGTTGTGAGGAGAGTCTGGAGGAGCTGTTGACAATCGTCCCAGGTGGGTTGGTGGGAGAAGACAAGAGACTCTATTAAAGCAGTGAGAGCGTGTGGATTTTCAGAGAAAGTAGGGTTATGCATCTTCCAGTTATAAAGATCTGCAGAGGAAAAGGGCCAGTATTGGAGGGGCCTATTCCCGTGGTTATCGGGGGGGCCATATTCTCTAAGGGGTAGAGCCGTAGAATCCGGGGAAATAGCCCTCCGGCTGGTGCCCGCCGAGAGACCCCCCCCCTCTGCCACAACAGGTGGCCCTATTGGTGCGGAGGGTTGTGGAGCTGGGGGATCGGGAGGCGGTATGGGGTCTAGGGCTGGAGGGTAAGGTGGTGGTGGGGGATCGAGGAGAAGCAGATCGGACTGCAAGTCTGGATATATCGCCTTCCGTGAGTCCGGGGCTTCAGATGACTTCTCGGCGTCCGGGGCCTTTTTCAGGGCCAGTACTTCCGACCGTGCTGGTGCGCATGCAGACATGCCTGTTGAGGGAACAAAGGGCCGGACCCACGGAGGCGGGGAGAGAACTAGATCTTCCCAGACCAGGATATATGGTGTCTGGTCTGGGTGTCCGTGGGGTCCTGTGTTAAAGACCCTAGACTTGACTAGCCTGATCTGATCTAACATAAAGGATCCCTCGGGTGGCCACCCTGTCTGAAATGTAGGCCACTCAGAGGTACACAGCGTTTGCCATCTCCCTTTCCTTACTTCTACCGAAAGGTTGTGGGCCCTAGACTTAACTTCGGTCCAGTGACTTAGTGTGAGAGAGAGAGGCGTCGTCATAGTTTGTCCCATTATCGTCCGTCAGGAGAAAGATAGAGCACAGGAGAACAATAAAATTTCAGAAGACACACCTTAATATTGCCGCCGCGAGCTCGTTTTAAAACTGCAGCCAACTCAGATTCAGATGGCAGTTTGTATATCCTGCCAGGACCGGTGAAGGGGAGACAAAATTTGTCTCTCCTTCCAGATGGACCACCAGGGCGTCCCCCAGGGTCCGTGGACACCAGCTATTGGCACGTCTGCCTAGCCAGGAGTCCAATACAGATTTCACAGCGAGCCGGTTCGCACGGCTTCTTTCTGATGGCGGCTTACAGAGGACAGAAGACGAACAGACAGACAATTAGGCCTACCTGATACCTCCAACTCCCGAGGTTCCTGCGACCCGGGGTGAGTGGGGATCCCGGACGAGCCCCCAATCTGTTAGACCTGAACGGTCTCCGAGGGATCCCAGCTCGCCCAAGAACCGCCAAGAGTCGAGAGTCGCTGCAACACGCAAGAGGTTTATTAGGAGCCGGTGCACCGGGGTTCCTTGGTCCTCACGCAGGAGGCCGAAGAGGAACCCCCCCCAAGCGGAATCACATACATTTTATAGCTTTCATTTTTCATTATGCAAAGTGTGGATATATCAAGGTTTTTTTTCTCATTGGTTTGTTTGTTCCGGACCGGAGTGGGGACTTGGCTCTACTTCCTTGATTGGTTGGCTGTCGGATGCCTACTTTACATTTACCGGAGTGGGGTCTTGGCTCTAGTTCCTTGATTGGTTAGCTGTCGGATGCCTACTTTACATTTTCGTGTTTTTGTGGTGGGGGGTTGAGTCACATGAGTTATGGTTGGCTAGGGCGACCTTTAAACTCTGGCTTAATCATTCTTATCACCCGCCATACTGGTTTGCTCGAGGTCTCATCCCCCGCCATACTTGTTTGCTCGGAACGGTTTCTGCCCAGGGGGGACATTCCAGTATCTTATTGCCAGCCGAAAAAGCTTAAAGCTCAAAAGTATCGATAGGGAAGTAGGGGTGTAAGTATAGTTAAGGCCCTACAAAATAACAGATGAATAGTTTGAAAATTACATTAAATAAACTCTTTGCCCTAGATATAAATGTTGAGATACTAAGTCCTTTGAACATTTTTCTGTTTATGAGCTCAGGCTGGTTTGCTATCAGTCTCACCTGGCCCTTCTAAGCTAATTGAGCTGATACAGTTGTTTTAAAATGTTGCCTTCTGAATAGATCAGAAACTTTATAACTGACTTAACAGAAGCCTCCTATCTAGTCTCACACAGAAATAAGTTGAAAGGGAATAGGGGTGCTCCTTTCCATAACTTTGGCCCATCTCTTGAGTACAAAACAACGAAAATCAGACCATGTCTTACGTCTACCCATTACACCCATAATTTTTTTTTCTCCCCAGCTATAATGAGGTAGGCAAAACACCGATGGAATTCTGTGATAGCCCTCTCAAGGTCAATACGATTGTAGCTGACCAATAATGAGCTTCTCCCTAAGTATATCTGAAAACATGAATCTTTTTCCAGATTGAATTGTAGAGCCTAAGTTACCTGGAGGTTTATTTCATTTTATACCCTTAATCTGAAAAATCAGGTGTAAGTCAAACTTTATTTGAAATGCTCTAGGGAAGCTGCTGTATAAAGAGACTCTAGGTTAATGCTTTTATAGTTTGGATAATCACCATTGAATCAATTGGGAATTTTAGAAATTGGCTTCTAAATGTAAGGACTGCCTGCAGTGAGTTACCAAGAGTTCCATGACAATTGTATTTCTTTGCTGTACCGATTCTGATATTCATGGACTGACATAAAATACATAACCTCCCTCTCTCCGCAGATTTTCTCTATTGTTTTAGAGATCACCAGTCATTATTATTATTTTGTTGCAAAGTTTGCCAGAGCGTTTTGATAATGATATTTACCATTGGGAGAAACTCTGCCACTATGAAATCGATTATAAAGCACTTTAAATTATAAGGTTAGGTTCTATACATGGACTTAGATGCCAATCTTGCTATAGGACTCCAAATTACTGCTATTTAAATAATTTTGCATTAAGAAGGAAGTAAACATAAGTAGGGGGTTGTTTTTAAAATGTGCTTGTTATTAACCCCATATTGTATCCATAAATTCTAGTTCTGTGTTAAATTTGTCTTTAACTTCAATTCCACAGAGGGATTCCAGGAAGCATTCATTTCAGGTGTAATGGATTCGTAAACTGAGCAAAAGGAGAGATCAAACAGCTATATTCCTTAGAACAATGCCTGGTTTATAGTAAACCTTCAATTAATATGTGTAGATTGAAGGAATGAATGAACTTGCCGTAGATCAACATTTATTAAGATACGAAATATCGTCTGGGCTTAGGTCTCTCTGGTTCTTAAGTCCTTTCCACTACATTCACTTTCTTCAAGCTCAAACCTCAAGAACTATGAATTGTCTGTCTTGGATTTTTAGAAGATTAATGAAAATTTTATTTTCTTCATGACTATTTTGACCAAATTAAGGGACAGTTGACAGTGATACAAAGAGAAGCTAAAGTGTACATTAGGCATAGCATGAAAGACAGCTATGAACTCTGCTACTGACTCAAGCATTTTAAATGAATCAAAAGAAAAGAACTTCTATATAAGCAAAAATTAGAAACAAAGGTTTATTCATTTTATGTTTCAGATAGTACTGGAAAAAAACGTACAGCTTGAGTAAAGTTGGGGAGCAGAATTTTTCACCCCACAGTATGTCTCTTTGGCATATGAATTATTTTAAGCTGATTATTTTCTGAGATACAGAAGGACTCTGAAAACAAAGTCAGAGTTGCCCTTTTGTAAGAAATATTTACATTTGTAAGGGAAATCTCCATTTGTAAGGGTGTATCAGGAAGAGGAGGAAGACCAAATCTCTAGAAAATCTTATTAATGGAGAAGGCAATGTCTTAAATTTGCATCACAATAAGCCTTGTTTACTGTGCTTTTCCTGGTCACCTCCCATAACTGAGTTTCTTCACCCTCAACATCCTCTTTTGTCTTTAGCTGAAGATGGTATTTAAGGTGAGGGCTTCACCATTCTGAAGAGTTACTCAGTTTTCCTGGGTCTCTCCCACATATACGTATTATTAAATTTTTAATTTCTGTTAATCTCATACCAATTTAATTTTTACACCAGCCAGAAGAAACTAAAGAGTAGATGAAAATTTCTTCTTCCCCGACAGTAACATAGATGAACAGGAAGAATTAGGATCTTGTGTCTACTTGTCATTTTAAGGAGTCATTTAAAGAGAGATTATTATTACTATTATTGACTAGGATGCAGATGGAGTCAACAGCATCCAACACAACCAGAAAGCCCAAGTAGTGAAAATATTTCCTTTTGAGGAAAACTGATTGTGTAAAGAATATCTTAAAACTAAGGAAATTCCAAATAAGATCTTTGGCCAGCTGACTCTTAAAGTTGCTCAGCACAGATATGTTATTCAGCATGCAATTAGTAAGTGTCAGATGTTACTGCTACTACTAAAGGAGAGAAAATGTGAAGAAATGGTCCTTCTTGATTTCCTTGTCAAACACTACAGAACATTCTCTTCAGTGGGTCCTTTTCTATACTTATCTAATAGCACCTGGAGCCTTTCATTTTGCCTTGTTCAACAGTATTTGTTGTGTTATCTTTCCTAGTAGATTGTGAGCTAATTGGATGAAGAAACATTTCCTTCTGTTCTCACTGTAGGACCTAGCATGGTGCTGTCAAACAATAATTAGTATCCAGGTTGCAAAGAACAAAGAGCTTTGTTTGGAGTTTTAGGAATTGTCATTTGGCAGACACAGATTTAGGTAAAACTGAAATAGTGTTCTGGGGAAGAGAGTCAGAGGGTATAAAGGCAAAAGCCACAAGGTTGTTAAAGTTGTCTTGCAAGAATTATGATTGGCTCTGTGGACCAAAAAATCAGTCGATCTGAGAAAGAAATGGAAAGTTTTCTCTGAGCCAAATTGAAGACTATAATCCAGGAACAGCCTTTCAGAAAGCTCCAGGAATTTTTTCTCCCCTTAGAGGTTAAGTTGAATTACATAAGTTTGAGACAGAGGGTTGCACATTAAATGATATATTACTGACAGTTTACACAATGCAGATCTAGAGTACAAAGTGAGTACTGGGTCATTACAAGATAAGAAGGAAGGTTATCTCCTAAGAAGTTGTGATCCTTGTTGTGGTAGATAAAGAAGGAATGTTATCTCCTGTGGAGGTCTGGTTAATGCAGATGCACAATAGACACTAAAGCAGAGGGAGAAGAGCTAAATGGGCAAAGAAAAATTTTATGTCTACATTTTTCTTACCATAACATGAATTTTATTTCATCAGCTCTGATGCAAAAAGGAAATATTTTTCCTTAAGAGATAGACTGTCATGAGTTATTTGGGGTAGGGATCTGACAGGTATCTTCAGTTTCTATGCAGATGTTGAATGCCTGAGTTAAGACAATATGTGTCCAAAGTTCAGATTCCATCTGGGCTGAGATATGCATAAGTCCCATTTCCTCAGTGGCCTCCTGGCTCCATTTTGGAGAGCTCTCAGCCCTATTGACTCTATTTTTATTTTCCTTTCATAGTGCATTTCATATAATATTTAAGGCAGTGAAAAGAAGGAAAAGATAGAAAGCAAGGTGGAAATGATATTTTCAAATAATAAATATATTGAGTTTTTTTAAACTTTTCTGAAAATTTAAATTTATTTATTTTTAAATGTTTATTTATTTTTGGCTGTGTTGGGTCTTCATTGCTGCATGCAGGCTTTCTCTAGTTGCAGTGAGGGGGGGCTACTCTTTGTTTCAGTGTGCAGGCTTCTCATTGTGGTGGCTTCTTTTGTTGCAGAGCATGGGGTCTAGGCATGTGGGCTTCAGTAGTTGTGGCTCGCGGGCTCTAGAGTGTAGGTTCAGTAGTTGTGGGGCGTGGGCTTAGTAGCTCCATGGTATGTGGGATCTCCCCGGACCAGGGATTGAACCCATGTCCCCTGCATTGGCAGGTGGATTCTTAACCACTGTTCCACTAGGGAAGTCTCAATATATTGAGTTCTTCACAACCACTGTAAATTTAATCCTACCAATAATTCAGTGAAGCAGGCATTATTAGTTCTGTTTTGTTGATGAGGAAGTTGAGGCTTGAAGAGGATAAATAATTTGCTAAAGATCTATAGTCAATACATTGCATCTTTTTCACTCCAAGAATCTATGTTTCATCCAGTGTTTGTTCTACATCTAAGGAAAAGAAGAAAGCAAGGAAGGGTGAAGGAGGAAAGGAAGGCAGGGAGAAATTATGAAGTCAAGGAAACGGGAATGAGGGGAGGGAATCTGTTTTGCACCTGGTCAGTAATTAGGAATATGCTTTGACTTGTAAGAAGCTATTGCAGTTCCTATTTATGCTTTTGCATATAGGCATGAAGTCTTAGATAACATGATAACACGGCAGTTATAGGCTATAGGTGGTCTTTAAGCATGGTCTTGAATAAATTCATTCCAGTGAGTTCTGTGGCATGTTTCCCTCTGGGATAGAAGATAACTTCCATATAAACACTAAAACACTTAAATGTTTCTTAAAAAAGGGCAACTCCTAGTTGGTTTTCAGAGCCTTTCCTATGTCTGTTGTTTCTTAGAAAATCTAGCTTAAAATAATATGTCAACACTGAAATTTAGAGTTATGTCAAACCTATCACTTTAACTGGGCTGGGACTATGGTCATGGAGAAAGAGTAACAAATTAATTGTCTTTAACCAACCAAAAAGTTTAAACCAGTGTGCTGACCGTTTTGATGGCTTAACAGTAGTGTTACTTTGTTAGGTCTCTGGTTGAGAGGCAGAGCAATGTCCAATTTGTTATCAGAACTGAAAATTCCCCATTTCACATAGTTTCCTGTCATAAGATGATTTATTGTTTTAATTTTTGGTACAACATTTAAGACGTTAAATTTTCTTCGGGAAGACCCCATGTGGGTTTTGTTCATACTGTATATAATCTTATGTCTTGAGCAAATTTACTTGCTCAGAGAGATAAACAAAGTTGTCACTTTTTGGAATAGACAATTCTTTCAAATATTTTAATAGCTCTTTAAAGGGAGCAGAATTTATCACCCCAAAGTATACCTTTTTAGCATAGGATTGTTTTAGGCTGCTTATTTTTAAGGAACAGCAAACACTGGAGGAGCTCTGAAAACCAAGTGGAAGTTATCCTTTAGTAAGAGGCATTTACGTTTATAAGGGAATTCTCCATTTGTAAAGTGTCTTCCTCTTTGTACCAGGAAGAAAAGGATGATTGTAAATCTCTAGAAACTCTTATCAGTGGAAAAAACAGGGATTTAAATCTGCATGACAACCTCACCTCTGTTTACTGTGCTTTTCCTGGTAGCCTCTCATAACTGACTCCCCACCTCAAACTTCTTTTGGCTTTAGCTGAAGATGGTATTTAAGGTGAAGACTTTGGCCATTTCAGAGAGTTGCTCAGTATACTGGAGATTTTTGTTTTTTTTCCTGTTAATCTGTCTTATATCAATTTAATTATTAGACCAGACAAAGAACCTGGAAGGGAAGAAGGAAACATTTCTCCACCCCTACACAAGCAAGCAAAATAAACTGCTGGTCATAACCAAAGCAAATGAGGGTGACAGGGCGAGGGTAGTGATTATATAGACCAGGAACAGAGATCCAGACCTCCAGGTTCAGGTGCTCCCTCTACCATCTGCTGCTTGTATGACTTTGGGCAAGTTACTTAGCCTTTCTATGCCTTCTCACTTTCTTCATCTGTAAGATGGAGATAATAATCATATTTGTTTCGTATGGTGACTGTGAGGAGTAAATAAAATGTATATGTCATTTAGGAGAGTATTGGACACAAAATACGTTCTGTATAAGCACTTGTTATTATTACTGTTACCTGAGAGCTGTTGAGTGGGTAGCCAGCCATCCTGATACTGGGTGATCACTGGGAAACTGAAAAGCAGAGTGAGGAGTTAATAAAAGCAAACATTAAATTACACATCTGTCAGGGGAGAGGAAGATGATGACTTTCATAAGAAAATTTAGGCCCTAGTTCCTAACACACATACATACTGCTTTATTTAAAGACACAAAGGAAGAAAATAAAAAGATGTAGTAATTAAAAAAAAATCATTTAAAATGGTTTTAAAAATATTTCCTAAATAGAGAATAATTTGAAAGTAATTTCAGGGCTTCTTATAGAGAACAAAATTGTTCATATTTTCATATTTTGTAGATATTGGTAGTTTTATTCCTCTCTCTGTCTTGACTTAATGTCTACCCTTTGGGTATCATGGAATTTGCTTTATCTTAGTTTTCATTTTCACTATTCACTGTTGCCACCTTCCTAAAAAATGGAGGCTTCCCAGGTTTCTTTTAGGCCCACACTCAGATAAAAGAACTTTTTCATTTTCTTCATTAAAAAACATTGCGTAACTAACACCATACACAAAAATAAACTCAAAATGGATTAAAGACCTAAATGTAAGGCCAGACACTATAAAACTCTTAGAGTAAAACATAGGTAAAACACTCTGACATAAATCACAGCAATATCCTTTTTGACCCACCTCCTAGAGAAAGGGAAATAAAACCAAACATAAACAAATGGGACTTAATGAAACTTCAAAGCTTTTGCACAGCAAAGGAAACCATAAACAAGATGAAAAGACAACCCTCAGAATGGGAGAAAAGAGTTGCAAATGAAGCAACTGACAAAGGACTAATCTCCAAAATTTACAAGCAGCTCATGCAGCTCAGTATCAAAAAAACAAACAACCCAATCCAAAAATGGGCAGAAGACCTAAACAGACATTTCTCCAAAGAAGATATACAGATTGCCAACAAACCCATGAAAGAATGCTCAACATCATTAATCATTAGAGAAATGCAAATCAAAACTACAATGAGATATCATCTCACACTGGTCAGAATGGCCATCATCAAAAAATCTACAAACAATAAATGCTGGAGAGGGTGTGGAGAAAAGGGAACCATCTTGTACTGTTGGTGGGAATGTAAATTGATACAGCCACTATGGAGAACAGTATGGAGGTTCCTTAAAAAACTACAAATAGAACTACCATATGACCCGGCAATCCCATTACTGGGTATATACCCTGAGAAAATCATAATTCAAAAAGAGTCACGTACCACAATGTTCATTGCAGCTCTCTTCACAATAGCCAGGACATGGAAGCAACCTAAATGTCCCTCGACAGATGAATGATAAAGGAGATGTGGCACATATATACAATGGAATATTACTCAGCCATATAAAGAAACGAAATTGAGTTATTTGTAGTGAGGTGGATGGACCTATAGTCTGTCATACAGAGTGAAGTAAGTCAGAAAGAGAAAAACAAATACTGTATGCTGACACATATATATGGAATCTAAAAAAGAAAAGTTATGAAGAATCTAGGGGCAGGACAGGAATAATGACGCAGATGTAGAGAATGGACTTGAGGACAGGGAGGGGGGAGGGTAAACTGGGACGAAGTGAGAGAGTGGCATGAACTAACGTATACTACAAAATGTAAAATAGATAGCTAGTGGGAAGTAATCACATAGCACAAGGAGATCAGCTCTGTGCTTTGTGACCACCTGGAAGGTGGGATAGGGAGGGTGGGAGGGAGGCGCAAGAGGGAGGGGATATGGGGATATATGTATATGTATAGCTGATTCACTTTGTTATAAAGCAGAAGCTAACACACCATTGTAAAGCAATTATACTCCAATAAAGATGTTTAAAAAAAAAAAAGAAAAAAGATGTTAAAAAAATTGGATACAAATTGTTATCATAAATTTAAGAACTGTGTGGATCAGGGTGGAGAAATGGAGGAAGAAATAAAGGCGATAAGAGCTGACTTTAGAATAAATGATTAAAACATGCACATTATGAAACAGAAATGGTTTCCTCAACCCCTGGGGAGTTTTCAAGTGAATCCAGAATTGCAAAGATTAACAATAGCTTTGAAAGTTAACAGGCCCTTGAGTAAAATAAATACTTTGGATATCAATTAAAGCAGCAAGAGAATGAATTATGTGTTAACCTAGTGAAATTTGCCTTGAATGAAAGGCTCTGAAGGTAATTAAAGTGAAATTAAGGACCCTATTTGAATAGGAGTAGTGGCCTTTATTATTTCAGAAGAGTTAGAGGAGAGTTTAAATAAACAACTTGATTTGGGATTTAATGTCAATTTTAGCATGACCTTTGTTAGAGCCACTGTCTGAAGTAGCATCATATGAAGGGAGAGCCCCTTAGATGGGCACGGGGTTGAATTATCAAAGAAGAAGGAGGTACAGGAAACAAGTGTACTGGTAGCTGGAAAGGAGAAGCAGTGGGGTGGAATTAATATAAAAATTGAGAGTTAGGGAGAAAGAGGCTGTTCAGATACTACCATTACCTAAAAGTAGGCAAACTCACATTCCTTTTGAAGTCTTGACTTTTTGCTTTTTTTCCCTTTGGCTTAGCCATACCCATACTTTCTGGTTAATTCAATAGCTAGGGAGAGTAAAATTAATGGTTAACTGATTCTTAGTGATGGTGAGGAAGAAATTTCTGTGTACCCTTCTAGGTCCTTCTGGCTGGTCTAAGAACTAAGTTGATATGAGGCAGATTAACAGGAAAAAATTAAAAGTTTAATAACATGTATACATGAGAGAGACCCAGGAAAAGTGTGTAAGTCACCAAAATGGTAAAGCCCTCACCTTAAATATCATCTTCAGCTAAAGAAAAAAGACGATTTTGAGGGTAGAGGGAGTCAGTTATGGGTGGTGACCAGGAAGAGCACAATAAACAAGTTCTGAGAGATTTGGTTATCCTCCTCTTTTTGCTACAGAGAAGAAGACACCCTTACAAATGGAGATTTCCCTTAAAAATGTAAATGTTTTTTACAAAAGAGTAACTCCTACTTGGTTTTCAGAACCTTTCCTATGTCTGCTGTTTCTTAGGAAATGTAGCTTAAAGTAATTAATATACCAAAGAGATATAGGGATGGCACATTTTTCTCCCCTACACTAGCAATTGCCTTTTTGGAATTTAAATGGGATATTTAATACCAAGTCCAATTGCAGCAAGTGTATTGTATGTTTTAAAAATGACACTGATAAAGATTTTTGAAAAGGCAAAACTGTTATGTTCCTGGATAGCACACATCAGTATTCTTAAGAACACTACTGAGAGAGAAGACTGAAGAGAATTTAATTGAAGTCCATTGGTTAGTAAAGTTTTCAAAATGTAAACCATAAGTCTTCAGATAGATGATGTCCAATGTTTGAAATAGGTATGTTTCCAAAAAAGGTTTTTTGAAGTTTCAACATTGAGATAGTGTATGAGAAAAAATATTAATCAATAGTCAGTCTAAGAAAGAGAATTTTATTTGAACCAACCTGAGGATTATCAGCTGGGAGATAGTCTTTCAGAAAGCTCTGAGGATTGTTCCACCTGTTAGAGGTCAAAGCATAGTAACATAAGTTTTTCAGACAAAGGGTTATACATCAAAGTAATATATTGACAGTTTACATAGTCCAACTGGGCGAGTAGTGGGTCATTGTGACTCCTTACAGGATTAAGAAAGGAATGCTGTCTCTGAAGGTATTACCTTGCTGGCAAGTATTCCTGTGTCTTCTAAGGAGATCTAGGTAATATATAATGCATATGCACAATACACCCTAGAGGAGAGAGGGTAGTGGCTCAAATGACATAGAAAATTTAATGTTAAAATTTTTCTTGCCTTAAAATAATTTTACTTCATTAATTTCCCCCTTTTGATCATTAATTTTTTGATAGAAAGCATTAGGTGAACAAATATTTCGTCCTTCAATGCCAGGGTGGCTGCTTACCTGCCCTTAGTCCATCATGTCCCTGGCCGCCAGGTCTTAATAGCTAGGTTCTTTTTTTCTTGTTTCTTTCTTTCTTTCTTTTTTTTTTTTTCTTTTTTCTTTTTAGGGAGTTGCATTAGTAAGATGTCTGGCAAGGACTAACAGTCAATTCCAAGTTGTTTAATACGACTTAGGCCAATTTTAATTTACATGTGCATTGTGCATCTTCATTTTACAGAGAACTATATAAGTGATCAATAGTCTCAAGTTGTTTAGATATCATTTACTTAGTAAGAGTAGGTGATATATAGCCTGAAAGACAAGAAACAATCACTTAGTAAATTACACAAAATGTAATCAAAATTGCCAATAGGAGTAACAATGTCATTAGTGAAGATTTAAGCTAGGAATCTCCTAAACCAAACCATTTTCCTAATATTTCCCTAAACTGGGAAAAGATTATTCAGAGCAGAAATTTGATTTTTCATATGTGTCATAAGGCAGGTTATATTAGAAGACCCATAAGGTGTGAAAACATGACATTCGGTATGTATTATAGCTCAGGTTTCCCCTTAGGAAGCTGTTAGAATATGGAAGGCCATGTGATTCTGTAGGACCACTTTTCTCATCATGCAGACTTCTGAATTTAGCAAGCTAATGGCTTAAGTACTATCATTCAAAGCTTGTTGAATAGATTTTTTTTAAGTGTCTATGTGAGTTAATGACATCTTCTATTCAAAGTGAAGAAACAGATATTGTGACCAAATGATCATACCATTGGAAAAATTGAAGCCAACATACCGCATTAAAGGCTGATTGACAAGTGCTGTTTCCAAGGCTACCCATAGGTGACCTTGAGTCAAGGGAAACCTATTGTGCCTCTTCCTAACCAACCTTGGGGAAGCCAAGGCCATAAGTTTATTCCACAAATCCCCTGTGTCCCATTAGGAGCTATGCAATATATTGATATTTCTGGTCATCTTAAACCAATCAGTTCCAAATCAATCTCTGGTCCTCAAAGTTATAGTATATTGAAAATTTTCAGGGATTATCCATCCTAATCTATGAATAGTGTTAGGTTGATTATCTTTGCAGTCTCAGTGGTTGAAATAATCCCTGGACAATCCTATGTGCTGAGATGAAGGCATACTTAAGGGTGATATACTATGTTATTGCCAAGGACTTATTAAATCCCTTAAAGAAAATGGAAAGCTATCAACTGATTATCTTCTGTTAAGTACAAACTTTCAATTATGTCCATGGTGGATGTTATTGCAAATCCAGCTCAGTAATGTCCCCATTCATCTTTTAAGTAGGATCCACCTGTAAACCAAATTAAGTCAGCATTATCAATAGAAATTTCTTGTAAATCACTACTAGGAGTAAGAAAATAATCAGTAAAAGGCAGTCATGGCTGTTTTCTTTCTGTGGTGCTAGAAGCAAAGTTTTGGGGTTAAGATTATCACATTCAGCCAAGATAATATTAGGTAAAGAAAGCAACAGTACCTCATAGGAGATGAGTCAACTCACAGAACCGTGCTGAGTACAATGAGAATTTAAAAGGGATTCAACTGAGTGTGGAATACAGTCAAAGGAGACCTATTATAAGCTCTTCAGTATCTTTTCACAGAGAGCTGTTTATTGAAACAGCCCTCATGCACAATCCTTTAGCCACTGAATATAGCTCCTGGCTGTAATATCCTATGGGTTGATGCTGGTCACCATGCCTTTGGGTTAACACTTGTAGGGCATTGCCTTTATATTCAGGTACAAAGGGAAAAAAATGGTAATTTGTGATAAAGATGGCCTAATGCTAGAACCTGAGTCAATGAAGATTTTAAAGCATCTGTAGTCTTTTCTCTTTCTATTGTCCATTCAATTGGGTCTGGTCAGCCAGACTTAAGTAATTCATACAGAAATTGGACAATGAAGGGAAAAATTAGGTATCCAGTTCCGACAGTATCCAGTTAGACCTCAAAATCCTCTCAGCTGTTTGTTTTGGGGAGCAAGAAGGCCAGGATTCCTTGAAATCT
Source organism: Kogia breviceps (assembly GCF_026419965.1). Classification (NCBI taxonomy): domain Eukaryota; kingdom Metazoa; phylum Chordata; class Mammalia; order Artiodactyla; family Physeteridae; genus Kogia; species Kogia breviceps. The sequence continues at coordinate 44,775,541 of NC_081311.1, read as the reverse complement.
TTCAGAATCAGTTACCAGTCCTTCCTTAGCAAATGACCTAAGTCATTCACAGTTGGTAAGCAGAATTACAGTTTGTCTTTGGATACCTTATGTCCTTTAGAGGCTAGTAGTTGTAACAGGTGAATAGTGTCTCCTTGAGAGTCCTGTTAAGTTCTAGAGCACAAAAATAAATCATCTACATATTGAATTAAGACAGACCCATCAGAAAAATGTACATCAGCCAAATCAACTTTAAGTATTAGAAAAATAAGTGGGACTTTCAGTATAGCCCTGTTACATAACCATCCAGGTATACTGACATTCTTCCAACATGCCAGTAAAAAGGTATTGACTTTCCTTTTTCACTGGAATACTAAAGAATGCACTGCATAAGTCTGTTACTGAAAAATAACAGGTATCTGCTGGAATGACTGAGAGCAGGTTATAAAGATTAGGAACCACAGGATGACAAGGGATCACTGTGTTACTTATACTCTACATGAAGTGACATAATACCACTTGGAGGTCAACAGTGATAGGTTAAAAATGCATACTATGAACCCTAAAGCAACAATTAAGAAAGCAAATAGCTATACCTAAGTAGCCAATAAAGGAGAAAAGCTAATAAAGTTCTTCAACTAATCCAGTAGAAGGCAGGAAAAGAGGAAAAGGAAAAGAAAAATTTGAAGGGACAATTAGAAAACAAATAACAAGGTGATAGATTTAAATATAATCATATGAATAATTACAGTAAATGACAAGGTTTAGATATGCCAGTAAATAAAGAATGTCACATTAGATTAAAAAAATTTATGCTGCTTAAAATAATTGTACATCATATATAAAGATGCAAATAGTTTACAAGTAAAAGGATGGAATCCTGTGCTGTCACTTATCAATATAAAATTGCAATGCTATATTTATATCAGACAAAGTAGATTTTGGAGAAAATAATATCAGAGGTAAAGATATAATTTCATGATAAGAAAAATATCAGTTCATCAAGAGGTTGTAATATGACTAAATATTTATGCACCTAATAATGCAGCTTTAAATACATGAAACTATGAAACAAAAAATAAAACTGCAAGGAGAAATAGACAAATTCACAATTATAGTTGAAGATTTAAGTGCCATTATTTCAGTAATTGATAAAATAAAAACACACAAAATCAGTAAGAATATAGCAGACAGAAAATTAGTAAAAGTATAACATGATCAACCAAGGTAAAGATATAACAACATGATTAATCAAGTTGACCTAATTGATGTTTGAAAAATTTGCCACTCACAAACAGAAGAATATACATTTAAAAACATTTAAAATATTTAAAGGGACCATTTATAAAGATCTACCATATTCTGAGTTGTAGAGTAAGTTTCAATAAACTTAAAATGATTTAAGCCATATAATGTGTGTTCTCTCACATCAGTGTAATTAAATTAAAATTGTTAATAGAAAGATATCTGGGAAAACTTCAAATATCTGAAACTAAATTACATACTTGTGGATAACTCAGGGGACAAAGAGGAAATCAAAACTAAATAAGAAAGTATTTTAAACTGAAGGAGAATGAAAATTCAGCATACAAAAATTTGTGGGATACTACTAAGCCTCACTGAATACCTAAATACCTAAGCACTAAATACCTGTATTAGAAAGAAGAAAAGTGTCAAGTCAATTACCTCATCTTGTACATTAAGAAACTAGAAAAAAAAAAACCAAATTAAACCTAAAATTAGTAGAAGAAATAACAAAGGTGAGAATCAAAATTTAGGAAATTGAAAACAGGAACATAATAGAGAATATCAGTTAAACCCAAAGTTACTCCTTTGAGAAGATCAATAAAATTGATAAGACACTAGCCTGAATGATCATGAAAAAAAGTGAGAAAACACAAATTACCCACATCAGGAATGAGAGAAATGATACCATTAGAGATACTGAAGAAATGGAAAGTATATTACGGATCACTTTTTGCCAATACATTTAACAACTTAGATAAAATGAACAAATTCCTTGTATGACACAAATTATCAAAGTCCACACTGAAATAGATACTTGGATAGCTCTCTATCTATTAAAGAAATTAAAATTGTGGGTTAAAAACTTTCCTACAAAGAGAACACCCATTCCACATAGCTTCACTGGTGGGTTATACCAAACATTTAAGGAAGAAATAATACTAGTATTATGATACTTCTACAGAAAAGATAAGGGACTATATCACATTCATTCTATGAAGTCAGCATTACCCTGACACAAAATAAGCCAATGACAGCACAAGAAAACTATAAACCAGTATTCCATAAAGGAGAATACAAAGTTCTAAAGAATGTTTTTGCAAATTGAAGCCATCAATATATAAAAAAGAATATTATATGGTGACCAACTAGGATTTATATAGATCTTCCTTGACTTATGATGGGGTTACATCCCAATAAACTCATTGTAAGTTGAAAATATCAAAAATGCATTTAATAGCATAACCTACCTTAAATGTGCTCATAACACTCGCATTAGCCTACAGTTGGACAAAATCATTTAACAGCAGAATGGTTATAAGTGTGTTGGTTGTTTGCTTTTGTGGTTGTGTAGCTGACTGGGAGCTGTGGCTGGTTGCTGCTGTCCATCCTCACTAGAGAGTATTGTACTGCTTATTGCTAGCCTGGGGAAAAGATGAAAATACACAATTTGAAGTATGATTTCTACTGAATGCATGTCACTTTGGCACCATTGTAAATTCGAAAAATTGTAAATTGAACCATTGTAGCTCAAGGACCTTCTGTACAAGGAGTGCAAGGTTTGTTTCACATTTGAAAAATCAATCAATGTAATTCATTATAATAACAAACTAACAAAGAAAACTACGTGATCATCTCAATAGGTATAGAAAAAGCATTTGAAGAAAATCCATTATTCATTCCTTAAAAAAAAAAAAAAACAACTCACCAAATTAGGAGTATGAGGAGTTTATTCAAACTGATAAATGGCATATATTAAAAACCTACAGATAACATGATACTACATGGTGAAACCATGGGTGCTGTACCCCTAAGATGGAGTACAAGACAAGGATGTCCACCCTTATCATTTCTGTTCAATATTGTACCTGGAGGTTTTCAATAGTGGTGAGGGCAGAAAAAGAAAACATTCAAATGGAAGAGAAATAGGTAAGAGAAGGAAGAGAAATAGGTAAAATTGAAGTTGTCTTCATTTATGCATTACATGATAATCTGTGTAGCAAATCTGCGGGCATATACAAAAAAAATCTTTGGGAAGTAATAAGTGAGTTTACTAAGTTTGCAGGATGAAAGATCAATGTAAAACTCAATTTTCTCTCTATATACTAGCAATGAATAACTAGAAATTGAAATTAAAAATAATAGTATTTAAAATAGCTTAAAATATGAAATAGAGGTAAATTTGAAAAGAGTAAAAGTCTTGTATAATGAAAATTACAAAATGTTTATGAGAGAAATTGAGAAATATACGGTGTTAATTGTTCAGAAGATTTATTATGTTAAAATTTCAAATCTCCCTAAATTGATGTATAGATTCCAAACAATTTCAATCAAAATCACATCATTAGATATTAGGAAATGCACGTTAAAACCACAGTGTGATACCATTACACACCTATTAGTCCAAAATTAAAAAGATTGACCATACCAAATGTTGTCAAGGATGTGAAGCAACTGGAACTCTCTTACACTCCGGGCAGAATGCACTTAATGAAATAGTGCAATCACTTTAGGAAATTGTTTGGCAGTTTCTTAAAAAGTTAAATGCATATCTACCATGTGATCCAGGCTCTCTACTCCTTAGAGCATACACTTATGCAAAGACTTACACAGAACGTTGTACCTGCTTTGTTTTTAATAGGGAAAAACTGGAAACAACCCATATGTCAACCAAGAGGTGAATAGTTAAACTGTGATACCTCACACAATTGAATACTACTCAGCAGTAAACAGGAATGAGCTCTTGATACATGCTACAATGTGGAAGGGTCTTACAATATGCTGAGTGAGAGAAGCCTATACAAAAAAATAAAGCATATAATGTCTGGTTACATTTTGTAAAAATCTAAGATATGCAAACTAATATTTAGTGACTTATAGTGGTTGCTTGGGAACAGTGGGGACAAGAAGGGGTGGAATGAAGGGATTACTAAGGAGTAAAAGGAGATTTTTGTGTGGTAACAGAATGTTCATTATGTTGATTGTGGTCATGATTTTATGGTGTTTACACCTGTTAAAAGTGTACAAACTAAATATGTGCAGTTTATTGTATATTAACTACTTGACTGAATAATGGTTTTTTTTAATTTCAAGAATCTTCTGGGATGGAAAAAATAATTATGCTTAAAAGTCTGAAGTAAGCCTTTGTTTTTTTAAAGACATTAAAACATGTCTATTTATAAACCTTTCTATAATTATAGATGCATTAAAAATACAAAGAAACTCTTCTATTCAGAGTCTTAAATTTCTGTTAATACCGCACCTGAAGCACAAATACAGTATTTAAAAATGAAACAAAGTAAAGTTGAAAACAGAGGTCAGGAATGTAAGGCATGCTAATTCAAATGTAATTTTGACATTTAGTTGAGATAAATATCTTTCTGTGTTTGTACAGAATTGAAAATTGACTAGGACATTAGTGAGAACACCCAGAGACTATTTACTAGAACTGAAAAGTAAAAGCAAGGTGACAAAGGATCAGTGATTTATGAATATAGCCTGGTTCAGTAAAAGAAGTGAAATAAAAAATCTCAAGTATATACCTTACTAAATCCTTTCTTCATATAAAATCAACTCCATGAGCTGCGAATTGCCCCCAAAGAAACATAAAAGTGGTATATAGGAAAAGCTAAAAGGACAGTTAGTTCTTTCCTTGTCAATGTAAGATTATTCCTTATCAGGAATTCACTTTTATTTGACCTGTGGTTTAAAAAAAAAAATCCTTATAAATGGATTTTCATTCAATCTCATTTCAATCACTTTCTTCAAAAATCTGTCCCTTAAATTTATAGTCTTTGATGTCATTAAAATCATGGTCTTTAGTATATTTAGTTCTCAATTTAATTTAATCAAACTTATCTCATCCACTGATGGTTTTAGACCTGTTTTGGCATTTCCAGTTTCCTGATGTCATCTATTCAATTGATCAACATCATCCAGGCTCCCAAGAGCTTCTATTTCTCTCCTTGGCTACCTTCCTTTTGGCTATTTCTCTGGTAATTTACAACCTTAGCTGTGTGTGAGTGTGTGTGTGTGTGTGTGTGTGTGTGTGTGTGTGTGAATGTGTGTGTATTCTCTTCCTCTCTCCTGGTAAGATTAAAGATGGCAAATGTCAAACAGTAAGTTGACTTCTTGTTGGTAGCTTAATAAAAATATTTAGTAGGAAGAGGATAAAAAGACTAATACAAATGAGCTTAGGATTCCTCTGCCATCAGTTATTTGCAGTTTGCTTTTTACCATTAATGGGCAGAATTTTTAATTGGTCTTCATTTTAGTGACTACACATATTCCCTTGGGAAATCATCATAGTTTCTTTATATTAATAAACAAGTCTGTCTTTTAAAACTTTCTGCATTGCACCTAGAGATCAAGACCCCATCAGAGAAAGTTGTATTTGCTTCCTAAGTGGTAAGATAATTATCCTGTGATGCTTTAGTTGTATGCTAACAAAAATATGGGCAGTGGCTTAGGGGGCAAGGGTGAGGAAGGACATGGCAAAAGGTGGTCGATGAAACATATATTTATTCATTAGTTTTGCCAGCAAAATGTCTGTTGTAGCCATTTTAGATGGGGTCAAATATTAGGAGGGCTGGTAAATGTATTTGGTATTGCCACAGTGAGGCAAGGGCTAAAATGAATCGGTCTTTTCTGAAATTATCTTTTGACTGTGCAAGTGTTCCCGTTAGCTGGGAGGACCAGATGTATACAGCACAAGTGCTGGGGACAGTTAAAACTTCCCTAGGTATTTTAGGCTCTGGCGGCACCCCAGTGATTTAAGCTCACTATTCTACACTTGGATATGAAACAAAAAAACTTTGGTTTTTAGTATAACTAAGTAAATTTGACTTTCTTTTTCAGTTGTGTTAGGTAAAAATGTGTCTTATTTAACTGTATTTTCCCAGTGTTACAGAAATTTATTCTGAGTGAAATTACTTTCAACTTAATCACATCAGCGACAGGTAAAGAGCTAAACTAATATTTGCTCTTAAGTTGCTAGCCAGTGAAGAGCCTGTGGAGATCCTGAATATTATGAGTTACAGAAATTAATTGATGTGCCAAACTAGCTCTCATGAACCAGGCTAGGTGAAAAAAAAAAATTCTTCCATTTAGCTCACTGGTATGTTTTCAAATGTGATGTTTTGTAAACTAGTGAGTATAGTGTGGGTGTTAAAATGCTCTGTAACAAATCCAGTAGATGACATGAAAATATGCACTGCAAAACCTTTCAGACTGATTATATAATGGGACACAGGATAAACAGAGAATTAGCATTTGCCTGGTGAATTTGATCAAAATAAAGCATGATTTAATTCACATATTGCTTAATATATACCCTGGCTTATTCCTAAAATGATTTGAAAGGGAATTCAAGGGTTCAATATTAGCTAGAAAACAAACAATAAATGAAGTGGTTAAGGGACCAATACATTATATAGACAGTGCTCTAAACCTTTGAAATTTCTCACAATTCCTAAACTGCATCTTCCACTTGCTACTCTTTTCTTCTACATAGCAAAAATGTGAAAACAAACGTGAAGATATACTTCCAAGTTGGATACGTTGTTAGGGATGTACCAATCTTTTATTTTTTTAATAGTATATATTATTTAATACTACTGACTACATTTATGTTTTGGAGACAGAATAGAACTACATCATGATATAACTTATTCATATTTAGGTTGTGTAATAATTATTAAAATTTACTGAGTGTTTATGCTACTTCCTATTCTAAGCACCTTACGTGTGTTAAATTATACAATCCTCTAAACGAACCTATGAGATACTGTTATTTTCTTTACTTATGAGGGAACTGAGGTATGGAGAAATGAAGGGCTTTTCTCCTAGGGACACCCAGGTGGCAAGTAGTGGTCAGATAATGATTGGGATCTTAACTGACACAGTATAGCCTCTGTGAGTATATTATGGAACTTCTTCTAAACATGGTAACTAAATAAAAAACAAATATAGTACTTCCTGTCACTAAATCAATCAGTAATTTTACATCCTAAGGAAGTATTAAACTTTGTCATGAATTTTTCTCTAATAAAGTTTAAAAGGATTCCATTATATTTCATTAGTTTATTTGGATGTTTTAAACATTTTTTAGGAGCGAAGTTATTTCAGATCTGTTTTAACTAAAGTCAAGAAATTGCTAAAATAATATACTTAATTATAGATTTCAAATATATTGGTGTTTAGTATCTTAGTTCAGTCTGAAAGAGCTGTTGTCAATTCTTCACAATTTAAATCATGGACCTTCAGTATTTTTATTAGTCATTTCAAACATCATTTAAGGATTGACTTTATCTCTGTGAATTTGGGTCTTTGTTATATGCTCTTGCTTTTGTTGCTATTCTGATTCGGTATACCAAGTGATTGCAATTCTGTTAATGTATGTGAGGCTGGGCAAATTTGTAACCCTGTGATTTCCTGGGATAGTTGAGAGAGATAAATGAGAAAATGCATACAAAATACTGCTATTATTATCATATTCCTATCCATTGACTTTGATAATAGGCAACTATTTGCGAAATATGATTTCTTATATAGCTCTTCCTTCAACTTCTGTCTGACTCATGTCTGTGCACTGGTGATTCTTTGGCAATTGGTTCATTGACTGTCACTCAACCATTCTATAAACAACAAATGAAAACCTATGTTGTAGGCTTTTGGGCAGTGTATTTGGCTTTAAAAAAAGTTCTGGTTGTCCTGTTACATTTCCTATGATTACTTTACTCATTGAAGGATGATTCACTTTTGAGCAGCGTATTCCAGAATCTTCAGAAGAACGTGTGCCAGAACACAGGGACAGGGTATTCCTTTTTGCTCTGAACTAGTGAGATGGTGAGATTCCAACCAGTGAGATGGTGGAGGGTTGGTTACTTTGTCACTAAGGTTAAATGCTAATGAGTGATCCTTTCAGCTCTTATGATTCAAATGCATATGAGTATTTTAAAAGTTTTGTTTTCCCCATCAGAAGTATCTGGCTTATCTGATTTGGCTAGTTTTATAGGCTTCACAGTTTCCTTTCATCAGCCCTCTCATTTTCTATATCAGTATCCACCATAGCTTCAACAAAATGTAGTTGCAAATGATTTGAGTGTTCTTTTGATGGATTCACAGGGAGGAATATTGGCACCTGCATGTGGTACCAATGTGCATATTAAGATTTTATGTGGAATTATATTTCAGATTACTATCTAGTATATTTAAGAGTAAACTCTCCACATGAGAAAACAATTCTTTTGAAGGAAAAAAATAAGCATTATTTAGATATCTCACTTCTGACAAAAGATTTGCCTGATTGCCTGTCATACTGCCCAGTGATACAATTTGAATTGTAGATTTGAAACAAGGGTTTGAATTTTTAGCATTCCCCCAAATAAACATATTTATGTGGTATATTTGAGAAACTAAGTAATAAGTGTCTCTGCTTTACATTATCTTGGTAACTACCTCACTTTTCCATTTTACAGAAGCACATCTCTTAACTGAATTAATGGCCACATGGTTAGCTTGTATTCTAGTCATTCTCACAGAAGCCTATTCACTTTTCATTTCCACTACCTGACTGTATTGCTTTCCTATTTGGGGAGATGGATAGGCATGGGAAAAACTAGCTGATCAAGGTTAAAAAGAAAGTAAACAAAATATATATTCTAGTTCAGAATTAGGTAAGTTAATTAATGATAGGCACTTAATAAATATTTGTTAAATACATTAAATAAAAGTGACATTAATATTTTGGTATTTTTTGTAATCAAATTAGCCCCTTCATTTTATGGGATATTTTAGGGATAAAGCTTAAGTGTAAATAATACCCTGCAACCCCTACAATTTAGGAGAATTGGTGAAAAAATGAAAGGGCTTTCCTTCACATAATGACAAAAAATAACAATTAGATACCACCTTCTAGATGCCAAGCACTTTTCTAAGAGCCAGTCTGCATAAGAACCTTATGAAGAAGATATTATTGATTATTCCCAATCTACAGATGAGGAAACTGAGGTACAGAGAAATTAATTCATACAAATGATAAGTTGCAGAGCTTCTCCAATGTTTGTATTCTTAATATTAACATTTAATCCAAATATATTTATTTATGATATATGTGTGTGTCCTTTATGAAATTAGTATATATTTTCTTTTATTCATTTAAGAAATATTAAACATTTATCATGTATAAGGAACTGCATAAAGTCTTGAAGATGCAGTGCTGAACAAGATAGATGTAGTTTGTGTCTTCATATAGCTCACAATCTAGTGAGCAAATTAAAATTTTGAGACCCTACTGAGGCATGCTAACTATAGACATGATCATTAATGGCTCAAAAAGTGGATCATTTCTAGGGACCAATGTTGCAAGGTCAGCTTTCTCCTCCTTGTCAGACTTACTCCACAAAACTTTGACCTAATAGTTAGACTCTTCCAATCTTTCTTACTTTGAATTTACTTATTGTAATTTTCACTTATCTGATCCTTCTTTGTATCATGTCAACATTTTCTTATATTGTTATCTGAAGATTTTATGCATAATTGTCATATAATCCCATTGGGTGTAGGGTTTTTGGATGTAAGGCTGATACTTTATGCTTCTTCAGTTTTCCTTCTACATATCAGAATAAATACTAGAAATTTAATTAGTTGTGTTGATGGGGACATCTCAGGTTTTTTTTTTTTTAACATCTTTATTTGAGTATAACTGTTTTACAATAGTGTGTTAGTTTCTCATTTACAACAAAGTGAATCAGTTATACATATACATATGTTCCCATATCTCTTCCCTCTTGCATCACCCTCCCTCCCACCCTCCCTCTCCCACCCCTCTAGGTAGTCACAAAGCACAGAGGTGAACTCCCTGTGCTATGCGGCAGTCAGGTTTTTTTTTTATTTTGGCAAACATTCTTTGGATTGAATTGAATTAAATCATAATTATTTTGCAGTGGGGGACTTCTTAAAGTGTTATGTGCAGCAATATCAAAGAAAATATAATTTTAAAAGTTTATTATTATGGTTATCATCCAAGATGTATTAACATGTCTTTTAAGAAAAAGCTAATACTCATATTTAAAGCCTGTGTTCTCATATAAATGTAGAGATAAATATCTTATACAATCTGGCTGTTGGGATTTAGTTTGTAAATTAAGCATTTAGATCTCAGTAAGGCCACAGATATCCTTTCTTGTATACAGAGTGATAAGAAAGTAAAGTAAGGCACAGGAAAATGGTTGTAAAGAAACAAACACTTGAAAAACTAAAAACTTCCACATCATGAACAGTAGAAATAAAACTACTCTTTGATGTTAAAGGCTCAAACAAAATAACCTCTCTCTCTTTTACTTTGGTCTGCCTGCTACTCTGAATTGTTTTCAAAATAAATAGGTGGTATATATTTGTTTCTATGTTGCACTATGTGAACAGAAGGCAGAGAGGCAGGTGGCCTTGAAGTTATGATGTAAGTGATTGCTCAGATCCTGGGCTCCATTTCCATCCTGCCTCACCTTGTTTAAGACTACTGCTCAGAAGAATATGAGAATTTGGTTTGTAGACCCACTCAGGGCTTTGGGATTAGACTGCATATCAGTCTAATTGCATGGGCCAAAGAGGGCCACATTCCAGCATGTAAGAACACAAGGATGGCAGAATGGACACCCTCCTCTCTTACACTTGCTTTCCTATCCAGAAAGTCACATATGATCCAGTTTTCCCAGCAAAGAAACTGTCTTTTTTCCATTGTATATTCTTGCCTCCTTTGTTGTAGATTGATTGACCATAGGTGCATGGGTTTATTTCTGGGTTTTCTATTCTGTTCCATTTATCTGTGTGTGTGTTTTTGTGCCAATACCATACTGTTTTGATTACTGTGGCTTTTTAGTATAGTCTGAAGTCTGGGAGTGTCATACCTCCAGCTTTGTTCTTTTTCTCCAATTGCTTTGGCAATTCAGGGTCTTTTGTGGTTCCATATAAATTTTAGGGTAATTTGTTTTAGTTGTGTGAAAAATGTCATGGGTAATTCCATAGAGATTGCATTAAATCTACAGATTGCTTTGTGTAGTATGGACATTTTAACAACATTAATTCTTCCAATCCCCAAACACAGTATATCTTTGCATTTTTTATATCATTTTCAAATTCCTTTATCAGTATTTTATAATTTTCAGTGTATAGGTCTTTCAGCTTCTTAATTAAGTTTATTCCTAGGTATTTTATTCTTTTTGATGCAATTTTAAATGGGATGTTTTCTTGCTTTTTTTTTTGATAATTCATTAAGAGTGTATAGGAAAGCAACAGATTTCTGTATATTAATCTTGTATCCTGCAACTTTACTGAATTCATTTATTCTAGCTTTTTTTGGTGGGGACTTTAGTGTTTTCCATAGATATTATCATGTCATCTGTACATAGTGCCAGTTTTACTTCTTCCCTTTCAATTTGAATGACTTTTATTTCTTTTTTTGGTCTGATTATTGTGGCTAAGACTTCCAATACTATATTAAATAGAAGTGGTGAGAGTGGGCATTCTTGTCTTGTTTCTGATTTTGGAGGAGGCTTTCAGCTTTTCACTATTGATTATGATGTTAGCTGTGGGTTTGTCATAAATGGCCTTTATTATGTTGAGATATGTTCCCTCTATACCTACTTGGATGAGAGTTTTCATCATGAATAGATGTTGAATTTTGTCAGATGTTTTTTCTGTATCTATTGAGATGATTGTATGATTTTTTAAATCATTCCTTATGTTAGTGTGGTATATCACATTATTTAATTTGTGAATATTGAACCCTCCTTGAATCCCTGGAATAGATCCCACTTGATCATGGTCTATGAGCCTTTTTATATATTTTTGGATTCGGTTTGCTAGTGCTTTGAATTCTTCATCTGGTAAATTGTTTATTTCTGCTTCATTTGTTGTTTTTTGGGGAGTTTTCTCTTGCTCTTTCAATTGAGACAAATTTCTCTGTTTTCTTATTTTAGTTATCTTTCTCTGTCTCTATGAAATTAGGTGAAACAGTTACCTATGACTGTCTTGAAGGTGGGGGGGGGGTCCTTACACTGGAGTGACCCTATGGAGTCTGTGGCTTGGGTTGGAGAGCTGAATTTGTCATGAACATGAGTTATGTCTTTCCTCAGGTTGTGCTGGCAACTATCACCTTGGTAGGAGGTGGAGCTGGAGATGGAGGGTCCAGGGCTGGAGCTAGCTATGAGGCAGGAGTTCCCCTCTGTTCAGTGTCTGTCACTGACCTATGGGGGCAGAGTCAGGTCCTAAGTTGCTGGAGTGAAGCTCTGAAGTTCAGGTCCAAACTAACTCAGTTTCCTTTAAGTGTGTTCTCCTCTCCCTCCCAGCACCGGCACTCTTGCCCCAGAGGGGAGCAATGCTGAAGCAAGAGGGGCCTGTTTGGGCTCTCAGTATGTGATGGGGTATGGGCTGTGGTGGTCCAGATAACAGCTAGAGGTTCAGTTGTGCTGCTTGTGCAAATGCCAGCATTGGCTGCCCCTACCCATCTCAGATACCACTTGACGTTTGAGTCTTCTTTGTCCCTCATGGCTGATCTCTCCTCTTGGCCTCCGCTGCCCCCATCCTGATGTGGAGCTGTGCTGGAGGGCAGGCAGGGCCTATGTGGGCTCTCAGTGTTTGTCACGGTGCAGGCTTTGGTGGACTGGCTGCAGCCATATTTTGGGGCTCTTTCTGACATGCTGCCTGTGCAAGCACCAGTGGTGATAGCCCCTCCCTGCTCAGATGCCACTTCTGAGAGGCCACTGTTGCTCATGGCCGGGTTCTTCCCTTGGTTTTGCCAGCCCTCTCTCCAATGTGAAGCTCTGATTTGGAGTAAGCAGGGCCAGTGCATTAGCTTGGCTCAGGCTGGGGCACGTACTGGGGTGGTCATGGGAAACTATTCAGCCACCTGTGTGGTTTCAACCCACCTTCTCTGCCCTGCTTCAGGATCAAGCAAGCACAAGTGCACTCTCCTGAGTAGAGTCCAGGCTTCCCATAGCTTTCCTGCTAGTCCTACCAGCCCTCCAGCCAGCCAAAGGGACTTATCTCACCTTTGTCAGACCCCAGGACTGGGGCACCCAGTATGTGGCTTGCACCACTCATCCCAGGGAAGATCTTTGCCTGTGTAATCCTTTTCCTCTGAGTCTCTTCTCTGAGGCACAAGTGCTGCCTAATTGCTTCTCTTCCCTTCCTACCTGATTCTGTGTGGATCTTGTTGTTGTTCCTCATATAGTTGTTCCTCATATAGATGTATTTTTGATGTGTTTGTGGCAAGGAAGTGATTTCCACTACGTTGTACTCTACCTTCTTGATCTCCTCCAGTTTTACCACATTTTGTTTTGCTAGATTTACACTTACATGTCTGATAAACAAAAAAATTCAACGGAAAATTTAAGGTTTCCACGTAACAGTTTTTTGAAACTTATATAGTTGCGATATAAGGAACTCATAAAACAGTGCATTAAATAGCCATTTCATGCATACTATTAAAAAACCTGTAGCAGGTGCTTAAGTGATAAACCTATACTGCATGCTAAGCTAAAGTTTGGTTTTGAAAAATGAATATGAGACCTCAAAATTTCAGGGAAACAGCACTTATCTCTTTATGATAAGTAATAAGACAGTTTGTGGCAAAGGAATGGAAAATTGCTCTACCCTACTGGACCTTTTTCAACATAGACATCCATTTTGCTAATTAAAAAATCCAAATGAGGTAGAGAATAATTACAGATGACATTACTATTAACTTAAAGTCTATATTTACTTTCTGTAAAATTAACTAAGAAAATGAGGAAAATATTAATGTAATATATAATGCAAATGTGACTTCCTGTCTTTGGAGATTTAATACATTATAGTTGGTTACCTTAGGGAAATGGGTGATGGAATTTTAAAAGTTAGAGAATAAATTGACAGTCTTGTAATTTTTGAGTATGATAGTCAAGTGGCAGCAATTATCTTAAAAGATTATTGTGAAATATGTAGAACCTGGTGGATACTTACGATTTAATCATCTGTCTATAATGTACTGTTTATTATATGTGAAGATGTTCTTTTCATCCAGCCTCAGCCGTGGTAAAACACCTGCACTACCCTATCCCTTCTGGCTCTCACAGTTCCAGAATAACACACAAGGTGAGGAGCTTTTGGGGATTAGTCCATAGGTTGCAATACCCCTTGAAAAATAAAAAGAGGATCCTCCAAAACCTTATCCATGAGCATCACATTTTCTCAGGACTGACCAACTTTGAGATGGATTAGTCAACTGCTTACAAATTGTATAAACTTTTATTTTACAGATTTAGAAAAATAATTGAAATGGAGATCATAGTTGTATTGGCCTGTGGATACCACACATCAAGTCATCATAGTGGTATATTATTTTCATACTTGAAATTATAGCCTAACTTTCAGTATCAATTTTTTTCCTTATTCTAAAGAATAAATCTTACCTTATATCTATCTACCCTACAACTTTGACAGTGAGTTTCAGGCCAAAATGATGATAAAACGTGTTCTCTTGTAACTTGGTAGAACATTAGAATTGCTGTTTGCTGAGCCCTTACCATGTGCTAGGCAGGATAAATACAACAATATTGGAAGGTACCAATTCCTACTCTCATTTTCAGATGAGAAATTGAGATCTAGTGAAGTTAGGTAACTTCCCCAAACTGGGAAATTAGAAAATTCTAGTTTGAATACAGATCTGTCTGACATTGTTGACCCATATGCATTTTTTAAATGAGAGCTTTTTAGATTAGGGGACACTTTTGAATATTCCTTAACAATGAAAAGTTTTAGACCTGGTAGCATGAGTTCGGTCTCAATTACAACGAGGTATCTTTTGAGGAGATGAAATTTTATCTCATTATAGTTCCCCTAATTTATTTGTTTCCCGTTATAGTTTATCCTTAAGAAACTGGCTCAAGGTCCTCTTGTTCTCTATGCTGGCCCATTATCCAAGTAATTTAAATCCATGTGGTCTATTTATAACTTTAATAAAAAGTGTGGACTCTGTATTGTCGGGGGATTTCTGAGCCCCAGATCGTGATAAATCACAGAACACAACCTACCATAGATTCTCTGTGATGATCCATTCAGGATCAGCAAGGATACTAGCTTCTTATGCCTGAGTGTAATCATCAGCCCCCATTTTGGTTGTTACTGTTAGGGATGATACATAATATATCCCTGGGATTGGGTTTCCAGACTGTTTTGAAGCTTTTAAAGTCATTAATGATCCTACTATCACAGCTGACAAAGCTGGAAGCAGTCATATTCCTAGCCAAATATACTAGATGAAGAACTTGAGATAATCGGTCTGTTGCTTCTGCTTGGATATATTGGTTTGCTTGGTCCATGCCAGGATCATGTGGGCTTTTGAATGGTTCAAGACCAGATTTTGTTGCTGTGTTGGATGAGTTTGGTGTCAGCTGCCCTGTGATACACGTGTAACCGGGAACAAGGTGAAGTCTAAGACTTGTGAGTGAGGATGCACAAAAATTTAGTATCTTCCTAAATTCTTGGTAATTCTGAGTGACTGGTGATTGACTCAAGCTTAATTACATAGGAAAAAACAATTCTATATCTTTTACAAATCTTTTTCACTGCTTCCTGCTTGCAGGAGGCAGTGTGGTAGAGTGGAATGAATACAGCATCTATAGGATTCTACTAATCTCATAGAGTCCAGGCTGTGAAATTTGGAGGGCATTTGGTTTGGGACCAGTCACCTGACCACTCCAAGACAATTTCCTCAGTCACAAATTTATCACAATAATAAATATATTAATAGGGCTATTGTGAGGGTCTAATAGAAAATCAGACAAAGATACTCTATAAATTGAAAGGAATTATTTAAAGTCTAGCTACCTCAGAGCCTTTTTTGGGAAAGGAGTTAGCAGTATGAATCCACTAGAAAATGCACATAATTAGTTTCTATATTTTTCTACAGATGATGCTGCTAGAGTCAAGGTTTATTAAGGGGAAATCTTGCAACAGTTTGCAATAGTAAGTGACATAGACGGTAACTGCATTGGGTGTGGATTAAGGAAAGTCTACGAATACAAAGTTTCTTTTATTCTCAATATATTTAACAATAATTAAAGGCTATAGAAATTGGGAATTCCACACACGTAAGTTCCTCTTCAAAACTTTGAGAAGAAATTCTTGCGTACTTCTTGAGGTAATCTTATGGGTTAATATGATGGGGTAGAAAATAATGTGATCTATGTATGCCATCTATATAGTTAAAATTTGTGCCTATTTAGCATTGCAGCACATGAAAACTGCTGGATTGATTGTCCAAAGGTTTTGTGCATGTGATAGGAATTTTCTGACACAACATAGGATACGTGACATATATTATGTTCATTTCGGAGAACTCTGGGGCCATAGAGGCATGAAGGGCTGCTGCGGGTGAGACACTGTTCCTGGCAGCTGAAACTGTTGTCTAGCCAAAAGATGTTTCCTTCTTATTGGGTGAGTCCTACATATTATTGTGTCAAAGTGAGGATTCTAAGAAATCTGTGAAGTTCCAGAATTTGCCACTCTTGTCAAGTCCTGAAAGCTGTATGCTTTCCTACTAGTAAGTTCAAATTGAAGCCAATATCCAAATCCCTCAGAGAAGTGGAAATACTTGTTAACATAGAAACATTCAGACTTGACATATAAAACATTTCAACAGTGTATAATATAAGGAGATGAGTCTTCGCAGCAACCTCCACTACCTCTGATTTCTTAAAGTTACCCATTTACTCTAAACTAATAAGTCACTAAGGCAGATGTGCTGATTAACTGAGGCGGACTTGAGAACAAGTTGCTTTGCATGTAGGCAGACTCACAGAGCATGCTCTAAGATAAGGAGCAGCAGGGATGGGTTCATCTTTACCCTGCAGAGTAGAATAACAAACATGCCATTTACAAGTAAGTTTTGTTATGAAGTAGAAAATTATGTAAGACTATATTGATTCTTAAAATGACAAAGTGATTACGATTCTATAAGCAATACTTTTAATGTTGCTAATGAAATTTAAAATATTTGTAGATCATTACAAATTATTTTCTTGAACAACACAAGGCAATAGAGCCAATTAGTAGTGATGCTATTAACAGGTGACACATATTGAACTCACACTATATGCCAGACTCTGTACTGAGTGCTTTATGGGCTTTATCTATAATTGTAATATATGCTAAGACTTTGAGAAATTAAGTCATTTGCCTATGATGGCTAATTCAGTAAGTGTTTTTCTAGAACTCACACTGGTCAAATTCCAAAGGCCACGCTCTTCGTGACTATACTGCATTACCTCCTTTGCATCACATGCTTTCTGCTTGGGTTCATAAACAAAGTGATGTGTGGAGGAGTAAAAAGCATTGAGGATATACTTACAATCACTGGGTGATATTTGTAAATGTGGACAGGACTAGATGTGTTTCACATAGGGATGATGCTGTTAGAATAATGACTCAAAGCTATTCTGCATTTTCCTCCATAGATTCTCCCCCATGCCAGTGTGGTCAGAAGAGGCTATGTTGGCAAACAGAATGTACAGTGTAATTGCTCAATTAGAAGCTGCTTATCCAGCAAGGGTGTTAAGCATGTGCAAAGCATTATAACAATCTCTGGGAAGGATCTGGGGAATATAAATGCTTAATGTCTAGTAATTTCCTTCCAACACTTGACCACATCTGAAACTAAAGTTGAGGACTGCCTTTAGCCTCGGCTATTGCACTCTGTCATGCTCGTTTCCACTGTAGTGTATTCTCATGTGCTTCTCCCTTCCTTAGGGAAATTTCTTTCTTTATAGCTTCACACTGAACATCATTGATGGTTCTGATCAAGTCCCACAATTCTTTACCAGCCCATACTGATGTTTTTCCTATCTCAATTCTTAGTACCAGATAAATATGCCCTTATGCCTGTAAGTCCTCAGTTAAAATGACTTTCTTGTATTCTTCTTTAAAAAATTGTGCAACTTCAGAGACATTGTCTTCATTTGTGTATCTTATCAACAGTCCTTGTACACTCCCAGACATAAAATTAAGGTAAAATGAAGACTTGTTGGTTGGTACATTTTTACAAATTGTGCTCATTTGAATGTTTCTTTTCTTTTATTTATTATTATTATTTTTTGTGGTACGCGGGCCTCTCACTGTTGTGGCCTCTCCCATTGCGGAGCACAGGCTCCGGACGCGCAGGCTCAGCGGCCGTGGCTCACGGGCCCAGCCGCTCCGCAGCATGTGGGATCTTCCCGGATCGGGGCACAAACCCGTGTCCACTGCATCGGCAGGCGGACTCTAAACCACTGCGCCACCAGGGAAGCCCTGAATGTTTTTTTTTAAAGTTGATCCCTATATAGCTTTCCCCTGCCCTGGGTGATTTAGGCATAAGTGACCTCCCAAGATCTCATTCCACACAAAGAGTGCAATATCATGAAAACCTTAGATATTTTGTATTAAGAAATGTCTTTTAAATGGGTGCAATTTAAATCTTATATTCTTTCTTTCCTATTTTGTCTTGCTAAATGCAGTTAGTATATATTTGTGTATTGAAATGACCCCTATTCCTTGCAGTTTTTCCACACAAACAGTTCATAGTATTTTGTTTATGAACTGCCATTCCCCAGAAGAGGTGGTGGATTTTTTTTTTTTTTTTTTTTTCGGTACGCGGGCCTCTCACTGTTGTGGCCTCTCCCATTGTGGAGTACAGGCTCTGGACACGCAGGCTCAGCGGCCATGGCTCATGGGACCAGCTGCTCCGCGGCATGTGGGATCTTCCTGGACTGGGGCACGAACCCATGTCCTCTGCATCGGCAGGCGGACTCTCAACCACTGTGCCACCAGGGAAGCCCTGTTTATTTTAGAACACTGTACCCAGGAGAGTCTTAATTCATAATATTATTAACTTTATTTTTCTCATTAGCGTATAATTTCACCAAGTTACTCTAATGACAAAATATAGGGATGGTAGAATGTGTCTGATTTCTCTCTTATTCTTGGAATATTATTTCTCTCAGTCCCTCAGCAGGAATCAGGTAACTTGTAATGGGTCTTCTGGGTAATAAGGCTAAGTCCATGTTTTTTCCTCTCTACTCATGGTTGAATAACATCTCCTTGCATTTTTTATTACTTTACATTTATAAAGTACTTTTAAAGTTTACACTGAAGATGGTTTTAGCCTAAAATAATATCCTCTGTTAACATTTAAGTTGGGATATGTATGGAATGAATATAAGCTACTTGACTTTGGACAATTTAAACTCCTTGAGCTTTTTTTTTTTAAAAAAAAAAAATCACCTTTAATTGAGAATGATAAATAAACTTGCCTATTAATATCACTCTATTGTTACTGCCATTATCCTCTGGGTTGTTTTGAATATCAAATCTGCTAATGAATATAAAAATCTTTTGCAAATGCTAATTTCCATTCAATGTTATTTATGCTTCTTGTAATTAGTAGAATAAATAGGTGATGGAACCTCCCTGGCCGTCCAGTGGTTAAGACTTTGCCTTCCAATGCAGGGGGCCCAGGTTCGACCCCTGGTCTGGGAATTAGAGCCCACATGCATGCCACAACTAAGAGTTCACATGCCACAACTAAGAGTTCACATGCCACAACTAAGGAGCCCACGTGCTGCAAATAAGACCCAGTGCAACCAAATAAAATAAATAAATAAATAGGTGACATCTAGGAATATCTCAAAAGAGAATTAAATTAAATGATAATGATTATATAAGAAAAATACCCGTTTATCAATTCTAGGAAAGAATGGCTTATAACAGGTTACATATTTGCAAATATGTAAAGCTTAAAAGTAGGAAAAATATCAGATTTTATGTTAGGAAATGAAGGTTATTAGGTCAGTAAACTTATCGAAGTTAGTGTGACATAAAATACAAAATACTCCAACGAAATCTGAGACATTTTGCATATGCTCATACTTCTGCTTTGGTGAGAAAAGGAACACAATTGTAACAAAAAGGACACGAAAGTTTTCATTCACTCTTACCTGGAGCAATCAGCTTAATAATAAATCTTCGAAGTAGCATATATCAAAGTATTTATATCAAAAAACAAAGATTAAAGAAAGTGTCCAGAAAACACATCTGGTATAATTTCTTTCTAATTGCAATATATTTGTCTTACTAGACAAAACAATCTTAAAAGTCAGATTTACTGTAGATTTATTTTTTTTCACCTGGTTTTTAAGTATGTATTGACAGGTTGGTGATAAAATATTCAGAGTTGGTTTTAACTACTTGTTGTGAGTTGTGTTCATAATAAAACATCCTTTTCTTGACTCTAGCAAACCTAGAAGCCAAAATTACTTCTAACACCCAGATGGTATATTTTTTAACATTCGTTGAAAGCAAGAATAACAAACTGACATGCTGTAGTTGCCTACCTGTCAAGCCTGTATAAGTATATTCATAATGCACGTGCAACTGCTTATATGTTGAAATGATTTGTATTGTAATAATACAAATTTAGCTTTTATAGGATAGTGAGGTAGTCTGATGTAGAAGAAAGAAGTCTAAACTAGAAAACAGGACACTGGGTTCTGGTTCTGACTGTGTCACTAATTATGTGGGGTAAGTTCGTGTAAATCGCTTACCCTCACCGGACTTTTGCTTCTTTATTGGCTAAATAACAAGGTTGGAGTAGACAAATTTTAAAGTTCCTTTTAGTCCAAAAGTATTTTAATTTCATAAGCCATGTACCCCGGTGTGCATAAAGAATAATTTTCTTTCTGTGATTCAACTTAAATTGTATAAAGCGCTTCCTCTGCCTCATACCAGACAATGTAATTTTAGTTATGCTTGCTAGATTTTATCTAGTGACTTTTAAGCCCAGTAAGTTAATGATTGTCCCTTCTTTCTCATTCATTGTAGCTTGAGTGGCATCTAAATTGCTAAAGTGTCAGGTGGGGTTACCTGTTCATCTGTTTGTGTCTGCCCATAGTGCCATCCGCTGAGGTGTATATAGTGTCCCGTCTGGTTCACAGGCATCACAGACTTCCACAGTGCTGTCCTCCACTGTGTCTGAATCGGGTGCTTTATAGTCCAGGTCACTCCCCCTGTAGCTACTCTCATTACAGTCAAAGACATTTCCAAATAATCTTCTCTTTCTCCCTCTTCCTTTCCTTTTCCCTTCCCCCCCCCCACCCTCTGTGTCTGTCTGTCTCTCTCTCAGCTAACATCTACAACTTTCTTGGAGGCATAAAAAAAAACAGAAGCTGCTCTCCCATGAAACCAAATGGAAACATTTGTATGCTGCCTGGGCCAGTCTCAGCTTATATATACTTCATTTTCATATCTTTCACCATGGAGATGCTTTGAAAACTCCTGAACCTGGGTTTGGGAAGCAGTCCTCTCCATTCTGAGATCCTCAAGCCTGTCTAGCCACTGTATTGTACCTCTGCCCAGAGCATAGCTAGAGGGGTGGGAAGGATGAATCTCTGCTCAGAGAGTCTGTCATGGTCTGATTTTCTTGCTCCCTCTCCAGCTCTCCTTTTTCTTCCTTCTCCTTGAAGGATGTCTGTCTAATCTCGGAAAGGGAGGAAGGTGACTAGAACAAAGATCACACGTTTTACAATATCTATTATTAAACCAAGAGCTTGTGGCCACAATGTGAAAATGTTTGAAACTCAGAAGTCCTTTTGTTCTCAAATGTATTACCATGGGCATCAAAATTCTACCTTAAATCTCAGAACCGAGGGCTTCCCTGGTGGCGCAGTGGTTGAAAATCCGCCTGCCGATGCAGGAGACACGGGTTCGTGCCCTGGTCCGGGAAGATCCCACATGCCGCGGAGCAACTAAGCCCGTGAGCCATGGCCGCTAGGCCTGTGCGTCCGGAGCCTGTGCTCTGCAACGGGAGAGGCCACAACAGTGAGAGGCCCGCATACCGCAAAAAAAAAAAAAAAAAAAAAAAAAAAAAAAAATCTCAGAACCGAGCATTGACTCATATATTTCTCAGTATATTTTTGCAGTAATTTTACTGAGGTCATTTTACTGAAGGCAGATGTGGAGGGGGCGAGGGTTTTTACTTCTTGGGATCAGGGATGGCTTTGCATCCTGTGAAAAAGGTACATATTTTCACATAACAGTTTATAGTTAAAAATGTTATCTCTTCACATAATTTTTAACATTTTATACTTTTGCCTCAATTTTTATAGTAAAGTACTTTTGATAAATTATGTTATTAGGCTAATGTAATACACAAGGGTAATAGAGTTTGATTTTTCTAACGTATATCAATTTTGCAAAATTCTGAGGTTACTTGGGCATTCTCAATAAATATTGTCTTTTATTTTTATAGCCCTGAACAGGGGTGGAAATTGTGAAGTTATTTCATTTTCAATATCCCTGGAAATAGACTACTTCACAGATTCTTTACCATATAAAATTAAATTATTGGGCCTAAAATTTTACTTTTCAGAAAAGTGTAAGTGGTATTAGAAAAATGACAGTGTAGGCTGAGTGACATTTTAATTCTATGTTTACCGTTTTGAGGAACTGCCAGATTGTTTTTCACAGTAACTATACCACTTAACTTCTCTACCAGCAATGTGTGAGGGTTCCACTTTCTCTACGTTCTTGCCAATGCTTTTAATTTTCCTTTTAAAAAAATGATGGTAGCTGTGAAGTATCTCATTTTGGTTTTGATTTGTACCTTCCTAATGAATGATTTTGAGCATCTGTCCATGTGCTAATTGGCCATTTGTATATCATTTTGGGCCAACTGTTTATTCAAGGCCTTTGCCCATTTTTAACTGGACATTTTTGGCTGCTGTTGAATTTAAAAGAAATTGTCTTAAATATGTAAAAGAGCTAAAGAAGGACATGGGCAAAGAATTAAAGGAAATCAGGAAAATGAACTATGAATAAAATGTTAATAAAGAGATCAAAATTATAAAAAGGAACCAAACAAAAATTCTGGAACTGAAAAGTACAATAACAAATAAGAAATTCTCTTGAGAGATTCAATAGATTTGGGGAAGCAGAAAACAGAATCAGAAAACCTGAATATAGGATAATTGAGATTATCTAGTTTGGGAAGCAAAAAGAAATACTAAAAAAGGAAAAGTTTAATGATTATAGAGTTTGGAAATCATCATAACAAAAGAAATCTAGTCAAAATGTCTTTTGATGGACACTATCAAACATCTTAAATTCTGTGAAATACAAAGAATCTCATTTAAAAATAACATAAAGTAAGAGCTTCCTAATATAACAATGTTGACTAGAGATTTAATTTACAGTAAGCAATTTGGTCTGAGAACAATACCTTGTTACACAGTGGTAACGGAAAAGAATGTTATTGAAATAAGAGATCCAAAGGTTCAACTCCAATATCTTAACTTACTGTGTATTTTCTAGAGTTACTTACCTCTGAGCATAAATTTTCTGAATTACAAAATAGGAAAGAATAGCACCTCATGTGACTATTGTGACTATTTGGCATTTTATATATATATATATATATATATATATATATATATATAAATTATCAACATAGTGTCTAGTATCATAACCATTAGTTATTGCATAACAAATGAGAAATTTAGTAGCTACAAACAACAATCATTTATTACCATAGTTTGTGAATCATAAGGCAAGGGGTCAGGTGATCTCAGCTGGGCTCACTCATGAATTTTTTGTCTTTGATGGGGGTCTTCTGATCTGGGACAGTCTTTACAGGAGTGAGTATGGACACTTGGTTATATTCCACATGTTTCTCATCTTCCAGAAGATATGTTCTCCTGACAATGGCAAAGGGACAGGAGCGCAAACAAACACACACAGTCTCTTGAGTCCTAGGCTTGGAAATGGCATGCTGCCACCTCTGCCACATTCCATTGGCAAGTTACATGGAAACCAAAATAGAAGGATTGGGAAAAATAGGCACTACCTCCTTCTTGAGAAGAAATAAAACGTCACATCAAAGGGCATGAATACTGTGTTAAAAAAGAAGAAAAAAGAAACAGGCCCAAGGTGGAACCACTTGCTCCCAGGACAGCAAACCAAGATGTAATTGCAATTTTAAACTTTCCCGGGAATGGAAATTCTGAAATATTCTGGTCAGCGCTTGTGAGACAACCTTGCCTGAAATCCCTTCTATTCTTTTGCTAATAACCTCCTTATCCAGCCTATTTCTATGAGAGCCTTCCATTTTTTGTTTTGTTTAGGGTTTTTTTGTGTTACGCGGGCCTCTCACTGTTGTGGCCTCTCCCGTCGCAGAGCACCGGCTCTGGACGCGCAGGCTTAGCGGCCATGGCTCACGGGCCCAGCCGTTCCGCGACATGTGGGATCTTCCCGGACCGGGGCACGAACCCGCGTCCCCTGAATCGGCAGGTGGATTCTCAACCACTGCACCACCAGGGAAGCCCTAGCCTTCCATTTTATACAGTTCCTTAGAGCACCTCTCTATTAGGTGAGATGCTGCCCAATTCATGAATCATTTAAAAAAGCCAATTAGATCTTTAAATTTACTCAACTTTTATTTTTTTAACAATTGGGAATTATAAAGAAATGGGTCCATTAATGCAGTGTATCTCCTATAGTTATAGAGAAAGTGGTTCCGAAACGGTAATTACTATTCCTGCAGAAAATGGGTGTTCAGTAAATTCTACTGCTGATGATAAAATTGGCAAATTGTTTAAACATTTTTCTATATTTCTATGAAAACTTACTCTGCTCCTTTAATTGGTATTTATCTTTAGAAGTGCATTTTTTTTTTCTTCTTAGCAAATACTTGGTTCTGGTATATGAGAGAAAAAGTACAAACTCCTCCCTGCCCCCTCTCCAGGAAAAGCAAATCAAAATGACAATGAAATACCAGTTCACACGCACTAGGATGGCCATAATCAGAATGACCAACGGTAATGTGTTGGTGTGGATGTGGAGAAATTGTTGGTAGCAATGTAAAATAGTAGAGCTGCTTTGAAAAAAACCGTTTAGCAATTCCTGAAGTTAAACGTAGAGTTACCATGTGACTCAGTGTATTAGTTGCCTATTGCTTCTGCAACGTATTACCACAAACTTGGCTTTATGAATACAAGTTTATTATCTTAATCATTCTATAGATCAGGAATCTTGCACTGTTCTCACTGGGCTAAAATACAGGTGTTGGCAAGTCTATATTTCTTATAGAGACTTTAGAGGAGAATCCATTTCCTTGGCTTTTGCTTCTAAAAGCTGACTGCACTCCTTGGCTCATGTCTGACCCTGCACCCCCCCTGTTCAAAACAAGTAATGTCAGATTGAATACTTTTCACATTGAATCACTTCAACATTTTTTGCCTCCTCCTTCCATTTGTATGGACTGTTGTGATTATGTGAGACTCACTTGTGTATTGTAGGACAGTGGTCCCCAACCTTTTTGGCACTGGGAACTGGTTTTGTGGAAGACAGTTTTTCCATGGATGAGGGGTGGGGGAGGATGATTCAGGCAGTAATGCGAGCGATGGGGAACAGCATATGAAGCTTCACTTGTTGGCCCACAGCTCACCTCCTGCTGTGAGGCCTGGGGTGTTTGGGGACCCCTGTTGTAGGATACCCGATTTCCTAATTTCATGTGCAACCTGAATTCTCCTTTACCATTTCTCCTAACAAATTCATAGCTTTGGGGGATTAAGACATGGATGTACTTGGCAGACCTTCTGTCTACCACAGTTGCAATTCTACTCCTAGATTCATACCCCAAAACATATCTGTATAAAAACTTGCACACAAATGTTTATAGTAGCATTATTCATGATAGACAAAGAGTGGACACAGCCCAACTGCCTATCCACTGATGAATGGGTAAACAACAACAATAAAAGAGGCATCGTCAATGTAGTGTGGCCTTCACATGAAGAAAAAAATCCCATTAAATGGTGGAAAATCACAGAATGCTTCATGGGGGATGTGAAATTTAAGCTGAACCATGGAGGAAGTATTAGACAGAAACAGAATTAATATATTTTTCTTAAACAATACAGATTTTAATTACAAGGTGATATCATTCAAATTACTACCTCAGCAAGAGTCTCTGCAGAGATTTGGTAGTATAGGTCATTATCCAATTTCAGTAGACATTTGTTTTCTCCAAGAGAGTAGTGTATTATTATTCTTATCAATCAAATAAGGTATATTTTTCCATGGTTGGGATGTATGGGATGATACATCAAGCCATAGCTGGTTTTGTTCATGAAAAGCATCTTAATTCTCTTTCCTTTAGGATTAAAAAAAGAGGAGAATAGTTATTAAAGAAAATATTCACAGAATGTACTCTTCATTCAAACTATACATTTCATGTTTTGATCACAGTTTGAGTGTTTGCAAAAGCCTGTGGGCCTGATAAATGCAGCTAAATATTTACGCTTGACCTCTTTCTCTGCTCCTTTATCCCTTCCCAAACAAGCAATATGTTCAATCTCTTTACCTATGGGGAACAAATGCAGATTAATTTATCCATTACCCCTTATATTTTGGCTGTTTTGAATGGTTCAGCTTTGTTCAGTTGTGTCTGTTCTGTAGCAATATAGCACATTTCTGAAAGTTCCGATTCAAATGAGAAAATCACCCAAGTGATTGTCATCTTTGACATAAGCTTGAGAATCATTAGTATATGTGCCTTTCTCTGTAAGACAAAGACTTAAGCCTGAATTTATACATCAGGAGTTGGTAGTGACTCTATTTTGTTGTTTTTCTGCTTTCTTAAGTGGTATTCAGTTTGAATCTTTTACTATTTGGTAAAAACTTCAAAAACCAGACTTTATGAAAATAGAGTTGGAGTAGTAAAAAGAGACAAGTTACTTGACAGTAAGGCAAATGGTAGAGATTCATTGGTGCACTTTTTTTGTGGAAAGGAAACATTATTTCTGGCAGATTACTTAACCCTGCAGAAAATGCAGACCCTGTGTTTGGAATCCAAATGGGATTTCCAAAAAATCATCACTGAGGTTAGTTGAAGACATGCCTCATCAGTATTCAGTGCCTCTATCTTAAGATGAAAAGGAAGAAGCTCCTTTGGTGGAGAGAAAATAGAAGTTACTTTATCCGACAGCAAAAGCTGCCATCATTTACTCATATCCAGCTCCCATTGACTTCAATCATCTTCATCCTCTCAGCAGGAAGAATTTGGCTGCAGGATAGAAATTTGAACATCACTAATAGTATTACAAGGGGATCAAGGCTTTTATAATGAGTTTAATAACGGGTGCAAAAAGAATCATTGGACACTGGAGAGTCTTAAAAAATTTTGTTGGCTTGGTGATTTTTATCACAATTCAAAATGGTGAATTTCTGGAGATGGAAAGTTTTAAACCAAGTGCATATATTCATATAGATATGTAGTTGCTAGAGCTCAAAAATAAATATGAGACCATCACAATGTTACATAAATGTCCATTTATAGGAAAGATTGGGGTGAAAGATCTCCAAATAAGGAGTGTGAATTGTAATGAATTTGATTATGAAAATAGCAGCATTCTTAAGTGAGGATGCTACTCCCGTAGCATCCTTGCATCTTTTCCTCTCTCTTCTGCCCCTCTCAGTTTCTTAAAAAAGAGTGAATAATAAGATTTTTGAGTGTTTCCTGTGTGTCAAGTAATGAGCTATTTATTGAGTTTTACATGCATTGTCTCATTTCTTATTACATTTGCTTTGCGTGGGAAACTCAAGGTAAGAAAGGTTAAGCAACTTTTCAGGTCACATACCTAGAGGGATGGAATATAGGAAATTAAATTCAGGTCTGCTTGAATCCAGATTTTGCTGAATCAGTTGATTGAGGCCACTTAATCTCTTATTTCTCTTCTGTGTGGTGTGTGTATATATGTGTTGTGTGTGTGTGTGCGTACACACACACACAACACACATATATATATATACACACACCAGTATTTTTTTGCTTGGTATCCAAGTTTACCTAAAAGAGCAGCATCAGCATTACTAGGCATATCTCCATAGCTGGACGTATCTGTAACTACACTAGGTGATTTGAAAAGAACTAGGCCTGGGTCTAGTATCCGGTACAGTGAGTGAGAAGCAGAGCATGGCCCTTGACCACTGGGATCCCCTGGCCCAGGCAGCCTCCACTCCATGTGAGGACCTATGCTATACTGTAGCATACAGTGGAGCTACAGTGGAGCTATGCTAAACTGGTCATATTTAGAAGATATTTTCATAATATTAGTATTGTTCTCTGTGTGTATTTTATTCCTTGCTGCTAAATATATACTATATATAGCTGACAATGCTAGGTGGTTTGTTGTTTTTTTTTTTCCTGCACCATGCAGCTTGCAGGATCTCAGTTCCCTGACCAGGGATTGAACCTGGGCCATGGCAGTGAAAGTGCTGAGTCCTAACCACTAGACCACCTGGGAACTCCCAGTTAGGTGCTTTTTTTTTGGGGGGGGGGGCGGTACGCGGGCCTCTCACTGTTGTGGCCTCTCCCATTGTGGAGCACAGGCTCCAGACCCGCAGGCTCAGTGGCCACGGCTCACGGGCCCAGCCGCTCTCCATCATGTGTGATCTTCCTAGACCGGGGCACGAACCCGTGTCCCCTGCATCGGCAGGCAGACTCTCAACCACTGAGCCACCAGGGAAGCCCTTTAGCAGAATTTTTATCAGCTTTTGCATTAAGTATATTTTAGGAGCCCGTGGTACTTCATAATAAATTATAAGCAGTTATTTATTTTCTTTTTGGGGGGGTTGGAAATACCTGTTAAATGGTTTCTAGAACCCAGAATAAAACTCGATTATCTTGTGCTCAGATGGAAAAAAAAAAATCTGTTTGATTTCCCTTTAACCTATTAAGAAAGAAATTTTAAGATTTCTTAAAGATTAATCGTAGTATATTGACATTTGACTCTACTACAGTGAGCATCTCTTGTCAATGTTTGGAGTTTTAAAGGAATAGGTATAATTGATATTTTGGGAAACATTTTAAAAGGGTTCTAAAAAGGGGAAAGATTCATGGAGATACACTAATTTTCTCATAAATCTCTCAATAGTAATAATTATTGGTAAGATACTTTCTTTGAAAATGTATTCAAATTTATTTGGTGACTTATTCAGAAGCAAATAGCTAACTTTTACATCCACTGTGAACTAACATTTCTACTTCATGTATATCAACTAAAGTTCTTATAATAAGTACAAAAAGAAAATACATTAAATGGTTTTTAATGCCATATAAAAATAGCATATAAAAACATATCTATATTCCTTATATTTAATGAGTATTTCTCCTTAAAAATATATATCTTTAAGTATATTTTATATATGTATTGTATATATGTATTTTTTAAGGGATCATTATGGTCAAAACATTGAGTACTATCAGCATAAATGTATTATTTAACTTCTATTTGAGTTCTTGTAAAATGGTTAAGGTCGGTATTCAAAATTATGTTCACATGTTCTTTCACTGTCATTGCTCTTCTGATGACTACCAAAAATGGAATTATAATTCAAATATTAATATTCAAGGCATGTTCATGAAAATGGTTTCTTAACTATATCTGGAGGACTGGAAATCAAACACTCTTTTTCTTAAATTCCTTGTTTCTGCACATCCCATCATGTGGTACGGTCTTCATTTTAATGAATGCCACTTCCTTCAAACATCCCTTCCTTGGTTTTTGGTGCCTCTCTAATTGGGAGATCATGTCTGGTTTTGAAGGTGATGCTGGACTGCTGGGGAGATACTCAGGACTTTGACGTGGAGTTAGTCCAAAGAGACTCAGTATTTGTGCTTCTCCAGCTTCATGCCTCTGTTCAGGTTTTTCCCAGTCTCCTGAGTGATATTCAAGTCACATCTTTGAAGTTCACCTCTTCAACGGCCTAAACAGGCTGTTGGTGGCCTGCAGTCTCATTTTCCTGCTTTTCTATGTGTCCTCTGGGCATCGGTTTGTCTCCTGAAGATGGAAGGCTTGCCACTTTAGGAGCTGCTCTGGTCAGTGACTTCTTGCTGACCTTGTCCATGTCTGGCAATGCCAGCCAGTGCCCAAGAATTTCCCCATCTCTAATTAAATATGACTGTACATAATCTCCTCCTGAGATTGCCTCTAATTTTAACCTTACTTACACGGGATATTTTTTATTCTGAACATTTAATGTTTATAACTGGATCCATACACACTATTTATTTTACCTTGGGACCAATTTCTTGTAAATAATCTTCAATCCCACATGAAAGTTATTGCATTGTTGCATAAGATTTTAGACAAATTTTGTAGGATATATTTTTCCTTCTCCACTAAAAAAATGAATACGTGTGTTTGGACATGTTCTGTGACTTTGGTTTATAAATTGGGACTGCATGAGATAGGAAGCAAAATCTATAATATAAGGTAAATTGTAATCTTTCAGTGAGCAGATACCTTTTTATTGAAGATCTTGGTGTGGCTAAGCAATATCTTGTGTACTACTTGGAGCAGCGAAAAATAAACAAGGAATAAGGGAGAAAAATGAAACACAGCTTTGTGAAAAACAGGGATGAGTGTGATGAGAGAAGTACACGCCTAATACCTATAATGGAACATGTGCCATGACTTTTATATACCTTAAATCTGTCCTCTTTGTGGGCTTTGTCACTTATAATTACTAGGGGATATGTAAAGATAAAGTTTCCACTCCCAGCTCTTTTTTTTTTTTTTTTTGTGGTACGTGGGCCTCTCACTGTTGTGGCCTCTCCTGTTGCGGAGCACAGGCTCCGGACGCGCAGGCTCTGTGGCCATGGCTCACGGGCCCAGCCGCTCCGCGGCATGTGGGATCTTCCCAAACCGGGGCACGAACCCATGTTCCCTGAATTGGCAGGCGGATTCTCAACCACTGCGCCACCAGGGAAGCCCCCAGCTCATTTTAAACACAGTTTACCAAATGAACAGATTTTTTTGGTAATTAAAAAACTAATATTTATCATACTAGATGAAAAGAGTGTAAAGGTAATTAAATGCTATAATTGTT
Source organism: Kogia breviceps (assembly GCF_026419965.1). Lineage (NCBI taxonomy): Eukaryota > Metazoa > Chordata > Mammalia > Artiodactyla > Physeteridae > Kogia > Kogia breviceps. The sequence goes on along the minus strand of NC_081311.1, from coordinate 44,744,362 downwards.
TCTATCTTGATTTTTTTTAAAACTCTTTGTTTTGAGAATTGAATGTTATCACATAAGACAATCTTTGGAGGTAATGAAAACAAGCATTATTATTGCCATTTTGCAGTTGGTAAAACTGAGACTTAGATGTGAAACAGTCTTCTCTAAGGCTAGTGCATGTTAAGAGTCCACTAAATGTAATCCTCTAACTTTAGTGGCTTGGGTACAAACTAAAGGTATAGAAACTTCCATTTTTTTGTGTATCAAAGTGGGCTTTTCCCATGAAGAAAGTCATCTTAGAAACTAATCCTGGTAAAGTGAGGAAGACTTTCCATTCTGGGCTGTGGAATCAGGCTAAGCAGTTACTCAGCCTTGATGGGCGGAATCGGGATGTGAGTAATGCCCCCAAACCTCTGTATGTCTGCTACTTGCAGCAAAGATGAGTTGGTTTTGATGTAGTCTTCTGATTTCTGGTCCTCTAGCAAATACTGAAAGGGCTAGGAACTAACCAACAACCAGAGTGTCCTCTCCCTGCAGTGAGATGAGAGCTGGTTCTGGCTCGACATTTAATGGATGCAGGAATCCTCCCTTACCCAGCTGTCATGTCATTGAGTGTGGCATTGAGAGGAAAGGGCTGTCTGTATCTAAAACTGAATAAGCTGGCCTCATTGATATCTACATGTCCTCCAGAATTTTAAATAAATACTGAAAGAGCCCCAGCTATCAAAGTAATACTGCAGTAAACAGGCTCTACCTTCCAGCTCCTGGGTGTCCAGGTTTTTGGAATATGCTTTCTATGTTGCATGTTTGTACCAGATTTCTGGAATTCTTGTTCCAGCAAGAATGTCAGCAACAGTTGATCAGTCTAATTTTCTGGCACACTTGGAGTTCTTTTACTCATCATGACTGAAGAAGAAATGGACTTTGCTCAATCAGTGGGATATAGAATTATAATTATTTATCATGCATATTGTGTCAACTCTGATCTTGTTTTGTACTCCAGCAAATACATGAAATATATTAATTATATAATAAATAGTTTATTTATCTGATGGGAACAGCTCTTTTACAAGTTTCATAAGAATAATGTTACTACTGAATGTAAGAACATTTGAATTTTGAGGACATATGTATCATTTTTCTTGTCAATTTTAACAATTTTTGACAAAAATAACTATGACTCTTAATAGGTATAATTATACCTACTTCCTTCAAAGTGGAAATGTTCTGAGTTGCTATTTCTTTGTGAGGCATTTATAAGGTGTTAGATTTTTAACACTTGTCAAAATTATCTCAATAACAGTCTTTTACATTTCTGGTATCTATTTTGAAGACTTTATTTTTAATTTAAACTACATCTTGGACAGATTGAATAATGAATAGTAAGTATTTCTTAATATCTACCAATTTTTGGAAACCAGAAGAATTTTTTTTCTCAAATAAAGGAAAGGAATCATATCAGATTCAATCATAATGTAGGTAAAAGGAGTAACTTGAGAAGTTACTGCTGCTTAAATAAGTTACTTTTATCTGGAATTAATTTGGGATTGCTACCTCAATTACATGAGTTATTAATTCCATATTTGATCTATGATTAAGACATGTATATTGTATTATATATATGCATATACATTTGGAGTAAATAAGTGTGATTTAAATATTTTTCTCTATCAAAATTATCATCTTCAATTGGCAAAACATTTCTTGAATTGTTAAGCCACATTCTGAAAGCATTTCAAAATGTTTAAATGGATATTATTTCCTGATTTATAAACCTTCAAATAATTCCAGGAATAAGGACTGAGACAAGAAAAAAAATAAAAGTGGTACAGTTTAAGAGCTTAAGGTCAAGGGACTCAGATTAGCATGAATATTGTTGATGGCCTTTTACTCTTTGGCTGGAGATGGTTTTCTGAAATACTGAAAGAAAAGAGAAGCTTGGATCATGAAGAAGTCAAATGTAGGACTACAGATTTCTCTTTCAAGTGGGTAGTTCCATTCTATGCAAACTCCTGTTGTTTGAAGTCAAGTAAAACATTAGTGTATCTATTATGTTTTGTGTTTTCACTGCAGTAGCATTGTGGCTCTATTACATTTAGACACACTTTAAAGAACAAACTGATGTAGGTTGTTGAAGGTGAACAACCTTGCTTGTTCTCTGCAATTATAAAACCAGACCTGGAACAAGGACTTTCTGTTTTCTACTGGGCAAATTTTCTATCTGATTTTGAGTTGAGATCCTAAAGCCTTTAATTGAATACTACAAAATGATTAAGATACAGGGTTCACATGGGAGGTGTTTCTGCTTGTATTCTTCGAGTTGCAGTAAAGCCTAGTGGTTAAGAGCTTGAGCTTTGAAGCAAAAAAAAAAAAAAAAAAAAAACACAAGAAAACCAAACAAACTTGGGTTTGATTCCTGACTTTATCACTACTGGCCACGTGATACTGAATAATCTCACAAGGCCTTGGTTTCGACACCTGTAAAATGAGAAAAAAAGAAATGAACATTATAAGGAAAAGAGAATGGTTAGAATGAATCCTGTGGAGTTGGCTTAGAATTGCAGTTACCAGTGTTATATATATACCTATATATATCTCTTGTATGTGTGTTTGTTTCCTAGTTCTGAGAGGACCTAGAAGTAATAAAACCTCAGTACCAATAAGTACATCTAGAGTCCATAACTTGTTTTCTAAACTCCATTCTCCAATAAATTTCATTCCTTTCCTCCTACCAGGGCCCAAGGTTGCCTAGAGAAATGTCTGGTTTCAGAGCTATGGCAGAGAAAGTATAAGATGAACCTGGGATATTTTGCACTAAAAAAATGAGATGTGCAAAAAAATGATGGGGGCAACTCAAAAGAACATAGGAGCCAACCTGAACTGCCTTTCAATGTTAAGCAATTTAAGCACAAAATAAATAATATTGATAATGCTTTATAACCTATAGAATGAAATGATAATCCATGAGTCCATATTGATATAAATACATAAATAAACACATGGGGCTGAAGGAAATGTCTTTGTAGAATGTAGAAGGCATAATAATAATAGAAAAATAACAAATTACCATTTGACAAATACCACAGTAATAATGGTTTCTTTTAAGAATCAGTAATAGCACTAAATGTAGTACATGAAAGGATGGTCAGAAACAAGATAATTGCATGTTCTCAAAGTATCATGATGCTAATATTTATTAACTAAAAAGGCACAAAGTATCCTATATAGTTAAGAGCCTAACAGACACCACCTGAGCTCACATCTTCAACAGTGAGACAAATCAGCATCATGAGCCTTCTGATATGAGAAGTTAACATCACTTCTGTGGTATTTTTGCCAAAACTGATTAACCTGAACTTAATCAGGAGGAAATATCAGACAAACCTAAACTGAGAGAGATTCCGCAAAATAATTAGCCCCATTTCCTCAGAAGTGTCAATATTTTGAAAGACAGGCAGATGAGAACTATTCTAGATCAAAGGAGACTAAGGAAGCATGACAACTGTATGCAATGCATGGTCCTGGGTTGGATCCTGGACATGAAAAATGACAGTAGTGGGATAATTGGCAAAATTTTTATAAGGTCTATAGATTAGATAATAATCTGTATCAATATTAATTTCTCGATTTTGATCATTGTACTGTGGTTGTATAAGATGTTAATAATCAAAAACTTCATTTCTTAGCCCGGTATTTCTGTGTGCAGTCTATACTTTGGACTCACAGTTGAGCTCATAAATCATGAATTAATAGGATTATCCTTTTGATTTTTTGAGGAACAGATTTGTCTACTATACTCTACAAGCATTATGCATAAATTTGAGTACTCCATTAAAATGATTTGGGAGGAAAATTTAAGAAAAAAGAGGCAAAAGCAAGACTGGATACAGAAAGAAAAAAAGATAAATTAGGTGATGTTTGTCATTGATATTCCAATATTTGTTCTCCCTTCCATTTCTATCTCTAGGACCTTTCTTCCAACTATCTTTCTCCACCTTGTTTTCTCTTCAAAGTCATCTAACCAAACTTATGCTCAAGAAAAAAATCCCATAGTAATAGTAAAAAAAAATAGACAATAGTATTTCAATGAAAGCCTCCATATTACCCCTCCCAGGGAATTTGCTTTTTTAGACATCTTTCTCAATAAGGAGTTCAAACTAGAATTTTCGATTGTGAAAATTTCAGATTATCTGTTCAGCAAGACAGGAGAGAAATTATCTGGTGTTTTCTTCTGTTTAATCTGCATTCACCCTTGGCATTTGGGCTGCACAGGTTCAGAGCCTCTTCCAACTGGATATAATATTAGATGTGTAACACGATGATGTCAACAGAAATGAACATGCATTCATCCACAAAGGGGAATAGATAAATGATTTTATTTTGGCACAAAATGGTTACAATGTATCAATATCCACAGTACCATGAAACACATATATTTTGCAGTGGCCTTTACTTTCGGATCTGATTATCATTTCAGAGTTTGTCTTTTGTCTTAGCTATGATTTGCTATTGAATGATTCTATAACTTCACATTTTAAAAATAAGTGCAAAGAATGTTAACTGTGCAAGATAACACAAAGGATATTGCCAAACTTAGAAGGTAGACCAAGTGGTGAGGAACTCTTCCAAGTAGCTTTTTCCTCATTAATTGCTTGAGTGGAGAGTGGGAAGTAGGGTGGAGTAGAGTGGCAACATTTCTTAAGATTTCTGTGACTTTTTCCATGGAGATAGGAAATGAAGGTCCTGTTCTAAAGCTGTTACCTACATGTTCATGAACATTTCATTTAAAAAAAATTCTCAGGAACATATTGAATATATTTGATTTTATAGTATTAAAATATCATTTTGAATACTGATAACTCATAGCTTTAGTTTCTCTCTTCATTTACTATTAAGTGCCTTAAAGGAAAAGAGCTAGTTGAGATACTGTTCCATAGCTTTATTAAGATGATAGTAGCAATGACAAAAACAAAAATAACTTACAATTGTATAGTGCTTTATAGTTTGCATCATATTTTCACAGGATAACTGTTTGAGATAAGTTAAAATAACCTCATTTTACATGTAAAGAATCTGAGGCTCAGAGAGAATAAGCACCCTACTCAAGTTCCCATAGCTTATAAAAAAAAATGAGCTAAACATAGAATCCAAGTATTTTGTTACCTAACATTCCCAGTAATTTTAATAAGCAGATTTCTCTAATTCTCTCAGTGACAAAGATTGAGAAAGTGGCATTGCAAGTATGTACTAAAAATGAAGGTAGTGGACAATGGTAATTATAGCTAGAGCTGTTGAATTAATAAAGAACTGATAAAGGAAATAAAACATATGCTAGATTGAAAGTAACTTTTCTAGTAAACCCTTTGTCCAAAATGTACCTGAGAAAGAAGTAAGCATAAGAAATTAACCTTGGGCATCTCCTGATGGAAGAGGGGTCTGTATTTGGGCAAATTTGTTATTCCCAGTACTGAAGTCTGATAGTGACTTAGAATTAGGAAGAGGAGTATGCCTTTTGCAGTTTCCATTTGTTGATGGGGGAATGTTTTATAATTTTGACAACTTTGATTAGTTTAGCTTCATGTGATCCATTTTAACTATTACTATACTATCATAAGCACTAACTGTAATACTAGAAACTATTAGCTAGAATTCTTGCTAACATTACCTCATTTCATCAAAATAACTTTCTAAGGTAGCTGTAGTGTCTTTATCTTTTTGGTGAAGAAAGTGGTGTACAGAGAGTTTCTGTTACTTGCTTGCGATCACACAGCCTACAGTAGGTGGTGAACCCGGGACATACATTCAGACTGGGTTATTTCATTTACTCAGTAATTTAGAAAGCATTCAATGAGAGCATGCCATGGGCCAGGGCTGACTTAGGATTCTAGGGTCACATCATTGAACCTGTCATATAAGCCCTCTGAATTCAAGGAGGTTACATCCTGTTCAGGGTAAACAGGTAATAATCAAGTAAAAAAATATTAATATATTTTGAGGTTTTGATTATTTCTATAGTGAATTACTCTTTTTTCTATATCTTTATAAGTAATTAGCATGGAATTAGTGCTTTAGGTGAGAAAGTCAGAGAAGGCTTCTCTGAAGAAAATAAGATTTGAGCCAAACCCTGCAAACTGAGAAGGAGCCAGCTACCTGAAGTGAAGACTAAGGGGAAAGTGTGTGCAAAGGCCTGAGAAGGAATTAGCTTGCTCTGGCATACTGAAGACGAAAAGAGGTTGATGTGGCTATAGTATATGAGTAAAGAGGAGAGTGGTATGAAATAGGATAGAAGACATAGGCAGGGGCTAAAGCACGTAATCAAGGAATTAGGAACTTGTTCTAAAAACTCTTTCACAATGGAAAAACCTAGAGGATGAAGGGAAAAACAAATGATAGTAATTTTAAAACTGAGAAACCAAGGCAAAAACTCTTTTGAGGGGTTAGGATTTTGGCCACGAAGCCTCTCCCACATTATTGAGATATCCTTTCTGTTGAAGTGTTCCTGTCTCCTACTTGATGGTATGGAGAAGAGCCAGCTGAGTCTTTATCCTGACTATCAGACGAAAGCTTTTTTAGGAAAGGAAAGCTCAGTTTCATAAATTCAAAGCTAGGAATCCCTTCCTTCCAATTAAGTCTATCCATGACTAGAATGAGGAATAGAAGGGAAATGCTTAGGCCATTCTATGTGCCCTAATTCTCAAGAGGATATTTGTCTCATGGGGGGAATGGACTTAAATGTCTTTGAATAAATGAAATAAGGTTAAGAGAACTCTTTATTTAATCAAAGAAGGATGGATAATCATCTTTGGATTCTTTTGGCAATGGTTCAAATAATAAACATTTTCTTTTAAATAAGGAAATACTGAATAATGGGGCAACATCACTTGAAAATAGTATTTAATTTGCTCTTGTTTTCTTGCATTTCTGAGTTCATATTTGGACAACCGTGCAGTTTTTATATGCAGACTGAGTTTTCACATAAGTAACAGAATAACATGCTATTTTAAGATAATTTTTTTTTTTTTTTTTTTTTTTTTTTTCCGGTACGCGGGCCTCTCACTGTTGTGGCCTCTCCCGTTGCGGAGCACAGGCTCCGGACGCGCAGTCTCAGCGGCCATGGCTCACGGGCCCAGCTGCTCCGCGACATGTGGGATCCTCCCGGACTGGGGCACGAACCCGTGTCCCCTGAATTGGCAGGCGGACTCTCAAGCACTGCACCACCAGGGAAACCCTAATTTCCATTTTAATGTAACTCAGAGATAAGTGTAAGTTCATGTTTCTCTAATAAATTATGTGTGAAAAATGACCAGTGATTCAAACTTGATAATGGAATATACTTCTTTTATTGTCTTTTAATCTTACTAAAGTTGTTTTCCATTAAAATCAGTTTCCATAGCCTGTTGCAGAAATGAAGTTTCTGGAACTTAAGTCCTCTGATCTCTACTAGCAAAGTGGCACTGGGGAAATGAAAAATTAACGATTATTAGATTAATGCCACCCATTCAAAGTGACTGTGCCATTTTTTCCAAAGCCTCAGTGACTGGCCAAGCCTGATGAGACATGTCTTATTTATCTCAGGAAAAGTTGTGAAAGACTTGGAAATGGGCAAACAGATAACTGAGTCTTTTCAATGTCTTGTCTAGTGTACCCATCTGGATTTTCTGATTCTTTGGGAGTCTGCCTTTCATAGTCTTTGACTGAACTATTTTATAATTCTGTATATTTTGGAAAATTGATAGTAATGTGAATAATTCTTGTCCATTGAAATATAACTGAATTTTATCTAGTGGAGGTGCAGTTTATTCCCTGCTTCAAATGCAGAAAAAGCTATCTGTGTATCCATTAGTAACTCCACTGTTCATTGGCTTCTCCTATGAAAGAGGGTTTTATATCTTACTGTTTCCTTTATTGATTATGAGCTAAATAAAATCATTAACAAATGTTCATTTTATATTTGTATGAGAGTCATGATTTTACCTTTTTGAAAACATTTTTTTAATTCCCCCTTCAAAATGAAACTCAACAATATAATCCCTTTAAAGTAAATATCTTTTTTTTTTCCATTCGGTTTTTTTTTTGGTATATACGTGTCTTTCTAGGCCTTTAAAGCAGACATTGTTGACTTCCTTTAGATCTTAAATGTTTCAAAAGGTAGTTAAAATATCCTCTAAGGAAGACATGATGTGATCTTTTAAGGCATTTTATTTAGAGGGTAAATGAAGTAATAATACTTTATTGTTACGGCAAAAGTGACTTCCTCTGCACACTTCGATTTTAGGGTTTTCAGAGCCCAGTCATCTGACCGTATGACTGCTGAAAGGACAAGGACCACATATATGTCTCGTGCATTCCTCTGAATTACCTTATCTGTAAAGGCAAAGTGATGTAGGTGACAAAGTTGGGTTATGGCCACTGTTTTCTCTCCCTTTTCGGGAATCTTCCTGGAAGCACCTCCCTCATATGTGCTAGATACCTGACATGTCTCATTGAGGATTTCCTGGCACTATTCTTTAGAAATAAATCCTATGTGTCGGAAATTAACTTTGGAAGGTATTTGCTTCTCAAAAGTCCCCCTATATTATTGCTTCTCATCTTGCTCTTATGGTTGTAAATATCTTATGATACTAGTTTTCTTAAGAACTATATGACCATGAATGTGGTCTTACGCTATCATTTTGGGAGGTCTATACGTTTTAATTGGTATTCGTAGAAACTTAAAAGAATAGAAGTCTAATGGTAGAATTTCAGGCAAATTGCTAGGCTGAGATGAGAGAAGGCATTCTCAGTATACTTTACAAATTATACCACATTGGTGTCAGTTTATTCTATTTGCTTATGATATTCTTCTTACCAAATGTCACGTTCTAGTTGTGCTCATGACTAAATCAAATCCTATGACTATGGCTGTATGAAAGGGTGAGATTTCTTTCTTCCTTTGCAGTCTCCTAGTGGATTGCCTTTGATGTGCATCACATCCTGGTTTAATGCTTATTCAGTTAAAAGAATTGTTTTCATTCTCTTCTACCTTTGTGGAGAGATTTTCTGGGTTGGGAAGAGGTTATGATTTTAATTATATTCCTCCAACGGTGTTTCGGATAAAATCCGTTAAAGTGTGTACTAATAATGGCTAATATTTATTTAGCATTTAGCACTGTTTGGTTCTAGATGTTTCATGGGCAATATTTGCAAGGTCACCCAGCTATTAAGTTATGAAGCCAAGAGTTGAAGCCAGGCAGAATGAATCACCTGCGTACACGTTTCACAAGTAATTGTACTGCCTCCCTATGCCAAACCTGGGTGGGTTCATTATTTTAATCAGAATTCTTATCAAGATGGTTGCTACACAATTAGGTTATTTAGGCCTGTTGTAATGGTTGGAATTTCCATTTGCCTTACCTTTTAAAGACAATCTCCTTTAGTGAATTACTTTGATATTTTGGTCACAATTTGGGGCTACAAGTTAACTCCTAATTATCTAGCACTTTGCATCTGTATCAGCCCTTAAATTGGTGAAGAAATGATTAAAGCATTGAGAAAATCCCCATTACTTTCATTTGAATGTAAATTTAATCTAATTCTCTGCTGGGCTCCTGAAATCTTTCAGAATTTTTTTTCATTTTTAGTGTGTGTGCAATAGCCGACTTTAATTTCAGACCCACTGGTACACTCCTGACTTAGGGGTGAATAACAAGTCCACCCTACCTCTGATGGGGTACCTCCTTCAGTATGAGATGTTGGAAAATATTGTTTCCTCTAGGGTTTATTTCCCACCTTTGCAAACTGTGTGATATGGAGAGAATTGAGGTGAATGAGGTGATTTCTAAAGTCTTGTTTACTGTGGAACAGTAATAAGTATCCAGGCTGCAAAGAACAAAGAGCTTTATTTGGAGTCTTAAGAATTACAGGGAGACACAGATTCGGTACAACTGAATGAGTATTCTGGGGAAGGGAAAGAGTTTAGGGGCTTATCAAGGCAAAAGCCACAAGGCTGTATTCTGACATGAGAAAGGAAATATTGTCCTTAAGTTTGGCTGTCATGAGTTGTTTCAGGTTGCATGTCTGATAAATATCTTGAGTTCTGGCAGATGTTCTAGATGCCTATGTTAGGACAATAAGTGGTCAGAAGGTCAGATTCCACCCAGGCTGAAACATACATAAGTCACCTTTCTTCAGTGGCCTCCCAGCTGAGTTTTAGAGAGCTCTGTTAGCAATACTGACTCCATTTTGATTTTTCTTTCATATTAGTAATGGTGGGGATGGGGAGTGATGGTGGTTAGGCTGTACTCATATAGAATGAGAGCTGTAAAAATCATTGTGTTAAGACACTAAGTACAGGCAACAAAATAAACAAGTGGGACTACATTAAACTAAAGGGCTTCTGCACAGCCATGGGGAGACAATACATTGAAAAGGCAACCTACAGAATGGGAGAAAATATTCACAAACCATATATCTGATAAGGGGCTAATATCCAAAATATTTTACCCTTTGACCTACATCACGTGATCTTCCCCTCCTCCTAGCTCCTGGCAACCACCATTCTTTTCTCTGCTCCAGCACACCGTAAATTCCATGGGGGCAGAGAATACGAATGTCTTTTTAACTGAAACATTGCTAGAACTGATGCTGAGTAAAATATTCACTAAGAACCAAAGTGTGGCCTTGGTATTTAGCCAAAATCTAAGATTTGGCTTCAGTTTTGGCCTCAGATTTAGGAAGACTGAATTCCTGAATGACCACTTCAAAGACATTTCTGACATTTCTGGTCTTGCAAATGATGGACAATAGATAATCAGGTAGTTTAGCATCAGACTCAATCAGCATAACATTTTCAGTAATGTGTACAAGTTGTGTCATTGGGACTTATTGTTAATCTGAGAATTCACTTCAAATGTAAGCAAGTAACCAATATACATTGGACTGAAAATCTCCTAGTGTCCTTTGTACATTGCAATGCTCTGTGTGTTAGAGTAAAATTGTATTTTATCATTGCAATAATATAATCCTGCAATAATTGACTGTGAAAGATTTATATGCATAATAAATATAACTTTCAAACAGTTACGAAGATAAAGATATTTTCAGTATGACTATCAAGAGAAAGTATGTTAGGCAGATAACTTTATGAAAAATATTCCTTTTGAAGTAAAAATACTTATAAAAATTTAAATAATATAGCAGAAAAATAAGAGCTTAATTTATATCACATTATAAATTTGTTACATTGCATGTGATCCTTGTATTTTAATAATAAACACATGATCCTTAAGAAATCCATTTACTTTTTCATTACTTAAGTTGTGAGTCATGAGTCTTGGGTGCAGTCGCTTAATTGAGGACATCGTATGGCTTGTTAAGGATTTTGGATTTTATTCTAAAGGGAATAAAGTGTCTTTGAAGGATTTAAACAGGGGAGTGATGCGGAGACACCCACATTTTATATTAATCACTTCGGCTTCAGTGTGGAGGACAACATTAGTTAGCCTAAAACAAGATTCTGGGGTACAAATTATTAGATTGTGCTGCAGTCCAGGTAAGAAAGGTGAGAGTGGTTACACTGGAAACCAGTGTTTAGGAGGTGAAATTAGCATGCTTTAGTCTTTTATTTCATTTAAGATAAAGTGATAAAGATCTCAGTTTCTGACTTGTGTCACAAGGTGTATAGAGCTTTTATTAATTGACATTATATTAAAATTAGGAAAATCTGAATTGCAGCAGTCTGAAGTTTTGAGTTTTGGACCCAAGTGTGAGGTATTAGTGGAAAGCCAATGGATATGTTTAGGAGTAAGTTTTGCTTGTAAAAGTAGAGCTTATAAAGAGTTCACAATGTAGAGACAAATATGGATTGGAGAGTTGCCAACATATAATTAGTTAAATAATGTACGAGAGTCACGTTTCTAAGTTTTTAGAAAATTATACTTTTAGCAAAAGTTGACCATGTTTACTTCTTTTGACTTTTCTTTGTAAGCAGATTATCCTCTTAGGGGTATACATATTTCTTTAGATGAATTAATATCTATAATTGAGGTATAGCTTGGCCTGTGGGCATATGAAGCATTCTTTCACTTTACTCTGAATATTGATTTAAATAGTTTAAGTAAAAGAACTTTATTTCCTCATCCAAGTTACCTTAAAATCTGCTCCATCCTGCCTAAAATGAGGTTACAAATGTGAGACATTTATGAATGAATCATGACATGGTATTTAGAGACTGATTCAATAGACCTGAACTGGAACTCAGGAAACTGAATTTTAATAAGGATCAGGCAGGTTCTTCTCATACTTAACCCAGGAACACCTCAAAGGCGCTGCTTATCTACTGACCTTGTCTGAACTGTTGCTGTCACTTATAGAATGATGCCCAGAGTAGTTATTTTGTTACAATGCAGTTAAAATAATAATTGTTCCATTGGATCACAAGCTACGTCTGGGTCACATTGTTGGGTTGCTTCAAGTATGAAAAGGCCAGGATTTAAACTACATTTTTACATATGGGCAAATTTGCAGTCTAGCTGGTAATCTGGGGTTAGTTTTTACAAGATCTACTCTGGGGAAGGGGCATGAGTAGCGATGTGGTTTTTGTAACAGGTTGACTCTCAGTGTCTAGATGTTCGAGCCATGTAAGAGGCTACAGTATCAATACACAGGTAAAACTCAGGTTTATTCTTCTCAAGTTATGAAGGACCAGGTTTAGGCAATGGGTTTCTCCCAGGGCTCCAACCAGCAGGTGGTTCTTTACTCATCCCAGAGCAATAGCTGCTAGCCTTAACACCTGGATTTAAGCAGCTCTCAGAATATGAATGACTAGGGGATAATAAGTTCCTGTTGTTCTACAAAGTAAGGCAGGGTTATCTAGGTAAAGAGCATTGTTCTGGAAAGTCTGGTTCTTCTGGGGGTTCCTCATGCTTAACATTCTCCCAATATCTCCAGCTTTTACAGTTGCCTCGTAGTGTTATTTTGAGTAAGCTAATCCTTAATAAGAATTTCTGATCTCATTTTCAGGTAATGTAAACTAGAATACTATGCCAGTCATTACTTAATAAAATCTTCTCTAAACTTTTCTGACTCCTTTTAGAACTAAAGAGAAAAAATAGTCGTAACTCTGAAAATATGGCCTTAATATCTGTGGAAAACATAATATGGAATTTGTTACTAGCTTGGGCTTAAACCAATTAAAAAAAAGCTATTTATTTAAAATATAATATTTAAAATATAATTTCTACATTTTACACAAGTGTAGAAAAAATATTAGAATGGAAGACTAAGAGCTATAACACCTGGAGATAGAATTGAATGAGTTCAAATTTTCTTAGAGTCCACCTCCTTTTCATTTATGTTTCCATGATCTTAAAATATTTCTCTTTCTTTATGTTCTCAGTATCTTATTAATAAGCTGCATTTTAAACTTTATGTATACCTTTCTAAAGCAGATCCAAATAAGATGTGTTGTTTCCTTTATTTTTGGAAAATCCTTATTGACCAAATGATCTAATTAGAGAAAATAATAGGCCTTAATTTTTAGCTAAGGTTTTTTTCCCTTTTGATTAATATTGTTCTTTCAAACCCAGACCAAAATTTTCCTTGTTTTCAATGAATTTGTTTTTGGTTTCCTTCTTATTTGAGTTATTATACTCTTGATTTGATTAATTTATTTAGTCTCTGGGTATATTCTTCTGTGATCCTTTATTTTTTTAGAAGTAGTTAAATGGTTGAAAACTGGGAGAAAAAAAAAAAAAGGATGGAGAGAGATGTATAACTTATACCAATCACTAATACCTCAATGTTTATCCCTTACCCTACTGTTCTGTCTCTGTGTCAAATAGTCAACTTATTCACTTGGCTGGTTCTGCTACTATTCATGGATTCTGTAGATTTGCTCTAGACTTCTGATTTATGCTAGACATTACATCATTACCCATTTTCACTGCTTATTAAGCACTCTTTTTGATGGCAACCTGAGTATACACATGGTCTATATGTTGAGGCTACAGTAGAAATAACATCAGGGAAGGTAAATATTAGGACCTCAGTCAGAACTATGGATCTTTCTGGCCAACACTCTGTCTCTACCATGAAAGTGTTTTGAAGAGAAGACCTAATCTTTTCCAATGATTTTACCTCAAAAGGCCAGGAATGAAACCTAAATGTCAACTCATCAGCAGGTGTTTAATAAGCATTGAATACTTATTCATTTCATTCATTCAGTAGCTGCTTACACACTAGGGGCTTGGTGGCTAAGTGTGTAAGCTCTGGTGTCAAGTTGCCTGGGTCCAGATCCTTTCACTGCCACTTATAATCTATGTAACTTGAATGATTGACTTAAACAGTCTTTGTTCCTTAGAAGTATTGTATGTTTCATAGGATGCATGCTTATATTTATAATATCTAGGTCATGGAAGAACCCGAAATATGTCCACCATTATATTATGCACTAAAGATCATGCTAGGAAATGTGAGGAACCTTAAAGTTTCTTCAGAAAGTACCCCTACCTCTAGTAGTTGACAGTTTACATGGGAAACATGTACCAATAATACATGTAATCTCAGTGTGGCTGGCAGTCTGGGTTTTTCTTCTTGCCCATCTTAAAGTTTGATTTTGCTTTTTGCTGCTTCTGTCCTTCCTCTCACCACAAAATAATTCCAAAGGCATTGGTAATTAATGTAAATTTTACTAAAGTTTCTTTTAGGAGATGGATAAGAAGTTTACACGGCACCCCGTAAATTTGCTAGAGAGCCATTTGTCCTCTGTCTCAAGTTTCTGTCTTTAGCCATATAAATGCCGGCTCCTCACTTTCAATTTTCTTTGTATCTGTGGAGTGTCTCCAAATTCCTTTTCTATTCCAGGACGATTAGTTTTTATCCAGCCTGCATACTCTACTCAGCAAAGCAAAATCTCAGAAATTAGCAAATTTTATCTCTTATTCCACAAATATGTCCCACGGGATGTCAGTTCATTCAGTCCACATACAGCAGGGTAAAAAAGTGACATATCCAAAGAAATAAGTGCTGTGTGACTATATAAATGGAAGAGTTTATTTCTGACTAGGGATGATGAAGTCTTTCTGGCAGTGAATGACAGTTCAGCTGGACTTTGAGAAATGAGTATGATTTGGAGACATGGAAATGATGGGTGGGGGAGGGGCATGAGAGAAGAGACAACAGGGTATATAAGGTGGAAGGAACTGCAAGTGTGTACAAGCAGACTGAAACGCTGCGCTGTATATGTAAAGATCAATGTTCAGTTCAACCAAGCACCACATTATACAAGCTTTCATTACAGTAGAGAAATATTGTCCGTTAACTCATCCTGAGAGATAAACTCTGGAAAAGAGTGTCCTAGAATATTCAGAATTGGGAGATTGCCTCTTCCCTACACTTCAGTAAGGGAAGTGACTATTGGATAGCACAAGCTGCGCAATAGCTCAGAAAGACAAACCATGAGAAAAAAGCTGGCATGCAGTAAGTAACTATAACTCCTCCCCCTGAAATTTCTCTGCCATCAAGGTCAGTGGAAGGGGAACCTATCACACATACCTCCTTCCCACTAAATGCTCACAAATATCCCTCAGATCACAAGTCATTATTTTAAAATATCACCATCTCTTCATTTCTATTTCCATATACCTACTTTGCTTTTCTTGATAGTTGCTGAAATTTGGAACAGTGACTAAGTTTTATGACTGTTTTGACATGGTACAGCTTAAGGACAACATATGCATGAACAGAAAGCCAGGAGTGAACAGGAGAACACAGGCTGTGGGCCTAGAGAGAGGCTCTGGGAAGGTACTGGTCTTCCACAGGGTAAGAAACGAGGGTACATCCTATCATTCTTACATTGTGAGGTCAAAGAGATCTCAGCAGTCATCTGGATTTCAGAAAATGGGCTAGAGGAGGTTGGACTTGATTATTGAAAGGACTCTTTAAGAGCAGTCTGCTACTTTTATTTATTTTTTTGCACATTGGAATTAGACGCAGAATTATTTTTAGAAAATTATTTGGAGTCAGGTTGCAATGACTTGCTTAGCTCAGCTTTCCCAGTTTCTATTAACCATGACCAGAGAATCACCCTGGTAACTGTGGTCATGTTTGTCATTTTCCAAAAGCCAGGCTCATTCACCCTTGATTTGAAAGAGTAAATGGTGGACTTTGGCTTCTGCTTTCCTATCTGTAAAGAGACTGTGGTGATTAAATGAAAATCACTAAGATTTTGAGAGCATTAAGTCATTGGTTAAAATCGGGAATAGCTGGATCCAGACATATTAATGTTCCAAAGCAATTAACTACAAAGACATTTTTTTCATGTGACCAGAACAGTTCAGAGAGCTGTCTGCTATCATAAATAAAAACTAAATATCTCCCATAGCACCATATTCTAATGAAAATGCCGGAAACAAGGGAAATGTTATAGCTAGGTCATGATCCCAAGCATTCTCTGAAGAGAGGACAGGGCAAATAGAAAACTGTGTGGAACTGACTGTTCAAAGTGCAAACTAATTTATCAGTGGTAATTAGAACAAATTTGGGAGAGGAGTACACCTAGGGAGTCATTTAGCCCAATTCTAAAAATTATCACAATGAAAAAAACTAAAACCCAGAGAGGATAATAAAATCAGTGTGCATTTATTGTTTTCTTGTCTGTGTCAGGCATTGTGCTAAGTGTCTTTCATATTTCATATTTATAGCAACTATGTAAGGTGGCTACAGCTATCCCAGTTTTACAGTGGAAAATTTTTAGTTTTTAAATTTCCATAGATTGCATAGCTAGCAAAATTTAAAGGATGACCTTAAACCCAATTTTTCTTTTTTCAAATCTTCAACGTACTTTTAGATGAAGTATTTTGCCCAAGGCCTAAACAAGCACATCCATATCCTGACTCCTAGTCTGATTTTTTTTTGTCTTGCTGCACTATTTGAAGATTATTATGCTGAATTATTGATCCAAAAATCAATCTACTGAACTGTCTACTCCATGGGTCAAGTAACTGTATGTAAAGGAAACTGTTTTGCATATGTAAAACTATATGTAAAGAGAAACACATTAAAGTATTTGGCCCGTTAGCATGAAAGGAGAATTGTTAAAGAAAGGAAATCTTAAATGCATGATGAATTGCTATATATTAGAGAGCATGAATGAATTGTCCCATGTGATACTCCAGTACTTATCACATGTTGTTTTCCAACGTGGCCTAGGAAGGGCAGCTGGATGAAGTAAATAAATATCTACTCACTAAAATTTTTATTTTGGCAGACGCTCACTTAGCACATTGCTATTTTATCTGGAATATTCATGCTTTTATGTATAATGCTCAACAGCAAAACATTACATGCACAGTTTTACACAAAAGCTTTTACCTATTACTGAGTAAATACTTGATATTTATATCCAGAATAGTAACTGGTGGTCCTAATGTGCCTACAGGGCTGTAATTCACTTCAGGATTTTCTGCTGACTTATGCACTCCAAGAATACTATCTGAGTGCTTTATTACTGCCTTCAAAATCCTGAGGCTAAGTTTAAAGTTCTGGAGTATTCACTCTATGGACATATTTTGTTTCCCCAAATTAGAGAGCAAAAATGGCTTATAAAGTACTTAGAAGTTGTCATCCAATTATTTGTGTATTTGTAGAATCAGGACAGTGTGATAGTCTTATGTGTTAGCCTTTCTAGGCTATAGTGCATGGTGGTTTAAGTAAACGCTAATGTCAGAGATATGGTTGACAGCTATAATCAGTTGACTAAAAGTAAAGCAGATTACCCTCCATAATGTGAGTGGGCCTCAACCAAACAGTTGAAGGCTTTAGGAGCAAAGAGTGAGGTTACCTGGAGAGCAGTTCTGCCTCAAAGCTGTAGCATCAAATCTTGACTTTCCAGCTTGCTGGCCTGCCCTAAGAATTTCAGACTTTCTGGCCTCTTCAGTTATGTGAGCCAATTTCTTAAAATAAATCTTTTATTTATATATACAGGCATATCTTGGAGATACTGTGAGTTTGGTTTCAGACTACCACAATAAAGCAAATATTGCAATAAAGTGAATCACAAGCTTTTGGTTTCTCAGTGCATATAAAAGATTTTTTTCTTCCAGGTTTTTGTTTGTTTGTTTGTTTTACATATATAGCACTGTATAAGTTTAAGTTGTACAGCAGAATTTTTTTCACTTATATACATCATGAAATGATGATTACAACAAATTTAGTGAACATCCATTACCTCATAGAGATACAAAATTAAAGAAATAGAAAAAAGCTTGCTTGTGATGAGAACTCTTTTTTTTTACTCTTTTAATGACTTTCATACATAACATACATCAGTGTTAATTATATTTATCATGTTGTACATCACATCCCTAGTACTTATTTATCTTATAACTGGCAGTTTGTACATTTTGACTGCCTTCATTCATACATGGGTGATTTACTACCTTTACTGCACATTTGCCTTTACCAATGAAAACTTTTCCTTTTGTATTTCTAGTTGTGGCCTTTTCTTTTTCATGCAGAGTTCCTTTAACATTTCTTTTAAAGTTGGTTGGTGGTATTGAACTGTTTCAAGTTTTGCTTGTCTGTAAAACTTTTGATCTTTCCATCAATTCTGGATGAAAGCCTTGCTGCGTAGAGTATTCTGGCTGTAGGTTTTTCCCTTTTATCACTTTAAATATATCATGCCGCTCCCTTCTGGCCTACAGAGTTGCTGCTGAAAAGTCAGCTGAAAAGTTCAGTTTTCTGCTGTAAACTCCTTACGGAAATTCCCTTGTACACAACTTGTTGATTTTCCCTGGCTGCTTTTAATATTTTCTCTTTATATTTACCTTTTCCATTTAAATTACAACATGTCTTATTATAGCCCTTTTTGGGTTTAACTTGTTTGGGACTCTCTGTGATTCCTGGACCAAGATGTCTGTTTCCTTTCCCAGGTTAGGGCAATCTTCAGCTATTATGTCTTCAAATATGTTGTCTGCCCCTTTCTCTCTCTCTTCTGCTCTAGGACCCCTATAATGTGAATGTTAGTACACTTGATGTTGTCCTAGAGGTCACTTAAACCATCTTCATTTCTTTTTATTTATTTTTTTGTTGTTGTTCATCTTCAGTGATTTCCAGTACTGTGTCTTCCAGCTCACCGATCCTTTTCTCTGTATCATCTAATCTACTGTTGATTCTTTCTACTGTATTTTATATTTCAGTTATTGTATTTCTCATCTCCATTTGGTTCTTCTTTGTGTTTTCTAACTCTGTTAAAAGCTTCTGACTTCTAACTCTGTTCATGCAGTTTTCTCCCAAGTTCTGTGGACATCTTATAATCATTACCTTGAACTCTTTATTGGGTAGATGCTTATCTCTACTTCAGTTAGTTCTTCTTGGATTTTATCTTATTTCTTTGTTTGGAACATTTTTCTCTGTCACCTCATTTTGCCTAATTAGCTGTTTTTATTTCTCTGTATTTGGTAAGTTGGTTACATTTCCTGACCTTGGAGAAGTGACCTTTTGTAGGAGATGTACTATGCATCCTAGCAGTGCACTCCCTTCTGGTCATCAGAGCTTTATGTTCTAGGGGAGCCCCCTATGTGGGCTGCATGGATCCTTCTGTTGTGGTGGGTAGACTACTGTGGGTGATATGGTGGGCATTGTTGGCCCCTGGTCTGGTTAGTTGCTAAGACCTGCTTTGTGTGGAGGCTGCCTGGTGCTGGTGGGCAGGGCAGGGTCACAAGTTTTCTGGTTGCAGAATCCCAGGGGGTCCCATGGCTAGCACTGGCCCACTGGTGGGTTTAGCTTGGTTGCAGGGTAAATAGTTGCAGGACTGGGGTGTCAGATCTAGTGTCAGCCTGCTGGCAGGTGGGGCCAGTTCCTGCCACAACTGGCTGTGGGGCCTGGGGTGTCCTGAAGCTCATGTTGACCCTCTTGTGGGAAGGGTTAGATCCCGAGGTAGCTGGCTGAGGGGCCCAAGGTGTCGCAGAGCTGGCACTGGTGTTCTGGTTGTCAGGGCTGGGGCCCAGGAGGTCCTGAGTCTCGTGCTGGCTCACTAGTGGGCAGAACCTGCACCTAGCGTCTCTGGCTGCAATACTCTAGGGGTCGCAGAGTTGGCATATTTGCCCACGATGGGTGAGGCTTGTCCCAGGGCTAGTGCCAGCCCACTAGTGGGTGGAACCACATCCCAGGGTCTCTGACTGCAGAGCCTGGGAATCTCGGGGCTAGTGTGGGCACACTAGTGTGTGCGGCTGGGTTCTGTGCCCTCTGGCATTATAGTGCAGTGTTCTGGGTTGGCTTTGGGCTCAAGGGCTCTTAAGATAGCTGGCCTGCTGGTGGGTGGGGGCAGTGTCCCTGCCTGGCTAGTTGCTTGGCTTGCAGTGTGCCAGTACTGGTTCTGACAGGTTAGTGGGTGGGGTTGGGTCCAGGTGCTAATAAGCTAGAGAGAGGATTCCAAAATAGCATTTGTCAGCACCAATGTCTTTGTGGTAGAATGAGCTCTCCAGAATGGCTGCCACCATGTCTGTGCTCCCAGGGTGAGTTCAGTTGCCTCCTGCCTTCAGGAGGCTCTCCAAGATCAGCAGGCTCCTTTCAAATTACTGCTTCTGACCTGGGTCCTAGAGCATGTGAGATTTTGTGTGCATCCTTTAAAAGTGGATTCTCTCTTTCCACAGCCTGCTGACTCTCTTGAAAATAAGCCCCACTGACCTTCAAAGCCAAATGTTCTTGGGGCTTGTCTTCTCAGAGCAAGACCCCCTGGCTGAGGAGCCTGATTTGGGGCTTGGACCCCTCTCTCCTTGGAGAGAACCTCTGCAATTTTAATTATCTTCCCATTTGTGGGTCACCCCCCTGGGGGTATGAGTCTTGACTATACCATGATTCTGCTCCTCTTACCCATCTTGTTGTGGTTTCTTCTTTATATATTTAGCTGTAGATATTTTCTGCCAGTCTTCTGGTCTTTCTCATCAATAGTTGTACTGTAAATAGTTGTAATTTTGGCCCTTGAGTAGTCTTCCAACTCTGCCATCTTGGCCACACTTTCTGTCATATAGCAGTTATGTTTCTACTCTACTGTAGTCTGTTAAGTGTGCAGTAGCTAACCATCATCTGAACCTTCAGCAAGTTGTAATATTTTTGCTGGTGGAGGGTCTTGCCTACATGTTGACCCCTGCTGACTGATCAGGGTTGTGGTTGCTGAAAGCTGGGTTGGCTGCAGCATTTTTTAAAAAATAAGACAACAGTGAAGTTTGCTGCATCAATTGACTCTTCCTTTCACAAACGATTTCTTTGTAGCATGCTATGCTGTTTGATAGCATTTTACCCACTGTAGAATTTTTAAGAAAACAAAAACAGGAGCCAGTCCTCTCAAACCCTGTCACTGTTTTATCAAGTAAGTTTATATAATATTGTAAATTCTTTGTTGTCATCTCAACAGTCTTTACAGCAGCTTCATCAAGAGTAGATTCCATCTCAAGAACCCACTTTCTTTACTCATTCATAAGAAGCAACTGCTCTTCTCTTAAAGTTTCATCATGTGATTTTAGTAATTCAGTCACATCTACAGGCCGCTCTTCTGATTCGAGTTCTCTTGCTCTTTCTACCATATTTGCAATTACTTACTCCTCTGAAGTCTTGAACCCCTCAAAGTCATCCATCAGGGTTGGAATCAACTTCTTCCAAACTCCTGTTAATATTGATATATTGACCTCTTCCATGAATCATGAGTGTTCTTAATGGTATCTGTTGTAGAATGGTGAATCGTTTCTAGAAGGTTTTCAATTGACCTTGCCCAGATTCATTAGAGGAATTACTATCTATGGCAGCTATAGCCTGACAAATTGTATGTCTTAAATAATAGGACTTGAGAGTTGAAATGACTCCCTGATCCATGGTCTGCAGAATGGGTGTTGTATTAGCAGGCATGAAATCATCATGAATTTCATTGTACATCTTCATCAGAGCTTTTGGGTGACCAGGTACGTTGTCAATGAGCAGTACTTTTTTGAAAGGAATCTTTTTTTTTTTTTTTTTCTGAACAGTAGGTCTCAACAGAGTGTTTAAAATATTCAAGAAACTGTTGTCAACAGTTGTGCTGTCACCTGGCTTCATTGTTCCATTTATAGAGCATAGGCAGAGTAGGTTTAGCATAATTCTTAAGGGCCCTAAAATTTTCAGAATGGTAAATGACCGTTGGCTTCAACATCAAGTCACCAGCTGGATTAGCCCCTAACATGAGAGTCAGCCTGTCACTTGAAGCTTTGAAGCCAGGCATTCACTTCTGCTCTCTAGCTATGAAAGTCCTAGATGGCATCTTCTTCCAATATAAAGCCGTTTTGTCTACATTGAAAATCTGTTGTTTAAGGTAGCCACCTTCATTAATCAACTTAGCTAGATCTTCTGGATCACTTGCTGTAGATTCTACATCAGCACTTGCTGCTTTACCTTGCATTTTAATATTACAGAGATAGCATGGTTCCTTAAAACTCATGAATCAACCTCTGCTATTTTCAAACTTTCTTCTACAGCTTCCTCACCTCTCTCAGCCTTCATAGAATTGAAGAGAGTTAGGACCTTGCTTTGGATTAGACTTTGGCTTAAGGGAATGTTATGGCTTGCTTGATCTCCTATCTAGACCACAGTAATAAGGCTGTTTTGCTTTTTTTATCATTCATGCATTCACTGGATTAGCATATTTTTTTTCTTGGCTACGTTGGGTCTTCGTTGCTGTGCATGGGCTTTCTTTCTAGTTGCAGTGAGTGGGGGCTACTCTTTGTTGAGGTACGGGGGGGCTTCTCTTGTTGTGGAGCACAGGCTTTAGGCGTGCGGGCTTCAGTAGCTGTGGTTCACAGGCTCTAGAGCCGCAGGCTCAGTAGCTATGGCACATGGACTTAGTTGCTCCGTGGCATGTGGTATCTTCCCAGAGCAGGGATTGAACCCGTGTCCCCTGCATTGGCAGGGGGATTCTTAACCACTGTGCCACCAGTGAAGTCCCAGGATTAGCAATTTTAATTTCCTTCTGGAAGTTTTGCTTTGCATTCACAACTTGGTTAACTGGTGCAAGAGGCCTAGCTTTTGGCCTATCTAGTCTTTTGATATGCTTTCCTCACTAAGCTTAATTGTTTCTAGCTTTTGATTTAAAGTGAGAGATGTGTGACTCTTTTTTTCACTTGAAAACTTAGAGGCCATTGAGAGATTACTAAGTGGTCTAATTTCAATATTGCTGTGTCTCAGGGAATAGGGAGGCTTGAAGGGAGGGAGGGAGATGGGAAATGGCCGGGGGATAGAGTAGTCAGAACACAGACGACATTTATCAATTAAGTTCTCTGTTTTATATGGGCACGGTTTATGGCACCCTAAAATAATTACAATAGTTATAGATAAGATCACTGATCAAAGATCACTGTAACAAAGATAATAATAATGAAACAGTTTGAAATAATGTGAGAATTACCAAAATGTGACACAGAGACATGGAATGATCAGATGTTGGAAAAATGGCACCAAGAGACTTTCTTGATGCTTAAATAGTTGACATAAACCTTCAATTTGTAAATTTGTAAAAAAAAAAAAAAAAAAAAAAAAGAAAAGCAGTATCTGTGGAAGCACAATAAAAAGAAGATGCCTTTGCATATAATATAAAGTTGATGAAGTTCTTAGACTTACATGCTAACTTTCAGGTTTCTGTGACAGTGAAGACAGTTATCTTTTTTTTTTTTTTAATTCACATATTGGTTTTATTTTTATTTTATTTATTTTATTTTTTTTAACATCTTTATTGGAGTATAACTGTTTTACAATGGTGTATTGGTTTCTGCTTTACAACAAAGTGAATCAGTTATACATATACATATGTTCCCATATCTCTTCCCTCTTGCATCACCCTCCCTCCCACCCTCACTATCCCACTCCTCTAGGTGGTCACAAAGCACAGAGGTGATCTCCCTGTGCTATGCGGCTACTTCCCACTAGCTATCTATTTTACATTTGGTAGTGTGTATGTGTCCCTGCCACTCTCTCACATCGTCACAGCTTACCCTTCCCCCTCCCCACATCCTCAGGTCCATGCTCTAGTAGGTCTGTGTTTTATTCCCATCCTACCACTAATCTCTTCATGACAGTTTTTTTTTTTTTTCTTAGATTCCATACATATATGTGTTAGCATACGGTATTTGTTTTTCTCCTTCCTACTTACTTCACTCTGTATGACAGATTCCAGGTCTATCCACCTCATTACAAATAACTCAGTTTCATTTCTTTTTATGGCTGGGTAATATTCCATTGTATATATGTACCACATCTTCTTTACCCATTCATCTGTTGATGGACACTTAGGTTGCTTCCATGTCCTGGCTATCATAAATAGAGCTGCAATGAACATTCTGGTACATGACTCTTTTTGAAATGTGGTTTTCTCAGGGTATATGCCCAGTAGTGGGATTGCGGGGTCATATGGTAGTTCTATTTGTAGTTTTTTAAGGAACCTCCATACTGTTCTCCATAGTGGCTGCATCAATTTACATTCCCACCAGCAGTGCAAGAGTGTTCCCTTTTCTCCACACCCTCTCCAGCATTTACTGTTTCTAGATTTTTTGATGATGGCCATTCTGGCCAGTGTGAGATGAAATCTCATTGTAGTTTTGATTTGCATTTCTCTAATGATTAGTGATGTTGAGCATTCTTTCATGTGTTTGTTGGCAATCTGTATATCTTCTTTGGAGAAATGTCTATTTAGTTCTGCAGCCCATTTTTTGATTGGGTTGTTTTTTTGTTATTGAGCTGCATGAGTTGCTTATAAATTTTGGAGATTAATCCTTTGTCAGTTGCTTCATTTGCAAATATTTTCTCCCATTCTGAGGGTTGTCTTTTGGTCTTGTTTATGGTATCCCTTGCTGTGCAAAAGCTTTTACGTTTCATTAGGTCCCATTTGTTTATTTTTGTTTTTATTTCCCTTTCTCTAGGAGATGGGTCAAAAAGGATCTTGCTGTGATTTATGTCATAGAGTGTTCTGCCTATGTTTTCCTCTAAGAGTTTGATAGTGTCTCGCCTTACATTTAGGGCTTTAACCCATTTTGAGTTTATTTTTGTGTGTGGTGTTAGGGAGTGTTCTAATTTCATACTTTTACATGTAGCTGTCCAGTTTTCCCAACACCACTTATTGAAGAGGCTGTCTTTTCTCTACTGTGTATCCTTCCCTCCTTTATCAAAGATAAGGTGACCATATATGTGTGGGTTTATCTCTGGGCTTTCTATCCTGTTCCACTGATCTATATTTCTGTTTTTGTGCCAGTACCATACTGTCTTGATTACTGTAGCCTTGAAGTATAGTCTGAAGTCAGGGAGCCTGTTTCCTCCAGCTCCATTTTTCGTTCTCAAGATTGCTTTGGCTATTCGGGGTCTTCTGTGTTTCCATACAAATTGTGAGATTTTTTGTTCTAGTTCTGTAAAAAATGCCAGTGGTAATTTGATAGGGATTGCATTGAATCTGTAGATTGCTTTGGGTAGTATAGTCATTTTCACAATGTTGATTCTTCCAATCCAAGAACATGGTATACCTCTCCATCTCTTTGTATCATCTTTAATTTCTTTCATCAGTGTCTTGTAGTTTTATGCATACAAGTCTTTTGTCTCCTTAGGTAGGTTTATTCCTAGATATTTTAGTCTTTTGGTTGCAATGGTAAATGGGAGTGTTTTCTTGATTTCACTCTCAGATTTTTCATCATTAGTGTATAAGAATGCCAGAGATTTCTGTGCATTAATTTTGTATCCTGCTACTTTACCAAATTCATTGATTAGCTCGAGTAGTTTTCTGGTAGCATCCTTAGTATTTACTATGTATAGTATCATGTCATCTGGAAACAGTGACAGCTTTACTTCTTCTTTTCCTATTTGGATTCCTTTTATTTCTTTTTCTTCTCTGATTGCTGTGGCTAGAACTTCCAAAACTATGTTGAATAAGAGTGGTGAGAGTGGGCAACCTTGTCTTGTTCCTGATATTAGTGCAAATGGTTTCAGACCATTGAGAACAATGCTGGCTATACGTTTGACATATATGGCCTTTATTATGTTGAGGAAAGTTCCCTCTATGCCTACTTTCTGCAAGGTTTTTATCATAAATGGGTGTTGAATTTTGTCAAAAGCTTTCTCTGCATCTATTGAGGTGATCATATGGTTTTTCTCCTTCAGTTTGTTGATATGGTTTATCATATTGATTGATTTGCATATATTGGAGAATCCTTGAATTCCTGGGGTAAACCCCACTTAGTCATGGTGTATGACCCTTTTAATGTTCTGTTGGATTCTGTTTGCTAGTATTTTGTTGAGTATTTTTGCATCTATGTTCATCAGTGATATTGGCCTGTAGTTTTCTTTCTTTGTGCCGTCTTTGTCTGGTTTTGCTATCAGGGTGATGGTGGCCTCATAGAATGAGTTTGGGAGTGTTCTTCCCTCTGCTATCTTTTGGAAGAGTTTGAGAAGGATAGGTGTTAGCTCTTCTCTAAATGTTTGATAGAATTCGCCTGTGAAGCCATCTGGTCCTGGGCTTTTGTTTGTTGGAAGATTTTTAATCACAGTTTCAATTTCAGTGCTTGTGATTGGTCTGTTCATATTTTCTATTTCTTCCTGGTTCAGTCTCGGCAGGTTATGCATTTGTCCATTTCTTCCAGGTTGTCCATTTTATTGGCATACAGTTGCTTGTAGTAATCTCTAATAATCTTTTGTATTTCTGCAGTGTCAGTTGTTACATCTCCTTTTTCATTTCTTATTCTACTGATTTGAGTCTTCTCCCTTTTTTTCTTGATGAGTCTGGCTAATGGTTTATCAATTTTATTTATCTTCTCAAAGAACCAGCTTTTAGTTTTATTGATCTTTGCTATTGTTTCCTTCATTTCTTTTTCATTTATTTCTGATCTGATCTTTATGATTTCTTTCCTTCTGCTAAATTGGGGTTTTTTTTGTTCTTCTTTCTCTAATTGCTTTAGGTGCAAGTTAGGTTGTTTATTCGAGATGTTTCCTGTTTCTTAAGGTATGATTGTATTGCTATAAACTTCCCTCTTAGAGCTGCTTTTGCTGTATCCCACAAATTTTGGGTCGTCGTGTCTCCATTGTCATTTGTTTCTAAGTACGTTTTGATTTCCTCTTTGATTTCTTCAGTGATCACTTCGTTATTAAGTAGTGTATTGTTTAGCCTCCATGTGTTTGTATTTTTTGCAGATCTTTTCCTGTAATTGATATCTAGTCTTATAGTGTTGTGGTCGGAAAAGATACTTGATACGATTTCAATTTTCTTAAATTTACCAAGGCTAGATTTGTGACCCAATATATGATCGATCCTGGAGAATGTTCCATGAGCACTTGAGAAAAATGTGTATTCTGTTGTTTTTGGATGGAATGTCCTATAAATACCAATTAAGTGCATCTTGTGTAATGTATCATTTAAAGCTTGTGTTTCCTTATTTATTTTCATTTTGGATGATCTGTCCATTGGAGAAAGTGGGGTGTTAAAGTCCCCTACTATGATTGTGTTACTGTCGATTTCCTCTTTTATGGCTGTTAGTATTTGCCTTGTGTATTGAGGTGCTCCTATGTTGGGTACATAAATATTTACAATTGTTATATCTTCTTCATGGATTGATCCCTTGATCATTATGTAGTGTCTTTCTTTGTCTCTTGTAATAGTTTTTATTTTAAAGTCTATTTTGTCTGATATGAGAATTGCTACTCCAGCTTTCTTTTGATTTCCATTTGCATGGAATATCTTTTTCCATTCCCTTACTTTCAGTCTGTATGTGTCCCTAGGTCTGAAGTGGGTCTCTTGTAGACAGCATATATATGGGTCCTGTTTTTGTATCTATTCAGCCAGTCTGTGTCTTTTGGTGGGAGCATTTAATCCCTTTACATTTAAGGTAATTATCGATATGTATGTTCCTATTACCATTTACTTAATTGTTTTGGGTTTGTTCTTGTAGGTCTTTTCCTTCTCTTGTGTTTCTTGCCTAGAGAAGTTCCTTTAGCATTTGTTGTAAAGCTGATTTGGTGGTGCTGAACTCTCTCAGGTTTTGCTTGTCTGTAAAGGTTTTAATTTCTCCATCAAATCTGAATGAGATCCTTTCTGGGTAGAGTAAACTTGGTTGTAGGTTTTTTTTCCTTCATCTCTTTAAATATGTCCTGCCACTCCCTTCTGGCTTGTAGAGTTTCTGCTGAAAGATCAGATGTTAACCTTTTGGGGATTCCCTTGTGTGTTATTTGTTGGTTTTCCCTTGCTGCTTTTAATATGTTTTCTTTGTATTTAATTTTTGACAGTTTATTATGTGTCTTGGCGTGTTTATCCTTGCGTTTATCCTGTATGGGACTCTCTGTGCTTCCTGGACTTGATTGACTATTTCCTTTCCTATATTAGGGAAGTTTTCAACTATAATCTCTTCAAATATTTTCTCAGTCCCTTTCTTTTTCTCTTCTTTTTCTGGGACCCCTATAATTTGAATGTTGGTGCGTTTAATGTAGACAGTTATCTTTGAAGTGTTTTGAAAGAGTATTAGTCACAACTCTCATGGTTGAATATAAAGGAAACCAAATTAAAACAATGGGAAATTGTTGGCTTTTGACACTGGGTAGTGTAGAGATACAATTAAGCCTTAGGTGCCCATGAAACTAGGTGCAGCGTGGGCCAGGAGTTTTACTCTACTCACAGCTTTGCTTTTCCGTGTATGTTCCATTCACTTTATCACCCTGCAGGCCATCTTCATCCACATGGTAGGAAGTTCTGTATCAGGAGTTCCTGAGCATCAAATCTCCTCACAGTTTCTACCCTCACTGAGTCCTTTTACTCATTTCTAATTAGCAAAACCTTGGCAACAGACCTAATTGACTCACCTTTAGTCAGGTGCCATTCCCAAGAACCCTTCAAATGTGAGTGGAGGTGGGGCCATGTAGCTTCTTACAAATATTATAGAAATACAGACAGGACAAGGGACAATACTTGCCTGTCAACATCAGAGGATTCTCCAGAATAAGAAATGACTGATTTTGTTCTGGGTGTGTATATAATATTTCATAGATTGAACTCTATTTCTTTCATGAACTAGAAAATTAGTGCTAATCAAATGACAGCTGAATATGAATCAAGAGTGAAATACTCAATTGGATGAGTAGTTTTAGATTAGCAAAGAAACGATTAAAGGGATTTGGGGTGTTATATAGGTAGGTTAATAGTAAACTCATATGCCAAATATCTTGACCCACAGGGCAGGAATCTCAACTTTGGCCTGTGCAAACAGGTTGATATGATAGAGTTACCAGTGGATTAGGAATCAAAACCTTTGAATCAGATTTTTTTCTTATAGTTGAATAATCATGATAAAAAAATTTGGCACTTTATGTTTTCTTAAAATAAAAAGGCTTTATAAAAATTTCTCTCTAAAATATTGATTTGATTACTCAAAATATAAAGATTATTATCTATTTAGTTAGAAAAGTTAAAAGTAGGCTGAATATAGTTATTCTAACTGAAAGAAGATTCTTAGATAGCATAAGTTCTCCTCAGTTGAAGAAATTATGAGCTGAAATATATTTTTTAGTCTCATTTTGTACATCGCTGGATAGGTGAAGAGAGAGAAGTTTTTTTCTTGCCTCTCAGCTCTTTTGGCCATTTCCTGATCTGTCTCTTTTCTTTGGAAAACCTTGCCTTTTCAGAGTTACCCTTCAGTATAGCTCAACATTACTCACTTTACTCTGCTTGAGATTAGGTTTTTGGTCCTAGGGATCTTCTTATCTCCAGCACTAAACACGGTGTCCCAAACCTAGAGCATTCAATCAGTGTGTTTGGTCTTTGTCTGTGAGTACCCTAAAAAAGGCATAGAAATATGAAAATATGTAGTGTTCAGGTACCAACTAATAGACTGGATGGAGCCTAAGGAACTCACGGTGATTCTGCAAAGGTAAAACCACTTGTAAGTCATGTTAAAGAACTTGGGCTTGATCTTCTGTAGGCTCTGGGGTAGGTTTTATGCAGGGCAGTTAGTTGGAGAGCCAGTGTTGTGCTAGGACCATGCTAACACTGGTGAAATAAATCTGGCCGAGATTAATATGGTAGACTTGCGTTTGCAGAATTAACAGAGAAAAGTCTTTTGGCAAATGACAAAGTTTTGTTTGGGTTCTCCTTTCTTCCTCTCATTGTAAAGGATTCTGTCTATGGAGAATAGTTCTAGGGTTTTTTATGTTTTAATACCTGAATTTATGTGAGTAAAATTACTTGCAGCAGCCAGGAGTGAAAAATGTCAGAAGAAAGATATTTTAGAGAACACTGTCAATCAATCTGGGAAAACCAAGATCAGTTGACAAGTCTAAAGACCAGGAGAAGGGAAAAACTTTACAACCACCACAAAACAACTGGAAATAAAAAGCAGGAACATAAAAGAATCTTGAACCTGGAAGAAGATTGATTACAAAATGAGGGGTCACAGGGCATGTGTTTTCAGTTCAAGCTGTGGGAATGAGCCCAGCTGGGTTAAAGGAATAGGGTCAGGCCTGGGATATATGAATTGGAGAAGAATGGAACATGAACTTGGAGGAGTAAGTCATAATTCAACAGCTGATACAGCCCACTAAGCATAGTTGGCAGGTATTAGCAGGTGAGGGTAATATTCTACGATTGTAAAACTAAGGAAGTAACATGGCTTACATTCCCTGAGAAAGTCATGATATGAAACAGCAAGATCAAAATACTGTCTGTTTAATTTTTTCACCTGTGAGGCTATCTTAAAATACAAGGACAATGCAGTATCAAACATCAGTTACACACTTAGATATGTAAATTGGCTTGATGAAATGTGACAAACTCCAGATGGATTAACAGTTATAATAATAACAACAGCATATTGCTTTTTCAATTTTCATTCAGCAGCAAAGTGGGAAAAAACTACATTTGATAGTGTACATATCAATGATGAGACCTGTGGGCCACACGTAATAACATAGTGATACTTTACATCTACATAGAGGCTTTCACATCGGCTCACAAATGAATTCTCAGTGGCAGAATCACTATCCCGTTGGTAGAGCAGAGGGACCTGTGCAACTGCCTGGGAGAACAGATAGTTTTTATGTCTTGCCCTGGATAGTGACTGCTTTGATTTATTTGGAGGATGAACTCCTTTCAACCCTGTAGCTTTTCCTCATGACCCAGGTTCATTTTCTTGCTCCTGAAATTCTTCTCTTCAGTTAACATACTGAGGGGGCATTGAAACTGGTTCTGGATCCCACAAGCATCTGCATTTGAGTGACTAAGTTATAAATACAGAAGAGTATATATGTATACACATACATATGCAGGAATGCATTTATATATGCATGTGTATGTGTGTAAAATGGCTTTATTGAGATTATAATACACATAACATACAATTCAGCCATTTAAAGTATGCTCCATTTGGTGCATATGATAGTACTGTTTGAACAAAGTGTATTGTGAAGTGGATATTTCTCATTTCAGGGAGGAGACTGCTGGAGCTCATTGAAAAGAAAGAAGGATGAGTAGTGGGAGGAGAGCCCAGTGTTAAGAGCAGGTGACCAGCCACCTACAACAGACCTGTTGCCCAAGAGCCTGGTGACCCAAAGAGTGAACCTCAGGAGAAGTGCATCATGGCTCTATGGATGCCAGAGCACTATACACTGAGCATGGAGAGAGAAGGAGGGGTAGAACCTTTCACAGCTTAGGAGTGACAAGTGATAGCCTCTCTACTCCTAGAGTTAAGGAGCCCAAGCAGTAGTTTCAGCAGGAGTGGGAAAGCGGGGGAAGGCAATAGAGATGGATACATCATAGTTCTCAATCAGTAAGAGATCACACTAAGAATTTTGCTATGCAAAGAAATGGGGGCAGTGACATTTAACAAAAAGGAGATTGATTCATCATTCATTCATTTAGATGAGAAAGATTACATTAAGCTATTATACTGATAGGAATAATTCAGTCAAGAAGGGAAACCTTTTGATGCAGGAGAGTAAGGTCAGAGGGGATGGGGTCTAAGGCACAAGGGTAGAGGTTGGTCTTAGGTAAGAGCATCAACAATTCTTCCATTATAACTGGAAGGAAGGCAGAGCAACATGGATACATGTGAGAGACCCCTATTGGGAGGAGAGTTCCCACAATCCTGTGAGTGGGAGTCCAGACCTAGAAAATGTAATTCGGTTAATGTTGTGGGACCCCCATCCATCCATTCATTCATTCATTGATTGAAGAAAATTCTGTACTAGGCATTTTACTAGTTGCTGAATACTGTGTAATAGTGAATAAATTAAAGACTGGAATAGCTTGGCAAAACAGTTTTCTTAGAACAGTCATGTCTTAAAATTCTAGAAGGTAAATCATTTTTACAATATACTGCTTAGTGGAAAATTTAGTTTTACAGGTTTTATTTTGGCTAACATTGCTAAATGATAAGCCGGGGATGAAAAGGATAAAACATGGGAATTATAATATTCATGGAAAAGGCAAGTCGCTTTATTATAGAGGGACATTATCATTTTAAATTTTATCTCTCTTTTTTCACTATTAATGTTTTAAATCACTCTTTTAAAGAGAACTATAATAAAGAAATGCTTTTTGAAACTGCAAATACAGATTCAGGCGCTAAACGTGTTGGGATTCTTTGGCTGAATATGGGGTGGGGGTGATGATCAAGCATCTACAGTAGAAAAAAGTAAGCACATTTGTGGAATATCTGTATATCTCAGTATCTATCTGTGTATCTGTATCTATAAAACATCCTCTCCTGCACCAATCTCCAGCTGTGTTAATTTCAGTCTCCTGTGCTCTTTTTCTTCCCCAGCTTTATTGAGGTATAATTGACAAATAAAATTATATTTGAAGTATACATTGTACTTTTTTGATATACCTGTGCATTGTGAAAGGATTTCCACTATCACCTCACATATTTATCTTTTTTTTTTTTTTTTGGTGACAGTATTTAAATTATACTCTTTAAATTTCACTTATATAATCCAGTGTTATCAACTCTAGTCACCATGTTTTACATTAGCTTCTCAGACCTTATTTATCTTATTAGTCTCTTATGTTCTTAACTTTATTTTTTGTTGGCTATGTCAGTTTCACCTCAGATATTGAATTACAACTGACCAAGCAACAAGCAAAAATACCAACTACATAAAGCCATAAGTGCAAACTTCTAGTTCCTTTATCCCCTTATTTATTATGAATACTTTTCAGAAGCAGAATACAGCAGTTATTTGTCGGATTGTTTTTTGTTCTTTTCTAACTATCTTTTCCCCATACAACCCCATATAAAGCCAACAGGTAAGACAGTAGACACTTTTCCTGTCTCAAGTTGGCATGAGAATCTGTGTGTCTATGTATGAGTGTGCTTGGGGAGCCCGATTTCAGGTTGGACTCTCTCCTAGTAATAATCTTATACCTCTCCATGTTTCTCAGCAGTTTTTAGAACTGGTAGAGTTACGGATTCAGCTTAATTAAGCTCCCTCTTCCTTACTAAGTGAAGAAGGCACAGATTTTTCTGCAGGTCACCGAGTATACGATAAATTTTCCTCTGGGTCAGCCCAACTCTGAGGGCAAATTTTAGTTTCCTCCCTGAACGTCACTCTGGCTTCTGTTGTGGTGGTACTGGTGGTGGTTGTGTGGATGACTTCTTGATTTTGCATGAGCTTTGGTTTTAATGGCATTTTGTAAGATTTGCAGCTCATTAGCTCAATGCTCTGAGTGCTTTTATCATGAAAAAGTTCAGTCTGTTCAATGTTGCTTCAGATTGTGATTGACTTTTGACCAGGGAAAGAGGTAAGGTTTTTAATTAGTAAATGTGGAAGGTGTATCCAAGTAATTTTGGCTCCAACTTTGTTGTTAAAATTTATTGGGTGATTGTTAAGCATCTACTATTAAGTGATATTATAAATGTATCATCAGCATTGTTTTGCTTTTCCTTACTGACTCTAGCTTAGTGTCACTATGCAATGTAAAAAAATGGTGTGCTGATTATTTTAAGGCACAGTATGATTGGAAAAAGAGATAAGACATATATATATATATATATATATATATATATTTTTTTTTTTTTTAAGAGCTTGAATATCTCACTTAAACATTATAAAAACTTTTCAAGGTAGTCACTCACATTCACATTTTATTGACCAAGGACCTGTGCTATAGGGAGTTTGAGTTGCCCAAGTCTCATCATGAGTGGTCAGTAAAGCTGGGATTTAAACTTTGTCTTTCTGATTCCGCCTCTATATTATTTTTCACTTTAGTATACTTGCATTTTTTTAAAACATTAGTTCATCTATTTGTTCTTCAGTGAATTGTCTGCCAAGAGGTTTATCTAGTATCTTTATTATGGGATGGAAGTAGAGTTCAGAGATGGTATCCCAACCTTATGTCCCACGTACGACCTTGGGATAGAAATAAGATACTGTTTGTTTTAATGATCTAATCAATGACTCCATACTTTTAACTTCACTCTAGGAGAACATCCTCTTCCTAATAGGGGTAGACCATCTGGAGTAATACTCATCCACACTTTCCTGACTCCAGTATTTCACTTTCGAATACTCCATTGGTGTAGGCTTTCAGACCTGCCACCTTATGACTATTTGCTTCTAAAAGAACCCCTGGCCAAGCCCTTAGCTGGAGACTTGCTGCTGACAGGTAGAAAATAAGCAGGAATCCCTTTTACCCACCCTCAACTCTACTGTGAGAGCTTCTCAGAAATCACCTTTGAGATAATATTGATGCAACTTAAGTGTCCTTCATTGGAGAAAACTGGAAGGAAGAAAACGAGAGCTGTGTTGCTGTCAGAACTGCTGCTGAAAAGAATCCATGTCATACCATTGGAAGCAGTGTCTGGTATCAGTGGCTTTGAGAGGTGTAGGGTCGAAGAGGGCAGGGGCATTGCAGACTTCCTAAAAATTGTATACCACTGTATTGTATACAATTGAATGGAAACAAATTTTTAATTGAGTAAAATTAAGTTTTAAAACAACTAAGAAAAATTCAGACTCAGCTAAGGTTGCTCCATAGCACTGTAGGCATGGCATCCCAGATGTCACAGCTCTGTATTTCATAGTCACAGCAATTCCGACAGCCCTGAGCTTGCCAGCTGTGCCAGGGTGGAGAAGAGAGCTTTGCGGTCCCAGGTACATATTGAGCCTCTAATAGGCCCCTGGGTCCTGATGCTTCCTGCTCTGTGGGACTGCATGGAGGAGGCATCAGTGTTAGTTCTTGCCTAATGTTCCCATTATGGACTGTTTTAAGCTCTCAGAGAAATTCTGCACCACTGAACTCTGAAAGAAAAGGTGGTGTGGATGTACGATTCTTTCATTGCAGGAGACTCTGGTTCTTAAGCAAAAATTTCCACTGTGTCTCAAGCAGCAACCAGGAACAAATAACAAGCAACATAGGGAAGAGAAGGTCTGTGCCTCAGACCAGTATTAAAACCAGTATTTGTTATAGTTGTCTGTAATGTATTTTGTGGCTTTAACACTCTCTTTACAAATACTGGCATTTAAAAAGTTGTAAGAAATTAAGCTTTGTTCACTCTTAAATAAGCAATTTGATTTTCAGGAAATTATTTATTTAGAAAACAAGATTTAACAAAAAACCCTCACATTTACTGAGTTTTGGATTAAATTTTCCCCTATGTTAGCAACTGGGAATAAACCAATAGTTCAGACAATTTCTGGCTATTTAATGGCCTATAAATACAATCCAATATTCTATGTATTCAGTTTTAATACTGATTCAATAATAGCTAAACCTTAAAATATTCTGTTATTTCATTTTAAAGAAAGTATAAAAATTTTTTTCCTGAGTAATTTTTAACTTAGAAATAAAGGGAGAGATTAGAAAGTACAAAAATTCCAGTTGAAAAAAATTAGTAATATATCTTTGGCCCAACTTCTGGAAAAAATAATGTGTTTCTAATTAAATACATTACCATATTGAACTTGAGCACCTTTGACAATACAGTGCTGAAGGCAGGTTACACTGTGATTATCTGGCAATGCTTTTTTAAGAGGACATTTTATTTTAATATGTTAGGTCTTGGTAATTGGCAATTAATGCTTTTAAAAATGTACTTTAATTTTGTTGGTGTAATAATTGTGGATGCTAAAGGTTAACTGTCTCAACCAGCGAGAACCTAATGCTCGCTGGTTACTAGCAATAAATAAAAAACTTTTAAGAAAGAGAAACTTGATTTTATTGGGCTTTGGGATGTAAAGCGATTTTTCCTCTCCTGAAGCAAGCACCAGTGAGTGGATTTGTGGCTCTATGTTCAGATCTGAGGCTCCTGTGTTATAACTGTCAGACAGCTGGAAAAGCAGGGGAAATATCAGTGTCAGGCCTATCAGTTGTATCCTGTGGGAGGAAGTGGCAGCCAGAGCCATTCAATCACAGCCATGTAAAATATTGTGCGGACTGGAGTGAGGAAGGAAAGTGATTCTTGCAAATTCTTTGAATGTTGCTATTGATGTGGTCCTTATAGAATACAGAGGCAGAGAGAATGAGTTTCAGCTACTGCAGAGTGGGTAAGCATAGATTGTGTTAACAAAGTGGTGATGCTATAGGTGACATGATTCAGAGAAGAGTATTAGAACTTTAGGGGCTAAACGGTGAACCACAGCTTATTTATCCATTCACTCATTAAAGGGCATTTGGGTGGTTCAGGCATTGATTCTCATCTTAAAGTGGCTTCTTAATACTAACTCCAGGCTTCTGAGAGCTCATAGGACTCTCCATACCTTCGAGTTTCTTTACTGATACACTTGGTCACTTCCATCTCTTACTCTATATGGCCATTGAGAATTAGGAACGGTGCTTCCATTTCACTCATTCTATTATGGCTGTTGTGCCAGCACCTTGGTGGGGAATGGCCACACTTGGGGCTTTCCTATAAGCTTGCAGTATTCCCCTACTAAATCCAGTCAAGTGTGCCATTAGACCCAATGTTTTAGACTGTCCCATACCTATCTGTAAATTAGAGAATAAATCTCTCTGCCTGCCCACGTGCCTGGAGGTTCAGCCCCAGGATGAAAAGGGACTCTGGAATCTGACCTTACTCTTCCACTTTTTTTTCCCTGTTCTCTCTATAATAAAGAAGAGACATAAGAGAAGAGCTTTCCATCTCTATATTTCATATTCTCCATCTTTAGATTCTGAGGATATGATAATACACTCTAATATAATCCTCTGTCTCTGTAAAGAGAGGATATAGTGGAATTAAATGTCTTTCAAGTCTGTTGCCTTGATGAGGATTCAAAAGTTTTATATTGGATATCAGAACTGAATATTAATTCTCTCTCCATGCATTCTTGTTTGAACAATTCTGTTACCCTATACTTCATAGATATATGCCTCTTGATCACTGGGGAAAAGATTAAGTACATGAAAGTACAAGAATAAACCATATTCACTTGTTTAAAATACTCTTATAATGCAAACATATGTGCATAACTTATTTTAATTGGGTATAAGGACTTTCAATAGCAACACATTGAAAACAATTTGAAATTCTATTAAATGGAGAGAGATTGAGAAATTTCACTATATCCACACTAAGGATTACAATTCATTTATTAAAAAGAATGAGGAAGAGCTACATGGACAGAAAATGGGCCTGTTTTATAAAAATATGTAAAATATTCCATTTTTTAAAAGTCCTGCATAAGTGTATACATAATTTTATATGTTTGTAAAAACATAAAAAAACCATGGAATAAAAAACACCTCAGCCTATCAACTTTAGTTACCTGAGAGGTGTGGGATTAAAGGGGTTGAGGAACATGATTGACTTTCTAGAAATTTTATACCTCTGTACTGTGTAAAATCGAATGCAAATGTAAGTTGCTAATGAAGTGAAATTAAGTTTTAAAACATATAAAAACTGGATGGACATTGCTATGGAATGAATTTCTCCCCAAAGTGATGGTATTTGGAAAGAGGCCTTTGGGGTATAATTAGGTCTAGGTGAGGTCATGAGGGTGGGGCCATCAGGATGGGGTTAGTTGCTTTATAAAATGAGACCTCAGAGAGCTCTCTCTGCCACGTGAGGACACAACAAGAAGAAAGCCATCAGCAAACTAGAAAGAGAGCCTTCACTGGGAAACTGAATTGGCCAGCACCTTGATCTTGGACTTCCCAACCTCCAGAACTATGAGAAATAAATTCCTCTTGTTTAAGCCTTCCTATCTCTGGTATTTTGTTACAGCAGACCAAGCAGATGAAAAAAGATTTTAGTACTGAGAAGTGGGGATGGTGCTGTAACAGATACCTAAACATGTGGAAGTGACTTTGGAACTGGATAATGAAGAGTTTTGAGGTTCATGCTAGAAATATGGCCATTAAGGGTGGTTCTGGTAAGATCTCAGAAACGAGGAATGTGTTATTGGAAAGTTTATGAGGAATATGTTATGAGGAAAGGTTATCTTAAGTTGGCAACAAACTTGGC
Source organism: Kogia breviceps (assembly GCF_026419965.1). Taxonomy (NCBI): domain Eukaryota; kingdom Metazoa; phylum Chordata; class Mammalia; order Artiodactyla; family Physeteridae; genus Kogia; species Kogia breviceps. Next base: position 44,705,963 of record NC_081311.1, on the reverse strand, counting down.
CAAATTGTGTTCACGTTCTGGTTTTTTGTGGAAGGTAGAGTTTGTAAACATTGAAGTTGGTTATTTAGCTGAAGAGATTTCTAAGCAAAGTGTTGAAGGAATGGTTTGGCTCCTCCTAACTGCTTATAGTAAAATGTGAGAGGAAAGAAATGAGTTGAAGAATGAATTTTTAAGCAAAAAGGAACCAGAACTAAATAGTTTGGAAAATATTCATTCTGTTCATATTGCAAAAAATAGAAAGTGTGTCTAGAATAAAACACTAAGGGATTATCACTTGATAAATGGATTAAGGGATTATATGAGCAGAAATGTTAGTTTGAACTGAAGCGGATGGAGACAGTATGAAATGAGGGAAGATTGTCAGGCTTCTTAGACACTACAGCTCTACAGCTGTGAAAGTGTGCTATTGTTCAAGACAAGGGGAAAATGACTCAAAAGGCAGTTCAGAGATCACTGGGGCTACCTCCTAGGTATCAAAGTGTGGGTAGAGGGGTACTGCCTCAGTTTCATGGTGGGGCCACCTGGAGGCTTGGGAGCTTGACCCCTGCCTAGCAGAGTTTTGGGGTACAAACCCTGCCCCAGTGGGTCTGGAAGGCAGAGCATAGAACCAAAGAGGATTATTCTCAAATCTTAAAATCTAGTGGAATTTCCTTTCCTAGGTTTTGGACTTGCCTGGGACCTGTCATTCCTTCCTTCTTTTTTATTTCCCCCTTTCAGAATAAAATATCTGTCATATGCCTGTCCCACCATTGTATTTAGGAAGCACATAACTTGTCTGATATCACAGGTTTATAGCTGGAGAGAAATTTTGCCTCAGGGTAAATCATACCTTAGGTCTCACTCATTTAATATGACTCAGACTTTACTTAGATGGGACTTTGGACTTTAGAGTTGATACTGGAGTGGGTTAAAACTTTTGCAGATGTTCAGATGGAATGAATGTGTTTTGCATGTGAGAAGGACATGAATTTTTGGGGGGGGCAGCCAGAGACAGAATGCTAGGGACAGAAGTGTGTTCCCCAAAATTCATGTGTTGAAGTCCTAACCCCCAATGTGATGATACTTGGAGAATAGGCCTTTGGGAGGTAATTAGGTTGAGGTGAGATCATGAAGGTGGGAGTATCATGATGGGGTTAGTGCCCTTAAAAGAGAGATACCAGAGAGCTTCCTCCCTCCCTCCCTCCCTCTCTCTCTCTCTCTCTCTCTCTCTCTCTTTCTGCCATGTTAGGACATAGTGAGAAGGTGACCATCTGTAAACCAGAAAAACAGCCCTCACCAGGGAACCTAATCAACCAGCATTTTGGTCTTATACTTCTCAGTCTCCAGTTGTGAGAAATAAATTCCTTTTAAGCGTCCTTTCTATGGTATTTTGTTATGGCAGCCTGAGCAGACTAAGACGGTATACAAAAATTTATACTGTATTTTCTATTGATTATCTGGGGCTTCTATTTTGTTAAAAATTATTTAATTTCTGCTTTTATATATTCTCTAAATGTTGAGGGTTATTTGTGAACCATAACACGTGTTTTATCATTTTTTACAAACATTTTCTTTTTAATAAAATGAAATTAATTACATGTATTATTATCCAAGTTACTCAGGGAGAATAGTGACAGAGCCAGCTAGTGGCAGTATCAGGGATACAAATGTGAGAACCCAATGCTATTTCAGTGCACTTTCCATCATAACTTGCTTTTTCATAACAATCTATATGCTGGCATTCTGCAGTAGCAAAAGGTTTTCACTGTTGGTATTTGAAAGCAATATCTTCTGAAACATATATGTAAAATACATGAGTATGAAGTTTAAACAGTATGTTTCCATCAATAACATACCAACAAACTCTTGAACAAGACTTAGATATCCAAATGTTTAGAGAGTCTAAATACATAAGCATTACATTTAAAATCAATGAGAGTTACTGGGTGGCTAAGTATGCACAGTATTTTGTATGTTTTTTGAATGTAGAATTGTTTGTATATTTATTCGAATTATGGGTAGAAAGAAATGGAATGGTGCAGAAAGCTCTTGTTAGCTATATAAAAGTAGAACCTAAACTGTATGCTTATGCTGTAGCCCAAGTATATTACTTTTCCCTTTGGATTTTTAAAACATGCAATAGATAACCTTCCTATTTTCCCATTCTAAGCTTTAATTATGGGACTGCTTTGTATCATTGTTATTATAACTAGTATGTTTATACTTTCATGCATATAAAACTTGGGGAATCGAACTTAGATATCTATGCACCTAAGTGAAATTGAAGTCCAAACTGACTGTTCTTTGGGCTAAATGATAAATACTCAGTAATCACTCAATACTGTTTTGAATATGGGTATATCCAAAATCACTTTCATGAGTATAGTGGAAAGTAATGGTGTCAATTTCTTGGGCCACAAATGAGCCACTTAATGAACATGATAAAGAAGCAACAAGAGAAAACAGAGAAGTTCAACTGGTTAGAGGGACGATGTCAGTCTATTGCAAAGGTTAAGAATAAGTTCTGTGGATCCAGACTGCCTGAGTTAGAAGCTTCTTTCTGCTGCCTATATTATATGCATGATAATGGGAATTTGCTTAATTTTCTATATGGTTTCCTCTTCTGTAAAATGGAGATAATAATTATAATGCTTACCTCATATATAAACAAGGACAATTCCACAGTTCTGAAAAGCTCTGTAGTACATTTTTTCTTTTTTTCCTCATATGTTTGGTACTAAAATTAAGTGGGTAACATAATTGGACTGGAATGTACAATTATATTTCTTTCTTTGCTGTTCACAGATATTTTATTTCCTTCCCTCCCTCTCCTTCCTTCCTTGTTTGATTGCAGTGGGGAAGTGTAAACAAGTGAGCAAGTGTTAGTGCTCCTACTACTCCCACCATGTGTTTCAGTGAAAAAGAGTAAAGGAAACATTTGTTATAATCAGTAATGCATAAAATAGGGTTATTGCCCAAGTGTGATCATTTTCAGTCTTTTGGAAGGCTTTTATAAATGGAATATCTAACTGAAGTGTCTAACTACAGAATGCTATATGGGCAATATGACCTCCTATCTCTTAAGGAACTAGAAAAGCAGTTGCTGAAGTTTCTCACTGATAATGGTAACTGAAAACTAATATAAAAAAGGGAAAAAAACCTGATCCTGTGGAAAAATCAAAACAAAATCAAAAAATAATTAAGATTACAATCGTGTGTGGAATGAGTAGACTCAACAACTATGAAGTGAATTTGAACTACTGACTGGTGTATGGGTCACAAAACAAACTTGAATAGACCATAAAGACTGAATTTTGAATGTGAGTACAAATATTCAAAATACTGGCTACAGAAATTTCAGAAGCTTCATGGTGTAAATTACCTGGGAATTTGTTGCTTAAAAGTTGCTGCTGATCATACAGCTGCAGATTTGATTAGCATACTTGCCAAGATAATACCTAATAAAAAGCTGAACAAATTTACAGTGGCAGTACAACAGCTTTTACTGGTGTTAGAGTTCTAGAAAAACAGCAGCAGAGACAAACGAGAGAGAATCAAGAGGTTTTAAGGACACTGAGCATGGTCGGACTGTGTATGGATATGCTGGTGCTGTCAGCGCATACAAGGTAGAGTCTATAGTGACTGGAAAAAACCAACATCCAGATGTTTAAAAGTACATGCAGTTTGCCTGTACTTGAGTAACCAAGACATACTTTTGGTGAGTTCAATTACTACTAATTATTAGTATAAGATCATTGCAAGCAAGCTTAATTGGGGAAAAATGTAAAATTTTATGTTTTCTAAATAATGATCAGCACATATCCGTTATGAAATTTTATGGGAAGTAATGTTTTCAGAAATTACTTTTCCCTAATGTGACATGTGAAATACAGCCTTTTGAACAAGGAATTTTACAATCCTTGAAGAGTAAATATAAATACTTTTTGGGAGAAATAAAAACAGAAACAAAGTGAGTTGCTTGTTCCAGTTACCAGAGAATTAGGAATTAAGAGTCCCTGAAAGACTCCAGTCTTAAGAAAGGCTGCTAATGCTTGAAAATCTACATTTATTGATAATGTTGATGAATTTATATTAGTAGATCACTGATACATTGTTGGATTAAAATAAATTTGGAAAAATCCTGTACCAAAAGACTTTGAAGGATTTTTAGTAACTGAGAAGAAAAAAATTATGTCAAACATTTTACCTAAACCAGCAGTTGGTGGGCAGAAAGAATAGATGAGCCACAGATAAAAAGTTACTTATCATCACAGTGATTGGTCTTGAGTCCAGAGAGTGGTGAATAGTTGTGTCAGAAAAGACAGCTATCGGAATTGTTCTTAAATCATCAGAGATCCTCTAAGACTAGAGATAGTATATAGAGAAAATGTTGTACTCATAAAATATTTCTGTTTCTTGAGAGAACTTTCTGTGTTTGCTTTTCTTTTGTATCCCCAACATGCTTACACGTCTCCATTTATTAAAGTACATGTTTTTGTATGTCTTCCTTGTAAACTAAGATACTTTGATTTTACAAAAATAAATGTCAGTGCAATATTCATTTGATAGGAAATAGCAAATTTTTATATTTTATTTATTTTTTGATTATGTATTATTCTTGCTTTTCTATGTTGACATATTGTTGCTTGTTCCCAAATGGAGTTTTCTATCATAATCAAATTGACATAATCAGTATATGACATATAAAACTTATCTGGGTCCATATCTTTGATTCCATTGTCTATGATTTTATTTCGAGGCCAGATTATAGAAAAGTTATTATCTTCAATAGGTATATTTATATAAGGAATTAGAATCAGACCAGCTAAATTTACAAGGCACTTAATTGTTTTCAAATGTTGTAACTGAAGACAAAATTAGAATTATGATAGATAAATTTGCATCAATAATAACCAAAGATGTATTATTTTCTAGAGACTGCATAATTCAGCGTCTTCTGTCTTTTGTGAAGTATAATCTTTTCTGACAAACTGTATGATTTTAATTTTTTCCTATATTGTTGGCACTGAATTCTTCTCAAAAACAAATCTGGCTTAGTTTGATAAATCGTGAATTAGGGATAATCACTCTCAATTAGCTTATGGATAGCATTATGAAGAAATATATTGCATTTAAATAAATGCTCTATTTTATGTGGTTGACATAATCCTGTATCTCTACATTTAAAGCCTGACTAAACCATACTTTTAAAGGCTTTTTCTGCAAAATGAATTGTATTTAAATGCAAATTTGGTTTTATAATGCTTAGGAAATATAATTCTTAGACACAGAAATTTGAAAAAGATAATGAAATGAATTGCTACAAAGAGCAGGAATAATCCTTCAAATCTTAATTGAAGAGAGAATGTTAGCTGTTCTGAATGTGTCATAGTTATGACACATTCAGAAATAAGTTAATTGTAATAAGAAAAATGGAATAAAAGGCGTATTACTGTCAAATTCATGTAAAAGGAAGAAATTAGCTGATTCAAAGTTAAGTGAGGGAAACCTGTTGATGGAAGTTTAAAAAGGTCTCTTAAGTACATTATTCATTACTTTATAAATTTCTTTTGTTAAGTCTGGAACTCCTGTAAGATAAAATAAGATGATTTACTTTTGCTTATAAGGTTAAAAATACCTTTTTGTTAATGATATGGTCTAAATGTATCAAACATAATGTCTGGATTTTCTAAGGGTAATATCTGCCTGTTTATCACTTACATGGGAAACCCTAGTGGTAATCTTCACAGAAAGTTCATAGTGCCAATAATTGGGGCTAGCAAGAGTGTGGGATACAGAGGAAATATTTTTGCATTTCTGTGGAGTTGGGGCATTTTGGATAAATTTTGCTGAAATCTTGGGATGCTGGTCTAAGAGCAAGATTGGGGAATTAATTTACAACTGTAGAGATAGCATGAGAACTCTAGACAGGTTTTTCTAACTCTAGAGTATATGCTTACCTTTCAAATGCAGAGAAGGTTCGGGACTTTGGAGACATCTCTAGGTCAGAAAAGCTAGAGACAGTGGGTTTACCTCGTCCTTGGAAGTATGTATTTACATTCCAAAAGTTTGTAGTGAGATCTCAGGATCTTTTTCATTCAGTATCCAAAGAGCAAAGGTTTTTCTCCCTTCTTCAAGAAGGGAGGAGGTGGCCATTTCTTTCTCCTGTAGATAAGCAGATAAAATCCAATTTTCTCCATTCCTCGTCTGTAATATAGACTTTGAAATTTGTATGTGTAGGATATCTGACCTGGCTTTCATTACCCTAGAGGTAACAATTGGGGTTTTGGGAAATATGCAGTCATTATTTACTTTTAAAGTGAATAATCTGTCTTTGATTCAGAACACCTTGTATGCACATTCAAGATAACATTAGTAAAGGTCAACATTAAAACCCTAAAAAAGACTCAAAGTAAAGAACAGATCAAAATAGAATACATGATAATTAATATCTAGATCAGGGGTAGAGTCAGCAAGATGTTAAACTTCTGAAAAACCTTTTTTAAAAACTTGTATATCATACGACTTTATCAGAATATCACAGTATTTATAGATACAAATTGCTAATATTTTATTTACTTATAATTTAAGTAGAAGCACATTTATTATAATAATTAAAGATAATAAATAGAATCCTACTGAAGTGAGTTATTTATTTCCTATAGTTGTAGTTCATATTCTTGAATTATAATTCCACCTTAATAAAGAATAATTACAGTATCATTCATGTGATGATGTTTTCAGTTTGTGAAGATTTTTTACTAAAGCAACTGCATTTAGTGTCTTAAAACTGTGGGAAAGTTGTGTTTGGACACTTTTTACTTTTGTTATTTACTATTTTCATAAATAGTAGATCCAGTATAGATCCTATCAGAAAACAGTACTCAATAAACTAATACCTCTAATACTTGACCTTTATTACTTGGCTTCTGCTGACTTAATGCTTATTGGCAGCTGAAAAAACTTATAATTTGGAGGTCTGACCCCTGTGAACTGGGCATTGGAAAAGTGTGGTTTGCTGTTTTCAAGAAATCAGAAGAGTCAGTTTAAAGTGAGATTTTAGAAAGTTCAAACAGAGGTTGGTTTAAATGCTACAAAAAAAGGTTTGAAAAATTTTTTTTTTCATTGATATAACTGTTGTGTGATGGAATTGAACAGGATTTTAAAGATCACACAGCTAGAACCCAGTTTCACCTTTCAGTCCTGTGGTAAGAAATCCTACTAAAAATATTTAAAATTCACCTAAAATGTATAACTTTAAGACATTCATATTGACCACAACATAAAGTTACTTAAGAAACATGTCAGTGTACTTCATGGGAAGTGACTATTTGCACTGAATGAAAAATGTTCAAAATGTTTGCATATATATTCACTGACAGTGCTGTCCTATATCTTGTAGCATTTTATATTGCAGGGATATTAACGTACACTTTTGCATTTATGAAAAATAAAGTTAGAGCCAACAGCTGGTGCCTCATAATTTCAATTTTTAAGATAGTGATCTTGTATGGCACAGGATTTAATCACTGTTCCTGTAATTGAAGCTTTTCCCCTCTGTGCTAACTCTCTCTGGTATAAAAAGATCTACAGACTCTGCATTTACTAGGGCTTCTGGGAAACATTACAGATTAACAGATAGATCCAATGAATAGCATTTCTGTGGGAGATTTACAGGAGCATCTTTGAAACGATTATATTTCTTGATGTCCCAGCTTGGCTTGTGGGAAATGTGTGACTGCAACCACACCATTTTTCTGATCTTAAGACCCTGAACATTTTTGCCAATATGGTGGGACTTTTTTCTAAGAAAAGTCGAATTGAGATTTTTGGTTTAAAATGGTGGTTTGAACAGACACATTAATGCCTTTTCCCTCATGAAACCCAGCTCAAATGAGAGAAAAGGATTTTAAAGATGCTTATTTTGACAATGACAGAGCATGAGAAGATAAAAGAGCACTAAAAATTTGGATATTCAGAAAGTGATGGGTGTGATTGATTTAGCATGTCCAACAAAGTTGAATCCTGACCTGGCAATCAGTTAAGTCAAATTGTGAACCTCATAGAATCCCCCAAAGGCCCAGGAATTGGTAGAATTCAGGACCTCTGTAAGAGATAGATGAAGGTAGAGCTAATAACGGAAGGATTGTTTAAGGTCTATTTACCAAGCGTTTGGACCCATATCTTCTCACTACTCTGAAACTTGAGTGACTGCCATCTCATATCCTGGCAAAGTTCTGACGATTTATTATTGAGATTTACCTGAAGAGCATAAACAGAAAGCCTCTAGACTGAAGGAAAGAAAACAAAATGGAAAGTACAGGTTACGTATTGAAAGTGGTGATACAGTGAAAGTTTATGTAGTGAATATGGAGACCATATGTCCTTGCTTATTTGATTTCTAGAAAACTGGAAGCAAAGCTTATATCATCCAGATAGGATAATAAAATAATTTTTCATGGGAGTATCTCATCATCCCAAGAAGAAAAGACTTAACAATACTCAGTACTGAGATGGGGGTTCCCCAGTGAATCAGAATATTTCAGAAAAGCTCACAATCAATACATCCCACCCATGGACACAGAAACTCTGGTCTATTTTTAACTGACCCACTCTCATAAAAGTAGGCAACCAAAGATTACCAGACATTTGAAGAAACCTCAAATATGGAAGGCCAAGAACCACACACCCCCAATCAATTTTGAATATAGCACATTCAGGAGGAGAAAATTGAAAGGTGTGGGGGAGGAGGAGAGGGAGGGAGGGAGAAGAGAGGAGAGTGAGTGAAGGAGGGAGGGGAGAGCAAGGGAGAGAGATGTTGAGAGATTGAAAGAAAGAAAAGGAAGAAAACATCTGGTTTGGATTGGTCTGTTTGCTCATTATGCAGGTGGTAAAGGACAAGGAAAAGTTATCAATCCCATGAAGACATGTCTGTTGTTGGGTTTCTTTGGCATTGAAGGGCCTTTCATTGGTTCGTTGGATGATGTATGTATGGGTGGTAAGAAGAGTTACCCTTCTCTACTCATGTGCAGGGGAGTCTGTCATTGGAGAGACATTGCCTTTCCTCTAGCATTTGGATTGTGGGGTAACTTAGGGTAATGCAGAGGTGGTGAGATAATGAAACCATAGGGACTATGTTTTCCAAGTCATGACTGTATTATCCTAATCTCATAGGGTAGTTGTATAATTTGGGGAATCCCTTCTTGTCCCTGACTTCTTCCAGTTAGTATTTTAGGTACAAAGTAGTCAGTTTGATTGTGCCCATCCTTTAGTCATCATTGGTTGAACACTTTCTATGCTGCTGCTGTGTGTGTGTGTGTGTGTGTGTGTGTGTGTGTGTATGTACATGTGCACACAGAAACACTTGCATGTACAAGTTATTCAGTAGGACTTCCTTCAGTAGTTAATCACAACCAAGGAATTCTATTTCAGGTGATCTTACTGCTGTGAGTCTCCTATTTTTAGAGAATAAGTTGGGCTGGTTCTTGGGAGCCTCCAGTGACCACATATCTTAAAGACTGGCCAATTTGTACCAATGGACTTTCTCTCCTTTAAGGTTGGTCATTGTCCTCTGGACTCTCAATCCACTTCTAGAAAGCCATGGTGAATGCCTGACAAGATATACATCTTGCCTTGATAACTCTCATACAAATGAGGGGAAATGGTGAGAGAGCACACACACACTAAATGTGCTGAAACAGCATTTGTCAGTGAAATTTCATGGAGACAGGTGTAGTAGTGGCAAGTGTGTGAATGCTCATTGCGTTCTAGGTCAGTGCCAAGAATTCAGGCTGGGCTGGAAATCAGACTTGGCAAAAGGTACCTCACAGTTTGTCCACAAGATTTTAAGTTACATGGTTAGGAAAGTACAAGCCCATCCTCTGGTGTGATTAGTGGCTAAGAAATAATGGTAATATGTCATAGCAGAACCTTGGCTTCACCCCTGTTGTGACAGATATTGGGCTGCACTGTGTGCTGAGGAGTAGATGAAGACTAAAGGCCCTACTGTAATCAGAAGCACTTTTGGTGACCCCCTAAATGGAATAAACCCATTAGGGGTATACCCATTACCTTTGTTTTGTTTTATATGATAATTTATTTCCAGGTCCAAACATTACACCTTGTAAGTACCATACCGACTTTTCTCACTCTGGTATGAGTACAAATGAGTGTATTACAATCAGGAACATGAAGGTTGATTAATGTGATGGCAACAGGGAAATCACTGGTCCAGATCAAGATGACTTCTTTTGGTATGGGACAGAGCCTATGGATATATTCCAAAGAAGATCCTTGCCTAGTAAGAGGGAAACACTGCATTCATTGGAGGCTGGAAATAGGTACACACTGTCTTGTACTTGGATTTCTCCAGAATTGCCACTAAGGCCATTCCACATTCTTTGCTACTATCTTTCTTTGTTCATCTGTCTCTGATCTGCCAACAAGGGGGAGGGAGAGAGAATACTTTCAGCGTCTGCTAACATACCTACTCTGCTTGTGAAACTTCATAGCAAACTTGATCTATATACCATGTAGTAATATTGGCAAATGAAAGTGATTGCCAACAGTGGATTTAGATCCCAAGGTTTTGGAAAAAATTATTTGGCACTTTCTTCTTCCAGAATGATACAGATCATTGGAGGATACTTGGGAGAAATCTAAAAGGTCCTCAAAAGACTTTTCTCAACATTCACGCTGCTTCTGTGAATGGCAGCCTTATCAATACTTTCCATACTACAGAGTATGTGCTATTTAGGCTGTTCATAAAAATGGTCTTACCCCATATTTCTTAGGAGACATGATCTGCATACTGAGGAAAGTTGTCAGACACTCCTGACAAACCTTTAGTTTCTCCTTTAGCAACTTCATTTCAAAGTCATAGCTCTTAGGAGATTGATAATTGAATGTGGTATTTTGCTTACAGGACACATTTTGTGATCAGGGTAGTGGACTAAGAAGTTAGGGTTAATATGCCTGTCAGCAGTTTCCCTAAAGGGTAACTTCCTAGAAAAGAATTGATTGACAAAGCTCCACAGAAACTGGCTAAAGTCTAATAAATAAGCTTGGTCAACCATAGAATCTGGACCCTTAGTCCCAGATCATGCCAGTGAAGATGTATCAGTTACTTATGGCTATTTAATGAACTATCCCAAGGCTTAGTTGTTTAAAACAACTACTATTTTTATCCCTCATAAATTTATGTGTTATTTAGCTTGATATTTCTGCTGATTTGGACTGAGACTAACTGGTCTTGGCAATATTCTCTCACATGTTTTGGGGTCTGCTGGCTGCTGGATTGTCCAGAACAATCTCACCATTTTACCTCTTGTATACCTCTGTCAGGCTTGCTTGTTCTTGTGGTGATTGCAGACACTAAGAGAGAACAGTACTACTGTGTAAAATAGTAAGTGGAAATGCACATGTACTTTTCAATTCTCTGATTATGATATGTTTGATAACATCTTAGTGGCCGAAACAAGTCTAAGGCTGACCTCAGAGTCATAAAGGGAAGGGAGTAGAAAAAGGGCATGGATATAGAGATGACATTAATTGCTGACACTAATGTCATCAATCTACCATAGTCTATCCTCTGTTCAAAATTATGCACCTCCTAAATACAAACACATTCATTCCCTTCAAAGGCCCCACAAAATCTCATCTAGTCAGAGCATCAGGCTAAGAGTTCAGTATTTTATGGTGTACTTTAAATCAGAATGTGTTTTTCCTAATCCAGAGACTTAAGAACAACTTCATCAATACGACGTAACACCCGATGGATGAGTTAGTTTGGGGCAGTGTAATCACGAGGTATATTCACTCAAAAAAAGGGAAAATGAAAACTGTATAGAAGACATTTGTCCATTAGTAATCATGACATCCAGCTGCTAGGTCTTCCTACTCTGGGCCCAGAGGCTGTTCCTTAATGAAACCCAGTTCTGCTACTTGGGAGTATCTCATCAGTTCATTACTCTTCCCACCTCTTTGCTTTGCCCTTATGGATGTACTTTGTTTTCCGTGCTCCTTGACCACTTTTGAAAAGAGCATCATGCTCTCTGGGCAGTTTTCTTGACCTGTTTCCTGCCTGTAGAAAGTTGGTGCCCACTTTGAAATGGAGCAGATGAATTGCTAACATTTAAGCTATTTCTCCAAGATCACACAGGGTCAATGTAATGTTTTTACACAATTTTTAAAATATGAAGTAAAAAATGCTGTTATTACCTATTATACATAACTATAATTCTAGGAAATAATCTTCTTAGTTTGTTTAACATCGTATTTTATCTTAAGTAGTTTCATGGACAAAAGAGCAAAACAACAAACACTGTCTCAGGTGGTTGTGTTACATGACCATGGTAACAGGCTTCTGCCAATGAAGTACATTATTCAGCAACATTATTGTTTCACATATTGGTGTCCTCCCTCCCAAAATATTGTTCTATCAGTTTTGAAAGAGGAAACTTGAGAATACTACAGAACAGTAATAGTGTGCCATTTCTCATTGACATTAGTTGTACCTCTTTTATTACATTATACGTTTCTTAACTGTGTTTTCTGACCAAGGAGCTTTTAAACTGTTTTGAATACCCTTAGAAAGGATGACAATGGTTCACAGGCATTCAGTATTTCCATAAGGACTAATTTTGTGCATAACATGTGATAAAGAAAGGGCCTATTTTGAATACAATAAATGTTTGTAATTTCAAGAGAACATGGTTTTAAAATTCTCATTTTAATCATTCTCATGTTCCACACTAAAATGCAAAAAATATTATGGCATTTTAATGCACTTTAATGTAGTAATTTCAGAAGACACGGATCTATAAATGTCTTCTCAGATTGGAACAAAGATGGCAGAGTAGAAGGATGTGTCCTCACTCTCTCTTGTGAGAACACCAGAATCACAACTAGCTGCTGGACAATCATCGACAGGAAGACACTGGAACTCACTGAAAAAGATACCCCACATTCAAAGACAAAGGAGAAGCCACAATGAGATGGTAAGAGGGGTGCAATCACAGTAAAATCAAATCCCATAACTGCTGGGTGGGTAACTCACAGAACAGAGAACACTTATACCACAGAATTTCACCCACTGGAGTGAAGGTTTGGAGCCCCACATCAGGCTTCCCAACCTGGGGATCTGGCAATGGGAGGAGGAATTCCTAGAGAATCAGACTTTGAAGGCTACTGGGATTTGATTGCAGGACTTCAACAGAACTGGAGGAAACAGAGACTCCACACTTGGAGGACACACACAAAGTAGTGTGCACATTGGGACGAGGGGAAGGAGCAGTGACCCCAGGGGAGACTGAACCAGACCTTCCTGCTAGTGTTGGATGGTCTCCTGCAGAGGTGGGGGGTGGCTGTGGCTCACTGTGGGGACAAGGACACTGGCAGCAGAAGTTCTGGGAAGTGCTCCTTGGTGTGAGCCCTCCCAGAGTCCTCCATTAGACTCACCAAAGAGCCCAGGTAGGCTCCAGTGTTGGGTCACCTCAGGCCAAACAACCAACAGGGAGGGAACCCAGCCCCACCCATCAACAGTCAAGCAGATTAAAGTTTTAATGAGCTCTGCCAACCAGAGCAACAGTCAGCTCTACCCACCACCAGTCCCTCCCATCAGGAAACTTGCATAAGCCTCTTAGATAGCCTCATCCACCAGAGGGCAGACAGCAGAAGCAAGAAGAACTATAATCCTGCAGCCTGTGGCACACAAACCACATTCACAGAAAGATCGACAAGATGAAAAGGCAGAAAGCTATGTGCCAGATGAAGGAACAAGATAAAACCCCAGAAAAACAACTAAATGAAGTGGAGATAGGCAACGTTGCAGAAAAAGAATTTCAGAATACTGATAAATGATCCAGGACCTCAGAAAAAGAATAGAGGCAAAGATCAAGAAGATGCAAGAAATGTTTAACTGAGACCTAGAAGAATAAAAGAACAAACAAACAGAGATGAACAATACAATAACTGAAATGAAAACTACACTAGGAGGAATCAATAGCAGAATAACTGAGGGAGAAGAATGGATAAGTGACCTGGAAGACAGAATGGTGGAATTCTCTGCTGCAGAACAGAATAAAGAAAAAAGAATGAAAATAAACGACGACAGCCTAAGAGACCTCTGGGACAACATTAAACGCAACAACATTGACATTATAGTGGTGCCAGGAGAAGAGAGAGAGGAAGGACCAGAGAAAATAGTTGAAGAGATTATAATCGAACATTTCCCTAACATGGGAAAGGAAATAGCCACCCAAGTCCCGGAAGCACAGAGAGTCCCATACAGGATAAACCCAAGGAGAAACACACCAAGACACATAGTAATCAAATTGGCAAAAATTAAAGACACAGAAAAATTATTGAAAGCAGCAAGGGAAGAACAACAAATAACATACAAGGGAATTCCTGTAAGGGTAACAGCTGATTACTCAGCAGAAACTCTACAAGCCAGAAGGGAGTGGCATGATATACTTAAAGCGATGAAAGGGAAGAATCTGCAACCTAGATTATTCTAACCCGGTGAGGATATCATTCACATTGGATGGAGAAATCAAAAGCTTTACAAACAAGCAAAAGCTAAGATAATTCAGCACCATCAAACCAGCTCTACAACAAATGCTAAAGGAACTTCTCTAAGTGGGAAACACAAGAGAAGAAAAGACCTATGAAAACAAACCAAAAACAATTGCAAAAATGGTAATAGGAACATACATATTGATAACTACCCTAAATGTGAATGGATTAAATGCTCCAACCAAAAGACACAGGCTTGGGGCTTCCCTGGTAGCGCAGTGGTTGAGAGTCTGCCTGCTGATGCAGGGGACATGGGTTCATGCCCCGGTCCAGGAAGATCCCACATGCCGCTGAGCGGCTGGGCCCGTGAGCCATGGCCGCTGAGCCTGTGCGTCCAGAGCCTGTGCTCTGCAACGGGAGAGGCCTGCGTACCGCAAAAAAAAAAAAAAAAAAAAAAAAAAAAAGACACAGGCTTGCTGAATGGATACAGGAGCAAGACCCATATATATGCTGTCTACAAGAGACCGACTTCAGACCCAGGGACACATAGAGACTGAAAGTGAGGGGATGGAAAAAGATATTCCATGCAAATGGAAATCAAAAGAAAGCTAGAGTAGCTATACTCATATCAGATAAAATAGACTTTAATATAAAGAATGATACAAGAGACAAGGAAGGACACTACATAATGATCAAGGGATCAACCCAAGAAGAAGATATTACAAATATAAATATATATGCACCCAACATAGGAGCACCTCAACACATAAGGCAACTGCTAACAGCTATAAAAGAGGAAATTGACAGTAACACAATAATAGTAGGGGACTTTAACACCTCACTTACACCAAGGGACAGATCATGCAAAATGAAAATAAATAAAGAAACAGAAGCTTTAAATGACACATTAGACCATATAGGTTTAATTGATATTCATAGGACATTGTATCCAAAAACAGCAGATTACACTTTCTTCTCAAGCATGCACGGAACATTCTCCAGGATAGATCACATCTTGGGTCACAAATCAAGCCTCAGTAAATTTAAGAAAATTGAAATCATATCAAGCATCTGTTCTGACTACAATGCTATGAGATTAGAAATCAATTACAGGGAAAAAAATGTAAAAAACACAAACACATGGAGGCTAAACCATATGTTACTAAATAACCAAGAGATCACTGAATAAATCAAAGAGGAAATCAGAAAATACCTAGAGACAAATGACAATGAAAACACGATGATCCAAAACCTATGGGATGCAGCAGAAGCAGTTCTAAGAGGGAAGTTTATAGCTATACACACTTACCTCAAGAAACAAGAAAAATCTCAAATAAACAATATAACGTTACACCTAAAGGGACTAGAGAAAGAAGATCAAACAAAACCCAAAGTTAGCAGAAGGAAAGAAATCATAAAGATCAGAGCAGAGATAAATGAAATAGAAGCAAAGAAAACAGTAGCAAAGATCAATAAAATAAAAGCTGGTTCTTTGAGAAGATAAAATTGATAAACCATTAGCCAGACTCATCAAGAAAAAAAGGGAGAAGACTCAAATCAATAGAATAAGAAATGAAAAAGGAGATGTAACAACTGACACTGCAGAAATACAAAAGATTATTAGAGATTACTGCAAGCAACTGTATGCCAATAAAATGGACAACCTGGAAGAAATGGACAAATGCCGAGACTGAACCAGGAAGAAATAGAAAATATGAACAGACCAATCACAAGCACTGAAATTGAAACTGTGATTAAAAATCTTCCAACAAACAAAATTCCAGGACCAGGTAACTTCACAGGTGAATTCTATCAAACATTTAGAGACGAGCTTACACCCATCCTTCTCCAACTCTTCCAAAAGATTGCAGAGGAAGGAACACTCCCAAACTCATTCTGTAAGGCCACCATCACCCTGATACCAAAACCACACAAAGATACTACAAAAAAAGAAAATTACAGACCAATATCACTGATGAAGATAGATGCAAAAATCCTCAACAAAATACTAGCAAACAGAATCCAGCAACACATTAAAAGGATCATGCACTATGATCAAGTGGGATTTATCCCAGGGATGCAAGGATTCTTCAGTATATGCAAATCAATCAGTGTGATACACCATATTAACAAATTAAAGAATAGAAACCATATGATCATCTCAATAGATGCAGAAAAAGGTTTTGACAAAATACAACACCCATTTATGATAAAAACTCTCCAGAAAGTGGGCATAGAGGGAATCTACCTCAACATAATGAAGGCCATATACAAGAAACCCACAGCAAACATCATTGTCAATGGTGAAAAAGTGAAAGCGTTTCCTCTAAGATCAGGAACAAGACAAGGATGTCCACAGTTGCCACTATTATTCAACATAGTTTTGGAAGTCCTAGCCATGGCTATCAGAGAAGAAAAAGAAATAAAAGGAATACAAATTGGAAAAGAAGAAGTAAAACTGTCACTGTTTGCAGATGACATGATACTATACATAGAGAATCCTAAAGATGCCACCAGAAAACTACTAGAGCTAATCAATGAATTTGGTAAAGTTGCAGCATACGAAATTAATGCACAAAAATCTCTTGCATTCCTATACGCTAATGATGAAAAATCTGAAAGAGAAATGAAGAAAACACTCCCATTTACCATTGCAACAAAAAGAATAAAATACCTAGGAATAAACCTACCTAGGGAGACAAAAGACCTGTATGCAGAAAACTATAAGACACTGATGAAATAAATTAAAGAAGATACCAACAAATGGAGAGATATACCATGTTCTTGGATTGGAAGAATCAATATTGTGAAAATGACTGTACTACCCAAAGTAACCTAGAGATTCAGTGCAATCCGTATCAAATAACCAATGGCATTTTTTACAGAGCTAGAACAAAAAAATCTTAAAATTTGTATGGAGACACAAATACCACGAATAGCCTAAAGCAGTCTTGAGGGAAAAAAACAGCTGGAGGAATCAGACTCCCTGACTTCAGACTATACTACAGAGCTACAGTAGTCCATACAGTATGGTAGTGGCACAAAAACAGAAACATAGATCAATGGAACAAGATAGAAAGTCCAGAGATAAACCCACACACCTATGGTCAACTAATCTATGACAAAGGAGGCAAGGATATACATTGGAGAAAAGATAGTCTCTTCAATAAGTGGCACTGGGAGAACTGGACAGCTACATGTAAAAGAATGCAATTAGAACACTTCCTTACACCACACACACAAAAAAACCTCAAAATGTATCAGACACCTAAATGTAAGATCAGACACTATAAAACTCTTAGAGGAAAACATAGGAAGAACACTCTTTGACAGAAATCACAGCAAGATCTTTTGTGATCCACCTCCTAGAGTAATGGAAATAAAAACAAAAATAAACAAATGGGACCTAATGAAACTTCAGAGTTTTTGCACAGCAGAGGAAACCATAAACAAGACGAAAAGACAACCCTCAGAATGGGAGAAAATATTTGCAAACAAATCAACAGACAAAGGATTAGTCTCCAAAATATATGAACAGCTCATGCCACTCAATATTAAAAAAAACAAACAACCCAATCCACAAATGGGCAGAAGACCTAAACAGACATTTCTCCAAAAAAAACATACAGATGGCCAAGAAGCACACGAAAAGTTGCTCAACATCACTAATTATCAGAGAAATGCAAATCAAAGCTACAATGAGGTATCACCTCACACCAGTTAGAATGGGCATCATCAGAAAATCTATAAAAAACAAATGCTGGAGAGGGTGTGGAGAAAAGGGAACCCTCTTGCACTGTTGGTGGGAATGTAAATTGATGCACCCACTATGGAGAACAGTATGAAGGTTCCCTAAAAAACTAAAAATAGAATTACCATATGATCCAGCAATCCCACTACTGGGCATATTCCCTGAGAAAACCATAATTCAAAAAGACACATGCACCCCTATGTTCATTGCAGCATTATTTACAATAGCTAGGTCATGGAAACAACCTAAATGCCCTTCGACAGGTGAATGGATAAAGAAGTTGTGGTACATATATACAATGGAATATTTCTCAGCCATAAAAAGGAACGAAATTGGGTCATTTGTTGAGATGTGGATGGATCTAGAGATTGTCATACAGAGTGAAATAAGTCAGAAAGGGAAAAACAAATATATATTAATGCATATATGTGGAATCTAGAAAAATGGTTCAGAAGAACCAGTTTGCAGGGTAGAAATTGAGACAGATGTAGAGAACAAACGTATGGACACCAAGCGGGGAAAGCGGCGGCGTGGTGATGTGATGAATTGGGTGATTGGGATTGATATGTATACACTGATGTGTATAAAATTGATGACTAAGAAGAACCTGCTGTATATAAAAAAAAAAGTCTTCTCATTTTAACCATGTATATTAAGTGAATCTCTCCAAGTCCATTTTACTACTTTTATATCCCCTTTCCTCTATAATTTGCAAGTTATGGAAGCCAACGACTTATCTCTCTGAGATGATTAGTTGCCATAAATAGTTCTTATGTTTCTTAGTGAAAGGTTGTCATCAATATACTCTGTAATTATTGTTTTAGTAATATCTGTTGATTTAAACTAATATAACTTAGTTGTTCCCCAAATCTCAGGCAAGAAAAGCATTTGAGGAAATGCATGTAAATGAGCTATTTCAACAGAGTAGTGAGCATCATTAAGAGTAAGTAATTATATTTACTCTAAAATTTTAAATAGGGGGAAAAATACACAAATTTTAATAGCATTGGTAGAATCACCCATTATCTCTGAAAGAAAAATAAATAAGAGATAAGGGAATAATAAAAGTAAGTAGTATAAAATTAACAGATTAAAACAAGAAAAAATCACCCCAAATTAAAATTTCTATGCCAGGTCTTTGTTTTAAGACTTGGAGAAAAGAACTCTCTCTCTTCCTTTTCCTACTTTCCTTCCTTCTTCCTTCCCTCCCTCCCTTCCCTCCTCCTTTCATTCCTTTCTCTGTAATAAGAAATGATAAATAGCCATGTCATTTATTACATGTAAACATGAAAGCAATTCGAAGATGTTATGAGAAGAAATACCCAAGTTGTCTTCTTTAGTTCTATATTAATGGCTGAAAAGAGATATAAGTCAAAGTGACTGTCCACTCGCTGAGGAGACTGTTTTTCTCCATTGTATATTCTTGCCTCCTTTGTCAAAGATTAATGGACTGTAGATGTTTGAGTTTATTTATAAGCTCTATATTCTGTTCCATTGATCCATATGCCTGCTTTGGTACCATTACCACACTTTTTCAATTACTGTAGCTTTGTAGTATTGTTTGAAGTCTTGGGAGGGTCATGCTTCCAGCTTTGTTGTTTTTCTTCAGGATTGCTTTGGCTGTTTTGGGTCTTTTGTGGATCCATATAAAATTTAGGATTATTTGTTCTAGTTTTGTGAAAAATGTCATAGGTAATTTAATAGGGATTGCATTAAATCTGTAGATTGCCTTGGGTAGTATGACCATTTTAACAATATTAATTCTTCCAATCTAAGAGCATGGGATATCTTTCCATTTCTTTGAATCAGTTTCCTTTATCAATTTCTCAGTGTATAAGTCTTATACCTCCTTGATCATGCTTATTCCTAAGTATTTTATTTTATTTTTGATGCAATTTTAAAATGGATTTTTAAAAATTTATATGTCATTTTTAGTGTTAAGAAATGCAACAGATTTATATATGTTAACCTTGTATCTTGCTACCTTGCTGAATTCATTTATCAATTCTAATAATTTTTGTGTGGGCTCTTTAGGGTTTTCTTTATAGAGTATCATGTCATCTCCATATAATGATACTTTTACCTCTTCCCTTCCAAGTTGGATATCTTTTATTTCTTGTCTGATTGCTGTGGCTAGGACTTCCAATACTATGTTGAATAGAAGTGGTGAGAGTGTCCATCCTTTTCTTGTTCCAGAATTTAGTGGGAGGGCTCTCAGCTTTTCACCATTGAGTATTACGTTGACTGTTCGTTTGTCAGAAATGTCTTGTATTATGTTGAGATATGTTCCCTCTCTACCCAGTTTGGTGAGAGTTTTTATCATGAATGAAAGTTGAATTTTATCAAATGCTTTCTGCATCTATTAAGATGATCATGTGGTTTTTGTCTCTTCTTTTGTTGATGTGGTATATAACACTGATTTTGCATATGTTGAACTATCCTTGTGATTCTAGAATAAATCCAACTTGATCATCTGTATCTCTGAGCTTGGGGAGCTCTCACAGAGCTCTACTCTTGAGGTGAAGAGAGTCTCCAATATGTAGCTATGGGTATTTCTGAGTCTCCCACTGATGTGAACAAGATTAACATTACCTGTGAACAAGAAGAAATGAGTTTGTGGGTACTCTGAAAGAAATACCAGAGATAAATGAAACTTTCTCTTTTTAATGAGGTAATAGAGCTAAAATATCAGTCAATTAAACAATCATTAATGTGCTTACTACTTTGTATTTGGATTAATAGGATAGTGTAAAGAAATTTTTTTTAAAAATCACAAAAACGCATGAGGAAAACCATCTCATAATGGCTGAGCTAAAAGAAAAATGTCATCTAAATGCTATGTGGAGCAATAATATTCTTGATGGTCAAAATTGTTTGTAAAGCTGAAGCTGAAAAGTAGGCATGTTCAAATACTCTCCTTTCCTTAGTGATTCTATGACTGCTAAGTCCTAGATGACATTCGGGAAAAGTGAAGTACATTTTAAAGCTGCAACAGATATTAGTTAGAATGTGGAAGTTATATGTTGAGCATGATGTAATAGCAATTCTAGTATAAACCAGAAGAGTGAGAATTTTGTGTTTTATATTGGCTGCTTGTTTAGAAATGATTTTGTGAGATTTCGCTTCTTCAGATATAGTCACCAAGTAGCTATTTGGAAGCATAATTGAATTTGAGCCTCATCCAAATGTCAAAAAGCCTCTTATGGGGAAACAATCCCAGGAGCGTCGTGAGAATACGCGTTTAAAAATGAGGACAGTGTCACAGTGACTCCAGAACTCTTCTGAGCACTAAGTTATATCTTCTCATACATTTTACAGATAGAGATCAGCCTTCTCATGACATACAGCTAAAAAAATTCTTGTAAATATCTGGGGAAATCTCTCTGGGGGTCCGCACTACTTGCAAAAATGGTCCACATTGATGACTTCTGCATTCATTTTCCATCCTAAACCAGTGGCTATGATTTGCTAGACTGAACTGTTCATCAGAGAAGCACCACGGGATCCACTGTGGAATGGCACATTTGCTCTCCTTTTTGTCATTCAGCAAGATTATAAATGAACTGTAAACACCCCTGATATTTCTTTTTGAACCACTGTACATTTGTCATCAATGAATTTAGTTGCATAATTTTGCTAAAATGCTGATTGCCGTCTGAATGTTTTTTGTAGGGTTGATATATTTAGTGTCAAATCTGAAATAGACCACAAACATTATTTAATAAGTAGTTATTCAACTTAAGGGAGTTACACACTCCTCTAGACCCCTCTCCTTCACCAGATTACATGTACATAAAGGCCCTCCTTGCATTTTGAGTTAAAATTCCAAACAAAACTATCTTGACTGGTATATGTGGTATCTGAGGCCAAAGTTAAACAACTTGTTTAGAATACACTCCTAATTAATCTCAGCCTCATAAGTGTAACCTTTCTAACTTGATTTCAGAATTGATGCCCTTCGTGTTACCAAGCATTCTCTAAAAGCTCAAATGCCAATTGTCTGAATCTCTAATCATAGGGCTCCTAAGACCCTGTTTGCATTTGCAAGCCTTAATAGACTTTGCATCAAGCTTTTATCAGCATTTGTTCTGTTCTTTAAAATCTCTTATTAAATAGTGGTTCCATCAATTTCTTGACCAATTTCTCTGACCACCATCGTTTGATCTTTGGTCCATGTGATATTTGGACTGTATGTCCAATAATGCATAATCAGCTATAACTGAAAACTACTTTCACAATCTGCATGATATATTTAAACACTGTATATTTAGTTTTTTAAATTAATTTTTATTGGAGTATAGTTGCTTTACAATTTTGTGTTAGTTTCTGTTGTAACAGCAAAGTGAATCAGTTATACATATACATATATCGCCTCTTTTTTAGATTTCCTTCCCATTAAGTTCACCACAGAGCATTGAGTAGAGTTCCCTGTGCTATACAGTATATTTAGTTTAGTTTTAAACATATCTGAGGAAAAAGAAATGAAGGAATCAATCTGGGAAAAATGCATTAGTTTTCAAAGTTTCAGATCTTGTCTCTTTTTCTGCAATTGGGTTTAAATGGTTAGAGTTGCAGATTCACAGGACATTTCTCTCCTAAAGACAAACTGTTCCTTAATCTTTCTACTTTTTATTTTAAGAGGCTAGCATTTGTCTACATTTTTTGACACTACAGAAATTCTTCAGATTTTTGAGTAAATTGTAATAACTGAGTGTGTTCTCTATAGCAAGTTTAACAGAAGAGACAAAAATAATACCAGACTTTCCTTATTAGTTCTTTTTTCTCACCTTTTGAAAGAAACTATATATGCTTATGAGGAATCATACATGCCTAGGTCTATGTGACTAAGTACAGTAATGGTGAGTTGATAAAGTTCTGTGGGCTAGAACAAAAAGGACAGAATTTCCAAATAGCGTTGAAATTGGTCCTTGTATTTTTTGACCCAGGATTTAATTCAATTTTAAGCTATTTGTATTAGACTTCAAATAATTTTCAGTGGTGGAAATAGATATGAAATAGCACAAATGGCCAATTTATGTATTAGAAAAGATATTTTAAAGAAGCTCTTGATAAAAATGTTTTACCATATAATTAAAATTTCCTCTTGAAACTAAAAGCAACAACTGCATAGGAATAGAAGTTTGAACTCTTCTATTAAACAACTGTTGTTGTTTAAAATACTGTACATGTTAAATCTAAAGAAAAATTCCCATTTAGGTATTCTGAACTAAAAATACACATGGCAATGATCTCATTTCCATTGCAAATTCTAGTCTGCATGCAGTTAAGAGGTAGAGATTATTTGGAGGCAGGCGGACTTCTCGGACGCTTTCTTTGACTTTAACTGTTTAATTAGGATTGCTCAAATTTTAAATAGCTGTCCTGAGGAGTGCAGATCATGGATCTGCACATCAGCAGTTGACAGCGTAGCACATCTTCAAATCAGCTCACTAGGGAAAAAATGAGTTAGAACTCTATGCTTAGGAAGCTGAACTTGTTAAGCCACTGGCCACATACATTTTAAAAGCTAGGTAAATTCCACTTGCATTGGCTTAGACTGAATTATTTTAACTGTAGATGGCAATGGCTTGGAGAAACCAAGGAAAGAAAATAATCCACTTTGAAGCATGAGTTCCATTAGCCAGGTGCTGTGGTAACTGTGTTACATGCAGCATCTCTTTTAATCTTCCTAACAACTTCATGAGATAAATACTATTGTTCTCTCCTCACAGCTAAGGAAACAAAGGTTTTGCAGGGCAAATAATTTTCTCAAGGTAATTAGTGGAGCCAGATGGTGAATTATAATTGGACTATACAGTATATTCTGATGATAACCGATACACCCTCATTTTAGGGAAGCACAGTTCAGAGCTTAAGTGAATTCCTTAAGATCACATAGCTCATTGGCTAGGAGGCCAGGGCTTGTGTCCAAGTCAAGTCAAAGGAAGTAAAATCAGATATTTACTGAGGAGTGTTTTCTTAAGATGATCACATAATATTTAAATGGATCAGAGTAGGGCCAGAGTTCACTCCAGTTTGCGGAGCTGGGCAAGATACCAGCTCCTCAGTGATCAATTCCTTTGATGGAAATGCTTACAAAATGCCCTTATAACAAAAGACTCAGACGGTGCCAGTATAGCCTAATATACCTATGCTACCGCTAGGTGGTGCTGTCTGCCTTCAAGAATCATTACACCTGACCACAGGTAAACACGTATGAAATCTAAACTGGGTGTTTAGAGCCACTCTTGACTACCTTTCATCCTTTCTGTCTTACTTCATCCCTGAAGTACTCTTTATCTTTCCATCTTCTAACAAAATGAGGATCTAAATAAATAAGAAGAAAACTAATTGACATAGGCTTTGGGGTTGGTAAGTGCTTATATATTCTTTATAGTGTTTTATCCGTACACTAACCATTGGAGATAGAGTTTTATCTCAATGACCTTAAAATAAGCAAATAAAAGGCCTGCATGCTAAAGTGCCCAGAGACCTGCAGTGATAGAGGCAAGATTTGAACTCAAGCCTTCTGACCTAAAAGCCAGTTTGTTTGCCACACTCCTTCTGGGTAAGATGATCATGTATCCTGTTTTGCCTGGGATAGTCACTGTTCATATCTGTTGCCCTGGCAAAATTATTATTAGTGCCCCTTTTCATATTCAAAGTGTCAAAATTTGAATGATTAAGTCACATTTTTCACTAATGAAATCAGTCATAAATTTCTCTCCCCTAGCAGTATCAAATTATAAGCCTTTATCTCTGGTTTGGTGAAACATTTCTTTCTGTAAAGAAATCTCAGGCATCATTGAATAGGTGAGGGATGCTTGTTGTTTTTCTGAAAGTTTGTGAATGTTTATATGGCATTTGAAGCTAAAGATGGAGAGACTGGCATCTTTTGCACTTCCAGCTGGGCCTGATATGTGCTTCATACTGCTATGATTTGGGTGCACTTGTGTTACTATATTAGGATTCTAGCTGTTCAAATCACAAAACCTCCATTCAAAGCTTGTTTAAACCAGCAAAGGAATTGGATTGTTCACATAGCTGTGAAATTCAAAGTAAGTGATCTTGTTTGGACACAGCTGGCATCAGAGCTGCAGTGTCTTTCTTTCTCTGTTTGTCTCTCTATTTCTGTCTCTCTGTCTTCCTTTCTCCATCTGTTGCATACGCTTTTCCCCGTATGACCTTCATTTCTCAGAAATGAACCTTCATTGCGGGGATAAAGAAAGTCACCAGCCACTCCAGCATTGCATTTTACCTTTGGCATCAGCTAAAGGTCTGAGGCTGGTTCTCACTGGATTGACTTGGACTATATGCTTATGCCTAAACCAATCACTGTAGTCAAGGGTATGGAATGTTCTAATTAAATAGATGTTGCATCACGTGCCCATATATCGCAGGAGCTGTATAGCAGGGTTGGTCAGAACAGATAGAATTTGAAGAGGAATGCTTCCCTAAACGAAGACAAGAATGAAGAATAGGCAATGGATGGTGGACAAAATGACACCACAAAACAAAACAAACACAAGTCATTCACTGTTCTTCTGCTTTGCTTAATTAAAAAAAAAGAAATGAATGAGGTAGAGGAGTAATTAAAGGGGCCTTTTTGTGTTATTTTTCTACAAGTGACAAGAGTTGGGTCTCCATCATGGTCTGTTTAACTCTGGAAGGGATACTCAGAGATCCCGGTGCTTCCTCAAATTTATGGACTATGACTTCAGGCCTTTTGTTCTAAAGATAGAGTGCTGTGTGTGGATTAGTTTCCTATTGCTGCTGAAACAAATTACCACAAACTTAGTAGCTTCAAACAACACAAAGTTATTATCTTACAGTTCTGAAGGTCAGATATACAAAACAAGATTTACAGGGCTAAAATCAAGTGTCAGCAGGGCTTTATTCCTTGTGGAGGCTCCAGGACAGAATCTTCCTTGCCTTTTCCAGCTTGTAGAGGTTGCCTGCATTCCTTAGCTCATGGCCCCTTACTTCATCGTCAGGGTGCATCACTCCAACCTCTGCTTCTATCATCACATCTTTTCTGACTTTGACCCACTTGCTTCCCTGTTATTAGGACACTTGTGATTACATTGGCTCTATCTAGATTGCCTAGATAACCCAGGATAATCTCCATATCTGAAGATCCTTAACTTCATTACATTTTCAGACTGTTTTGCCATGTAAGGTAACATATGCACAGGTTCCAGGGATTAGGATGTAGGTGTCTTTGGGGAAGCCATTATCCTGTCTACTAGAGGATGCTTCTCTGAATTTGATCAGGCTTGGCCTTCTCACTTAGAAATGGTTCAGCTATCACTCTCTCGATCTATATTCTGAAGCTTTGGTAAATAAACATCCTGCCTGTTTTCCAGGCTAGGCCTACCAAGTTGAGACACAAATGGTAGAGGGTAATTGTACAACTGAAAGCTCCTTAAAGATCATGACTTTGTCTTACAGCTTTAAGCTTTCTGCCTCACCCTGTATCCACTAGGTCCTCCCACTTGCATCACCCATGGTGAGTCAATAGTAGGTATAGATTGAACAGAAGGGTGTCTTTTAGAGTTTGTTCTGTTGATGCAAAAGAGTTTGAGAGGAGAATTTCTTATCCTAGAGCCAGTGGTAGATTTGAATGAAAAACATGACAGCACCTAGAGCAGTTGTTTGCTTGTGTGTTGGGGAAATTCCCAACATACCCAAATCAGCTTGTGGTGAATGAATGATGTATAATGCTTTCATCTTTTCCTATATAAGAAATATTTATTGAGTGCCTATGATGTGCTATCCACTAAATAATTTGCTGCTTCATAAAGAACCCCTAGTCCCACAGTAGAGTTCTTCTTTATCTTTTCTGAGACACCTGTGTAGAGAAAACGAGTTAATCAGAGGTGGACAATGAAATCACTGAAGGAACTTTACCAACTTACATGTGCCCACACACTCATAAGGTCTGGAGTGGGCTCGGAAGAATATAAAGTTTAAAAAATCTTTTCAGGTAATGTTTTGACACATACAACCCTGATTAAAACTGGACATTTTATTCTAAGTCACTCCAGTTGGTATGGCTCCAAGGTCCTTTGGTCTTTTCCCAGCCCCACATTCCATCACTGTGAATATAAAAGTAAAGAACTCCCTGGGTCATGATGCAGCCACAAGTTAGGCTGCTGTCAGTTGTTTCAGTTCTCCAGAGCATGGAGGGAATCTTGGCTTTGTTAGTCAAGATACTCAGGAATGTGCAAATGGAGAAGAGCAGCTAACACTTTATTTTCTTATGAGAGTAAATTCAAGGAGTTTATTTCTGTTGCAGTTTTTAATTTGGTTGCAATGTATTTCTTAACTGCTTTTATAGTTATGGCTATTTGTATGTCAGGCAGACAATTACTGTGAAAAGTTATTAAAATATCATTACTGGCCAGGGTTGTCACAATAACCTTTTATTAGAATTGAAATATTCCTCTTTTTTACTTTCTCCTTTACCCTTCTTTTTGTTGAAAAATAATAGAAACCCAACTGAGTCTTGTTCAGGCAAAAAGGGAATGTATTGGCTTAAGTAACTTGGGAAGATAGAAGTGGGGCAGTGTTTAAGCACCATCAGATATAGGAATCAAAAATGCTCTCTTCTGCTGTCTCTTTTTCGCTTTCTCCCCACATTATATATAGTAATAAGGAATTTGGACTTGCCCAAAGGAAAGGTCTGGCCTTTGACTTTGGTTTCTGGGAAGTAATATCTGGTTTCTCGGAATATTGTGCCTGATAGGAATCTCTTTGCTTGTCCGGGGGCTTTGGGTCATATGGATAGTCTTAAAAATGTGACTTAGGGTGGAGACTGGCCATGCCAGGATGATCAACAATGTGAGTTAGGGTCGTCTGATGATGAGTTATCAGTCTACCTGGAGAGTGAAATCAGCCACATGGGCAATCAGTCATGCTTATATCATGCAGCCCCAATAAAATCTCTGAATGCTGAAGCTCAGGTGACCTTCCCTGGTTGGCAGTACGCCATGTGTATTGTCACACATCAATGCCAGGAAGATGATGGAATGCATCCTGACTCCATGGGGACAGAACTACGGAAATGCTACATTTGTAACCTTCCTGGACTCTGTCCTATGTGCTTCTTCCCTTGGCTGATGTCAGTCTGCATCCTTTTCCTGTAATAAACTGTAACTGAGAATAATAGCTGTCAGTGAGTTCTGTGAGTCCTCAAACATGAGGGTGGTTTTGGGAACCTCCAGAACTTGTAAGTGGTGTCAGAAGTGAGGATAGTCTTGTGGAGGACTGTATGCCCTCTAACTTGGGGCTGTTGGCCAACTCTCATACCCCCTAAACTTTTTGTAACCTTTAACTCCTCTGCTGCAGACAGGTTATTCTTAACGTGAGGAGAAGAAATGGATGCAGACAGCTCCAGAGTTGTATTATTACATTTAGATAGTCTCAGAGCAAAGAGACAAACATCTTTCTCAGATTCAGTATATAAAAACGTGGGTAAGGTATCTGAATGGCTTTGTCTGAGATATCAGCCTGAACTCTGGAATAATTACCATGGCTAATGAATATGAAAGTACTATTAGAAGCCCCACCAGAATTACAGGGATATGGGCGGTGTGGGAGAAGCAGTTCCACTAAAGGAATGAGTGAGTATGTGTGTGTTGGGGGAAGCAGAGTTGGAGTTTGTGAACGGTTCTGTCCGGACAGAAAAAGGAGATAGGGTAGAATAAAATAACCTGTGTCATTAATATCTTTCCTGTGCACTAAATCTAGAATAAAGGATGGGTTGTCCCAGTAGCCTATCCACCCAAGGTTAGGTTTCAGCAAAATTTAGTAAAATTAGGTTTTACTGATCTGTGAAATCCTGTCTCTGAGGATCTGGAGAATTCACCGGAAAATATTGGCTTAATTATGAACACACACACACAACCCTTAGTGACAACAGAATATATCAATAGTAATTAATACTTTGTATAGTAATGTTGTGAGTATATCTATCTCAGGGATTTATTTTTGTTACAGTTTGAATCAATTACTAAAATAGTCCCCTGATATTGTTACTGTTGTTACTGTTTCTTTATTATGCTGAAAATTTATGGTGTCATTTGATTATTGTGCAACGGAAGTAGAAGGCCCCTGGGAACTTGAGGTGTTCTCTTCCTACCCTCTTCTTCCTCTTCCTCCTCCTCTTCTTCTCCATCATTTTATTCTGCTTATTAAGTACTAAGTAAGTACTAAGAAATTAGAAATTTTGTGATTAATCAAAATAGTTTAATTCAAATAGCTGATAGAGCAACAGTTTCTTTTATATTTTTTTCACTAAGAAATTTGGAAACACAAAAATGTGACTTGCATCATATTTTTTTTTGCACACTGTTTTACATTTAAAATTTTCTGAAACCAAGATTATTTTAAAACTGATGTCAAAGAAAACTTGCTAGCCATTGTCTCATTTAAAATAATAATAAAAAAAGGACAAAACAAAGAGTGATCTAGAAATGTTTAAATCTTATTTTTAAGGTTATCTGAAGTTATTATTCTATTTGCATTTGTAAGAAGCTTAAAAAGACATCACAAATTGGATTTTCATGATTGTTTATGATTATACACAAATGTATCGATATAAAATTTGGGGCTTTTTTATGCACTTAGAAGTTAGTTGAAATGGGAGTGCGTCTGGGAACAAGGTGAAATGATCACAGCAGGGGAGCATGATTACTCCTCTGAAAGTTGATTGAATTTTCCATTGTACAGACCTTCTGTAAAAAGTTGAAAAAAATACTCAATAGCACAGCACATTAAATAAAGCCATAATATGCCATGATGCACATTAAGGGGGATTATTTTCTGAAAGAGGGGAGTAAAGTTTTCTTCAAGTTATTTGTTAATTTTAAGGAAAATAAATTTATTTAAAATCTCCTCTATAGTGTACTGGGCCATTCGTTTCTGAAATTGACAATAGTCATTTCCAGATTCTGTACAGGCATTCAGGCACTGAGTGATTTTCTCCCTGCTTTGTTTTTCTCATTGTAATTTTTTACCCCAGTAAGCATAGGTCACAGAGATTAAGTTACTGGTTTTTCTGTTGTATTCAAAGTAGGATCTTGCTCTCTAGAAATTGTTTAGATCAAGTATGTTAGAGTGCTGGTTACCATA
Organism: Kogia breviceps; assembly: GCF_026419965.1. Lineage (NCBI taxonomy): Eukaryota > Metazoa > Chordata > Mammalia > Artiodactyla > Physeteridae > Kogia > Kogia breviceps. The sequence goes on along the minus strand of NC_081311.1, from coordinate 44,675,581 downwards.
ATTAAAGTAACTAGTAACGAATGTATAATTGGCAGAATCATGTGGTAGCCAATGTTTCTAAGTTAAGGTCTGTGAAACACATCATATTCCTCTGTAAATATATGTGTGTGTTTCTGTAAATGTGTTTCTACACAATCATAAATATATAGGAAAAGTGAAAATTTTACACCAAATTCTCTAAATACCTAGTTATTTTCCTCTGTTTTAAAAGCAACCAACTACTTTGTATGGGACCCAGTAGGCTATGCAGTCTTTAACATCTGTTATAGCCATAGAGAAATAAACTTTTATTAGATGTGATTCCATTGAAGAAGTCTGCTTATCTAATTTTGCCATATGTGGGCACGAGACTTCATGGTCTATACAGTGTTGACACCTTCTTGTGTTAATACTGGAAAGGTGTCTTGGGATTTTAAGAATATGTGGAAAGAGCCTGTGAAAATAAATATGCCCATCTTCTTTAATGATAATTATATATTATTTTAAACTCATATTTACATGTACTGGCAAGTCGAGGATATATAATACATTTTGTCATGTCTTGGTTATTCCTCATTTAAAATTGGATGATTGGGCTTCCCTGGTGGCGCAGTGGTTGAGAATCCGCCTGCCGATGCAGGAGACACGGGTTCGTGCCCTGGTCCGGGAAGATCCCACATGCCGCGGAGCTACTAAGCCCGTGAGCCATGGCCGCTGGGCCTGCGTGTCCGGAGCCTGTGCTCCGCAACGGGAGAGGCCACAACAGTGAGAGGCCCGCATACCGCAAAAAAAAAAAAAAAATTGGATGATAGCCACTGTGATTTAGGAAATAATTCCAGACTGAACTAGATTCATCTTCTTTCTCCCATGAATTACACAGTTTCATGTTCAATGCTTCTTATCTTAGGTGTCCATGTCTATCTCCTTTATTAGAGGTGAAAATTTTATTACACTTGCATGAGTTACCTGAGGACACTTACTACAGCAAATTTTTCTTTTAGCACAATTTTTATAATGAATTTATAAAAAGGTTTTTGCTATATTCCAGTATAATTTTCAAAATTCTGGGTACATGCTCTTTGGTTGACCTTAAGCAGAAGTTTTAGCTCTTTATCTGCCTCTGTGCTGTTGGCCAGCTAGGTTTTCTCTGCCCTAATCAGCATCCTTTGCCCACAGGGTTGATGATAGTCCTACTTAAAAATTTTCTTTTGTGGGGAAAAGTCATTTCCTTTTGAAGTTAGCACTGAAAAGTATTCCACCATGATACTTTCTCTGTATTATTATTAAGCATTTCAGCAGCTAATGCTCGTTATAATCTTAAATACTTCAGGCTCAATATCATATCAGATACAAGTTCTCAGGCCTAGGAAATGAGAGGAGTAATAATTATCCTTTAATGCAAAAGATAGTACTGTGAATTTCTCATTGTCCAATTCAATGCTGAGCTTTGGTCATACAAATAAAGAATTTTCGTAACTGTATTCACAGTATAGAGACTTATGGATGAGTTATTAAGTGTACTAGTTTTCTAAGGCTGCAGAAACAGGCTGGGTGGCTTAAGCAACAGGAATTTATTTTCTTACAGAGCTGGAAGCTACAAGTCCAAGATCAAGTTTTCTATAGGTTTGGTTTCTTCTGAGCCTTTCTCCTTAACCTGTAGATGGTTTCTTCTCCATTTTTGTTTCTTCACACTATTTTTTCTCTGAACTAGTCTGTGTCCAAATTTATTCTTCTTATATAAGGACACCAGTTGTTTTGGATTAGGGTCCACCCTAGTGACCTCATTTTTTTTTTTTTTTACATCTTTGTTGGAGTATAATTACCTTACAATGGTGTGTTAGTTTCTGCTTTATAACAAAGTGAATCAGCTATACATACACATATCCCCATATACCCTCCCTCTTGCGTCTCCCTCCCACCCTCGCTACCCTGTCAGCCTGCAAGACTTGAATTAATGTGGAGTCCTGAGCTCGGCTGAATGAGGAGAGTGTGCAAGTATTCCCAGGACATCACTGAATTATTTTCAAAGGGCACAAGGGTAGGGGAAGGAGCACGGGGAGAGGGGGCAGGAGAGATGGTGAAATTGAAGGGGGGGGAAGGAGGAATCAGGAAAAAAGAAGGGGGGGCGAGAAAGCAGGAGGCGGGAAAGGAGAGAAATGGAGAATGAAATGAATAAAAGACGGGAGACAGTTGGGGGTGAAAATGTCTGTCTCCTGCCCACACAGTGGAAAAGAAATTTCTGACAGAAGGAACTCGCACACATGCCCCCTAGAGGTGCCAGACGGAGACGAGAAGACTGGAGTTGTATCCAAACAGAGTAAGAAATAGAGAGTCAGGCCGGGCAGTACTGCGAGGCGGGAGGTTGTGGAGAAGGGAGGCCGGCGGGAGCCAGAGCGCGCCCACGGGCTGCGGGCAGGTGGGGTAGTGACCTCATTTTAACTTAATTACATCTTTAAGGACCCTATCTCCAAATATAATCATATACTAATATAATTTTGAGATTAGGAGATCTGGAGATTAGGACTTAATATATGAAATTTGGGGAGACACAATTCAGCCCATAATATTAAGAAACTCAGAAAATCGACAGGATAGAGAAATAATTGGATGGAGAGTCTGGCAAGAAGGGTGATGATTTCAGGTACTTATTTTTTCACCTTCATTGATGGTTGTCCGTACATTTTCACCTTGTGCCAGTGGGCAACAATACAGTTTGACCAAGAAGACAAATGAAGAATGGACATATAGTTTTAACCTAAATGTGTTTTTTTAGGTAGGGAGAGTCCATGTAGTTTATTATCTTAAGGAGGAAAGTACTGTAGACATTTGGGACACAAGAATAAACTGGAACTGTCCTGGGCAACCAGTTATAGGCTCACCCTAGTTTCAGAGGACCAGTGAATCTCATAAAGTAGTCTAAACACTGTGTTTTCTTATTTGCATGTGCATTTAGGGATCAGTGGAGAACACCCAGAGCTTTGTATAACTTTTAAAAGGGGTCTGTTTCCAAAGAAAGGTTAGGAACTCCTGGTTTGAGCTATTCTGTGACTAAGAAATGGAGGAATATTGCAACACCAGGGAAAGTTACTCAGGAAATATGAATGACTTGGGCAGAGAAGCTGTGCAAATGATTTATTTATGAACACATTTATATGTGGACATACAAATTATAGAGATACACTATATCATTTTCAGTTCTTTTTAGATATCCAATTTATCAGTTACTGAAATTTCATTGATTCAGTTATGGATGGATCTTTAAAAATCTCAAATGGTGGGCTTCCCTGGGCTTCCCTGGGCTTCCCTGGGCTTCCCTGGTGGCGCAGTGGTTGAGAATCCGCCTGCCGATGCAGGAGACACGGGTTCGTGCCCCGGTCCGGGAAAATCCCACATGCCGCGGAGCGACTGGGCCCGTGAGCCATGGCCGCTGAGCCTGCGCGTCCGGTGCCTGTGCTCCGCAATGGGAGAGGCCACAACAGTTGAGAGGCCCGCATACTGCAAAAAAAAAAAAAAAAATCTCAAATGGTAAAGAAAGCTTATAATTTTTTGATACACTAACACCCCCTATAAATTCTAATGATAATAGTGGTTTAAATAATGGGGTCAAGAATTAAGTAGAGCTTGTTTTAAACTCCTGTATTCCTTAACTATTTGTGTAACTTTGGTCAAGCACCTAATTCATTCTGAGCCTCAGTTTCTACATCTGTGAATTGGGGAGGGGGTAAATAACCTTTTCACATGATTGTAGTGAAAATTAAATGAGATAATACATAAAAGCTGTGCTGAGGACAGTGATAAGACCTTTGTAAGTTCACTAAAATATTAGGTGTTAACAATATTGCTATGTATGTACAAACTGTGCTGTTGTAATTCTCTCTTCTGTAGGTCTTCTGAAAATAGAGGGACTGTTTCTGTTATCAGTGGTCAGTCTTCATTGTCTAGTAACCGTTCCATTGCATCGTTTGACTGAGTCTCTGGATATCCAGATAATTTATCTCATTTTAGAACATAAATAAAATTTTAGAATTTTCATTTAAATGGAGAGTTCTGATATCAACAACCAGATGATTATGTATAACACCATTTAACTATTTTCCTCTGGCATTTTCCTCCTTTTTCCCCCACAAGGTAAAAATTCTCTTAATAATACCTCCAGGATGCTTGCTATTTCATTTATATTAGTCACTGTCGACTCTGTCCAATATGGTGTTCCCTAGGAATTTATTAACATTATAATAGCCTTAAAAGATTTGTAGATAATTTTGAGTCTGTTGAAATATTTACATATGCTAAGTGAGAGAGGGAATCTTAAATGAATTAATTTCACCCCTGTTTATAAAAGAAGCATAAGTTCATTGTATAAAATTAAAAAAAGATCAGAGAGGTGACAAAAATAGAATCTCTCCAATACCATGATTAGAGAACCAATTTTCCTATAACTGGGTCTCCCCATGTCCTGGATAATTAAATGTAGAATATAGGAGGCTAAGAGATTTAAGTTGCCCTAAATTGTCCTCCATGCCATTGGATGAGGTCAAGAAAGGGTCAGGTCTAAATTGATTAGAGAGCAAGAATTTCATGAGGTTATGAGGTTATTTTTTTTTCTTTTTTCTTTCTTTTTTTTTTTTTTTTTTTTTTTTTTTTTTTTGCGGTACACGGGCCTCTCACTGTTGTGGCCTCTCCCGTTGCGGAGTACAGGCTCCGGATGTGCAGACTCAGCGGCCATGGCTCACAGGCCTAGCCGCTCTCTGCGGCATGTGGCATCTTCCCGGACCGGGGCACGAACCCGTGTCCCCTGCATTGGCAGGCGGACTCTCAACCACTGTGCCACCAGGGAAGCCCTCCTGAGGTTTTTATATGCTTCCAAACTTCCCAATTCTCCTCCACCTGTACAGTCCCACTCAATACTATATCCACACTTTCTCCCCTCTGCCTATGTAGTTATTGACAGAGTACTGACAACTGCCACTCTTGTCTGAGGGGGTCTCTTGCTGGTACTAATGAGTTTTGCACTTTATGACCTTTAGCACCTGAAGAACCTAAACCAGACCTCTTAAGAACTTCATGCCAAACCCTAAAAATCATTCATTTGTATACCATATAAAGAAAAATACAATCTTCGCTTTTCCTATCATCTCCAGCCTGTTTACAGAGGTGCTGTAACTGATTCAAAGGTCTTATGTGTGCTTTTTAAGAGAAGAATTCTAGTTAATTAGCTGAGGCAGGAAACAATAAAGCCAAGTCCTTATTTTGCCTGATATTCTAATGAGCAATGAATAGGGGAGGAAAAGTTTGGAAACTTTATAGCCCTTTCATTATACCCCTTTTTGTATTTTATTATTAGACCTCTGCTTGAATATTGATAGTGTAATTAAATTTATGTCTTCATAATAAGCACTGTTAATGCATTTTCTGAAATCAATGATCAAATTTGTAAGGAATGTAGAAGGATGATTTATGCACAAAATATTGGATCATATGCCACTAAAACAATATTAGACAATAGTGTGAGATGGATACACATTTAAAATACGTCAAAATACCTTAATGTTAACATGTGATCATCAGAAAAGCTTTTGCAGATAAATCTTTCTATGTTAGAGCCATGACCATGACAATCACCAGATCATAAACTTTCCAAAACTCCAGTCCAGTATCTATCTGATCAAGGTCAATGACTTAAATCCTAAATCAAAGCTCAATAATTTAGCATCAGTCATTTTCATCTCTCACTACTTATAATATCTCTGATACTACATCAGTACTGCACAACTGGCTTACAGAAATCACCTGAGAATGTATTTGATGCATACAAAAACTTAGGCAATTAGTAAGTTGCAAAAGTAAATTAGCTTATGCACATACCTTTTGGATTCTTGCCACCAAGCTTGAAACTATAGCATCTTTTAAAACTTAAGATCTCACTAGTTTAATGACATATTATGAAAACAAATTAAAAATAAAACTTACGTGGGCTTGACATTTACTTACAGATCAGACATGTAATTTAAAATAAATGATAAAATTTCTTTAAAAGTTTCACATTGGTTGGTAAGGAGGCTTTTTTTTTTTTTGACACCCTCATGTTAAGTACCATCTCCTGATCCTTTTTATACTTACCCTTTTATAGCATTAATAAGTACACTTGTAATTAGTTGTTCTACTTATATCTTCCTTACTAGATGGTAAGAATCATGAGGGCAGCTTAAAAAGAAAGCATGCCTTACTCTATTATTCTAAATCTTATTATCTTATTCCTTATTCTGCATCTACAGTGCCTAGCATAGAGTGTAATACATAGCAGCTGTTCAAAAGATTGTTGTTGAATAGAAATTAATATCCTACTGCTTTTCTGTCATATTAAGTTAAATATCTCAGGCATTTAAAGCTTAACCTAAGACTGAAGCAGTGAGATCCCAGGCTTCCCTTGATGCCCTACTCTCCTCAGTGGACTCCTCCTATATTCCTCATCTCCATGCGTATGGCACCATACATCCAGAAACCTGGGTATCATTCCTTATGCCTTGATCCCTTTCTCCTGTGGCTTTTTAATGAGGCTCCTTCCATGTTTATTTATCCCACAACCACCACCCTGTTCAGGCCCCTTCGTCTCTTATCTAGCTGGTGGAACAGTCTTCTGACTGAACTTGATTTCTTTTCATCTCTCTCCCCTACCTTAGCCAGGTGGATCTTTTTAATAAAATGCGGATATAATAATTTCACCACCTTGCTCAAAAACATCTTTAGTGGCTTCCTATCTGCTGAGGTTTTAAGCTCAAACTCCTATACATGGCTCATAAATTACTTCTTAATCTAGTCCCTGCTTTTCTCCTTAGTCTAATCCCTTACCAGATCCCTCCTACTTTAGCTCTCATCAAACTGAGGTAACATGCCATGAACTTTCAGATTTTGGAGACATTGCATCACACGCTGTTCTCTTTGCCTTCACCACTGTTTGTCCATTAATTAATATCACTTCTTCTCCAGAGCTTTCTGTCACCTTCCAAGTCAGTGTGAGGTGCTCTTTCTGTATATATTCATCCTCTATTTCAATTGAACATTCTGTCATTTCTTTGTATCTCATAATAATCCTAAGATAATTAGAGTAGAGGATGTGTCTGTTATTCATTATTAATAGACAAGGTATGGCACATACTGGGCAATTAAATATTTGAATTAGTGAACAGATAAAAGGTTGTTAAGGGGAACCACTAAATGATATTAAGCAAGAGAGGAACAAAACTGATTTAGAATAATTGTAAGAAAATTGGTTCTGGAGCCAGACAGGCCTGTACTTGAATCCCATCTCTACTTATTACTATTATATAATCTTGAGCAAATCAAAGCTGCACTTTTGTCATTTTTAAGAATATCAATAATGACATTATTAAGGAAACTCATTTTGTCTGACTTTTAGACATTATGAACAATCATTTTGTTGTTTTGACCTAAAACAAATAGACTGCCAGTTATTGGTCCAGCAAAAAATGAGTTTATGCAGGGTCAGCAGAGAATTGCAACTTGGGGTCTGCAGCCATAGCAGGTCGCATGCAAGTCCCTGCATAGCAATGGAAGGACAATATTTCTTATAGAGGAGAAAAGGAAGTTGGGAGGGCTATAGTAAACAAAGAGTTCATGGCTTTTCATTGGCTAAGTTCTTACCAAGAAAGAAGAGGAATCTGTCTTCTTTCTGTTGGACTCTGCTATTGTCATGCAGGAGAGCTCTATCTCCTGGTCTCTCCATGCTGTTGATTAAGGTTTGTGTTTACAGGCATACCTTGTTTATTGTGTTTTGCAGATACTGTATATTTTTACAAATTAAATGTTTGTGACAACTGTGTGTTGAGCAAGTCTTTTGGCACTATTTTTCCAACAGCATTTGCTCACTTGGTGTCTCTGTCACATTTTGGTAATTCTTGCAAAATTTCAGATTTTTTCCTTATTGTATTTTTTATGGTGACCTGTGATCAGTGATCTTTGTTGCTATTGTAAAAAGATTATGACTCGCTGAAGGCTCAGATGATGGCTAGCATTTTTTAGCAATAAAGTATTTTTAAGTTAGGGTATACATTTTTAAAGACATAACAGTATTGCACACTTAGTAGACTACACATAAGTTTTATATGCACTAGGAAAGCAAAAAAATCATGTGACTCACTTTATTGCGATATTTGCTTTATTGCAGTGGTCTGGAACCGAGGCCACACGTTGGAGGGAAAAATTGTAAACCTCTTGAGGTCACATTAGAGTAATAAGGAGGGGTAAGTGGGAACTCTCAGGACCTTTTATCTAAAGTCCATATGTTATCAAAATCATAGACACTGGAGATCGTCTGAAACATTGTCCTCATCAGAGGTTTGGCAACAAACTTCCAACAGGATATCTTGGGAAAGCTATCTCATCAAAAGTTTTCTGCTTCAATTCTGGAAAATATTTTCTTTCAGGACACCAGATGATGTGTGGGTCCAGTCAGAGGTTGGTGCTTTCTTTAGGTGTGTCATGTGAATCCAAAAGTCTTTTCTTTGGAGTTTAGTGGCATAAGGGTTGGTTAGTAATACCTGATAGGGGCCTTTCCAGTGAAGCTGAAGAGAGTTTTTCTGGAGGTATCTTTCCCAGTAGACAAAATCACCAGCTTGCCAGGTATGTTGCTTAAGGTCTTTGTCTCCTGAGGTCACACTGTGAAAAGATTGTTCTACCAAAACATGGTTATTTTTAATAAAAGCAGTTAGGCCTTTGCAATATTGGGATGTATCTCCTTTTATCGGTTGTGGGTCAAAAGAAGCAGGAACCAAGTGCATTGGGCATCCTGTGACTATCTCAGTGGCGAGTTTATGAATTCAAAAGGGATGGATCTAAAATTTAGAAGGACTTTTGCCCAAAGTACATGGAAGGACCTCTACCAGTTTTACCAGTTGAGTCTTAATGCTGTTAGTGCATTTGACTAAACCAGAGGATTGAAGGCAGTTAACACAGTGAAAGTATTGTAAAACTGGTGAAACAGCGCAGACTTGTTGAAGTACCTGACCAGTAAAATGGGTTCATCTGTCACTTTGAAGTTCCAGAGGAGTTCCCTGGGTAAGAATAATCTTTTCAAAAAGGACTTTAACCACAGAAGAGGCAGTAGCCTCTCTACAAGGGAAAGCTTCAGTCCAGTGTGGAAACATACAGAATGTGAATAAAACATATTTATATCCGTGAGGTTGAATGAAATCCATTTGCCAGACCTCAAATGGTCCATTAGGTGATTTTAAATGTCTAGGAGCAGTACAAACAAGCTTCCTTGGATTGTAATTTGGACAAATGGGACAAGTGAGGTAGGTACTTTTTGTGGCCTTGTTAATGTTTCCTATCAATACTGATTCATAAATGCTATTGTTCTGTCAGTAGAGCAGTAGTTTAATGCATGTACAGTTGCGAGGAGTGGGAATTTTAGAGTCTCCAGTAGGACTAGGCTGTTATTTGGTTCAAATCAGAGCTTTCTCCTTTTGTCAAACCAACAATTGTTGAATTTCCAAACTTGTTTTTCCTTTTCTGAGGCCAATTGCTGGGCTTCTCTGGCCAGTTTTTCTAGGTTGTCATTTGGGGGAATATCCCTTCAGACTGTGACAGAGGTTTGGCTGCTGCTGGTCCCTTAAAGGGAAGCGTTCCTTGCAGAAATGTCAGCAAGGTGATTTTCCTTAGCTTCCGGAGAATCAAGTTTAGAATTTCCTGGAAACTTAGTAATAGCTAAAGTGGCAGGTAAAAGTATTGTATCCAATAATTCCGATCATAGGGACCATGTTTAATTTGAATTCCACTGGAATTAAGGAAGCCACTTTGTTTCCACAACATTCCAAAATCATGAGCTCTACTCCAAAAGCATTTCTACTCTCAGTATAAATATTGGCAGTTTTGTCCTTGGCTAAAGAGCAAGCCTATGGAAAAGCATATAATTCAGCCTGTTGGGACAAAGCAGCCATAGGTAAAGATGCTGCCTCAACAACATCAAAAGGAGTTGCAGTAGCATACCCAGCACAGTATTTGCCATTGTCACCTTTTAAATAAGAACCATCACTGAACCTTGAGAAGTCAGTGTTACCAGCATTAAGTACTTTTGAGGTACTTTGTTGGTGATGGAGGGGGGACAGGTAGCTGGGTTAATGTTTAAAATTGTAAAAGAGTTACGTGAGGAGCACTTAAAAAAAGAACTTCATAGATGAGGTGACTGGTTAAGAAATGTTGACTGTGATGAGAATTTAGGAGAGCATCTACTGCATGAGGTACAAAAATGGTTAAAGGCGATCCCACTATGATTATCACAGTGACCTTAATGTAAAGGGCAGTGGCGGTAATGGTTCTAAGGCAGGGAGGCATCCCTTTGCCACAGGTTCGATGGTAATCTCTGTATTTTTGGGCGAGTACCTCAAGGGTATTCCCTTTCTTTTCATCAAAAAGGAAAATGGGAATCTGATATTTGGGATGCCCAAGGTCAGGTGGCTTTATCAAACTCTCTTTTTAGGCCTTAAAAGCTATGTCATCCACTTCTTCCCATAAAATTGGGTTGGGGTTGTTATTGTTAAGCAAAGCATACAGAGATTTGGCCATAAGAGAGAAATTTGGAATCCAATATTGGCAATAACCAAATAGCCCAAGAAAACCTTGCAGTTGGCACTCGGTTTTGGGAAACTGAGGACACCATGAAATCTATCTGGATCTAGGTGTACTCTTGTTCTGACATCAGACACCCTAAATATTGAACCTGGGTTTGGGCGAACTGCAGTTTTTCTTTGGCGACTTTATGTCCCTTTAAGGATAAAAGCTTTAGCAAGTGCATGCTGTGTTACTGTGATGAGGCTTGAGAAAGAGAGCAAAGTAGCCAATCATTCACATATTGCAACAAAGTAGAACCCCAGATAACTTTATATCCTCCAGATCAGCCTTCAGAATTTGTGAGAAATAAGGATTTGCAGTAAAACTTTGAGGCATTACTGTTCAGGTGAATTGTTTTTCTTCCTAAGTGAAGGCAAAAAGGTATTGGCTAGCTTCATCAACTGGAGTACTAAATAATGCACCACATAAATCAATTACAATTTACTTCCCATGGTAATGGGTGGTGGTAATGTGTGAGGGTTAGGAAAAATAGGGTGTTCAGGGATAAGTGTTTCTTGATCAGAGGTCCTAGACAGACCTCCACCCTCAGCCCTTGGGTTTTCTCACTAATAAAATAGGAGTATTGCAGGGACTAGTACAAGGGATATTGAGGCCTTGAGGCTCTTAATCTTCTATTATGAGCTTTATGCCTTGAAGAACTGCTTTACATAGAGGATATTGATTAATTCCGGAAGGTTTTGAGGGATTTATTTGAATATTGATGGGAGGTGTGCTGTGAATTGTTCCAGTATCAGGGGGAGATTTTGCCCATAAGGTGGACGGCAGATGATTCAGTAGGGACAAAATGATCAGTATTTCGAGAAGTAGCTTTAGTATTGTCAGAAATGGAAGAGACAAAAGTAGCCTGGTTGGCTGTTTTGACGACTGTTGTCAAATTCTAGAATTATTTCCTCCTTTTTGGAGAAAGAAATTCTGGAATGATACTTCTCTAAGAAGTCTCAGCCTAATAAATGGATAGGGGTGGAGGAACCAAGGAGAAAAGGATGTGTATCTCTCAAAGGGCCAAAACAAAAGGGAATAGATTAAAAAACAGGAAGCTCTTGAGGTTCCCCAGTATTTGAACTGTTTTAATACTCCAAGGCAGGGATGCTTTATAGTAGTGGGGTTGAGCACAGAGAATGTGACTCTGGTGTCACATAGGACTGGAAGAAATTCATCCCTAATCTGGAGTAATGTTTCTCCAAGCCGATTAAGAGGGATGATTGGGAAGAGCCTCTGTACTTCCTCAGAGGGTGAATTGGGAGGATGTTGGAAAGGCTGGTTAGAGGGCTGAAAGTGCCTAAAGCACTTAAATTTGTAACATTCTGTTTTCCAATGTCCTGCTCTTTGCAATAATAGCAGAAACTAGGAGGGTTTCCATATTTCTCTGGGGGACAGCAGAACACCAGAAGCCTCATAACCCATTTGGTTTATTCCATAATGGAGACAATTTGTGCACTGCTCCTGGGAAAGCAGCAAGATTCCATATTTCTCTTGGCCCAGGCCCATGGACTTTGCTTATGAACAGTAGGTTAGAGATGGTAATATGGCATGTCTAGGCAGGGGGCTTGAGGCAGACCCACAGCACAGTGCCATCTCACTTTCAGAATGGCCTTCTGCTAGTGAATAAAGCTTTGTCCTTTCTCTGCTGTTTTCTGGTGGTTCAACTCTGGGACTTTATTTACAGTAAATAAATCTCTGTAGGTGTATCTAAACTCAATTCTTTATAGCTCCGTCAGTTCTCTATTCACTATTGGTTAAAAATAGAAAATAGTATTTAAAATTTTTAATTTTGATACAGGCTTTTAATTTTTTCCCATAAATACGATTACCATGCATAAATAATACATTAAGTATACCATGACCATTTTCACTTACTTCACATTCTACTTTTAATCATATTTCAGATGCCTATGAAAGCAAGAGCCTTTTTACTTCCAGGTAACTGGGTTTGTCTCAACTAGACAGCAGTTCTAGGAGTTGTCATTCTCTGATGATTGCTGGCTGCTTGAAATGCTGTGAGGTGAGGTTTGTCTTCCACCCTTCAAAGAATACTTACTACTGTAAAAAAATGGGCAAAGTCTTTGCTACTTTAGGAAAGCAGCCAAATTGTAAATGGTTCTAGAATAGAGTCATGGACTCATAGGGCTTAACTTAAGGATGCATGATATTGAAATCAGAGAACATTTGAAATCAGGAGATTTGGACTGGTGTCATTACTGTGTGAATATTTAGTTGTGTGGCTTAATTTCCATTACTTATAAAATGTGATTCTGTTATAGATGGCATCTAATATCCCTGCCAGCTCTGGCATTCTATGATTACAGAATGAGGCATTTGCATCTGTTGTTTAGATCACAATTTAAAAAGTCTTGTTGATAATCAAAAACCCTGAGAACTATGTTAGAACATTGATTCCCAGGTTTCATCCCTAAAGAAGCTGATTCATTAGTTCAGAGATGGGGCCTTGGAATCTGAATTCATAAAATATCTCCAGAGATGAACCAGGGTATATGATGTAGATCTAATTCAAACCACAATAAGATGAGTAAAGCCTGGAGCAATGGGTTAATACTGTGATGCAGAGAAACGTAAAATTATTTTTAATTATAAAAGTAGAAAATGTGAGTTATAAAAAACTTAGAAAATACAATAAGTATAACAAAAAATCTTAAAATCATTCATTCATAGCACCACTGCTTAGAGCAAATAATGTATTCATTTTTTTGTGTGTGTTTAACATTTTTTGGTAAATATGTGTGTGTATATACACATATATGTATATATACATGTATACATTCATATTATAAATATATAAATTATCCATCTGATTATATTTATGTCAATTCTATTTTGCTGTTTTATTCAATATTTTTAATTTAAATTCAAATATGAGTATTTCCCATGTCATTAAAAATTCTTTGAAAATACAGTTTTATCACTTGATTTCATTTTTGTGTGTGGAAAATATAATTTAACTGCTATTTTTATCACTTAATTCCTAATTTTTCACAATTGCAAACAAAAAGACTAAAATAAATATCCTTGTATGTAAATGCTTGTTCCAACTTTTATTATATCCTCAGTGTAGAGCCCTAAATATGGAATTGCTAGATTAGAGGAATACACTAAATTAAAGTGATCATGTGAAATGTGGTCAAAGATTGTGCTAAGGTTAGCATTGCCACGAAGACTAGAAAGATAAGAATTAATTGGCTCAAAGTTGTGCAGAAAAAGTCAGGGTCTACAATAAGATTTTTAAAAATCATTTTTATTTATATCTGAAATCCAAGCAACTGCTAGTATTTTTGGTACATTTAGATGTATAGTTCAAACTAATTGATTTTCGATAATTCATAGCAGAGATAAACAGTAAGGCTTGGAAATTTACCTTAGAATTATCTGAAATCTTTCCTTTATATTTCCTTTCTTTTCTTAATATTTATTTAAACTCATGTTAATCTCTCCATTGTTGTTTGCTTATCGATATAACCAAGAGCATCAGGGGCCTATGATTACATTTGTGGCTCTCTGGAAGGAGGCAAGGATGATGCACTCTACCCATCTCAGAATCTGCTTTCTCCCAGAAGTTTCCCTATCTCTCACTCTTTTTCTGTCTCTTTCCTCACCCTCATACACAAGCATATATATGCATGCGTGAAGTTACGTATGCACACACATGCAACACACACACTTTGTGTACAGTATATTAAAAACTCAGAACGGTTGGGGAAGACTAAGCTAATGAACTGAAATCTAACGTCTTTAATCCTCTTACTGCAACAGACCTATAATCAGAGCAGTTATGTAAAGAAGTCCTATCATTAAAATGACATTATGTGGGCACAACATGACATATTCAAAGGGTGAATCAAACCACTTTACTTGAGTGGATCCCTCTTACAGACACTGACTAAAACAAAGGAGTTGGTTTAGCTGGAACACTGAACCAACTGTTCGGAAGAACATAAAAATTCAAAGGAGAGACAAATTCAATCAGCAGTTGAGTTATGAAAGATAGGCTGGCAGATTGAACTTTGTCCCGCAGTATTTCCTGAGTAAAAGTTTCAGGCTTCTTCTGGGCTGACCACCTCTCCACATCCCATGTGCCAGGCTGGAATAAGCAAAGAAGAGGGAGCCTTGGATGGGCCATCCATTTTCCACCTTGTTGAATTATAACTGTGACCAGGCTCGACTGAATGCCGAAAATCCCCTCTTTGAGATGATGAAATTAGTAACTACAGGGCTTTCATTAATCCTCAACGCAGCTTGTCAGAAAGCACTGCTGATGAATCATTTGCCACAAGGCAGCTTTGTTCCAAATTGTCTGAGTTGTCTCCATGTTCCTTCTTCAACTTCTCTGCCAACCTACTTTACAGAAAAATGGGGATACTGTTTCTATTATAAAGAGGTTAGTTGGTGATTTTAACTACAGGTGTACCTTGGAGATCGTGCGGGTTTGGCTCCATACCACTGCAGTATTAATCATATGTTGAAATAAAGTGAGTCATGCGAATTTTTTGGTTTCCCTGTGCATATAAGTTTTGTGTGCACTATAGACTATTAAGTGAGCAATAGCATTATGTCTAAAAAACGATGTAGTTAAAAAAATACTTTATTGCTAAAAAATTGTAGCCATCATCTGAGTCTTTAGCGAGTCATAAGCTTGTTGCGATAGTAAGATTACAGATTGATGATCACAGATCACCATAGCAAATTTAATAAAGAAGAAGTTTGAAATATTGTGAGAATTACCAAAATATGGCACAGAGACATAAAGTGAGCAAATGCTGTTGGAAAAATGGTTCCGGTAGACTGGCTCAACTCAGGGTTGCCACAGACCCTCAATTTGTAAAAACAAACAAACAAACAAAAAAACCCACAATGTCTGTGAAGCACAGTGAAGCGAAGTGCGGTAAAACGAGATATGCCTGTAATTCCTTCACTCTGTTATTTGGCAGACAAAGGGATATAATTTAAGGTCCAATTCTTGGATTATGGACTTACAGATCCAGAATCACTTGCTCATTTCAGAGTCTAACCAAAAGTCCGCAGAATTTAGATGACTTGCCTGAGGAGAAATAGCTAATTTGTGACAGAGCTGGAACCCAAGTCCTCCCTATCCCTAGTCTAGTATCATTATGTCTTATCATAATGACAATTCTTTAGCGCACCTGCTGAGAAGAGCAGGGCAGGTGTGGCAGCAATGCACAAGATCAAAGACAATCATCAGATAATAGTGGCTGCTGATGTGGTCTTAATTCAAACAATTGACCCCAGCGATAAAAAGTCATAAAACTCTAATACCTCATTTCCAATAATGCATCAAAAAGAATCTGAAGCAGCATTTCTATTAACAGTAGCTCACATTTTATAAATATAATATTGCAAGTATATTTTTCATACATCTCAGAAGATGCATAGCCCGGTTATGTAATCATGTTCTTGTTTCCCTTTAAAACCTCATTTTACCTAAAATACTTAAGACGCAATGGCTCCACTCTGCTTACCCCATGTTATTATCTCTCATTACCAAGCAAGGACGCCCAGGCCTACCCTTTCTGCCACTTGTGGGAGTTTGGACTTCAGCAACTCCTGTGTTCACACTAAAGAAAGACTGAGGCAGGAGATTTTACTAAATTTCAAAAATGTCAAATCGTTTTAAGCACTGTTCTTATCCTTCTGGATCCAAATCAGTTTCCTTTATGTATTCCCCTTACCTTGTAGGAAACAATCATTGCCTCCTTCTCAATGTAATAAAAAAATAAAAAATGCCCAGCAGTTGGGGGCTTAAAACTCTGAGCAAGAAATTTAACAATTTTCTCATCATTGCAGTTTTTCTAAGTTATCAGTCTAGTTCAAAGTTATTTTTTATGTATTTGAATTTAAAAAAAAATGCTTTATGATCTGTGCTCATAAATGAATGTTCTAAGTAGTTTATTAATGCAGTTTAACGTGAATAATATTTTACTAGTTGAGCTGATATATTTTTATATGTTGTATGATTAAGCACTCTGTTTTGACAAGCCCCAAAGCCACTTTGCCTTCGTAAATTAAGTACTTGGGAAAATATATTAAGTCTATCAGAGATCATGAAGTTACCACGTAACTTAGCAAATGAACTCTGCAGTCAATAGGATTTATAAACGATCTGGTGGCTAAACGTGTCCCTTATCAACAATTAGCTCTCACAGAATGGCTTGGATATTGAGAAAATTAAAGAGTACAATTATTATGCTTACTAATGTAATTGTTTTAACATAAAATGATAATTCCACACATGAGTGATTGAACCTAAATGACAGATATTAATATGGAGCTATATTCCTGACATACTCAGGTATTTTTACTTCTCCAGTTTAGCTATCACTTCCTCTTCTCTAAGCCCTATTAACTGTCTGAATCCCCTACTCGGTCTGCCCCCACCCATGGCTACCTAGCTGATTTTACTCATATTTTGTGCCTTAGTATCAAATTAGCCATGGCTTCCATCAGGAAATCAGCCATAATCACTCTCTGCCCTGGCACCTACTGCCAGTACAGGATGGGTGCCCCTTTTATATGCTCCTAAAGAGCTCAATTATAGCACTTACTATACTATTATAATTGCCTAGTAAATAGTGGGAAGTGGTAGAATATAAGTCAAATGAAAAAGTTTAGCATTACTCAAACTCCGTGAATACAGGGACAATGTCATCTGTCTCCTCTTGTATTCCTAGTGCCAAGAATGAGTCATATATAGTTAAATGCAATATATGATTATTATATAGTGACTAATTGAATTAGTGACATAATTTCTTAGGACAAATGTTGACAACATTTTGACTTAATGAGGTAAAAATGAATTCATTGAGTCCTAATGAAAACCTTTAAAAATATTTTCTAAATTGTGCTTTTTAAAGAAAGAATTTGTCAGTACTATAAAAATATGATTTAAAATACCTCTGAATAGTCTTGTATACCAAATACCAAATTCATGTTCCTCACGTTAACTGGTTATTTTGAATTACTTGCCATTTCAAAGAACTGAATGAGAATTCAGTGAAAGTAACAAATGAACTAAAAGAACAATTCAAAGGAAAATGACTGAAAGATGTTCACCCTCTTGATCCAAAAGAATAAATTTCAATCTCAACTGTGTTACGTTGTTCATGAAATGTTAACCAACTGCCTTAGATCACTGGAGTTTTAAGCCTTCTTGTACTAGATTAACTGCAGAAAATATAAGGGAAATAGTGACCTTGTTGTCTCAAAAGAAGTAAAATGCACACAAATAACATGTATGGATTGCTTAAAGTTAGCACTTAAGTAAATCAGATGCCAAAATATTATATGCGTGTGGTAACAATCTTATTCATTTAATTACTGTAAGGGGTATTTATTACTTTAAAAAGAATAATTGAACAGTTGAAATTTTTGAATGTTGATGTTCACAAATTATCAGTAAAGGCGAATGCATTCATGTTCTAATATATATTCATTAGAATTCTGTTCAGAAAATTAGAAACATGAGACATAATTACAGTGGGTATCTCATCACCTCATTATTAATTCAGTTATTTATTTAAAAATATTTACTGAGTGTTTATTATGTGGTGGGTGCTGATTACAACAGTGCTTCAGAAAGGTATGTTTCCCCACTCTTGAGGGGCTTTCGTTCTAGTGAGCAGGGAGGAAGAGATGGAGTCAATAGAAAGGTCATCAAAGGAGCAAGTGTTTTCAAATGGCATACATACTCTGAAGTTAACAAAGCAAGGTGCTGTGAAAGAGATCAAAAAGCAGACGCAGGTGCTTTCTGTTGACACATCAAGAAAGGTATGTCTGACAAGCTGGGTGGCATTTGTACTGATAAGTAAGTGACAAGAAGCAGCAGCCAGGGGGATGTGGTTGTCTAGGCAGAGCTAAAAGCCAAAATTAAAGACTCTAAGGCCAAAAGGATCTTTGCATGTATGAGAAACAAAATTAAAGGTAATGTGTCTGTATATAGTGAAAAAGGACAGCAGAAAGGTCGGCAAGAACTAGGTAAATATGAATTTGGATTTTAATCTAAGCAATGGGAAGTCATTGGAGGTCATTTGTGTGTTGCATTGTTGTTGTTGTGTTGGTGGTAGTTATTTTACACGCTTGGACCTCAGCCACCAAGAGTGGAGTCAGTCATAAACTTTAGTAATCAATGTGAAAGATATCTCTTGATTAATTTATTAATCCTCATTCCTCTTCAACTTCCATTCTTACTTTTCTCACCCTAGGTCTCCACTCTAATTCTCTGGTTGGAATTGGTTTTATTAAATAATAACAGCTATTCAGAAATGTGTAAAAATTATGAGAATAACTCAATGATTGCAGAAGATTAAACATATCTGTGTAAGAGATAAAAAGACAAGCCACAGAGTGGGAGAAAATCTTTGCAAATTACTTGTCTTAAAAAGTATTTGTATCTAGAATATGTGAAGAATTTTCAAAACTAAACAGTAATAAAGCAATCCAGTTTTTAAAGTGGCCAAATGACCTGAATAGATACTTCACAGCGAAAGATTTGAGATGAAAAATAAACATATGAAAAGATGCCCAGTATCATTAATATTTAGACAAGTGCAAGTTAAAACCACCTTGAAATATTATTACCTACCTTTAAGAATGTCTAAAATAAAAATAAAACTGGCTGTGCCAGAAACTGGTGAGGATGGGGAGCTTTTGGAACACTCAAGTGTTGCAGTTAGGAATGTCAAATGGCATATTCACTTTGAAAATGGTTTGATAGTTTCTTACTAGGTTAAACATACACCTACAGTATGATTCAGCAATCCAACTCCTAGAAATCTTTCCAAGAGAAATGGAAACTTATATTCATACAGAAGCCTCTGTGCAAATGCTTATAGTAGCTTTAGGTATAATCACCAAAATTGGAAACAAATCCAGATGTCCTTCAACCAGTGATGAGACTGTCAGTGTCCTTCAGCCAAAGATCACCAGCAACCCACCTATGGTTGAACAAGTTGGGTTTATCATTTATGAACACACCTAGAATCCAGATTATTATGAGCAATAGTGTTACTCCCATTCTTGAGCCTGTTCTTGAAGTTGTGCAAGCCATAGATTCAGAATTGCTCAAGATGGAGCAGCTTATGTCATGGCTATAGTCTGGTCATCATGTGGTTAGCTTTTTCCCTCTGGTAGCAGTTACAGTATCTGTAAAACAACTCAGGAATGTGCAAAACACTGTTATCTATATCCTTTAGGGAGGGACTAAAGACTCTGACTCTATTGTCCTAATCATTAGCTGCTTGAGCCTGCTCTTTTGTGACGCAGGGGAGGCCTGAGAAACTTCAGCTTTTCTACAAATAAGAGGCAGGGGACCTGGAGGGACCTTTGTACTTGGGAGGGCCCTGTAGGGTTCTGCTCCATTTTGTGAGTACATGTAAATAACTGAATAAGTGATGGAGAATTGAAAAAAAATTCCTTGAGAAAAATTCCAATTAATAAACATATAAAAAGTGAGAAAAATTTAAAAATCACATTGTAGCAACATAATAATAATTGCCATAGGCAAGATCCTGCTAAAAGAGCAGGTGAAAGTTAAAGCAGAAAGAAGATCTGTGCATAGTCTAAGATTTTCTCCCCTGAAATATTTAAGAAGATCTGTGCACAGTCTAAGATTTTCTCCCCTGAAATATATTTACTATTATAAATGGAATAAGAGTAAATTTCCATAGGAGAACCCTGCCAGTCACCACCTTAGACAAATGATCAAGGTTAACATCCCCAATAATACATATCAACATCATGTACCTCTTGATATGATGACCTAAAAATGGCACATCCCCTCTGTGCTATCCTTCCAAATACTGCAAAATTTCATGACAAATTATGAGAAAACATCAGACAAACAAACCCAGATTGAGGGGCATTCTACAAAGTAATGGCCCAGTACTCTTCAAAAGTGTAAAAGGACATGAAAGGTTGAGGGACTGTCACAGTTGGAAGAGAGCAAGGATACAGGTAAATGCAATGTGGGACCTTGGAACAAGAGAAAGGATATTAGTGGAAAAGTGGTGTAGCTGATTCACTTTGTTATAAAGCAGAAACTAACACACCATTGTAAAGCAGTTATACTCCAATAAAGATGTTAAAAAAATGTATAGAGATATAGATTATTTAGTGCCATAATCATAGTGCTAATTCAGGAAGTCTGCGTTGGGCCTTAGTGTGATTCCAATGACAAAATATGTTTGGGGTCCACTAATTTAGAAGACTTTAGTTCATTAAATAATTGGTTTAGCTGTTTTCCTCCCATTTTCATTGTAAGAACTATCAAATGCTGGTTGTGTGCCCATCAGAACCATGTTTCAACCTGTCCTTTATTATCTAGTTCTTCTACTTCTACTGTAGCCACTCCTTTGGTGAATTAGGAGTTGATCCAAATATAAGGGTCTGTGAATAGTACATTGAAATTTCTCTAAGAGGCTTCCTTTTGAAATGTGAGGGAGAGTATGGTTTGCCCACAAATTTGACAGGAAATAAAGGGGATGAAAGCAGCCATGTGTTATTGTATGTAATATGAACTGAACTTGGAATATCTGTATTAAATTGTGTTGGCAGTTGAGTATTATGAGGGCTTGAGATTGAACAAACCAAAAGAAACAAGATTTAGAGAGCTATCATTGGACTGGTTAATACTCTTTCTAATATTGAAAATTAGTAATAGTAATAATTATTACTATTTCAGAAATGAGGAAACCGAATCCTAGAGCAGTTATGTGTTTTTTTTTTTCCCTTTAGATCTCACAGTTAGTACATGATAGTGGTGGAATTCAGATAGTAGTTAATCCATTTTCTTTGCAACTGACTATCTCCCCTGCGTTATAATATTTTTCACTTAATTTAATGCTTTTACATTTTCAAAACACAGTGCCAGAAGTGATGATATAAAATTTAAAAACGTGATTTATTGAAGGCATAATGAGAATTTAGAAAATATTGAAAGATATTGCTAAAGTACACTTTCAAAAGTTAGCATTGTGACTCATACAACTAGAAATGAACACGTCAAATTTTTATTTACTTAGATAGTAAGGGATTCATTAAAATGGTGAAGTTGATTCCAAGAGCATTAGAGGAACTGGCTATTGATTGGAATAAATAAAAAGAATATTAGAGGAATCAAGATAGCAGAGTAAGAGAACACAGAACTCACCTCCCCCTGTGAACACGTCAAAAATACATCTACACGTGGAACAATTCTCACTGACCACTAACTGGAGGCTGGAAGAAAGACTCCTGTAAGAAAGATCCACACAGAATCAAGAAGGGAAGAGAAGCAATCAGGTCAGGGGCCTGGGCCCTGGGAGTCGACTCAGAGGAAAAGGGAGATTAAATGGGGGTGGGGGAGGCAGAGATGCTCCATGGGAAGTGAGCAGTTTAAGGTACATACTGAGCCTGGGTCTATCAAAGGGAAGACAACCCCCCTTGGCTGGTTGGAGGGCCAGTGGGACTAAGAAGAGGGCTGTTGGAAGCCTGGACCCTGCCTGTGAAGAGTGCATGAATGCTTGTTTGCTCCTGAATGCTTACTTTCTCCCAAAGCAGGGCAGAAAGGAAATTGAAATTGAAACCTCCCTGGAACTCACCAGCAGCCTAAATGGAGCAATTGCTCAGCACCGCTAACCCCGCGCTGCAGCTCCACACTGCCGTGACCAAGGAAAAAGCATGGCCAATCATAAGACACTGAGGCAGCTTAAACCCTAAGTGGCGTCTGAATAGGGAGAGGTCAGCCATGACTGGCAATTGAACAGGCAGTGCATCAGAGCCAGTTGGATCTATGACAGAAGCCAGACCTCCACAGGCCATGTCCTGACCCTTGCTGAATCAATAAGTCCCCTACATACGAATCTTCAAGTTGCAAACTTTCAAAGATGCGGATGTGCGTTCCATCAGCATCAGGCATGAGTGAAATTTAAGCTTGCCCTCCATCTCCTATTGCTGACGATCCTTAAGCTCTACCATTGCCCACCTCCTCTCCCTCCTCTAGTCAGTAACTCTTCTTGCCTGTTAACTTTATGCCAGCCCCTGTATGCCAGCTGTTGTACTGTACTACTGTACTTTTCAAGGTACTGTACTGTAAGATTAAAAATGTTTTCTTCAGTTTTTGTGTTTGTTTTTTATGTATTATTTGTGTGAAAAAGTATTATAAACCTATTACAGTACAGTACTATATAGCTGATTGTGTTAATTGGGTACCTAGGCTAACTTTGTTGAATTTACTAACAAATTGGACTTACGAACACACTCTCAGAACGGAACTCATTCGTTTGTAGGGAACTTACTGTGCCAACACATGCCCCTCTTGCTCAGCATTGCTCCCCTCTGGTGTGAGGGTGTTGGTGCTAACAGAGGGAAGAGCACACACTTAAAGGGAACTGAGCCAGCTTGACCTGACCCTCAGGCCTTCTGATCTAGCAACTTAGCAACTGATCCTTTCCTGATAGGGTGGTGACAGCCACTGAGAAGGGGGAAAGCATCACCTCACCCTTGGCTGACTGGATTAAAAAACAAGACCTAATTATATGCTGCTTATAAGAGACTCACTTCAGAACTAAAGACACACCCAGACTGAAAGTGAAGGGAAGGAAGAAGATATTCCATACAAATGGAAATGACAAGAAAGCACAGAGATTAAACAGCATGCTACTAAAAAAACCAGTGGGCCAAAGAAGAAATCAAAGAGGAAATCAGAAAATACCTCGAGAGAAATGAAAATATACATACAACTTTCCAAAACCTGTGGGATATAGCAAAAGCAGTTCTAAGAGGGAAGTTTATAGAGATACAGGCCTACCTCAAGAAATAAGAAAAATTTCAAATAAACAACCTAAGCTTCTATCTAAAGTAATTAGAGAAAGGAGAACAAAAAAGCCCAAACTCAGCAGAAGGAAGGAAATAACAAAGTTCAGAGAGGAAATAAGTAAAATAGAAACCAAAAAACAATAGAAAAGATCCATGAAACCAAGAGCTGGTTCTTTGGGAAGGTGAACACAATTGATAAACCTTTAGCCAGGCTCATCTCAGAAGAAAAGAGAGATGACCCAAATAAACAAAATAAGTAATGAAAGAGGAGGAAAAAAGCTAATACCACAAAGGTACAAAAAATCCTAAGAGAATAATATGAACAGTAATATACCAACCAATTGGACAACCTAGAAGAAATGGACCAAATTCTAGAAACGTACAATCTTTTAAGACTGAGTCAGGAAGAAATAGACAATCTGAACAGACCAATCACTAGCAGTGAAATTGAATTTGTAATAAAAAGTCTCCTAGCAAATGAAACTCCAAGACTGGAGGGCTTCACAGGTAAATTCTAGTAAACATATGAAGAAGAGCCAATACCTATCCTTTTAAACTATTCCAAAAGATGCACCCCAGTGTTCATAGCATTATTTATAATAGACAAGATATGGAAGCAACCTAAGTGCCCATCAAAGATGTATGGATAAAGAAGATATGGTGTATATACTTAATGGAATATTTATTCAGCCATAAACAGATGAAATTCTGACATTTGCAGTAACGTGGATGGACCTGGAGGGTATTATGCTTAGTGAAATAAGTCAGTCAGAGAAAGACAGATATTCTATGTTATTACTTATATGTAGAATCTAAAAAATAAAACAAATGCATGTATATAACCAAAGGGAAACAGACTCACAGATATAGAGAACAAACTAGTGGTTACCAGTGGGGAGAAGAGAGAGAAGAGGAGTGATATAGTGGTATGGGATGAAGAGACACAAACTACTATGTATAAAATAAATAAGCAACAAGGATATTTTATACAGCACAGGGAAATATAGCCATTAATTTTTAATAACTCTAAATGTAGTATAATCTGTAAAAAAAATTGAATTCCATCTCTTTCACTCAGCATTTTATTGTGAGCATTTCTCCATACCATGCTATGTTTTAGTGGGACATTTCAAACCATTCTGTGAGGAAGATCAGGAGAACTGGTGTTTTTATATTAGAGATGAGTAAAATGAAGCACATAAATTATAACTTCCTAGCAACTGGCAGAGGCAGAAATCCAAGTATCCTTGTTGCTAACTTTAATTTCTTTCCACTAGGCTATAGAGCTTAATTTGATCTCTCTCTCTCTCTTTTTGTTTTCTCTACTTGTACCTGTCTTGAATATTTCAACTTAAAATGCCATCATCAATATTAGTATTTCTTGAGTTGGTGAATTTTCTACTGAAAATTCTTCTTAGGTATTATATAGATTACATTGTAGTGATTTTAAGTTCATTAGAGAAATTAGGACACAGTGATATAAAATATACCTTTTAAATCCAGAATTCTTTATATTATGTTTGGCCATTTAAATTACATTCTCTTTTCTCTGTTGGTGAGTTTACATTTTTAATTAAATGGGTTAATGCCTGAATGGAGATCTAAATGGCCATTAATTCTTATGATAGCTTTTCAGTCTACTGAGTGTGAGGTACTTTTCTGAGTCTGTAAGAGAAAACAAAAACATTGTCTCATTTCCTGCCATGTTTAAAATTTCACATTTATATACAATTAATACACATAATATCCAGAAATCAACTTTAAATTTTGTGCAATAAAGGGGAAATATTTTGCTATATTCATTTTGAGTTTTCTGAGAATTTAATGCCATTTCAGATGTAGTTTTCTAGGGACTTTCTCCACATAGACACCTGCTAATCCCACTGCTCTGAAAAGTAATGTTTGTAAATAAAGTCATTACTTTTCAATTCTTAACAAAAGGAAAATCTTTAGGAACTGAAATTAAGGCACTCTTTATAATGGAGAGTTAAGATAAAACTGTAGTGGTGTCATGAGGTTGCATGAAAATTATTTCAGGTTAATCATTAACTCTTCCAAATGCAATGAGAAAACTGTGTCCAAATATAAATGGATTCCCAGGAACAGCTAGTAATTGTTTTCTAAGTCCAAATGGACCTTTTGGCCAGTTTTCTTTCCAATTTTCACCCCTGGGTATGTTGTCAGTAATTTTGCACTGTGAGTTATAGAGCTTATAATTTGCTTGCATATCAAAACTATACTAAATCAGGTAGGATTAGCTAGAGTTTGATTCCCATAACAGCATGGTTTAGTTGATCTGTCAGATGGCCCAAAGCAACATTGTAATGATTTGGAGATAGTAATGTCAATAGTCCGAACTCTTCTGTGTGTGTTTGTGTTTGTCTGTCATCTTCTAGTATTTATTTTCTTACAGATTTACAGAGTGGTTTGTAGTGGAAGTGGGAAAGGGAAAATGAATGAAATAAATTGAATCATGTTCATTGCCCTCAATAGCTGTTATTGTTATTAAACAGTAATTATTCTCCCCTACTTCAAATATACCATCTGCTTAAATCACCTTCCAAAATTCCAATTAAACTATTAATTACCCATCTAAACAAAACAAAGAGCTTGCCCAAATTTCAAGAGACTGAAGGAATAACAGAGTAGTGTGAATATGCTAATTTATAATTTGCTCCATCAGATTTAGAAGCTTTCTTGGCAGGTGTAAGAAATAATGATAGCTCTCATATATTTTTATAATGAAGGTAAGAGCTGTTATACCCTGTATGTTGAAATTCTCATGTAGTCTTCATCACAAACCAGTGAGTAGATACTATTATCCTCATCCTATGTTATTGATAAGAAAATAGAGGTTTTCAATTTTTTTTAGGTATATTGTTTATGGTCATATCTGGCACTGTGTGGACTTGAAAATAGGCAATGTGGCAAATTGTACTTTCCACAAATGACCAAAGTGATATTTCTGCTAACATAATCTTTTAAAAACCTTGATATTCCTCGCCAAGAGGTGGAGTCCATACCAACTTCCAACCCTACTGGAAACCTTGGTGGGCCTGTGACTGCTCTGTCTAATAAAGTGTGAACAGAAATGATGTTTTTTAAACACCTGAGGCTAGATTATACAAAAAGTAGAGTTTCCATGGTCTCTTTTTGTGACAGGACTGTCACCCTAGGAACCCAGCCTCCTTGGAGGAAATTCAGGAGAGATCACATAATAGGTGTTCTGGCTGAGAGCCACGGTTAAGGATTCAGCTGACAGCCAGCATCAACCTTGAGAGTAAGCAGGCTTCGGCCGAGTGACCAAGTTTTCAAATGATTCCAGTCTCTTGCCATCAAGACATCTCCTGTCTTTTAGTCTTTTCATAGGAGGCCCTGTGTATCATGGAGCAAAGACAAGCATACCCAATATATTGTGTTTGATTTCCTAACTTAAAGAACCCATGAGCATAATAAAGTGTTGATTAAGTTTTAGTGTAATTTGTTAAGTGTCCTAGTAAATGGAATAGGCAATCTAATTTCAAACTAGATTTTGAAATATGAGAAAATACTGTCTCTGTCAAGGAAAATGAAGCATAAGCTATGTTATAACTCCAGTTTTTAAAGATTCAGAATATTTCCTCAAGCATAAAAATTATATACACACTCGTAGTCTGCAAAACTTGCAATGTTTGGGAGTCCTGCCTCTTCCATAGACACTATATGACTTCCGATTCCTTCATGACCAGGAGGAGGAAGAGATGAAAGGAAACCAGGACCAAGGAAAAACCATTTAACATAGTTGAATCTTTTTGTCGTTATTTTTTGTTCATCAAAACATCTGGCTGGGCAGATTTCCAAACACTGACTCTTTCTCATTGGAATGTTTAATGGATTCTTTACAGACTTTCAGCCTCCCCACAAAGTGAAATCATTTGCACTATACATTTATCTGCACAGGTGGTACAGTATCCCTCTGATTTCTTATAACCTGTTGAAATTTTTCTCTGCATGTTGACAAGCCACAGTCTCTTTCTGCTGGAGTCACCTCACTCCACCACACAGACTTCTCGGACAGGATTCTTACAAGTTAAAGTTGGTTCAAGAGGGAATACCACTTGAGTTGTCTATCCTGATCCATTTAAGATGTTATGAATTTTTGTCTCATGTCCCTCAAATTTCAGGATGCTTCAAATCTCTCTCTCTCTCTCTCTCTTTCTGTCTCTCTCTAATTGACAAAGTTAGTAGCACTGAACAGTCTTCATCTATGTATGACCTTTTACACATCAACAATCATTTGGTCAGAGGTAAAGGTGCCCGTCTTTCTTCTTACAGACAAGTCCCTTTCTTCAAGTGGTTTAAATGAAGCCTCCCTTTCTCCAAAGCGGTAGGAAAAGAACCCCCTCATCTCATGAAAAACATAGGCATATTCAGTCACAAGAAGGAAAGGGGCATATGCAGCACATCTTATTTGGCAGATGACTGTATTTAAAGAAAATTCCTAGTGAATCTCCAGCTTTTTCTCTTTTAGGCTGAAGGTGAATAATGAACTTAGTGTTGAGACACTAGGTTTGCTACATCTCAGCAAGTACTCTATTTAGAGCAGAAAAATGCTTTGGAATCTGTTTTGAGCATTGGTTACCAGCCAAAATCAATACGTAGGAAAAATCCATTTTTAACATCTCAAGAATCTTATTGTATGTGGATGAGTTAACCAGACCTCTCTATGTTTTGAACTTTTACAGTGTTAAAATAGAATTTGGATCTTGTTTCCTGTTTCTTGTGTTCCTTCTCTTGCCCCAAGGGATTAGTGTTTTGTTTTGTTTTTCTCTTGGAAATAGTTCAACCACTACTACCTGAAAGAATATGAGGAAAATAAGGTGTCAGGAAAGCATGAGTTTTCTCCTGGGTATCTACAGATAACTTACAGAAGTAACTGTTGATAAAAATAGAAAAGATAGTTTGGGACAATATTATTGATGATCTTTACTGTAAAGTCCTAAATATCTTGAAATTTCTATTTGAAAATAATTTCAAACTTAAACTAACAAGTACGGTACAGAAGCATACCTTACCAGATTCAGTTATTAACCTTCTGCCCATTTTGCTTTATTATTTTTGTTCTATCATTATCTATCTACCTGTCAGCCATAATTTAGCTATCATCTATCTATCTCTAGCTATGGTAGGCAGAATTCTAAAGATGTTCTCCTTCCAGGCCCCAGGTTCCTGTTCCTTGGTCATTCAATCAAACATTAATATAGGTACTACTATGAAGAGATTTTGCAGATGTAATTAAACTCCCAAGACAGTTAACCTTAAGATACAGATTTTAAGGACTTCCTGGATGGTGCAGTGGTTAAGACTCCATGCTCCCAATGCAGAGGGCCCAAGTTCGATCCCTGGTGAGGGAACTAGATCCCATATGCCTGCCACAACTAAGGAGCCTGGATGCCATAACTGAGGAGCCAGCAGACCACAACTAAGGAGCTCACCTGCTGCAACTAAGGAGTCCACGTGCTGCAACTAAGGAACCAGCCTTCCACAACTAAGGAGCCCACCTGCCACAACTAAGACCCAGATCAACCAAAAAAAAAATACAGATTTTATCCTGGTGGGTCTTATATAATCACATAACCTTTTATAAGTCAGAAGTCAGAGAGATGTGATAGAAGAAGGGATCAGAGTGATTCAAAGTGTGAAGATTCCACATGACATTGTGGGTTTGAAGATGGCTCATGAACAAAGAAATGTGAGTGGCTTTAAAGTCCTGAAAGTTTCCTAGCTGACAGCCAGGGAGGAAAGGACGTCAGGCTTACAACCATAAGAAACTTAATATACTCTCTCCATATAATACTGTTCTTTTCCTTTCTTTTTTAAAATTTTATTTATTTATTTATGGTTGCATTGGGTCTTCGTTGTTGTCCGCGGGCTTTCCGCTACTTGTGGCGAGTGGGGGCTACTCTTTGTTGCAGTGCTTGGGCTTCTCACTGCGGTGGCTTCTCTTGTTGTGGAGCACGGGCTCTAGGTGCACGGGCTTCAGTGGTTGCAGCATGTGGGCTCAGTAGTTGTGGCTCACGGGCTCTAGAGCACAAGTTCAGTAGTTGTGGCACATGGGCTTAGGTGTTCTGCGGCATGTGGGATCTTCCCGGACCAGGGGTCGAACCCGTGTCCCCTGCACTGGCAGGCGGATTCTTAACCACTGCACCACCAGGGAAGTCCAATACTCTTCTTTTTCTGAATAATGAGAATGAGTTGTAAATATTACATCCCCTAGATATGTTATTGGGTAGTCCTTAAGAGTAAGTTTACTTTCTTAGGTAGGAATCTAGTTACCAACTTAAGCAAATTTATCTTTGATGTAATACTT
The DNA here is from genome assembly GCF_026419965.1 of Kogia breviceps. Classification (NCBI taxonomy): domain Eukaryota; kingdom Metazoa; phylum Chordata; class Mammalia; order Artiodactyla; family Physeteridae; genus Kogia; species Kogia breviceps. Next base: position 44,645,784 of record NC_081311.1, on the reverse strand, counting down.
TTATCAAATCTGTTACTCATATTTTAGTTTTTGACCTAATAATGTCCTTGGTAGCAATTTTGTTACTCTAGTGAGAACACAGTCTCAAATCACGTATTGCATTTGGTTATCACATCTCTTTTAATCTAGGGTATATTCAAAGGTTTTCCTTTTGTTTTATTAAATTGTTGCTTTTGAATAATGCAGTCACCTTTTAAAATAAAGTTCTCCTTATTTTGAGTTTGTCTGATGTTTCTTTATGATTAGATTCATGTTTTGCGTTCCTGGCTAGAACATGATGTTGCATATAAATGATGCTGTATACTTTTTAGGTTATCACAACTGAAGCTACATAATGTCAGTCTGCCCCTCATTGGTGATGTTAGTTTTCATCGTCTGATCAAGGTGTTGCCCTTGACAAAGAGTAGTTACTTACTGATTTTCCCCTTGCAACTAATAAGCAATCTATCAGGAGACTTTAGAACCATGCAAATATTCCGATCACTTACCAAAACTTCCCTCCAAGTTTGGCATCTGTTGATGATGCAACTGTGAAATAATAATTACTCTGATGGTCAGAAAGTGATGATTTCCAACTCCAGCACCCTCTTCATATTCACCAGTTACCATTGGTACTGTAAGGAATAGCCCTGTTTCCCTTCTACCCTATTTACTTATTTTGTATCTTTTACTACTGGTACAGATGTATGTTTTTCTACCTTTTCCCCTATATCTTATAATTTATTATGCTTCTTCTTATTTTTGGAGGGAGAGCTCAAATTGTCTGAGATTTGGCCAGTGGTAGCTCCTTTAAACTAGCTGCCATGTCTGTGGGACATGGAGAAGTCCATTTTGGACTTTTTTGGAGAAGTTCTTTATTTTCTGACATAATAAGATGACCAGACTCATCTTGTATATATCCTGACTAAACCTAGAATCAGCCCTGTCTCCAAAAATACAATGGAACCTTAGGTAGTTTAACTTGAGGAATTATACCATGAAATTCTGCTGTAAGAATATTAATCTTGAAATAAAGTTTGAATTAGAATACATTGTAGATTAAAATGGAAAGACAGATTATGAGACTAGAAACTTTATTATTGTTTTTTTTTTCTTTCCTGTAGATCTTGGTAAAATTTTGGGGTGAATTTTATTTCAGAAGAGATGATCAAACTATCTCTTCTCCTCTCTTCCTCCTCTCCTTCATTTTATCAAAGGAAGACAACTTCATGGCCTTACTCTGGTAATTTCTTACAAAAATATGGTATATGAACACATCTTTGACATCTCTGTTTAGCTGTACACATAGTCAAAATAAAGATTTAAAGATAAATCTTTCTAAATAATCAGAGTTAGTAGTTTGCAGAGAAGAGCTTTATGAGGACAGTAAGTTCTTACTAAATCAGAGGTGTAATATGAAGTTTAAAATTAGCAAAGCGCTCTGACTGATGGATCCAGGTTTACAACCCTTTGTGCTTGAAACTGAAATATGATTTCATATGGAAGTCAGTGTTCATTTCAGTAGGCAATATTGAAAAAGTTTGCTCTATGAATTTTTGACGAACACCAACAGGATTGAGGAGTTGCTTATACTTAGAAACTAGAAGTTAGAGGCATACTCATACCATTTTAGGCCACCCTCTGCTTTTGATGACTAATGTAAAGTTCTTGACATTTATCTCATGATCATACTTACAGATATGATGCCTATTTCCACACTCTTAGAGCTTTTCCCACTGTTGGGTGGGAAGCCAACACAAACTCTACATTGCATCACTTAGTATTGATTCTTAAGTCTAGAAGGAACTGGAGAAGAATAAATCAAGGGCTATTTAATCTTTGATTGTGGGAGGAGTTATTTTATAGAGAGACAATGGACCTTCTAAACACCATTTCTGTTAAGCATAGTAAACTGGGATTAGGGTTACATGCAAAAACAGGCATGAAGTTAATAATATCTTCTCAAAAGATCCCTGAGGATGTAGAGACCTGAAATTAGTATCAAGATTCTAGCTTTGGAAGCCACATGTGAAACATAGAATGTTAATAGTAGTTGTTATTGCTAAATGGTTTAACTGTGTAGAGACACAGCATAAAACATTTTAATTTATATTAAACCATTTGATCCTTAACCTTATGAGGCAGGCACTATTATTATCCCTATCTTAAAGATGAGTAAACAGACACAGAATGGTTAAGTATGTTCCTCAAGTTTTCACAGGTGGATGATTCGATTGGAATCCGGGAAGTCTGACTTTGAACTACTCCATCATTTTAATTTGTTAAAATCACATACATGTTTTAAACAGTGGTTCTCCAGTGATTCATTTTGAGCCTCTAAATCAAGGATTAAAAACTCAAAATTTAAAATGGATACAGTCTCTAAGAGAGTGGGAAAAAGAAATGATAGTTGTATGAAAGAAAACTGATAGCTATGGACAGGTTGCTTGTCATTCAGTTATAGCTGGAAAAAAAATCAGACAACATATTTAGGTGCAAAGCAGAAGGAAAATCAGAAGAAGATTGTTGCCTTTCCTGATTGATGATAAATCATTTGATATAGAAAATCTAAAAGTAGAACCAACATTAATGGTGAGTGTTAGGAGGGTCCAATTCTCAAGTGATTTAATAGAATTATGGGTTTGGAATCTGAAACATAATACATGATGTGATAGAAACCTAGAGTATGTGCATGCATAAAAAACCAGGGCATGCAGTGTGCCCCGAAATAAAGAAAACAAACATGAAAATGAATCTTAATATCTGAACTTGGAAGATGACTTTCTCTTGAAAAATAAAAAGGTACAGATCCCACAACATAGCCAATAACTAAACTTTGAAAATGATTTTTTCATATCTTTGTTTAAAAGATAACAAACAAATAGAACTCAAAACCATTAAGTTCATAGGCATATCTAGAGTATGGATAGCAACTTAAAACATCAGACTTCGTTTGTATCCATATTCAGAACCATTCATTAGGTGTACCTGGAACTATCATGTTTACTTCTGAATTGGAGCAAGCTCAGTAGCTGGTAATCAGTGAATGTATTAATAATGGTAATATCATCTGTCAAATGTTTTCTCATTACAAACACTATACTTAGCATTTGTGTACTTCATCTCACGGATCAGGTCCTCTTCTTGAGAATTACAGTCATTTTATTAACAGTATGGCCAAGCTATGAGCTCATTGTCACACAGCTAGTTAATGAGAGACCCTACTCCCAACTCCAAAGGTCATGTTTTTAAGCACAACATACTCTGGCACTCTCTTTCAAAATAATCCGCCCTCCAGAAAAAAGTATGTATGCATATATTATATCTCTGTGTTTGTGCAAATATAGGTAGAAAGATAGAGTGACTTTTGAAGTATATGGATTTTAGACACTCAGGAAATATGTAAGCTTGAAAGGGGTTACTCATTTGTATTGCCTGAGGTCATGACTAAATGTGTCATAAAGGAGAACTGTTACTCATTCAATTTTTATTGTATCTTATTCTCTACAGAGAATAAGATTTTGCTAGTATTTATCCAGAGAAGGTATTTCTCTGGACTTGCATTATTTATTTTTTAAACCACAGCTGGCAGTAGGTTGAACTCAAGTGGGTATATTTATCTAGGACATTCTGAAACTGGGGATTAGTATCAGACACAAATGGATTATTTTCTAAATGCATGTTATTTTAAAACTCATTACATAGATTAATAAGAGGATTTATATTCATTTATGCAAGAAAGAATGTCCAGAATTATCAAGAGCAGTACTGCGGGAAAGGTGGTCATGGACTGCTACGATTTGTGAAATGTTTGTCAATGGCCCTTAATATAGGTTCAGAAAGTGAGACTTAACATTTGGAAACTGTTATTGAAATTAACATTGCTGTGATATACAGGCATGTGATCATTTTTATAGTAACTTATTTTATTACATTTTCCAAAGTATCAGTCCAACTAATGGGTTGGAATTTTAAAACAACACAAAAAATAGATCCTTGATAGTAGAGTTTCTAAGGTAATAATCAATAAATTGAAAAATTAAGTCCAAATTAAGGGTTTGCCTGAAATATCTAGATTGAAGAATATTTTTAAAATTATATATGTCTATTTGTCACTTAAATTTTCTGGATGAATGTCTTATTTTCAATTTTTCTCTAATTATCTTTATGTATATGAAAAATAAGATTCTTACTTCTATCTTCCAAGTCTTTTTGGCTTCTTCTCAGCTCAGCTGTCTGAGAAAAATCAATTTTTATTTCAATATTAGAAAAGGGTCATTGCTACCCATGCTTCATTGCTTCCTCTGAATCTAGTTCCAAGTCTGCATCGTAGTGTCAGGAGATCAGAGAACTAGTTCTTGTCTAATTCACAAACTCTTTTGCAGTTTTGATCTTAAGAAACATCAAGGACACAGAGTTCACTGAGAAAACTAGCCAATGTCTTGTGAATAAAGCATAGACATAAAACATAACACAATGTCAAATTGCGTTAGACAGTTGGCAAGATGGGGAAATCAATAGAATCTTGGCATGTTGATGAGAAATGCTGACTGATTTGTGGCATCATTCTGAGCTCTAGGCATCAGTTACTGTATTTTTTCATTTTTATTATATAATGCTTACTGTTTTTTTCTTATGAAAGCATTACTTGATCATAATACAAACTTAAAATTACAGGAAGCTGTAATGATTAAAATGAAAATCACATGTATTCTTACCACCCAAGGGTAGCTGTTCACAATATTGTATCCAGTTTTACATATGTAAATATTTCTTCTATATCAGTTGGTGTTATGTACATGAATTTTGATAGTGATTTTTAACCTGCTACCATATAGGCATTTTTTCTCATGTTATCTAAAATTCTTCAAAAATGTAACTTTAAAGATCTGCATAGTATTTCATAGTATATTTAACAATTTCCTCACTGTTGAACAATTTAGTTTAATATTTGTAAGAGCAAACAACATTACTATATATACATATTTGTCTGCATTTCTGTCTGTTTATTCCTTATGATTGATTTCTAAAACAGTGCCATTTTATTGAATTGTATTTATTTCCTACTGGAACATTGCATTTTATTTATATTTTGAAAGTCATATTTTTCTGTCTGTTCAAGTATGTGTAATACCTAGTTTGGTTCATTGCAAAATAGACATAAATTCTTTCAATTCAGTTCTTAGAAACTGTATGTTCATATAATGATGCAAAATATAATACAGAAATGCATGGTAAAAAATACTTAACCAGTACTTCTGCTTACAATCAAGCCTCCCCCAAAATATGTGAAACTTTAAATCGTTTCTATTTTTAGTTATTGTGATTATCACTCTAATAGTTAATGATATTCTTTTATATTCACTTCTTGATCTGAGAACTTGGGCATTTTCCATAGATTCTTGCTATGAGAGGAGGGTTTCTCTCTATTATGGTCCCCCCGCCCCAACCTACTTCTTTTATTTTTGACATTTATATTATTATTCTTGCTTTTTATTGCTTATCTCTGTAACTCTATGCAATAAAATTAGGTCATTTTTTTCTTGTATCCTCCTCTGTGGCTAGTTTCATGACTCCTCACTAGGTAAGATGTGGATATTTGCCCTTATGATTACACCACATTTTAAATCATTTTTAATTTTCTACCTTGTGCCCTTTGTCCTTTTAATTTTACATTCTTAAGGAAGAAGTTAGTATTGTGTATGCACAACATTCAGTTTTCTGAGCCCTCTCTGTATGTTGATGCCAAAAGATGTTAAATAGTAGTAGTATTTTATTAGTATGAGAGAATAAAGAGATTGGATGCATGTAAGAAAATATAAATGATATTCAAGGGGATCTAATATATGTCACATGTGAGTTCTAGGAAGAGAAGGCTGAGAAGATAGGCCAGAGGAAAGGATCAAAGAGACAAGGGAGGGGAATATCAACAGCTAAAGATGAGAGGAGTCTGCAGGTTTTTCAAAAGTTATTATGGTTTTCTAGGCCCTTCGTATTTTTGTTAGAAGTTTAGAATAATTTTGTCAACTTCCGGAAAAAAGAAACCCTGCTGGGTATCGATTGAGATTGCATTGAAGCTGTAGACTGATTTGGAGAGAACTCTTTCTTGATAAAATTGAGTTTTTTGGGTCCCATGAACATGGTATTTATTTCCATATATTTAGGTCATCTTAAATTCCTCTTAACAAAGTTTTGGAGTTCTCAGTATACAGGTCTTTCACATCTTGTGGAAGATCTATCCCCAAGTATTTGATATTTTTGGTACTATTATAAATGATATTTCTAAATTTCCACTTGTCTGTTACTAGTTAATAGAAATACTATTGATTTTAGACTATAGATCTTGAATTCTGTAACCCTGTTAAACTCATCAGTTCTGGTGGTTAATTCATCGGTTGCATAGGATTTTCTACATTGACACTTGTGTCCTCTCTAAATGAAAACAAATTTACATCTTTCTTTCCAATTCTGATGCTTTTTATTTCTTTTTTCTCTTTCTTCTTATTGCACTGGTAAGAACCTCAAGTACAATGTTATATAGACGTGGTGAGAGCAGAAATCTTTTTCTTGTTCCTGGTATTAGGAACAAAAAATTCCATCTTTCACTAGTGAGTACAGTGTTAGCTGTAGGATTTTTGTAGATGCCTTTATCAGGCCTAGGAAATTCTCTTTTATTACTAATTGTCTGAGGTTTTTTTTTTTTTAAACCAGAAATGGTCTTTATATCTTTAAGTGGTTTTTTAAAATTATTGAGATTATTATTTTTTAAACTATAATCTTTTAGATCATTTTTTTTCTATCAGAAAGAAATCTACAAGTTAATATCTTTACTGTGCCTGAGCTCTAACAAAATCTAATAAAATCAAAGACACATCCATTGTCTTGGAGAATGGCAAAGCAAAAATTGCACCAAAGTTAAACAGGCAGGGAAAACTTTATTCAAGGCTATTGGAATAGTGTAGAAAGCCAGAATGAAAGTCTGAAATTAGCTCCACTGAAACAAAAGGCAGGAGAGTTTAATCACTGAGGTGAATGAGTGGAAAAATACTGGAGGATATTAGTGGAGAGATTAATCAGTTGAATATGTCCAGCACATTGAGTTATTCCTGAGTTTTCAACTGTTTTGCTCTGTAATTATAGGCCCTCTGTTTTTGCTAATTGAAACTGCTTGATGGTAGACTCCTACCTTCCACAGAGACTGGGAGAAAGGTCTCTAACTTCCTTGACGATTACATTCAAACGAATGCCTCCTCGAAAGTCCATGAGAAAGTCATGCCTGGATCAGGAAACTGGCCAGAGGCTTTTAAAAAGTTTTTCATACATAACAAAAGGACAGAGAAAGAATTTAGTTACAAGGCTTTCTGAAATAAATGCTCTAAGAAAAGGGAGGTCGGGGGCCTAGAGTCAGGGAGTAGCCTGTCTAAAGATTAGTCAAGCTGACAGGAACATTAAGGCTGTCTTGGTCACAACGATATAGTCCCTGGGTAGGCTTGTCAAACAATGCTCCTGTGTGACACTGGAAGGCATGCTGTACTCCTTTTTGATTTTGGGTAAGTTTTCTTAGCCTCAGGTATCTCAGTAATCACAGAAGGTGGGAGATGATTATTTCTTTAGCCAGAGTAGTGGCAGTCATCGTGGTGGCTACAGGTAGTCAAATTGTTTAAAGTATTTTTTAAATTAAAATTCAGAAAAATTAAAATGTAAGCAAATGAGACTTGCTGATTGAAGAAATGGTGGAATATTAGCGAAACAAAGGAGTCAGTAACGACACCAAATACTGTTTTTTTAATCTGAGCAGTGGGAAAAGTGAGGTTTTCATTAACTTTGTCTTTACAGAGTTGGTCATCAGATTAGCAATCAAACTATGTCTTGTTTTACATACTCTCTGTGGCTTTTTCCCTGCAGTATGTTGGTCCCCTGCAATACTGCCTTCACAGCATTTTGTATCTAATTCTTAGCCTTTCGTCAAAAACCTGCTCTTATCCTGTCTTTTCTTTTCTTTTTTTTTTTAATATGCTGTCTTTTCAGTGAAATAATTCCAGTTATCTCCAGCCTGATATGACAATACTGTTGTTGGTATTGTTAGTGTTGTTGCTAAAGTTTTTGGCGGTTGTACTCTATGCTTGGTACTATGCTAAGACCTTTACATTAATTGTCTAATGTCATCCTTATAACAACTCAGTGAGGTATTATTATTATTTATTTGCTTTTACAAGTGAGAAAACTAAAGCTTAAAGATGTTGTCACTCCTAGAGACGAGGATGCAAAGATACAAGTGGTGCCACCAGTATATTAAATCAGTTTTGTTTAACTCCAGAGGACCAATCTGTTAAACTTCTAGAATGACTTATTAATTGCAATTATTGATGAACGACTTTTTGTTCTATAGCTTATGTTTGGTTTCCCCAAGGTGATTGCATTTGTAATTTAATTAATCCTGTGCATCCATCCTTTCTTTCTCCTAGCTACCCCTGTGGTTAGTGCTGTACACTATCCAATTCTTTTTGCTTTATGGTTCTCTACTGATATTTGAGAGAGAGATTGTTTCTTTATTCCAAATAATGTAGCAAGGTCCTCGGGCAAATTATTTATATAAAGCAAGCGGATTTTATCAAAGGCTTTAGTTACCTAACTGACAATTTTTCTATCCACACACATCGTTCATTACCTAATTATTAATTTATTGACTTGTGGTAATACATTTTTTAAGTGAGATGATGATGTTTATTACAGAGAAATCTCAGATATGTTTTCTCTCTTTTTCTTCCCAGCATGAATTCTTTTATTTAAAACATCTTTATTGGAGTATAATTGCTTTACAATGGTATGTTAGTTTCTGCTGTATAACAAAGTGAATCAGCTATACATATACATATATCCCCATATCCCCTCCCTCTTGTGTCTCCCTCCCTCCCACCCTCCCTATCCCACTCTTCTAGGTGGACACAAAGCACCGAGCTGTTAATGAGAATAATATACACTGTATTGGAGAATCAGAGCTAGGGAACTTGAACATCATTTGGTACATCCTTTTACCCGAAGGTAAATTCCCTGCACAGCCTCCCTGTCAAAGCACTGCTCTATTTCTGATTAATTATGGCAGTAAAGGGAAAAACAGAATACCTCAATGCATTCAGTTTTATTATTGAATGAATATTTGTGTTCAACGTTACCCATGATAGTTGAAATCTTCCTCTTTGTAACTTTTCAACCACTGCTTTTAGTTCTACCCTTTTAAGAAATAAAAATTAAGATACACACTGTGCCACATGCTCAAACACTTAAAGATGCCCTTCATCTTTCTCTCAAGGCTTCTTTCTTCAGGCTAACTCTGCTCAGTTCCCTTACATACTCTGTGACGCCCACCCTACTCCCTCCCAATTGGCTCTGTTTTTCCCTGGAAAGAGGCAGCAAAAATATTCATTGCTGTAGGCTGCCATATTGATAGCAAACAGGCCAATTAAAAAATGCCACCATGATAATGACCTCGTTCCTAAATAACTGATCCTTCCATGCATTGATTCTAATCAGTAGATTATGGATTCACAAGCACTTGGTTTATTGACACTAATCACTGTATAGACAATGTCCCTGAAATATTCAAGATGTTTGTCCACATTATAGTCTCTCTACAGTTTCTCTGACAAGTTTCTGTCCTTCCCATTTTGATCTTTGTCTTTTGCACAACTGCTTTGAAATGTTATCAGTCTTTTCCTGAATCAGATGTAGTAAACGTCTCCTCTGTCCGTCTTAAATACTCTTTATTTCTTTGGATGTGGCTTTTCTAATTAATGGCATTAGCATGAGATAATCTTCAATCTTGGTTAATCTGAAAAGGGAACTGTAAAGTTTAGTTTTAGCTGGAATTTCTGCTATTTATACAGTTGCTTCTCATTATTTGCCATAGTGATGTTTTAGGAAGTTACCATAGATACTGAATTAGTTAATACTGAACTTTTGCTCCTAGAGGAAATACAGGGTTAGGTTCCTGAAAGCCTCTGGTCACAACATTTTTATCAACCAAAACACCATTTATGTTAGGTAGGTTTGCTTGCCGACAATGTCCTTGTAAAACAAGCTAGTCTCTTCATTGTTGAAAACCTGCTCTACCATAAAATCCTTTTCCTAAATAACACTTAGCAGGTATTTTTATGATTCTTCTGCAGTCTCTTGACTCGCAGAATCTGCCTCACCTGCAAGTTTAACTTTTTTTCATGCTCTGTTACCCTTTGAAATGTCCAAGCCAGTCAGCACTAGCTGTAAAGGGTTTAACATTTTTCTGATTCTAGGTAATGTGACTGTAAATTTCTCTGGCTTTCAACCTCACAATAGTGCCACGTACTACACTTTTTAAATGGGTCATCACCTCATGGATCCACAAATTTAGCTACTTCTATCTTTTCCATAGTTTTGTTACATATTATAGATGTAGCTTTAGCTAGCACATTCTAGAGTGGTCTCATGGACAGATTGGTGAATTTCCTCTTCATTTTTCTGGATGTACCTTATGGTTGATTCATTAATGTTGAGCTCATAGCCAATAGCACTATAACTCATGCATGAATGAAGTTAATCTAACACACATATTTTCCCCATGAAGTATATCACAGCCTTCCACTTAGGAACACTACACAGCACTTCAGTATTATACCTGGCAGAATTTGAAAATTCTCAAATAAACTAAATTCTCAGTTAAATCACCAAGAAAAAGTACAAAAATGTAAAAGATATATGGCACTAAATAGACTTTTTTTTTTTTTTTTTTTGCGGTACGCGGGCTTCTCCTGTTGCAGAGCCTGTGCTCCGGATGCGCAGGCTCAGTGGCCATGGCTCACGGCCCCAGCCGCTCCGTGGCATGTGCGATCTTCCCAGACTGGGGCATGAACTCCTGTCCCCTGCATCGTCAGGCGGACTCTCAACCGCTGCGCCACCGGGGAAGGGGAAGCCCATAAATAGACTTTTAAAAGCATGCTTGTTTACAGCATGAGAGCTGACTTGCCTTGTTTGACTTCAGCTGGGAATGCATGTGTCCAGCAACTTAAGTTTTTGCCTCTATGTACATGTCCATGAATAACCACGTAAGTGCCCAAGTATTAATTTGGAGATTACAAATAAATTTTAGTGAGTAGGCCAGTCTGTAAATATGGAATCTACAAATAATGAGGATCAACTGTATTAGGGTTAAAGGATATGAGCCTTCAGAATGAAAAAGGCCACCAAATGTCTAGCATAAAACCATATGCTTTGACAGATCATTGTGTATTTTCAGAACATTAAGCTTAAGAGAAGATTCCCAGATGATATCCTCTACCTTGTAAACTCAAAGAAAAGTTTTTCTCAGGCTCACTTTGCTGGTTACTCTTATTGCATCCTTTTAAAAAATTATTCCATCTTTTGTTTTTATTTGTTTAGAAATGTATTCTCCTTCTACCTTCTACTGATGGTTGTATTCTCATGCTCTTCTTAATTAGAGGTTTATGACTTTATGTATGTTTTATTATCACCTTAGGGGAATTAGAGAAGAAAAACACATATCTTTAATCTTCCATTTTTCACTGACAGCTCAGAGACTGAGAAGCTAATGTGCTCTGCATAAGCAGAAAGTAGACAAGTGGGAGGGTAGTAAAAAATCACTTGAAACCCTTGAAATGTGTGTTCCAGGAAGATCAGGTAAATCATCTGAGCTGGGGAAGAGACAAGTGACATGAGTTATACATCAGAATGTAGGTTTGGGAAGAGTAGACTAAAGCTTGTGGAAGAGTAGAGAGTGGTTCTGACTTGTTATTTTTTGACCCATCCCCTAGGAGCCTGAAAATACTTTCTTTAATAGGAAGATATGATATGAAATCCTAATCAATTTTTTCTAGTCACATAAATTATATGCTTTTGTAGAATGAAACCACATATTTGTATTGATGTCTTGTATTTGAATAATGCTAAAATTATTTTATTAACAAAATCTATACCTCCTATAGACTCTAAATGAGAAAGACTTCCAAATTGCTGAGTCCTCAGGTCCATGATTTAATGTTGGCTGAAATGAGGAGATAAATTATCCATCGTATCATTATTTTTCCACCAAGAGAAAAAGCAGAATTAAGGCTTTGTACTTTGTCAACTTGTCACCTGGGTAATAGAAGAGGAGGCTGAGCCTGAATAAATATGATGGGAGGGATACATTGATTCAGGTTCATACTGAGATGTGGTTGTAAGAGAAAGTTACACACATAATTAATATTCAGGAAAGTATGGAAGCCAAAAAAGGCCTCAGATAAAATTAATGGTTTTGAAAACTCTGACAGCAGAAAACGCCATTAACTATTATGCTCAAAAACAAAACAACCACCTGCTGCAAACTTTCTTATTTTGGCATGGCACAACAAATGTGATAGAAAGAGAAAAACTGTAAGAAACCATTTTATTTTTGATAGAAATCAAATATCATGATTTGCCAAAGTCTTATGACAATTTTGGAAGGGAAGTTTCTTTTCAGACCTTGGAACTAAATCCATCTGTATTTCTATTGTTGAGTATTTAACCAATGAGGTTTTCCTAAGATGTTACTTTTATCCTGAATTTACATTATCCTGGATCACTTGATTACTGGCTTATGCTATAGTCTCACACATGATTAACCATGTATAATAAGCTGCTTTCAAAATTTATGCATATATAAATAGATTACAAGATATTAGTGGATACATAACATAAAATACATGAATGTAAAGAAAATTCTGAGTTCAGAGGAGGTGGTATTACATTGTTCTGAAGAGGTGATTTTATTTTTCAGTAGGTTCAGGAAGGGGGAAAGTTACTAAATGAAATTAATATTTAAGCAAAAATTCTAAGGAGATAAATATGTACAAACCCCAAGAGTCTTAAGAATATTTTATTAAAATATATGAAGGGTTATGGAAATAGCAAAAAGAAATTATTTCATAGTTGAATAAGCCATACTACCTATATGGAATTTTGTAAAGAATTTATGCACATTCAAAGGTTTATTAAATATGGACATTTACATATTGTTTTGAAAATGGATTATGGAAAGAAGGTAGACACTTAAGGTAAACATGATTAGAAAAGCAATGAAGATTGGCACAACATTGTAAATCAACTATACTTCAACTTTAAAAAAAGGAAAAAAAAAAGCAATGAAATAGAGGAAAGAGGGAAGGAGGGAAGAACGGAGAGAGAGAGCAGCAGACTTGAGAGCATGCAGCAACCAGAAGAGAAAATTATTTATATTCCTGCCTTTCCATTTAACCATTGCCATTAGTACTTTAAGCCTTGAGTTCCATGACATTTTTCTCTCTCTTCAAGTAGTCTCATTCCTTGATTATATGAATTTTTTTTCACTGAAAAACGAAAGAGCAGTGTTACCACCAACTTCAAAAGGTTGTTTGTAGGATTATGTAAAGCATTGAATATGGAAGCACACTGAACAGAAAAATGTACAGTGTTAAATGAAATAATGCATAAATATGAAGGCAGCCATTTTTATTGCTTGGAAGTTTTTAATCAGTAAATCAACTTATACTTTTTATTTGTTTATTAATAAATTACTGTGAAAAATGGCTGATGTTGAAATTGTGTTCATCTCTTTCTCAACTTTGACACCACATCCACAGAGTCTATGACATGAGGCAGCATTATTGGGGTCAAATGGACCTTGTGGATCAAATTTTAGCCTTATAATTATTCATCTCTTATATAGGCAATAATGCCTCCCTTCAAAATCACTTGCATGTCAGCTTTGACCTGTGTAAGTCATAATCAGCATTATACACACTCATACAGTGTGTTTGTTCGCCAAGGAAAGACAAAGAGGCTTATTGAAAACTTCAATACACACTTCTTTCTGACTTTCTCAATATATATTTTTTTACACAGTGCAGACTGCAAGGGGAAGGTAAAGAGCAATCTTATGGGGCTACAAAATGGTTCATTGAGCTCCATTCAACCATGTGATGTGCAGTTATGCTCTAGTGAACTAGGTAGACAAGAACCCTTCTCTCAAGTGTTCATACTTTGTTCAGGGAGATAGACAATAAAATAAGGAAATAAATAGTTTTGATAGTACTGACTTCTAAGAAGAAAATAAATCACAGTGATAATTAGCAATGGGGAACCATCTGCTTTGGTTAGGATGTCCTGGGAATGTGTGTGTCGGCTTAGATATTCAGGGAAGGACTCTCTAGGGTGGGCAGAGTGGGGGGCCATTTGAGCTGAGGACAGAATGATGAAGAGGATGAAGCTGGGCAGATGTCTGGTAGAGAGTGCAAACATCCACAGGCAGAAGGAGATTGGCATATCTGAGTGAAAAAAAAGAAAAGATTCAAGATGGAGATATATATTTTTTTCTTCAGCACATGTGTCTAGGTAATGGGTTATAATCCAGAAAAAATTTTTAGACTCTTGCCAAAGGAGGTAAATTCAGTGGATAATGTAGTAAAATTTACAGGATTAAGATAATCACTTTTTGTGTGTGTGTGGTACGTGGGCCTCTCACTGTTGTGGCCTCTCCCGTTGCAGAGCACAGGCTCCAGACGCACAGCCTCAGTGGCCATGGCTCACGGGCCCAGCCGCTCCGCGGCATGTGGGATCCTCCCGGACCGGTGCACGAACCCGTGTCCCCTGCATCGGCAGGCGAACTCTCAACCACTGCGCCAGCAGGGAAGCCCCCTAAGATAATCACTTTTGATTTTCCCTTGGAATGTATTCTTTACATATAGTTTTTCTTGATAGGTTTTGCCTTTGTTTTACAGTCACTGTACATATTAATGTTCTTGCAGAGCTGCTTTAAAGGTTATTATAATTATCCTGATCAACTATAAAAGCTATACTATAGTCATAACTGTTGTGGTCCATATCCATGGATGATATCTTCTGGCTACTTATCATCTCTATTTTGAATAGTCATGGAAGTGTTTTGAAAATTAGAAAGGAAGAGCAAAAATATATCACAATGATGGTTTCCTGAATAGCTATGTTAAGCAGGTGATTTTATGTTTATGTGAGTGTGTTTGTAAACACAAGAAGATTTTTTTCTCAAAGGAAACTGTGACCTTTATTGTTTTGACTTCACCTAAGTTATCTTTTCCAGCCTACAGATTCTACAGCCCTCTTCTTCCAATAGACTCACAGCACTAATATACACAGATATAGCCTCAAACCACAAGTAACATAAATATATTTTCTATTTGTATGAGGCACAGAAAACCAAGGAGAAGCATTGGAAGATTTAAACAGAAATCTAATGGGAAAAATTGGATGAATGAACCTTCTTTAAATACACACTGCTTTCCAAATTTTCCTTCCAGTGTGGTCAGCATTTTTTTTTTTAACTTTGTAGTTGATTTCACACACACACACACACACACACACACACACACACACACACACACGCACAAACCACCCACAAGGGAGTATTGGTGTTCAGCATACAAAAATCACACATTAAAATTGTAGGTAGTTAAGTCCAAGCAGATGGTTGCACAGCATTTATATCTTTGATTAAATTTTATTTTGATTTATTAATGGAACTATAAAATTCCTTAATGAAGCATATTCACGAAAAGCCAAAGAAGAGATTATTAGCTGGGTTTGTATTACTGAGGCCATAAAATTAACAAGTAAATAGAAAACATAACTGTCAAATTATTTATGGGCTTCTCTTTAGCATAAATATTTTTAAGGCTGTATATCTAGGTTTTGGTAGCAGATGGAGTGAAGCAACCCAGTTAGAAAAGAAAATATAAAAACAGTTCCCCAAGGCTCATATCATTTAGCAAGTGTGTTATTAGGGTATGCAGGGCGACAAGGATCAATGTTGGCTGTCACTCAGAGGGCATTGAGCTGGGGAGGAACATGTAGAGATTGGAATTGAGGAACAAGTGAAGATTTGGAATAAGAGTTTCTATATATAATTGCCACTTTCTGGAAGAGATAGAACTCCAGAAATTTGAGAAAGTGTTCAAGGAAAAGAAACGATAGTAATTATTAGTTTTAAATATTTTAAAGTCCTGGAGTCAGGATGGTATTTGTGGCCTGCTAGAGAAGATGTATCAGCAGCTCAGTCAGGTGAGGAAAGGGGATTTTGACATAGCAGTTCCTCTGATACTTCTTCCAAGCAAAGGCGGGACCTAATGTCATAGTGTAGATGCCTGTGGGCCTGAAGGTGTGAACTGTATGAAAGGTGAAAGCCATTTCCAAAAGCTAGAAGGCAGCAAAGTGTTAATTTTGATGAGCGAAAAGGTGAGAAAAAGGAGACCTGATGTTACATATAGCTAGGTCCTGACTAATTGGCCTATTTCTCTCATTTTGTACTAAAAGAGTGTCTCTATCACTTCCTTCTCCCCCTCCTCTTTTTTTTTTTTTTTAAAGAGCAACTGCTTTCCCTTCATTAGGTTAACTGACAGAGAAAACACATGTAAAACACACCTTTGGAATTTTCTATTCTGCTCTTAAGAAAAGATTCATGTTTCTCCCCTATAAATTCTCTCCCATAAACAGTTCATGGTTGTGTTTTAAACAAACTGCTTCAAATCTGGGAGGGAGGGGACAATCTTTAACATGGTTTTGAAGAAGATCAATAATGAAAACAAGTACTGTAAACTCCATAATGTTAAAAATTATCAGTTGCATTCCTTGGTTTTATGATTGCTACAGAATTTGCTTCATCACCTCCCAACCCAGCTTTAGGGCAGGGATGCACTCTGAAAATGAACAGAAGAGGAAAACACTCTTGTGCTTGATTTTCTGCTCTGTGCAGTTTCATCTCCTCTCTGGTTTGGGTAGCGTTTATTATATCTACTGTCTATTTATGTACATCTTTGATACTTCAGTTGATTAAAAGTTTGTTGTTGAGAATGTAACTCATATTTGAATCACATTTGTATCCTTTTGCTAAGCACACATGATGTCTTTTTGGTCTCTGGTATTGATACATTTTTTTAAACAGCTTGATTTGCAAGCTCTATCAGCTTGCTTTAATCCCACTGTGAGGGAGCCTGACGATTTATCCTATTGCTATGAAAACTTAGAACTACATGATGATAGAACACTGAAATGCATGTGATTAGTTCAATTTCACAGCATTGCTAGCACAATACTGACCAATATAACATATTGGTAAGTAGTATTTAATTTAGAAAACTTCCTCTTGGGAATTGCATTGTAGTGCTAAAGATGCATAAGGCATCCAAAATAGTCGCACAGTCATTTGGATTATCTAAAATTATGTTAGTTACATTTATGCCAGACACTGTGCCAAATATTTAGTATGATTTAAACAATATTTACTCATAGTTATCTTTCTTGTATAATTCATGCATATAGCATATAGATGAGATCATTCTTTTTTGTTCTTGTTTTGTGTCTGTATGACCATTTTCTGAATCTGATGGAAAAAATGAGTACTTTTAGCATGAATATGTATATTTTACCCCCAATTAATGTTCCTCAAAGGAACATTAAAGATACACGTTTAATTTTATACTACAGTAAAAGTAAATGGCAGAATCTTTATTTTTGTATCCAAAATTAATATATATGAGTAACAAATATATTTGGATACATATATAACAAAATGCTAAAAATTTTTTAAATTAAAAAATTTTGCATTAAATGCTCATGTTCTAATAATATCCATCAATATACCTGTGGATCAAAATGACAATATTTACACTCTTTTGAAATTTAGTTCTGAATGAATAAATTTACATTGTAACTATCATTTTTTAAGATGATGTAAGATATTTAGGAAAGTGGTAAAAAAAAATTGTGAATCACACAAAGAAATCAGACTTGAAAGGGTCTTGTTAAGAAATAACTCCTATGATAATTCTGGTGCTCTTAGTTTGAAATTCACTTAATAATAAAACAATAAAATGTACTTATTTATTTTATATGCATTAAATATGTATATTAGCCCTGTAAAAATGTATACTATATTTATAATTTGAAAATTGATATGAATATGAAAATTATTTACAACTGAAATGATTTATTCCAGTGTAGGAGAACATTTATCTGTGCATTTGAGAGATTTAAAAGCAGAATGCATGACATGTTTTTCATTAGGTTCGAGGCCCTGTCCCATGTACAGATTGTTGTTGATAAGCCATAGAAAACCAAGTAGATTATAAGTTTTAACCTAGTATTATATAATTCAGTAAAATTATAACAGGTTTTACATTAATACAGAAATGTTTCCAATGGCATTTGTTTAGATTTTTGCTTATAAGTAGCTCAAGCCCATTTTGAAGTAATTTAATCAAAATATGAACTCTATGAGGACCTTGGCATCTCATTAAACCTGTAGACTAAAATGTGGCTGGGATTCAGAAACAATTATATCCAGTAATTTGTCACTATTGGGAATCTCTCCATTTATCCTCTCTCCTTCTCTGCGTATCAGCTTCATACTTTTCTCTTTTTCTGTAGTTCTGCCATTTTCATTTCTCAGTTCTACATGACAGAATGTATAGTAGCTGATAGATCCCGAGGTTAATATTTTATGATGTCAGCCATTAGGAAGAGATCATCCTTGGGGATGAATTGATTGGTCCAGCTGGGCCAGACACTCACTTCTGACCATTATGTTATGGTCTGAAGTTGGATCATATTGAACCATGGCTGTTCCAGCTGCCATATGACTGTGGAAGGGACAGTCCCCAAAGGAAGTAAGAATGTTGGTCAAATAATTTCATAGATCCTATAAAAATAATCCCTTGGAATCTCAGGATACATCTATATCTTTCATTTCAAATATAAAACATCCCATAATATATACCTATGCATTGCAGGTTGTGAAGTAGACACTGAGATGGTGATTAATGTATAAAAGTTTTAATAGGGAGTTAAACACCTATGGAAGGAAAGAAAGGGATGGAAGCAAGATTGAACAGAGGGAGAAGTTGGCTGAGACCCAGTTTCATCAATGGCTCAGCTGACCCTATGTGGTGCTGTACAGTTGTACGGGCCTAAGTAGGGCTGTGAGGCTTGGGCGTTTATACCCCTACATTAACGACTCAGTGGACGTCAGCTGACTTAGGAAAAGAGCATATCCTTGGGCTGGGCAGCTAACTTTAACTAAGGCAATTCCTGAATAGGGTTCTTAGCTGAAGGCTTATTGCTGGTAGCACCCCCAAGAACTGGGAGAGTAAGTTGTTCATCTCTGAAGTGGGACCTGAGCAGGTAGCACAGCATACATTATATTCTTTTCTTGTGTTTTCTGGATATATTTTCTCATATAAATCCAGAGAATAACTCCTCTAATATTCCAGGGAGTTTTTTATTTTCATGCACAGACTTAGTAGAGGGACGATAGTGGGATGAATGAAAGCCCTCCCTGATGAACATAGCGTAGGACTTGCAACTGATGCTCCTCTTCCTCCTCTACTATCAATTCAAAAGTGCTCTGACTCTCAATTAGTATCTCTGCTGGTCTCAGTGGCTTAAGTGGTAATGTGACCTGACCTCAACCCTGAGATGCCTGAGCCCGTAGTCAATGTTCTCTTCTCAAGCTGTGGCTGCTGTGCTTGTTATTTACCAACAAAATTGGGCATGGGATACCATGAGGGTCACTTGCGTATCAAAATATTTCTCCCTGCTCCCATGACTGATAATCATGATCTATAAAACCCACAAAGATGACAACCCTTAACCTGCTGGGTCAGCCCAAAGAGCCCAGGCAGCACCCATTTCTTATAGTTTAATGAAATTCTTGCTGTGTATTCTGGTTTTGTGACACAGAACCTCAAAAGATTCAGACAGATCCCAGACTTCTGAGGATGAGAAGCACAGCTTTCCCAATAGGGATGATGGAAATGACAATAAGTGAGATCACTCCTGCTTCCACCTCTTTCTTCCCAGACCCATGGATTCTTCCTATAGGGAAATAACCATATATAAAAGTCTTGGTTGAGTGCAAATTGTGTCCTGGAAGAAGGCACCCTATCATTACAAGGTATCACCTCTGAACTGGTAGACAATCTGTGCCTACAACACTCTGTTGCATCAAGTTGTCAGTTTCTGGGTGATGTGGTATGTGATAGGATCAATTGATTCTCTGGTTTGGTGCTTACCCCTTACTGAACCTCCTTTGCTATATAAAGTGGATTCTTTGGTCTGATGTGATATTATATGGCATCTCATGCTCAAGAAATACACATTCCTGAAGCTCAAGATAGTGGGGCTAACTGTAGCCAACTGGGCAACAAGGCAAAGCCAGGGCTTAAATTTCTTTTTATTCTTGTCATAATGAATTGCTGTCCCTTCCGGGGTGTAGCACAAATCTAGCCTGGTTTCATTGTTACTTAATCTTGGCTGTTAGTCTACTGTGTAGGAGAATGTATGGAGGCAGATCCTGAACGGCGTGCATGTTGCCCTACAGGGTGGTGGTAAGTCTCTACATGGTCTTCAAATAAATTCTTTTAACATCTCAAAGAGAGTTCACAGCAACCTGTGCATCAATCCAGATATTCACAACTTACGTGTTAGGATCCCATTCTTTCCCAACAAGAACCTTGACCTTGGTGTCTAGGCTGGGAACTTTACCCTCTGATTTTCTGCTACTCTCTTGATTGATTCTTGGGGCTAGACCTAGACTTTCTCTGCTCTAACATTGAAGTAGATAAGAACCTCTTTGTATACTGCTACTTAAGGGACTTCTTTGGCTTTCATATTTGGCTTTTAATTAGAATCACCACTCCTAGTCATTGTTTTTCCCCAAGGTATGGATTGTGCTTAAAAATAACTCCCCAATTCCACTATCTTTATAGTTATTATTTTTCTGGAACTTCCTAAATGTTTGATACAGTCCTCTTTAGAATAAGATTCCAGTTTATCATTAGGAAAAGTTTAAATAATTGCACTGCTATCTTATGCCACGTTTGGTTGCAACACAGTCCTATGAAAGGCCGTAGCCGGCTCCATAGCAATTGGGTAAGCTTAATCCATTTTCATTCGTTATGAAACTAACATGTGGAATTATTTTTACCATTTAGATTTGTGTTTTTTTATGTATTGTGTTTTCTCTGCATTTTGTGCTTTGTTATTTACTTTTATGCACTTATTGAAGTAATTACTGTTCATATTCTTGTGTTGCCTCTTCTACTTGTTTCAAAGTTATATATTTTATTGATATTATTTTAGAAGTTTCTTTTAATTCTTTAAATGCACACTCTATTTAACACAGTGTAAAATTAATCATTATCTTTTATCCTCTTCTAAGACAAGACCTTAAGTTTTTTTTTCATACTAAGTCTTCAAAAATCTGGTAAATATATTTTTTTTATTGAGCTATAGTTGATTTACAATATTATATTAGTTTCAGGTTGCAACATAGTGATTCAAAATTTTTATAGGTTATACTCCATTTAAAGTTATTATAAAGTGTTGGCTATATTCCCTGTGCTGTACAATTTATCCTTGTGTCTTATTTATTTTATACATAGTAGTTTGTATCTCTTAATCCCCTACTCCAATCTTGCCCCGCTCCTCTTCCCTCTGGTAACAAGTAGTTTGTTCTCTATATCTGTGAGTCTATTTCTGTTTTGTTATATTCATTCATTTGTTTAAATTTTTAGGTTACACGTATAAATGATAACATACAGTATTTGTCTTTCTCTGACTGACTTATTTCACTAAGTGTAATACCCTCCAGATCCAACCACATTGTTGCAAATGGAAAAATTTCATTCTTTTTTATGGCTGAACAGTATTCCATTGTGTGTGTGTGTGTGCATGTATGTGTGTGTGTATGCCACATCTTCTTTATCCACTGATGGACACTTGGGTTGCTTCTATTTCTTCCCTATTGTAAATAAAACTGCTGTGAACGTTGGGGTGCATGTATCCTTTCAAATTAGTGTTTTTTTTTTTTTTTCCCTTTGGATATATACCTAGGAGTGGAATTGCTGGATCATATGGTAGTTTTGTTTTTAGTTTTTTGAGGAACCTCCATGCTGTTTTCCATAGTGGCTATGCCAATTTATTTTCCCACCAACAGTATGCAAGGGTTCTCTTTTCTCCACATCCTTGCCAAATTTGCTATTTGTGTTCTTTTTGATGATAGTCATTTTGATAGGTGTGAGCTGATATCTCATTGTGGTTTTGATTTGCATTTCTATGATGATTAGCAATGTTGAACATTTTTTCATGTACCTGTTGGCCATCTGTATGTCTTTGGAAAAATTACTATTCAGGTCTTTTGCCCATTTTTAAATTGGGTTATTTATTTTTTTGATATTGAGTTGTATGAGTGTTTATATGTTTTAAATATTAATGCCACATCTGTCATACCATTTGCAAATATTTTCTTCCATTCATTCACTTACTTTTTCATTTTGTTGATGGTTTCCTTTGCTATGCAAATCTTTTAAGTTTAGGTACCATGTATTTATTTTCGCTTTTGTATCCTTTGCCTTAGGAGACAAATCCAAAAAAAATATTGCTGAGATTTATGTCAAAGAGTTTTCTGCCTATGTTTTTCTTCTAGGAGTTTCATGGTTTCCAGTCTTAAATTTAGGTCTTTAAGCCATTGTGAGTTTATTTTTGTATATGGTGTTAGAGAATGTTCTAATTTAATTTTTTTACATGTTTACATGTCCAGTTTTCCTAGCATTACTTATTGGAGAGACTGTCTTTTCTCCATTGTATATTCTTGCCTATTTGGTCATAGGTTATTTGACCATACGTTCACGGGTTTATTTCTGGGCTCTCTATCATGTTCCATTGATCTAAGTGTCTGTTTTTGTGCCAGTACCATACTGTTTTGAATCCTGTAGCTTTTTAGTAACGTCTGCTTCAGGGAGCATGATACCTCCAGCTCTGTTCTTCTTTCTCAAGATTGCTTTGACTATTTGGGATCTGTTGTGTTTTCATACACATTTTAGAATTATGTGTTTTAGTTCTGTGAAAAATGCCATTGGTATTTTGATAGGGATTCCACTGAATGTGTAGAATATCTTGGGTAATTTGATCATTTTAACAATATTAATTCTTCTAATCTATGAACATGGTACTTGTCACCTTCAGTTTCTTTCATCGGTATCTTATAAGTTTTCAAGTATATGTCTTTACTTTATTCCTAGATATTTTATTTTTCTGATGCAACGGTAAATGGGATTTTTTCTTAATTTCTCTTTCTTATAGTTCATTGTTGATGTACAGAAATGCAACATATTTCTATATATTAATTTTGTATCGTGCAACTTTACTGAATACATTGATGAGTTCTGGTAGTTTCTTTAGGATTTTCTATGTATAATATGTTATCTGCCAACAGTGACAGTTTTACTTTCTTTCTTTTCATTTGGATTTTTAAATTTCTTTTTCTTGTCTGATTGCAGTGGATAGGACTTCCAATACTATGTTGAATAAAAGTGGTGAGAGTGGACATCTTTGTCTTGTTCCTGACCTTAGAGGAAATGCTTTCAGCTTTTCACTGTTGAGTATGATGTTAGCTGTAGGTTTGTCATATATGGCCTTTATTATGTTAAGGTATGTTACCTCTATGACCACTTTCTGGAGAGTTTTTAATCATACATGGGTGTTGAATTTTGTCAAAAGCTTTTTGTGCATCTATTGGGATGATCCTATAGTTTTTATTCTTCAATATGTTGATATAATGTATCACACTGATTGATTTCCAGATATTGAGTTCAGAAGAGTTCCTTTCTCTGCAATATTTTAGAATAGCTTGAGAAGGATAAGTATTAACTCTTCTCTAAATGTTTCTTAGACTTCACCTATGAAGCCATCTGTTTCTTGACTTTTGTTGGTTGGGAGTTTTTTTATTAATTGATTCAGTTTTGTTACTGATAGACAATATCTTAACTTTGAACACCATATATATATATATATATATATATATATATGGTACTCAATCTGTTTATCTGTCTCTCTGTCTATATGTCTCTCTGTCTATATCTATCTATCTATCTACCTATCTATCTACTATGTGCATAATGTATACCATATATACACAGATATATACTATATACACTGTATATTTTGTATGTATGTATATACACACACATACACAGTTGACCCTTGAACAACACAGGTTTGAACTGTTCAGGTCCACTTATACATTTATTTTTTTCAATGGTAAATACTACTTCTTTTTGAAATGTTTTCTTTATATGGCTTCAGTCTCAGCACATTCTCCAAGTTTTCTTCCTCTTACTTGATCCATTGCTTCTTTGTCTTATTTGCTGTGCCCATATCCCCTTTCTAAACTTTAAACATTTAAGATTCTCAGAGCTTACCTGTCCTTACCTAGAGTGATCTCATTTAGCTTCAAGTCTTTTTGGCCAACCCAATACTATGTACTGATAACCTCCAAATTTATTTCTACTTTAAGGCAAATATATGCTCTCTAAATATGTATTTTCAGATGTCTATTTGACACCTTTCTTAGAAAGCTAATTGGAGTCTCAATATGTTCAAAGGTAACTCTTGGTATTATGCCTCAAGAAAATCTTTCCCTCTTCTAGATGTCCCCACTTAAGTTCACTGTACCTAACTGATTCATTTGCTCCTGCTAATATCCTGAGATTTGTCCTTAACTCCTCCTTTTCCTTCACTCCATAAATTCAATCCATCAGTAAGGTTTAGTCACATTATGTGACAGGTCCCTCTCATCTTTACTGCTATCACTGTACTGGCCCAGGCCATCATCACTGCACTAGCCCCTAACTGTTCATCCTGCTTTTAGTCTTGTTGTTAACAGCCTTTTCTACACACAGTGACTAAAGTTTTTTCATATGCACATCAGATCCCATCATTTTCCTGCTCAATACATTTCAGTAGCTTCTTCTCACGTTTAGTACACAGTCTAAACTCCTTTTCCAGCCTTACAAAACCTTATGTGAACTGTCCCTTATTTGCCCTGGTAACCTTATCTCTACTGCTCTTCTCTTTCAGTATCCCTTAGTGCTTTAGCTATTTGCTATTCCTCTAGATATCATCACAGCCAGTCCCTCTGTATCTTTCAAAGTTCTACTCAAATGTTGATTCATCCAAAGACCTTTCCTCACCAACCTGCTTGAAATGGAACAGCTCTGTTTCAATTTCTTTCACTCTGTCTCTAATTCTGCTTTACCATCTATATAACACTTACTCTCTGAAATCAGTTTGTTTATTTGTTCCTCTTCTCATCCAATGAAAATCCTAAGAAGCAGGATTCTTATTTATCTTACTCAACATTGTATCCTAAATGCATACAAGGGTGTTTATAGCAGATTAATAATTCAATAACTACCTGTTTAATAATAATTGAATGAATTGGTCTGGGTGATGATGCCAGTTATTTAGATTCCTATTTCAGGATTGTTTCTGAGACCACTCCAGGATCATTCAGCTTCAGGCAGCAGTTCCTTTTTCCTTCTCTATGGTTCTTTCAGTTTCCAGCCAAGGCTAAAGATGAGGTCTGAGGAAATTGCCCGGTTCACTGTGCTATAGGGGGGACCCTGCTTACCTATCAGAAGAGAATTGACTGCATCTTTAAATACATCTATTTAGTTCATGTTGATGTTAGTAGTAACTTATTCTCCTCTTCAGTTAAAGGATACTTTCAGGTTTGGCAACAATTCTAGCTGCTAATGACTGACCCAAGGCTACTTGGGTCCACAGAAGTGAGGACACAGAGCTCCTCTAATCTGAGGTTCAACAACATTAAGGGAAATCAGCAACAATGCTTTCTTCTTTATTTCTAGTAATTACTTCCCTTCTGCCCAGCCCATATTCAGTGTCATCACGTAATTGGAGAATATATTAAAGCTTGTCGTAGACTTATATATAACTTGTCCATGATATAAAAACTGATAGAAACAGATTCACCTCCAAATGCTAGAAATTGAGTCAAGCTTCACCATGTGATATAGTAATTTCTTTTTTTACTAAAAAATATTTATCTGTGTGAGGTAGGAATTAGCTTTTCTTTTTCTTTTTTGTACCCATGAGGAGACTGAGACTTAATGAAGTTATAAAGTGTTCTTTTGCTAGTGACAGCAGAGCCGTGATTATAACTAAGAACCTTTTGATTCCAAACCCAGGATATTTCCCAAAGGGGCTTTTCCCTTGTCTGCAAGAGAAGTCCTCATATACCTTATCAAATATTATTGACCTGCTCAATTGTTTATATCTGATCCATTCCTTATAGACGAAGGGCCAGAACTGAATTGAGCCGCGTTTCCAAGCATCATGTCAAGAAGTATAGCTATAGGAAAGGGAAGGTTTGATCTGACATAGGGATAGAAGAACTAGATTCTTAAAAATAGTTATATAGTGGGAAGAAGAGAGAACAGTTTGGGCTTCCATGTTTGGAAGAATTCAAAATCAGGACAGTGGCAGTGTCAGAGGGCAAAACTAAGTCAAATGCTTTCTAAATTAGTTTCTTTCCTCCCTGGGAATTAGGGAATTAAAAAAAGTTAGAGCTACTGGTTTATAATTAACTATATCAAATTTTTTTACATGATTATACATTGGTTGAATTTTTATATAGTTTATTATCCAATCTTGAACCATTTTGAAAGTGAAAGGAACAAGGGCAAATGTGAAGTCACATGAGATGCTCGGGCTGTGAACTGATAATAGCTGAAAACTACGTGAACCAATTCTTCCTTTGTTTTTTGAAACTTTCCATAGTAAAAATTAAAAGTTTTTGATAATATTTTCAAGTGTTGGGATGAAATTATATAACATAGAAATATGCATATTACTCTTTTAAGTATTAATGTATGCTTTTATTATTTAAGCACTATATTCAAACCACACATATGTTGTCTTAGAGGTAGTTTGAGAAAATAAATCCAAATAACACACACTTATATGATAGCACTCATACCTTGAAAATATTGAAACTGCCAGATTTATTACTTAATACCAATGTCATTGGACATAATCCTGATGTGACCTATAAAAGGGAGTGATATGTCTGTTTCTCACAGTGATTCAAGTAGGTAATTAGCTGAAAATCTGGATATTTTGGTATAATCCATATTCAAACCGAGTGAAAAGTTCAAAAGAGTAGGCAATAAAGGGACAAATTATGAATCAGCACCAAACCTTATTACAATTATATTTGTATGAAAAGGAGTAGAGCAGATGTATTTCTTCTTGGAGTAGTGAATGAATATCAGCTGCTATAGAAAACCTTAACGTTTTATTATTTGAATTTTGGATACTTCTATAAGTAGACTCTTCTAAGCCTGATGAAAAAATTTACCAAGTGGAAATCGGAGTTTATTCCCTGATATGCTCAGAGACCTCTGATTAATTACCTTTTCCAGCCATTTCACTTAGGGCCCCTCGGCTTGGACTCAATATTGCTCATCATTATATTTTGTTCAGATACCTCATACAGTGGCTGGAATGGAATGTTTGCTCAGCAATTGTTTATTGAATATCTGGTGAGCATTTTTTCACTCTCTTAGGATTCACTTCTGTACTATATTTCTTGATGGGAAGTGATTGGATAAATTAAGGTGCTACTAGCTGATAATTTCAGGTATCAACTTTTTTAGTGCAACTCATCTCATGCAAAGAATGACCACTTGAATTGGAATTTGGCTAGTTGAGAGAAAATTTGGAGAGAGACTTTAGGAAATTTCCAGAAAACTTTTAATAAGATTATATAGATAACAGTCGAAATAGCATTCTTAAGTTTAAGAATAAACTCTGGTAAATAATGGCGTTGTTCTCTTGTATTACCTATAAAATAAAGAGGTGGACCTATTCTGGGTAAAGCTAATTCAGTTGCATACATATAAAATTATATATATATTATAGTCATAAGACTTCCCACTGCTCTACATGGGGTGGATATCCCTAAGAATTATAAAAGTTAGCTAGCTGAGACAGTTTTTTGAATATGTTTTCCTCTCAGTGGGTTAAATAATTGTTTTCTTGAAAACAGCATACACTGTATTTATACAGCAATTGAGGTATACATTGCCTGTGGTTTTATTAAGCATTAAATAGGAAAGATAGTTTTAGTTTGATTCACCAAAAAATTGCTTCAGAAACATTAACCAAAGACACTGCATTTCTCTACTTTTATTTCCCTAGGCAATGAACTTGTGGGCAGCACAAAGTAAGATGAATGACAGAGCCATAGAATATAGCTAAGGTAAGAATTACATAATTGCAATTCACACAGATAACATTTTCCTGAACTGCCATTATCTCCCTCAGTTGATACCCACCATTTCTGAATTTACCTACAGTTTTATCTACTGATGAGTTATGATCAAATTCAGAAAAATGTATGGTTGAGACTTGAAAGGATATTAAAAAAAGAATCAGTCTTGCTTTGATTTGCAATTCTACTATATAAAGTCCATAATTCAAAAGATCTCTTTCCCTGTACTTTCTACCACTCCATAGATAAATAAAGGTTAGTTTGGATGAAATTGTTTTAATTGCCCAAAATTCCTTCAGGGTATGTGACTAATACCAAGGCTTGGAGTCATGATACCTGGGATAAGACTCTGGATGTCACTTACATTGTGCAGGTTGCAACTCCCTGAACCATAGTTCATCTAAGAGGGCAGTTGAGATTTTGACCACCTGCTGTGTTACAGAGTGATAGGAAAATCACAGGAGAAAAGCCTGGGATGGGGGTAAAATGTGCTAATTTTGCCAAGCAAATTCCCAGGTAAACCACAAAGAGAAAGAGATTCTGAGTCATTGAAACCTCTTTGTCCACAGTTTGGATCTTTATAATGTTCTCAAGGTCATTTTCTTTGATTGAGTAAATGTAGCCTAATTAGAAAAATGGGCATTTTATCAGTCTCTTAGGATTAACTTCACTGCTGTTTTTTGATGGGAAGTGTATTTCTGTGGGATTTAGATGTTTTCAGAGTTAACTCTTATGTAACTTTGCGAAAAGCAGGGAAATTATTGTTTTCCCGTATTATAGTTATGAGGAAACTGAAGCTCAGAGATGTTAAGTGGTTTGTCCAGTAATTGACATCTAAAAATGTCAAAACGCTTTCATTTCACTCATTTACTTATCCATTCATTTAATACTTAAATATTTACGTAACACGTTCTTTGTTCCAGGCTGTATATGAAACATTGTGTGTATAATAATGAACAAGGTGGGGGACAGACAATAAATCTAATCAGGGAAATAAACACAAAATTTATAACGTGACAGCTGTAATGAATGATAGAATAATAGATGAAGAACTTTCTAAATAAGTGACTTTTAGGCAGGTATTAGAAATATACAACAAGAGAGGATGGAGCATATATTCCAGGCATACAGAACAACCTTTGTGAAGGCTTCTGATCTGATCTTTATTGCAGCTCACTGCCATAATTAGAATGCTGTGTGTGGGAGGGTTGTGGGTGGGTTAATGCCTCTAGTACAGGTCATGCCTTCTCAAAACTCCACTGTCTAGCAATATCTTGGGTACAGTTTATCTGTGAATATAAAATGGGACGTATAGGAAAGGGAGACAAGAGAAATATAGTTGGTACCATTTCATGGTTAGAGAACTTAGTCATCAAGGATTTCCTGTCCACTATGCTAGCTCTGTTGACTTTGGCAAGACCCAGTCACCTAGTGTGAAGAGAAAGGGTCAACATCAGCAAAAGTCTACATATACAGGGGCTCGTATGATTCCTTGCAAAATGGAACACTCAGTAAGTACTCTTGAAGGATGATAGCAAGGTGATATCCTGGGGCTTTTCCCAAAGAGCTACATTTTCAAATGGTTTTCTCAAGACTTGTATTCTGCCATTGAGGAGACCTGTAAGAATTTCCTAAAAGCATTGAAAACATGCATAAATCCTTTGAATGTCAATGTCCAACTGCTTGTTTCATTTACATTTAAGTCTGAGGGAAGATAGAGTATTTTAAGCAAAAATGGAAGAAATGGACACATTTAAAAAATCTCGAAAAGAGAGTGCCTCAGTCTCATGACATTCAAATACTCAAATATTTTCACAAGTGATATTCTTATAATTTTAATAAAATATATGTATAAGAAGGCAAAGTCAAATTTTTAATGCTCTTATGGGGATACTGTTTACTATAAAATTTATAATTCAATGTTTTTTATTAAATTTATGGAGATATGCAACCATCACCACAATCCCATTTTAGAACGTTTCCATCACCCCGCAAAATACTCTCATGCCCTTTTACAGTTAACCCCTCTTCTCACCCTCAGCACTAGACAACCACCAATCTGCTTTCTGTTTTTATATTTTTGCCTACAAAGGAAAAACTTACTAAAATAGTTCTGTATGTCTTGTGCCTCATCTCCACTGTGGCTACATGACACTTGCCAAGGATCTGAGGCCTTGTCTTTCCATATCACTCAGAGTGATTCAGGTTTTTAAAACTAGAGTGGGTATGGTAGGCAGAATATGCCCCCTCCTCCAAAGATGTTCACAGCCTACTCTCTAGAACCTGTAAATATGTTATCTTACGTGGCAAGGGGGAATTAAGGTTGTTAATCAGTTGACTTTGAGATCAAAAAATTATTCTGTATTATCTGGATGTGTCCAATATAATCATAAGGGTTCTTAAAGGTAGAAGAGAGAGCACAGTTAATGACAGTGTGATAATGACAAAAAAAGAGTCTACCAGCTATTGTTGGCTTTGAAGATGGAAGGGGGTCCCCTAGAATATGGGGAAAATCAAGGAAGTGGATTCCCACTAGAACTTCTAGAAGGAACACAGCCCTGCTAACATCTTGATTTTAGCTAGGTGAACCCATTTCCAACTTCTAAACTTCTAAACTGTAAGATAAGAAATGCGTGTTGTTTTAAAGCCACCAAGTTTTGGGTAATTTGTTAGAGCTGAGCA
Source organism: Kogia breviceps (assembly GCF_026419965.1). Classification (NCBI taxonomy): domain Eukaryota; kingdom Metazoa; phylum Chordata; class Mammalia; order Artiodactyla; family Physeteridae; genus Kogia; species Kogia breviceps. The sequence continues at coordinate 44,614,970 of NC_081311.1, read as the reverse complement.
AAGCTGTTAATTACATAATGTTAGGGGACTAGAGCAAGTGCCTCTTTTTGGTACAAGTTTTCAGTCTGTCAAATCTAGTTACTGTAAAAGGGACCTGGCTAATTCTAGAGAAAAGGCTTGGCATTTTCTCTGAGTGCTTTTAAGGGAAAATAGAAAAGAGTTACATAGGTTAACAAGTAATTGCTAACCACAAGAACCTTGAACTGGAGTTGGTCCCTCATCTGGAATTTTCTGGCTCTCTGTTTCCCCTCTTCCTCAATATACACACATTTCTTGTCTGACCCACATTTACTCATCTTCAAAGCTCAAGGTTCCAGGAGACTTTCATAGTGAGTGTCATAGGAAGGTAGGTTGCTGGACTTTGTGCATTGAACTGGAAAGGTTTCACTCTTCTTCACCCGCCCTGTGCTCATGAAGTTGTACTTCACAGGCTGCAGTTATGGATCCCCTTCTGTTTCTCTCTAATACTGGGTTCAGATAATGGCAGGCACTGTCAAGAGAACAAGGCATTTGTATTCCCTTCATCTTTATATTATCTCTATATGGTAGTGCAACGTCTGAACATCAATAGTTAGTTAAACTTGAACTGATTTATCTGGAATACAAATTAGACCTCTTGAAGATGGAAGGAAAACAAGCATGCAGATGCAGAATGTTTTCCCAAAGCAATGGAAATACATTAAGTCGCCATCTATCACTCTTACGTGTTTTCACTGGAGATTGTGTACAGTTTTGCATTTTAGTCACACAATATCCTGAAAAAAATCCATATTGTATCAAAAAAATGTGCGTTGTAAAAATGCCATAGAGAAATTATTTCACAGTTTAATCTGGCAAATTATACATAGTCACCACCCTTAGCCTTTCACTGGTTTCTTCAAAACTAAAACAAGATTGATGACCAGTAGTATTTATAATTACTATGAAAGAACTTACAAAATGGAAAATTATAATTACATGCTTAATCTTAATATTTAATGTATTCTTTATTAATAGTTACATGTGTTACTTTGTTTTTTTATGGGGCAATATGATTTTTCCATTGCCTGTAGTAAATGTTCTTATCCTATTGAAATCAATGACTCTGATCTTTACAGTAGAAGTAATTAAAAATACCCTGAATATTTGTATATCTCTTGAAGGCAACTAGCTCAGTGGAGGACAATCTTTGGAAACTGAAACAAGGTTTTGTTTTTGGTGGGTTTTTTGGTTTTTTGAGGGCTTCAGTTAAGATTTACCTAAGAAGTGATAAACACCGTACTTCTTTAAAAGTGCAACATTATAATAGCAGTATTCTCTTCCACTGTGCTCTATTTCCTCTGCTCTGCTCTTTTCTCTCTCCCCCTCTTTCCCCTTTCTTCTTCTCTTCTCCCTTCCCAATTCTCCCTCCCCCTTTCCTCTCCCTCTTGATCTCCATATCCATCTCCCTCTCTTCCTTTTTCCTAGCTGTTCCTTCTTGCAGTACTTTTTCTTCATAGAGCTATTTCACCTTGAAACTTCGATGTTGCTAATGAACTTTTGAGACATCTCTTTGAAAACCATTAGAAAGGTTCAACTGCAATCGTATATATATTCTTCATTAAGAGAATGTTACATTGTTATTATAAATTTTCAACTGATTGTAATTTGCTTATTGTCAGGCTAGTAACTACTTTTCTCACTGTGAGTTTTAATCACTCATACATGTTTTATAATTTGGAATAACTAAACATAGAAAATCATTGAGCAAAGCATGTTATGGGTTGTCATACCAGGATTTTGTTACGACTCTAAAGATGAAAGTACTTGACAGATGCTGATTTATTTAAAAACTGGAGTTTCAGTACAGCTTGAGTTTTGTGTATGTGTATGCCTGTTATTTTGGTTTTAAAGAATGCCTTATGGGGATTACACTGATCTAAGACATTTATTTATCATTTATTTATTATTTATATCATTTACCTCTCTTAGCTTGCTATGAAGTTCTGCTTAATATTTAAAATAAGTGCTTACTACATGGTGAGTCTAGTAGTCACTCAGCAAACCCAGGGTTGTAGAGATTTAAATTAGTTTCTTAATGACTCGCAGGGAATTATTCATCTGATTTTCTTATTTAGACTATGTAGTCTTCAGGTTTCTCGTCTCCATCTTTAGTCAGGAGACTTTTTATCTTTCCAGTGCTTCAGTGGAAAAAACAATCAAAAGACAGAGTAAAATATCACAGTTCATCCTCATTGCCTACCTATGTTTTGTAAAGTTGCATTTAACATATTATTTGTGTATACTCATGTTTTTATTCAACTTTATTGAGACAAAATTTTCATAAAATAAATGATTATAAGTATGCAATTTAATGAGTTTTGACAAATATAAACAGACTTGCAAAACCACCACCAAAATTAGGATAGAGAATATTTTCATCATCTCAAAATATTTCCTCATGTTTCTTTTGCAGTCACTTTCCCACAGCCACTGCCTCAGGTAACCACTGATCTGCTTTTATTACTTAGATTACCTCTGCCTAATCTAGAATCTCATAGTAATGAAATCAGTATATGTCAGTGTATACTCCTGGTTCATGTAGTTGTATATATCAGTATAAATTATTCTTTTAAATTTATAAATATCATTCCATTGCATGAATATAGTTTGTTGATTCACCTGTGGAAGAAAATTTGAGTTCCTTCCAAACTGGAACTACTACAATTAAAATTGCTATACACATTCTTGTAGAAGTTCTTATGTGGGCATATATTTTTATTTCTCTTGTGTAAATGCCTACATATATAACGAATGGTTTATATAGTAAGGGACTGTGTAACTTCACAAAAAACTGAGGAATCATTTCCAAAGAAGTCATACCATTTTATACTCCCACCTACAATGCAGGAGATTGCTGGGAGCTTCACACCACGGAAACATGGTTTGTCTTTCTAATTCTAGCTACCCTAGTGGTTTATAGTGATATCTCATGGTTTTAATTCACATTTCCTTGATGATTGATATTATTGAGCTTATTTTTATGTTCCAATTGTTTGTTTAAATATCTCTTTTTTGAAGTGCCTGCTCTTACCTTGTATTAACAGATATAAAGATATGCATATTTTCTATTTCATCTTTTATCATTTTGGTTACATTGTTTTTCAAGAACGTTGTCAGTTTTATCTAAATTGTTTAATTTGCTGGTATAAACATGTTCATAGTAATCCCTTTATCCCTTTAGTGTTTTAAGGATATATAGTGATTTTTCATTTTTGATATTATTATTTTATGTTTTTCTCTTTTTAAATTTTCATGGCTACTACTTTTAGGAGTTTATCAATTTTATTTGTATTTCTACAGAACCTTTTTATTAGTATTTCTACAGAACCTGTTTATTTATTTTTTCTAGGCTTGTGTTGTACTTCATTGATTTATTCTCTTCATTATTTGCTATGTGCTGCTTTCCTTGGTTTGATTTGCTCTTCTTTAACTAGGCACATAATGAGAAATTTTAGATTATTATTGAATTTTTCCTTCTTTTCTGTTATAAGTACTTAATGCAATAAATTTCTCTACAGATTGCATCAGCTATATCCCATACATTTTGGTATGTTGTGTTTTATCTTTAATTTTCTTTCACTTCAAAGTAGTTCCACACTTTTTTTCCCTTATTTTTCTTTGACTCATGGTATTTGCAAGCACTGCTCAATTGCCAAATATGTGTTTCTTTGTTTCTGATATTTTTTCATTTTGATTCGTAACTTAACTCCAAGTGCTCAGAGATAAGACTGTATTTTAAAAATTCTTTGAAATTTGTTGAAACTTTCTTTATGCCTTGGACTATAACTTATTTTGCACATGGTTCCACTTTAAAAATGTGCGTTCAACAATTACTGGTATAGTGTTCTAGAAATATCAACTAGGTTAATTTGTTTGATGGTGTTATTAAAATATTCTCTGTTACTTATTTTTGTCTAATTGTTTCATCAACTCCCAAGAACGGATCATTAAATTTGCTAAGTATGATTGTGGATTTGTTCATTTCTTCCTTCATTCCTATTAATTTTTACTGTGTTATTAGCTGTGTTCACAACAAGGATTGTCACATCTTATTGATAATTTGCTGCTTGATTTCACTTTGAAATGACCTTTTTATATCTTGTAATGTTCTTTTTTTGTGAAATATTGATATTAATATAGGCCAGCTTACCTTCTATTAGTGTTTCCCTGGAATGTCTTTTCTAAATCTTTTAGTTTCCATTATTTGTAAAGTATTCCATTATTTCACCTATCTGGTTTTATATTTAAGGTGCTTTTTTACTTGTAAACAACATATTGACATAGTTTAGTCTTATTGTTTTAATTCAGTCTGTCGATATCTGCCTTTTAGTTGTAGTTTTTACTATATAAAATGTAATATAATTATTGATATGTTTGGTTTAAGTCTACCATCTTGCTATTTGTTTTGTTTGTCCTATAAATCCATTTAACCTCCTTTCCCTTGTTATTGTTTCATACATTCCCTTGCTATTGTTGTTATACATTTTACTTAAATGTTATAGGCATGATAACACATTATTAAAACTTTTGCTTTAAACAAATGATTGTTTTTATAGTATTTAAGAAAGCAAAACAGTCATTTATATTTAACTATTTACCGTTTCATCATTTCTTCAAGATATGAATTTCCATCTGATATTATTTCCCTTTTACTTGTAGATCTTCATTTCATATTACTGATGGTATGATTCTGCTGGAAAAAAATTTTTTTCCCAGTTTTATCTTACTCAGGAGTTTCTGAAATCTCTGTTTAGATTTTTCAACCTTTCAGTTTCTTACTCATTTAATCACACTCTTGCATTACTCAGTTAAGAATTCTGCCAAAGAATTTGAGGGAAATTTCTATGCAAATACTGAGGCTTACCCACTATGGTTCCCTTTACTGGGGGTGTTCCTATTCATTTTCCAGCTGTCTGGTAGACCAGTATTCTGACCTCTAACTCTTTAGATGAATAAGACTGCTGCTGTCTGCAGATAAATGCAAATACTCTCCAGGGCAACTTTTTCTTTTTTTCCACCCCAGTGGCTATCCCTTTTAACTCTGGGGCCAATGGGATGAGGCTTGAATCCCAACTCTGACACCTGCCTGTTAGTTGGGCTATTTTAGGCAAGTCACTTAACACTTCTGAATCTTACTCTCTTTTGTAAAATGAAGAAAATGGGATCTTCCAGGATGAATTGATTTTAGGATTCAAGATTGTTAGATATGTTTGCATATATTTACGTATCTCCCCTAGGAGCATTGGTTTAGTATTTATTAATTCAGTGTTCATAGTGACTTTATAGAACATTTCTACCAGGAATATCAATAATTGAATGCATACCTAGAATGTATACTGGTTATTGACAGGATATTAAAATTATATAAACAAAGCTGCCATTAACAAAAGAAGAAATCTGTTGATGCTTCTTATTTTTAAGGACACTTCCTGGTAGGAACACATGTTTTCCTATACATCTTATAGCCTGGTACATAATAACATCATTACACCTAACTGTGAGTGATACTTGAAAATATTGTCTTTTAGCTCAACAAAAAATAGCCTATTTGTTTTCATAGGGAAAAATAGGAGATAGGTGAATTAGAAGCATCTGAGGGTCTATGCCATATAGGCAGTGATAAGAATAATTCAACAGAAATAAAAGATGCAGAACTTACCCTTATAGAAGAACACAAATCTAATTGAGAAACAAAGACTTTAAGGTGGAGATCAATGAGAACATTTAAAATATAACCTAATGATATGGCTTTTAAGAAGCAAAGAAACAAGAAAAGGGGTAGCCCAGCTGCAATGAGAATGTAGAAATAGGTACTGAATGAATATTTATTGAGTATGTGAAAGAATAAATGTGTAATTAAATATTCAATTCAAGGAATAATCAAAATATCACTGCTAAGAGAAAGAGTATTTAGCACTCTTTTCTTTTCTACAATTGATATCATAATATCAACTTAATGTTACCTAATTCTTTGACAAAGCAGGGAAACATTGGATGTCTTGATATGCAATCTTCATGTAATATCCTGTATCCTAAAACAAATGAAAACCTTAAAAGTTTATCTTATCCTTTTATTTTAGCCTGATAATCAGTTGTCACCATTTTATAATGAGGCTTGTTAAGTATTTTATCTATGGGAAATCTCTTCATAAGTCATAACTCAGAATCTAGAGACAGGACTGATTTCTTTCAGGGAGTAACTTTTCCATTTTATTGTTTATAACTACTAATACTTAGTGTTAATACTTTTGATGATTCAGGTAATAATTTATGTATGAAAAGCATTTTTTGTTAAGTTTGTGCCCCATCCTTTCTCAAAAGGGATAAAGGTGAAGTGTTTCAAGTATTTCCGGGAATTCTCAGCCATAAATTAGTATGAAATGTCCCAAGTGCAGATACCTTCCTTTCCCCCCAGTAATATTCCTCTTAACAAGGCTTACAGATACGGCATCTCCAGAAACAAGGCCAACTTTCATGTGGGAAGATAAAAAAGTCACATTAAAAATCGAACAATGAATCTTAGTGGTGTGTCTGTAAGAGAGGAAACTCACTAGTGGCCTAATAGGCGGCACACAGTGTAAAAGCTTCAAGGGAAAAACATGTTAAAGGCTGGATCCAAACTTAATAGACCGTTTCTTTTTGTTTCTCTGTCTATTCTTTTAGGAAGAGAAGGAAACAATAGGTCTTCTAATGGGTGAAGAGCAACTTGTAGAGGTAGCGCAATGATATACTGCATCTCGTGTTTTTATTTTTGAGAATATTCCCATTTGCTTATGAACTCTGCATAGTTAGGTCATTTACAGTGTTCCTTTGTGCAGATGACATAAAAAAAGGAAGAGGACTAATGATGATAGCCTTAATTGAAGTACCAAGAATTGGTTTATTGCCAGAGCATTGAAACAATTTAATAGGGACAGTTTCTTTTAAGTACAGAGAACAAAAATGCTTTTGCAAGACGGTGAAAATTAGAGGCTCTGATCAATCTATTTGAGATAGTATTGCTAGAGGGCAAACTTAGCAAACAGCTTCGTACCATATGGCTGAGAGTTCTACCTCAGATCTGCTAGAGTATTCAAGTGTGTTTCTCAGGCATTCTCTATGTGTCATTCTGAATTTACAAAGGGGAAGCTCTGTCAGTGTGGCAGAAAAATTAAGAATAATGGACTTGTAAGTTGGTAGAACCTAAAGTACTTTCTTTTAGAGGTCACTGAACCATTTTCTCTCATTTTAACTTGATGAAACTTCATCCTGTGGAGATGAAGAAGGTGAATCAGGTCATCCACAATCATGTGGCCAGGTGAAAGCAGATTCAGGACTAGGTATCCTTATCTTGACCAATTCAGACCTGAATCTCTGGCAAGGTGTTTTATTTTTAAAATGCCAATTAAAATCTATTCAAATGAAGAAGGCACTGACAAGATCAAGGGTGTTGTTAGAAGCATTGCCCTCCCATTACTTAGTAGCAAATTTTGATTGGGCTAGAAATAGATGGTTTTCTTCTTTGTTGTTTGAATTTCAAAATACTTTGTCCATGTGTGTGCCCATGCACACATGTGCATTCCCTTTGCTCTTTTCAGCTTACTACCTTCCTTATTGGCTTTCTGGTAACCAAGGAATCTACATCTAAGGCGGGCTTAGAGCTAGAATGTGATTATATGCAAAATAATATGGATAATCAAGAATAATTAAAATTATGGAACCAATTGGAGTTTCTCTTTGACTTTGCCACTTAAGCCTTCAGATTCTAACTTAGAACTGACTTTTATTAGTCTTTAAAATCCCATAAACCTGAGTAGCACCTTTCTGATCTATCTTTGCTGCTACCATTCCAAGCTCTGCACTGCCTCCCGACACTGTTTCCATTTTAATTTAAAAAATTATTATTATTATTGGTTAATGTTATATTCTAATTTATATATATAAATGTGTATAATATATATAAGTATATGTTCATTTAATTACATTTTATTAGAATCTGCCCAAATATTTTGTTGAACAATGCATAAAATATATGTAGCTATCAAGAATGTGAATTTCTTAAGTGCAAGGTAAAAAAAAATTTTATCTCTGTATTTCAAGCATCTAAATTGACTGACAAATAGAGGATGTTCAGTAGGTATCTAGATAGACCTTTGTATTTGCATATGATTTTCATGCCATCTTTTTTATTGGTATGCATTAAAATATAGATAGACTCATCAAGGATCCTTTGTAAACTATATATTTTTAACATGTGGTATCAGTTTCAAATATTGGGAAGCACATAATTACATTAGTAAATAGTTTAACTAGTTCTCATGGACTTTAATATAGATGCATTTTTTTCCCCCAGGGATGAAAATATTCTCACCCCGTTTCTTGATTCATTTTGGAATAACTGCATTCACTTTGTAAACCTAAAGTGTTGCTTTGGAGAGAGATCATAGTAAATGTGTTAATCATCTAGTTTTAAAATTTGTAATTTAAAACATGCTTTGTTTTCCTTATAATTGCTGTTCCAGGGGAAGTAAATGCCACACATGAATGCACATTCACATACATGCATATAGACACACACTTGTATTCTCTTTTGCACAACTGAGTATTTTATTCAATGTTTTGGTAAAGCAAAGGGATGAGCAAAGTAGAGAAGAATTGTTAATGAAAATTATGCCACCCCATGCTAATACAAATGGTTAGATATTTTGTTTTGATGTCCTTTTGTGTTTCATCTTTCTAGACAGGGCAATATGATAAAGCATTCTATTTTTCTATAAATTTAACTATAAAACTAAATCCCAGCCCCAGTGACCCAAAAAAGGCAATATAATGGTGGTAGAAGAATAAAAATTCAAATAGTCAATAACTAAATAAAAAAGAATGCTATTTCTAGCAGTATGATTAGATAATGGTAGGTAATAGGTAACTCAAATTGACAAAGTATAGATTTAAAAATCATTATAAAGTACTATTTTTACCCTGGTAATTCAATAGAGATTATGACACACAAGTGGAATCATTAATCTTAGGTTATTCATATGTATATGAATTATACAAACTGAGTTTATTCCCTTCACCTGGATGGGTTGTACCCACATATTTATGCCAATTGCCATGGGATTCCTTGTAATACAAATAGCATAATGTGAAAAAACATGAACTGTTTTTGTTCTTGTATAATTGATACATTGCTAATGCCAAATGTATTGCACAGTAAGTACTTAGGTAGAGTGCTTATCAATTTACAGCCAACATTTCACTGGATCTTTACAATAATTCTGTGAAATGGATAAAATAATTATCACTGTTTTACAGAGGAAAAATACTTTAGAGAATTTAAATAAACTGCCAAAATCCCACTGTTAGCAGTAGGGTCAATCAGAATCTCTGCATTGTGTGTTCAGTGCCCAAAGACAGGACATAACTTGCACAACTGTATAGAAATTTATTCCATAAGATGCTGGAATTTGGAAACTCCGGGTGCAAAGAAAATAAATTCCATTAGATGCTAAGATTTTGTATTCCTGATAGAGTCAAGTCTGAGTTGGCTAATTAAAATTTGGAATTTCAGCTGACCCGAATGCAGCAGAAATAGAGAAAACAAATGTGGCAGAAAGCCTGGGGAAATAAAAAAATCTCTAGGTAGAAAATCTTGGATCTCAGTTTAGAAGTTGCTTTGTTGATTATGTTCCTCCTGAATCCTCAGTGTCTGGATGAGTACCTTTTAGTGCTTTCATAAGAGGCAGTATTTTTCTACCAAAGCCTACATCACTCTACGTGGAAGTGCCTGCATATGTGTGTCACCTTCAGTTTACTATAGTTTCTGTAAAGACAGGGACCCATTCAGGCTTTATTCCCAGAGCCTAGAGAAAGAGAGAATTTGACTATAGAGAAAGACAATGACATGTCAAAGACCATGGATAAATATTTCTGAACTTTGATTTGTAATGATTTCGTGAACTAGAAAGAAATATCACCTCACATAGTAACAAAATGAACTCCATATTTTAATGTACCCCCTTTTTCTTTTTAGTTTTTATTTAATGAAAAGCATTTTAAAGTAATTAATTTGGGGAGGGGTAAAGTAACATTTTTAATGTAAGACACTAGTGAGTCTTTGGGACACATCACTGAATTTAATTCTCTATTTATAAAATATCTTAAATGATTCTGTTTCTGAAACGTCTTCCAGGTTTGATAAAAGCAACCAAAATAGGGATAATGTATTGTTAAGACTATTTGGGAAAGAATTTCTTGCTAGAAAAAAAATGGGTTCTTATTTCCATTTCACAAAACACTAAAATGAAATTAAAGTTATTTAAAAAGGTTTAAGATCACAATGAAAAAGAAAACAGGAAAGGAGACAATAACAGAAGAGAGAGGAGCTGGCAACTCAAAGATGGAAAATAAAGAGCAGTAGTAGCAGGCTTACCAGGCTAGAGAACACCAAAAACTAAGTGCCTGAATTAGGGCAAAACAGGAAGAAGCTAGCTTGTTTATGAAGAAAAATAGAAACTTAGGAATTCGAAGCACTATGCAAATTTGAAGGATGTTAGAACCCTAGTCTTCAGAAATCACCAGCCCCGGTAGCCAGGTAACTTCTCTTCCCAATTCTAGCAAAACATGTAGGGCTTACTTTTAGGAGACATTCTGGCCTCAGTGACATCAATATCAGCTGAGGTTCTAAATGAGGAACCAACCCACAATTAAGAGAACCATGTCAAAGTCAACAGCATTATTTGGGAACTTGTTAAAAAATGAAATTTACTTAGTCCTCCCCAAGACTTACTCAGAAACTCTGAGGGTAGATGCCAGCAACTTGGGTTTTAACAAACCTTCCATATGATTCCAGAGTACTCTAAAGTTTGAGAATCACTAATTCAGAGCACACCATCACTAGTTTAGCTCAAATTCTGCAAAAAGTCACATTGTACCAGTAAAAGAGGGGGATGTTGTCACGTTTATTTTAAAAAGCCTTGTCCTCAGTGAATGGAGAAAAATACCATGTCTATTTTATAATGTTTGCATGTTTGTTTATTCTTCTGTGATAAATACAAAAGGATTCCTGACAGCTAGAGCAGATGACATTTATTAATAGATTTTATTTTATTTAGAGGTGCTTGAGAAAACGTTTAGGGGAGATGAATATATTTATTATTTTGGTGGGGGTAATGGTTTCAAGGCTGTATACATAATGTGAACCTCACCAAATTGTACATTTTAAATATGTACACTTTTTGTATGTCAGTTATAACTCAATAAAGATATTTGAAAAGGTGAGGTGGGGTTTCTTCTTTATTAAGGCTGAATAATATTCCATTGTATGCATATGACAAATTTTCTTTAACATTCATATATTAACAGACATTTATGTTGCTTCCACATCTTGGCTATTGAGAATAATGTGCAGTCAACATGGGAGTACAGATATTTCTTCAGGATTCTCATTTCAGTTCTTTTGGATAAATACCTAGAAGTAGGACTTCTGAATCCTATGGTAGACTCTATTCTTTTTTTTTTTTTTTTTTTCAGTATGCGGGCCTCTCACTGTTGTGGCCTCTCCCGTTGCGGAGCACAGGCTCCGGACGCGCAGGCCTAGCGGCCATGGCTCACGGGCTTAGGTGCTCCACGGCATGTGGGATCTTCCCGGACCAGGGCACGAACCCGTGTCTCCTGCATCGGCAGGCGGATTCTCAACCACTGCGCCACCAGGGAAGCCCTAGACTCTATTCTTAACCTTTAAAGAAACCTATATACTGATTTCCATAGCAGATGTACCATTTTACATTTCCACTAACAGCACAAAGGTTTTACATTTCCACTAACAGCACAAAGTTTTCCAATTTCTTCACATCCTTGCCAGTAATTGTTAATTTTAAAGTAATTGCTATTCTAAGAGGCATGAGATGATATCTCATTGTGGTTTTGATTTGTATTTGCCTAGTGATTAGTGATGTTAAACATCTTTTCATATACATGTTGACCATTTATATGAACGTTGAGAACACTATGCTAAGGTAAATAAGCCAGTCGCAGAAAGGCAAATGCTACATGTTTCCACTTATATGGTATCTATAAGAGTCAAACCCATAGAAGCAGAAAATAGAGAATGTAAGGTGAAGGAAGAACTACTGAATCACAAAGCAGCATGAATGATTTTAAGAATAATTGTGTTTATAATATTTTTTAAAACTCATGTTCCAGTTATTATGGTTGACTCATGCTTGCATTTGTGTTTACAATAATATCTATTCCACAAGAAGGTGAAGCAATAGTATTGCATTGGATTTTTAGTGGTATAAGTGGAGAGAAATTATGAGAAGATTGTGACATCCCAAGGCAAATAGCAACCTATGCTATAGCTTTTGGTTCCGCATTTACCATGCAAGCATATGTTTGACTTGCTTCTCTCTTTGTCCCTATCAACTTTCAACAGTTAACTGGTTTAAGTATACCAACAGGATGGTAGGTGAAGATTTTTTTTTACCTTGATGATTATGTATCAGTTGAAGACAGAATTCCTGAGTGGTACAATAAGGCATAAATCTTCAAGAAAATAAAAAGCATTTGCAGGCTTATTAAATGAAACACTATTAAAATTCATATTGAAGATGGCTCTTTGAGAAGGTTTTCATTAAGTGTAATGTCTGATTATAGAAGACTAGCAAACTAAGCCTTTAGATAATTTAATACTATTTGCCTAACATTCTTATGGCCATATACTTCTTTATATTAGAAATATTGAAGAGAAAGAATAGGAAAAAACTAACTATAAATCCATCCCGAGCCTTAATGTTTCTATTATGAACCACAATAGCAGTGATTTTGACAAAAAACCATCATCCATCACAGTAAATTAATGGCCTTAATGTGGATTTTATGGGTTTGAATCTAATTGTAAGTGTATTTTGGTTTTATATATGTGAAAGAGTCCTAAGCTTAGGAAATTTTACTTAGAAACAAAACTTAAATCTAGGAAGAGATGTTTAGCCACATTAGTAGCCCACGGTATTAATAATAAAATAACAGTGCAAAAAAGTTGGAAGAACTATAACCAGGTGTGAATTTTAAATTTGTTTAATTTGCAAATTTTAATACACATAATAAATCATTTTGAACATTTCAAGGCAGAAACAAATCAGTTATTTAAAAAATATTTACATTATTACCAGCAAAAATATCAGTATCCCAGTACTTTAAAATAACATGTTTATGGGACTAGGGTATAAAAAAATTAGTATTTCAAGAATCATAACTCTCCTCCATATTTTTTTCCCATTGGTAGTGTTTTTAAAGCAGCTTTATTACTATCTAATTTACATGGAATAAAATGCACCTATTTTAAATGGATAGCTCAATGAGTTTTTTTAATCTTTAGTAGTCTTTATTTTTTTGTCCAGGTTTATTGAGGTGTACTTGACATACAGAACTGATAAGTTTAAAGAGTACAGCATAATGATTTGACTTATGTACATCATGAAGTGATTACCACAGTACGTTTAGTAAACATCCATCATCTTGTATAGATACAAAATTAAAGAAATAGAAAACAAATCTCCTTTGTGAGAACTGTTAGGATTTGCTTTTTTTAAACAACTTTCATATTTAACATACAGCAGTGTTAATTATTTTTATCCTGTTGTACATTACATCCTCAATACTTATTTATCTTATAACTCTTATATCTGGAGGTTTGTACCTTTTGACTGCCTTCATCCAATTTCCCATCCCCCCACCGCCCCACCAATGGTAACCACAAATCTGATCTTTTTTTCTGTGAGCTTGTTTGTTTTTGAAGTATAATTGACTTACAGCAATATGTTAGTTCCTGTTACAAAAATTAGTGTTTCAATATTTCTATACATTTCAAAATGGTCACCAGGATAAGTCTAGTTACCATCTGTCACCATACTAAGATTTTACATAGTTGTGGGCTATATTGCCCACACTGTGCATTTCATATCCATGACTCATTTATTTTAAACTGGAAGTTTGTACATCTTAATCTCACTCACCTACTTCTTTCCTTTCCCCACTCTACCTTCCCTTTTCCCCTTTGGCAATGAATTGTTTGTTCTTTGCATCTGTAGCTGTGTTTCTGTTTGTTCATTTGTTTTGTTTTTCGGATTCCACATGTCAATGAAATAATATAGTATTTGTCTTATTCCACTTAGCGTAAGACCTTCTTGGTCCATTCATGTTATCACAAATGAATGGCAAGATTTCATTCTTTTCTTATGGCTGAGTAATATTCCACTGTGTGTGTGTGCACCTGTGTGTGTATTCTACATCTTCTTTATTCATCTATTGATGAACACTTAGGTTGCTTCAATATATTGGCTATGTAAATAATACACTGAATGATATTGACTTGGATATTAAGCCCTTATCAGTAAGTGGACTTTTTTGTTGTTGTTGATATTTTCCTTCTCTGTGAAAAAGATGTTTAGTTTGATGTTGTCCTAGTTGTTTATTTTTGCTATTATTCCGTTGCATGAGAGGACATTTCCAAAAAATATTGCTAAGACTGATGCCAAAAAACCTACTGCCTATGTTTTCTTATAGAAGTTTTATGATTTCAGGTCTTACATCTAAGTCTTTAATCCACTTTGAATATGTTTTCTGCTCTTCTTCGTGTTTTCCCATCAATAGCCGATCTGTAAACAGTTGTAATTTTGGTGTGCCTGTGGGAGAAGGTGAGCTTAGGGTATTTTTACCCCACCATCTTGGTCACCCCCCCCAGCTCAGTGAGTTTTGCCAAATATGTACTTTCTGGCAACCATCAAAAAACAAACATATACAAATTCTACTCAATACTCTATAATGACCTGTATGGGAATAGAATCTAAAAAAGAGTGGATATGTGTATATGTATAACCAATTCACTTCGCTGTATAGCAGAAACTAACACAACATTGTAAATCAACTATACTCCAATAAAGATTAATTTAAAAAATTAATGAAAAAAAAAAAACCAAAAAACCACAAACATATAGAAACATTTTGACACCCCACCATGTTCCCTTTTCCTCTTCCCGGTCAATCCTATCCTCTAGTTAAACATAGAGATCCTTCCTAAAATGTAAAATATCTTGACCTAAAAATTCCAGCAAAGCACAGCTCTAGCTAACATCAGATAAGGCTCTGTCTCTCATTGTTACATAGTTCACACAAAAGCAGTAAGAGATTTCACTGCTAAATGTTTAACCTCTAGAAAGAGTATTTCTTAATTGTTGTTTTAATGAAACCTCAACAATTAGAAAATTAAATGTATTTTTACAGGTGGTATTGAAAAATATAAGAAAAATTTGAAAGATAATGAAATAATTAAACAAATCTGGATCTCATGTTGACTCCACCAAAGTTTGAGGCTATTAACACAATGGTCCTAGCCATCTGTGAGGTTCATGTGAGAGGACTCAAATGTCTCTATTTCTACAGATATCCTGAAATTGGTGGTAAAATGGATATGAATGCAGGTGCTAATGAGGACCTGGAAGACATGTTTAACTGTGTGTTACAGAAGATATCAATGGGATGAAATCTCTTTAAATTTTACAAATTGAAAAAAAGTGTACTTTTCTTCTTTGCAGGAAAAAAAAATCACTAAAAAAATGCTGTGGGCACAGGAAGTACTGTTTGTTAGGAAAAATCCTCCTCCAGGTTGTAAAATGGAGCAGATGGGAAGTATATTACAGACCCTGGAGGGTATAGAGAAATCCTTCAGGAAGTGTTTTGGGGAGAGTGATATGGAGAGAAGTGAGTCCAAGCCCTGCCACATCATCGAATTGAAACCACAAGGTTTTGAATCCTGAACTAGTACTTTATCTTATCAAGATTCTTTTGAGGAATGTGGCAGACCTGGAACTGTGTTGCTCAGATCTCCCTTCAGGATAGTACTTGCTACCTACCTGTAAGGACCTCTGGTTAGATGATAGCCTGTCTCTGTGAGGTCATTGATTGTTTGCCTCAGCTTTTGAACTAGGTTATGGTCTTCTAGGGTGACATAAAGTCAATGACTGAGCTAGGTGGGATTTTGTTAATAAGCTCCCCTCCAGGCTGACAGTTCATCAGGTCTGAATTGTAGTCTGATGGCAGGCCTGGCCCAATCCTGCTTCCTTTCCCTTTCCCTTTCCCTTAACAGGCGTTACTTCCCAATAAATGATTTGCATTTTATTCCATTTCTGTACCTACTTCCTAGGCATTCCATCTGTTTAAAGGAGCTCAGAAGAGAAATGATTCTCTCTGAAACCGTAGAATGAGGCAAATTCCCTAATTGCCTTAAGACAAAAACAGATCATTCTTTTTTTTTTTTTTTTTACGAGGGCCTCTCACTGTTGTGGCCTCTCCTGTTGCAGAGTGCAGGCTCCAGATGCACAGGCTCAGTGGCCATGGCTCACGGGCCCAGCCGCTCTGCGACATGTGGGATCTTCCCGGACCAGGGCAGGCGGACTCTCAACCACTGCGCCACCAGGGAAGCCCAGGTCATTCTTATAGTATAAAAATTATATATGAAAAGGTCTAGAGTGGGCCTTGAAAACATCCCCTCTGTTATGTATGTACCACCAGAGTCTAGAGTCTAATGCTTAGTGCTGCTAGATTCCTGTGGAATATTTCAGAGTATGATGGGCAAGAAGGAAACCAAGTGTTTGAATACAATCTCCATGAATAATCCTCAATAAATTCAATAAATGCTATTGAGGTCTTAATGTGTTAGCCTATAATTCATCCTTGTTGGCTCAACATCCAGTAATTCTTAAGAAAATTTTTTGAGGCTTTTATTATGTTTTGGATTAAAGTATTCTACCAGATAGTGCAGGTATTATATCTATCTTTATTTCTCTAACTACTAAATTTATATCAATTTCCATGTCTATAAACATGCATTTATATTTTTGCTAGGTTGATAATAATTATTATTATATCATTATGATTCTGAGTCTGATTTCTAAATGAGCAACCTAAACAGAGAGAAATTCATATTAATACATAGTACAAATACATAAAACCTCCAATTTACAATGTAATTTAAATATTGTGGATTTTAAATTCTTGTAGGATTTAAAGTACTTGAGTACTTGACTGGTAGGTGGGTAATGCAATTTGTTTCAAATGTTCACAAAGATATTCACAGCCAAAAAATTTAATAGACCCAATGTGAAGGAATTACTACCACAAATGAGACATTTAATCATACATTTAAATTAATTATAAGGAAGTAATGGTCAGGTACATTGTGTTTTATAATTCCTTATAGCATAAATAAAATCAAGAAAAATTAAGGAATTACAATGTACAGTGTTCATAATAAATGCTTTTATTAAATAGCAAATTTAATATTCTCTTTAGTTAAATAATTAGGGCATTAAGGCTAAATATTAAATGTCATTTTAATACTGTACCAAATGGGTCAGATTTCATTTCTCTTGGTACATCACAAGAAAGATGAAGGAAATGAGTCTTGCCTGATAGGAAATGTATTGCAAAGGCTAAAATTATTTAGCAAGTTTTACTCATGGACTGGAGATTTGAAATTGCTCATTTAAGTAGATATTGGCTATAACCAAAGACTGGAGAAACCTACTCAAATGAAATAATGTACTGTTCACTCTATCACTTTTCTCTTCTTCACGCACATATGTTCCTTGGTACATATTACCTTATATCATAATTTGTATTTGAATATATAATTATATCTTTAAAATTATAGCAGTGCTCCATTTGGGATGAAGAATGTGTCAGCCATCAGGGCTTAGTAAAGTGCCCTCTACTCTTAATGGAAAATAAAAAAGTTTTGGGGTTTGTGATGGTCATAGTTATTTTGATTATTTTTGTATGGCAGAAAGTATTAATAAATTTTAGGTAAAGCCACTTGAACATGATGTAGCTTATGAAAACCATGGAGGAAAAGATCCCATTCTAAATAGCACTGTGCAAATGGTGGCCAGTTTCAGTGACTGGATGTTTATTCACGTCAGTTCCTACTGTAGTTTTTAAGGTACAACATATGACGATTCAATTCTTCAAATATTCTTTATAGGATAATTTAATAGTGTCTGCTATACAGTAATCATTATGCCAGGCTCAGGTGATTAAAAACACAAGTCATCCATTTTTATTGTTCATAAATGAAAGCAGTGTGAAACAATAAATGCTGTAATTAATGTTTGAGACAGAAACTGAAGAGTCAATATAGGAGACATGCAAATGCTATTGCCAGGATGGTAGTAAATGCAACCCAGGATGGCAAGTTTTTAGTGGTGCTAGAGAGCAGCTAGCCCAGGCCTGTAAAAGAGGATGTTCTAGGAGGGGCTTCACTTATAAAGTGGGGGAACTCTAAAAAGGTATCTGGTGTGTTTACTGAGACAACTTTTATAGCGCTGTCACAGAGCTTTGGGGTTGAATTAGAACTGTGTACATTGAAAACCTAACATAGGAAAAATCAGCACATTTTAACTTTTGTAAATATGAAAAGTTGTGTAAAATGGAAAATAAATAGTATAATCTATATGTTGAGATTTCTGAGGGGGCCAAATATATAACACTTCTTTTCCTCACCTGAGTTTGTAACCAAATAAGTGAAAAATGAAATAATTCAGCAGACAGAATTCAAATTATCACCAGATATTGAAATATGCACTTTCATATTGCAGGTTGCTTTTGTGTAGTGAATTCAAGAATTGAACACCCTGGTTCACCTCATCCCAGGCAGCTCTGTATGGAACATACTTCTGCATCTTTTTAAAAAAAATAGACAACTTTTTAGAACAGTTTTAGGTTCACAACAAAACTGAATGGCAGGTACAGAGATTTCCCATATAACCCCTGACTCCTTACATGCATAGGTTCCACGATTATCAACATCCCCCATTAGAGTGGTACATTTGTTACAGTTGATCAACCTACACTGACACGTCATAATCACCTGAAGACCATGGTTTACATTAGTTTTCACTCTTGGTGTTTTATATTCTGTGGGTTTAGACAAATGCATGATGACATATATCTCCCATAACTGCATTATACAGAGCAGTTTTACTGTTCTAAAAATCCTCTGTGCTCTGCTCATTCACACCCTGCAATATTTTCATAAAAGGTTAAACTTAAACTTACCATAAAACTCAGCAATTTCACTTTTGGAATCTATCCAAGAAAAATGAAAATGTGTCTAAACAATGACATATATGTTAATGCTCATAAATAGTAGTATTCAGAATGGTCATAAACTAGAAACAAACCAAACGTCCATAAATGGTGAATGGATAAGCAAAATATGGACTATCTACCTCACAATGGAATACTGTTGACCAATCAGTAGTCTGCTCTTATATGCTACAACATAGATGATCCACAAAAACATTTTGTTAGGTGAGAGCAGCTTTTGTTGGACAGTTTTCCATGGGACCCTCATGTTTATGAATGTCTGGCAAGTGAGATGCTGGTTATTCTTTGTTCCAAACTATTGGAAACAAGATGGGGAAAGAAAGAATACCTAAATTCCATAGGGTATGTTTCTAGAAAAGCTCTTTAAGTGATGTGACAATTGAACTAAATAAGGAAGATGATTATGTATTTTGAGCAGGGAGTTTGAGATGTCAGGAGTCATAAAATCACATTAAAAGCATCAAAATCATGGCGGGTGTGTGCGTGTGTGGTGCAAGCAGTGCCCTTAATCTCTACATAGAGGGAGCAAGGGAGAAATTTGGGAAATAAGGCTAAAGGAAATATTTCGTTGTTGGGCATCCAGGAGAAGTGGTCAGCTCAGAATCAAGATTGGTGGGCTCTTTGGAGAAGGAAAATTAACCTTCTTTCTGGGTCTGAGGTCTGTTTGTCTTGGACCTAGAAGCTGGGATCTTCTAGAGTGAATATAGAGACTGGCAGTAATCTAACCAGGCAAAAGCAGCCAGGAGCTATGCCAGCATCTCACCTATTTAGGTCTAGAATTATATGGGGAGTTTGAGTTATGCTTCATTGATTTCATCATCTTCATTGTTGTAAATCTTCAGTTCAAAATAAAAAAGTACTTCTATATAACAAAATAGTAACAAATTAAGTAAAAATATAAACTAAGTTAAAAGGCAAATGACAAACTGAAGAACTGTTTTCAGGATACATTCAACAAGTCTAATTTTCTTAGTATATAAGAAGAAAAATATAGACAAACAAGGAAAAATGAATAAAATACCTGAAAGTGCATTATATGCATACAGAACTAAAATAAATGGCTAATAATCATATAAAATAATTCTCAACCTAAGTTAGAAAACTGTAAATTAACAATTAAAAGTTACGATTTTCTCCTGTAAAATGAGCAAAGCTGGAAATTTGGGAAATTTTAAGAAAACAAACTCACTTTTGAAAGAGTGTAAATTCGTGTAAACTTTTGGAAGCAATTTATAAGTATTTACTAAAGTTAAAAAATCTGCATATTCCTTAACACAGTTCATCCACTTCTGTTAATTTAGCTTACAAAAAACACACAAATTCCCAAACATACCTTTACAAAAATATTCTTTGTAACATGTTTATAATGCAGAATAACTGAAACCAACAGTTGATGAAACCATTTAAATTCAGATATATTTATTTTTTTCTGAGAAGAGGAAAATTCCAAGATATTTGGCAATTTAAAAAAAAAGCAAATTGCAAAAGAATATGTGAAACATAGTCCTACCAATTTAAAGAAAGTAAATGATGGAAATGGCTTAGAGGATATTTAAGAAACTTTTTACATTATGTACTTTGGAGAACTGGCCTTTTGACACTGGAAATGGTCATATGGAGAGTCAATTATAGTTTGGCTTTGTTAACTTCATTGCTGATATTTTTTACAATGAGCATATATTATTTTAATTGTAATAGCAGTATTAACATTAATAATAAGGTGGCATGGGATCTCTGCTGTGCTGTGATGAATTCAGGGGAGAAAGGAGGGAAGGCTTGGACTAAAAATAGACAAGAGATGAGTGTCTCCTTTCTGAAGTCCCTGTTTTGTTTTGAGTAGTGCTTGTGGGAATAGAACAGCTGTGGCTAGCAGAAAAGAGGTCTCACCTAGGTCAGCATCAGTAGACATGGGTGTGAAAGTTAGCTATGATGTGAATGCCTGTACACTTTTTCCTTGAGCCCCTCTGTGGTAAAGAGACCAGACACTCTTGAGTGATGATGCAATTGATAGAGCTGTTGAAGTTCACACCTAAATAGGTTGCCCTGTCCATTTGCTAACTCTTGAAACATAGGCAGATATTTCCACAATGATAGTGAAAGATGGCAAAAAGTAATGATGGAGGCCTCCAAAAGGAGTTTATCCAAATGGAGAAGTTTACTCCCAATAAATTTAATTGATTTAATGTTATTCTTCCACAATTCAAAATGGAATGAGAGAAAAAAATTAAGAAGTATGGAAAGAATACTTTGAGATTTAGGTGAATTTAATTTACCTAATTTTTACATATTGGATACTAAGTGTACATATATTATTACAAGACTCTAACAGTGAATGTTTATATAGCAGCAATGAAAAACACATTTAGATAATGTTTATTATTTGCAGAATTATTAAATGCATTGGGAATGTACAAGGTTTCAGATAAAGCAAGTTAAAAGCATCAATGCGGACAAAATAGACAGTGACAGGTGAGGGTATGGAGCAACTACAATTTTTGAATACTTTTGGTAGAAGTGTATGTTGGTACAACCACTATGAAAAAATAATTGACAGCATCTACTAAAGTTGAGCACACACACTTCCTATGACCACAAGATCCTGACCATGGTGCATACTCAACTGAATGAGCATGAAAAGAAGTCTATGGTAATAGTCACGGCAGCATTATTTGTAATGGCCACAGAATGGAAACAATCTGAAAGTTAATCTTAGTAAAATGGATAAATAAACAGTATTTCAGTCAAACAATAGAATAAATTACTGTATAACATTGATACAAACAAAAAACGATTGCTACACACTATAATATGGATGAATCTCACAGACTTAATATGAGCAGAAAAAACTAGATACACAATAGTATATACTGTTATGTGATGCTATTACTATACAGTTTAAAATATACAGAACAGTGTTTACTACTACTAAATAAGTATAGTGGTTACCTTTTGGGAAAAGAGGCATAATTAGTAGGAGGGGCATAGGAGGATTTTTAGGATAATAGTAATGATTTTTTATTGATTACTTGGTGGGTTCACTTTGTGAAAATTTTATTAAACTGAACTCATGGCTTATGCATGATTCCATATGTATATTCTATTGATATTCAATAAAAAGTGTGTTCAAAAATTATAAAATTTAATAGAAAAATATATTAGCTTAATAATCGAAGAATATTAAGTAATAACATCATTTACATAATGTATATTATTTGAAAGGTGTATGACACTTCTAAACAATTGATATGCTACACTATTCTTATTTTGAATGAAACTGGAGAAATTATAATGGAAAAAAGTTATCATAAACAAACAGGAAAAACTATGGTCCAGGCATTCAAGAATTTGGGCAAAGATGCACGGACAGGGAAAGACAGCATGTCCAAAGGAGGGCCTCTGAAGTGTGGAGTTCTGGAGTTTGGAGAAAGAGAGGCACACCAGAATCCTGGAAGAATGCCAGAAGAACTCTACTAATGTATATAAATAAGTTGAAGAGACCTCCCAGCTCCATGTAATATCACATGGTGAAAATCTCCCAGAGATCTCCATCTCAAGGCCAAGACTCAGCTCCACTCAATGACCAGCAAGCTCCAGTGCTGGACAACCTATGCCAAACTAGCTAGCAAGATGGGAAGACAACCCCAGCCATTAGCAGAGAGGATGCCTAAAATCATAATAAGGTCACAGACACCTCAAAACACACCACCAGATGTGGACCTGCCCACCAGAAAGATAAGATCCAGCCTCATCCACGAGAACAGAGGCACTAGTCCCCTCCACCAGGATGCCTACACAACCCACTGAGCCAACCTCAGCCATTGGGGGCAGACACCAAAAACAATGGGAACTATGAACCTGCAGCCTGTGAAAAGGAGACCCCAAACACAGTAAGTTAAGCAAAATGAGAAGACAGAGAAACACACAGCAGATGAAGGAGCAAGGTAAAAAACCCACCAGACCTAAAAAATGAAGAGGAAATAGGCAGTCTACCTGAAAAAGAATTCAGAATAATGATAATAAAGATGTAACAAAATCTTGGAAATAGAATGGAGAAAATACAAGAAATGTTTAAAAAGGACCTAGAAGACCTAAAGAGCAAACAAACAATGATGAACAAAACAATAAATGAAATTAAAAATTCTCTAGAAGCCATCAATAGCAGAATAACTGAGGCAGAAGAACAGATAAGTGAACTGGAGGATAAAATAGTGGAAATAACTACTGCAGAGCAAAATAAAGAAAAAAGAATGAAAAGAGTTGAGGACAGTCTCAGAGACCTCTGGGACAATATTAAATGCACCAACATTTGAATGATAGGAGTCCCAGAAGAAGAAGAGAAAAAGAAAGGGACTGAGAAAATATTTGAAGAGATTATAGTTGAAAACTTCCTTAATATGGAAAAGGAGATAGTTAATCAAGTCCAGGAAGCACAGAGTCCCATACAGGATAAATCCAAGGAGAAACACTCCAAGACACATATTAATCAAATGATCAAAAATTAAATACAAAGAAAAAATATTAAAAGCAGCAAAGGGAAAACAACAAATAACATACAAGGGAATCCCCATAAGGTTAACAGCTGAAACTGTTAAGCAGAAAATCTGCAAGCCAGAAGGGAGTGGCAGGACATATTTAAAGTGATGAAAGGAAAAAACCTACAACCAAGATTACTCTATCCAGCAAGGATCTCATTCAGATTTAACAGAGAAATTAAAACCTTTACAGAAAAGCAAAAGCTAAGAGAATTCAGCACCACCAAACCAGCTTTACAACAAATGCTAAAGGAACTTCTCTAGGCAGGATACACAAGGGAAGGAGAAGACCTACAATAAGAAACCCCAAACAATTAAGAAAGTGGTAATAGGAACATACATATTGATAATTACCTTAAATGTAAATGGATTAAATGTTCCCACCAAAAGACATAGACTGGCTGAATGCATACAAAAACAAGACCCATATATATGCTGTCTACAAGAGATGCACTTCAGGCGTAGGGACACATACAGACTGAAAGTGAGGGGATGGAAAAAGATATTCCATGCAAATGGAAATCAAAAGAAAGCTGGAGTAGCAATTCTCATATCAGACAAAATAGACTTTAAAACAGACACTATTACACGAGACAAAGAAGGGCACTACATAATCATCAAGGGATCAATCCAAGAAGAAGATATAACAATTGTAAATATTTATGCACCCAACATAGGAGCATCTCAATACATTAGGCAAATACTAACAGCCATAAAGGGGGTAATAGACAGTAACACAATCAGAGTAGTGGACTTTAACACCCCACTTTCATCAATGGACAGATCATCCAAAATGAAAATAAATAAGGAAACACAAACTTTAAATTATACATTAAACAAGATGGACTTAATTGATATTTATAGGACATAAGATCCAAAAACAAAGGAGTACACACACTTTCTTCTCAATTGCTCATGGACCATTCTCCAGGATAGATCCGATCTTGGATCATAAGTCAAGCCTTGGTAAATTTAAGAAAATTGAAATCATATCAAGTGTCTTTTCTGACTATAATGCTATGAGACTAGATATCAATTACAGGAAAAAAATCTGTAAAAAATACAAACATATGGAGGCTAAACAATATACTACTTAATAACCAAGAGATCACTGAAGAAATCAAAGAGGAAGTCAAAAAATACCTAGAAGCAAATGACAATGAAAACACGATGACCCCAAACCTATGTGATGCAGCAAAAGCAGTTCTAAGAGGGAAGTTTATTGCAAAACAATCCTACCTTAAGAAACAAGAAACATCTCAAATAAACAACCTAATCTTACACCTAAAGCAATTAGAGAAAGAAGAACAAAAAACCCCCAAAGTGAGCAGAAGGAAAGAAATCATAAAGATCAGATCAGAAATAAATGAAAAAGAAATGAAGGAAACAATAGCAAAGATCAATGAAACTGAAAGCTGGTTCTTTGAGAAGATACACAAAATTGATAAACCATTAGTCAGATTCATCAAGAAAAAGAAGACTCAAATCAATAGAATTAGAAATGAAAAAGGAGAAGTAACAACTGACACTGCAGAAATACAAAGGAACATGAGAGATTGCTACAGCAACTACATGCCAATAAAATGGACAACCTGGAAGAAATGGACAAATTCTTAGAAATGCACAGCCTTCCGAGACTGAACCAGGAAGAAATAGAAAATATGAACAGACCAATCACAAGAACTGAAATTGAAGCTGTGATTAAAAATCTTCCAACAAACAGAAGCCCAGGACCAGATGGCTTCACAGGCGAATTCTATCAAACATTTAGAAAAGAGCTAACACCTATCCTTCTCAAACTCTTCCAAAATATAACAGAGGGAGGAACACTCCCAAACTCATTCTATGAGGCCACCATCACCCTGATACGAAAACCAGACAAAGATGTCACAAAAAAAGAAAATTACAGACCAATATCACTAATGAATATAGCAAAAATCCTCAATAAAATACTAGCAAACAGAATCCAACAGTACATTAAAAGGATCATACACCATGATCAAGTGGGGTTTATCCCAGGAATGCAAGAATTCTTCAATATATGCAAATCAGTCAATGTCATACACCATATTAATGAAATGAAGGAGAAAAACCATATGATCATCTCAGTAGATGCAGAGAAAGTTTTTGACAAAATTCAACACCAATTTATGACAAAAACCCTCCAGAAAGTGGGCATAGAGGGAACTTACCTCAACATAATAAAGACCATGTATGGCAAACCCACAGCCAATATCATCCTCAATGGTGAAAAATTGAAACCATTTCCACTAAGATCAGGAACAAGACAAGATTGCCCATTTTCACCACTATTATTCAACATAACTTTGGAAGTTCTTGCCACAGCAATCAGAGAATAAAAAGAAATAAAAGGAATCCAAATCGGAAAAGAAGAATAAAGCTGTCATTGTTTGCAGATGACATGATAGTATACATAGAGAATCCTAAAGATGCTACCAGAAAACTACTAGATCTAATCAATGAATTTGGTAAAGTGGCAGGATACAAAATTACTGCACAGAAATCTCTTGCATTCCCATACACTAATGATGAAAAATCTGAAAGTGAAATTAAGAAAACACTCCCATTTACCATTGCAACAAAAAGAATATAATACCTAGGAATAAACCTACCTAAGGAGACAAAAGACCTGTATGCAGAAAATTATAAGACACTGATGAAAGAAATTAAAAATGATACAAATAGATGGAGAGATATACCATGTTCTTGGATTGGAAGAATCAACATTGTGAAAATGACTATACTACCCAAAGGAATCTACAGATTCAGTGCAATCCCTATCAAAGTACCACTGACATTTTTCACAGAACTAGAACAAAAAAAATTCACAATATGTATGGAAACACAGAAGACCCCAAATAGCCAAAGCAATCTTGAGAAAGAAAAACGGAGCTGGGGGAATCAGGCTCCTGGACTTCAGACTATACTATAGAGCTACAGTAATCAAGACAATATGGTACTGGCACAAAAACAGAAATATGGACCAATGGAATAGGATAGAAAGCCCAGAGATAAACCCACGCACATATGGTCACCTTTTATTTGATAAAGGAGGCAAGAATATACAATGGAGAATAGAGAGCCTCTCCAAAAAATGGTGCTGGGGAAACTGGGCAACTACATATAAAAGAATGAAATTAGAACACTCCCTAACACCATACACAAAAATAAACTCAAAATGGATTAAAGACCTAAATGTAAAGCCAGACCCTATCAAACTCTTAGAGGAAAACATAGGCAGAACATTCTATGACATAAATCACAGCAAGATCCTTTTTGACCCACCTCCTAGAGAAATGGAAATGAAAACAAAAATAAACAAATGGGACCTAATGAAACTTAAAAGCTTTTGCACAGCAAATGAAACCATAAACAAGACGAAAAGACAACCCTCTGAATGAGTGAAAATATTTGCAAATGAAGCAACTGATGAAGGATTAATCTTCAAAATTTACAAGCAGCTCATGCAGCTCAATATCAAAAAAACAAACAACCCAATCCAAAAATGGGCAGAAGACCTAAATAGACATTTCTCCATAGAAGATATACAGATTGCCAACAAACACATGAAGGAATGCTCAACATCATTAATCATTAGAGAAATGCAAATCAAAACTACAATGAGATATCATCTCACACTGATCAGAATGGCCATCACTAAAAAATCTACAAACAATAAATGCTGGAGAGGGTGTGGAAAAAAGGGAACCCTTATACGCTGTTGGTGGGAATGTAAATTGATACAGCCACTTTGGAGAACAGTATGGAGGTTCCTTAAAAAACTAAAAATAGAATTACCATATGACCCAGCAATCCCACTCCTGGCCATATACCCTGAGAAAACCATAATTCAAAAAGAGCCATGTACCACAATGTTCCTTTTAGCTCTATTTACAATAGCTAGGACATGGAAGTAACCTAAGTGTCCATAAACAGATGAATGGGTAAAGAAGACGTGGCACATATATATGATAGAATATTACTCAGCCATGAAAAGAAACGAAATTGAGTTATTTGTAGTGAGGTGGATGGACCTAGAGTCTCTCATTCAGATTGAAGTAAGTCAGTAAGAGAAAAACAAATACCATTTGCTAACATGTATATATAGATTCTAAAAAAAAAAAAAAAAGGTCATGAAGAACCTAGGGGCAAGACAGGAATAAAGATGCAGACCTACTAGAGAATGGACTTGAGGACACGGGGAGGGGGAAGGGTAAGCTGGGACAAAGTGAGAGAGTGGTAGTGTAGTATATATGGACATATGTATACTACCAGATGTGAAGTGGGTGGCTGGTGAGAAGCAGTCGCATGGCACAGGGAGATCAGCTCAGTGCTTTGTGACCACCTAGAGGGGTGGGATAGGGAGGGTGGGAGGGAGACACAAGAGGGAGGAGATATGGGGATATATGTGTATGTATGACTGATTCACTTTGTTATAAGACAGAAACTAACACACCACTGTAAAACAATTATACTCCAATGAAAATGTTTAAAAATAAATAATTAATTAATAAGTTGAATACAAGAGGTTCAAGTTATGACAGTGATGGGCATGGAGCTCATACACTTGGGTCCTCCATCTAGGAAGGAATTGTCTATCCAGCTACTGGGCCTACTGTCAGGAGAAAAGCTTTAGCTATCAGTCCCTGGGATTGCCTCAGCTGCAGAGAATGGTGTCACCTAAGGACACCTATCTTAGGGTAGCTTAAATCTAATGACCAAAGAGATGGGAGTATAGCTGTCTGGCCATTTTAGCAAAACAGGAAAATTCTAGGCCATATTTAGCTCCAGAGTTCTCTGTCAGGTCAGGAAACTTTTCCTGCTACCCATCTTGCTTTGCTTTTATACCCTCCCTTCCATATTTGTAGGTTCCAAGAACACTCCTCAATAAACATCCTGCACACTAAAAAAAGAAGAATTTGGGCAATGTATTCAAGGACTAAAAGTATCTTAAGTAATAAAACATGTATTAAGTGGAAAAAATTATAAACATGAATTTATTAATTTTTTTCTGTAGAATATATTTAGATATATTTAAAGGTGTTTTTCAAACAGTTTATCCATGTAGATCAAGTCAAAGTACTCTAACTAACAGGCTTCTCATTGTTGAATTTACATACGGATCCAGTGCTGTTATAGCTGGTAATATGCATCATAAATTATATGGGTTGGATTCCCTCTTATCAGGGTTGGGGATAGGGATCAGTACTATTTTTGCTACCTTTTCTATCTATAGATCTTTATCTTTTTGACTGGAGATAGGTGTGACCTTAGCACAGGAAAATGAAGCAGCACATTTCATCTTCACGTTTGAGTAACATCCTTCACCCATATACTTTAGTTCTTTACCACAGAGCAAGAATCCAAAAGTACTCTTGCTATTTGTTCTGGCTTTTTGCCTTGATTTTCCTAATGAATTGTTCCACTATAGCAATATTTTGGCTTAAAATAAATAATGGATTAAGTGAGCACATCAATTCCCCAATAGTCTCCTGAGGAAAATAAACACACAGTAAGCACATTTTGATATGTGGGTTGGAGAAGTACTGCAGATATGATATGGGGAATGATAGGAGGATGGGAGAAAGAATAAGAGGAGATTGAGAGAAGGACAAAAGAAGGGGAGAGAAAAGTAGCATATCCAAAGTATAGCTGTAAACCCTGAAACTAGGGAGATCTGTATTCAAATCTTGCCTCCAATGTGGTAAAATTATTAATATTTGGGCAATTGCATTTTAGAAGACTGAGAGGAAATAAAAAGTCACAGGTTCTTTATAATAGAAAGGATAGTACTAAGGTGTTAAATTCAGAAAATATGAACAAGATAAAAATTATTTTGAAACTATATTTTAATGATAATTTCATTAATAATATGTTAACTAATATGTATGATATTTTTCATCTGATTTCCTACTGTTTTTTTAGATGGACTTTGCAGCCTGGCAGAGATCTAGAAACAGAGTTCTTATAGTTTCCATTTCTAGAAGAGCCCATCCAAGTGGCAATGTCTCCAAGTTATGAGATATAGTTTTTTAATATCTGGCTAAGTAGCAAAGACATTTCCCCCCATATTTTATAGCAAAAATTTTTCTTGTCTCATTAGTTATGTTTGTGTAATGCACCGTGAATCTCAGGTGAATTTGCCCCCAAGGTGCTCCCTGCTTTCTTAATATAAGTTGATTTTCTGTTTGAGTGCTAATGTAAGTACCATTTTCAGAACTTTTTCCCAAGTGCTACACAATAAATGATTCAAAGTGAATTAGAAGTTTTGCTTTTTCCAAGAACAGCTGTTTTTTATTTTTATTTTCCATTTGTTCAATGATTCTGAGAAGACGTTTCCATCTTAATAATGGAAAAATAATGTCCATATCATTTACACGCTTAAAGGAGTTCTCTTTTCTTTCCCCACTGGTTGTGCCATTTTCTGCATCAGAGGAAGATTGGTTGAGCAACACAGAACTTTTGTGTTTGATATATGGGACCATTAGAGCTTGATGAACTGCAAACAAATATCCGCCCCCCCTTTTTTTCTGAGTTATATACTTAACAACTTCTTTAGTACAAATGTGATTATTCTTTAACCTTTGAGATCTTTGAGGCAAGACTATTAATATGTAAATTTTTAACATTTTGTGCATAATATAACATAAAATAAACTAACTAAGATACCTAAAAGAGCATTTGGAAGAAAAGAAAGTTTATAACCACATTTTTGATGTGGGTTTGAACAGTAATAATTTTCATTAAAAACAGACAAGCATAGCTTTTCTTTCCAAGTCAGTTCCATGCAGAAGTTTATGTAGAGGTAGCGAATTTACACATTGTGGTCTCTCAAGTCTTATCTTACACTATCACCATGAAGCCCATTATTATGATTTGTCATTTATTATCTAGTTCTTATTTATTCTTTGTACTATTCTAAATTTAAATTGATATCAACTCTGAGATATTTTAATATATTTTGAAGTATATATGAGGCACTATTTTCAAAAGAATTTGTGATAAATAGATCAGAAGATACTAATCTATTTGTAGTGTTTTACGTATTTATACTTAAATATGCTGGTATAAAATTGTCAACAAGTGAAATAAAGAGATAGATAAAACCAGGGTTTGGACCTGTGGTAGACCAAATTCTAAGATGCACCCCCAAACAAATTTCTTGCTGTTATGCACAGATCTGTCATTATGATAAGATCAGTCCCAGTATTATGTAATCTTATGTGGAAAAAGGAATTTTGAAGATGTAATTAAGGTTACTGATGATCATTTATTTCAAGATTATTCAGGTAGGCCTAATGCAAACAGTCAGGCTCTTTAAAATTAGAGTGCTTTCTTCATCTGGTAGCAGAAATCAGAGATATTCTTAGCACAAGAAGAATTCAATGTGTCATTGCTGGTTCTGAGATGGAGGGGGCCCTGGAGCTATGACCTGGGAGGAACCTCTAGGAGCTGAGAGGGGACAGAGGCCAATAGCTGGGGAAGAAAATGGGAATTTGAATCTTACAACGTCAGGGAACTGAAATCTGCCCCAAACCTGAATAAGCTTGGAAGCAGATTCTCTATTCTCCAGATAGAGCACAGCCTGGCTGATTACCTTGTTTTGGTTTTGTAATACTCTGAGTAAAGAACCTAGTCAAGCCCGGGACATCTGAACTGTGAGCATAAAATGTTTCTCTGTTTTTTATCTTTTTATTTTGAGATAATTATAAATGTATGTTCAGTTGTGAAAAATAATACCGAGAGATTCCATGTACCCTTTTACCCAGTTTCCCCAAATGGTAACATCTTGCAAAACTATACAATATCAAAACCAGGATATTGACACTAATACAATCCATTGATCTTATTCAGATTTCCCTAGTTTTACTTGTTCTTCTATGTCTGCTACCACAGTCAAGCTACAGAGTATTTCCATCACCAGGAGGAGCCCTCAGGTTGCTCTTCTATAACCATACCCACCACTCTCATGCAACCTCCTCCCCCTAACCCTTGGAAACCACTAAAATTTTGTCAGTTTTGGGAATGGTACATAAATACAGTCATAGACTATGTGACCTTTCGGAATTGGCTTTTTTTCTGTCAGTATGCTTTTCATGAGATTCATCCAAGCTGTTGTATGGATTAATAGTTTCTTGTTATTGCTAAGTAGTATTCTGTGGTATGGATGTATATAGTTTGTTTAACCATTACACACTGAAGGACATCTGGGATATTTCCAGTTTTGACTTACAAATAAAACTGCTATATTTATGTAGGTTTTGTGTGTATTTAAGTAGATTAGTTCGCATGGCTGATATAACAAATTACTACACACTGGATGGCTTAAGAAAGCAGAAATTTATTCTCTTACGGTTCTGGAGTCCAGAAATATGAAATCAGTATCATTGGGTTAAAATATAGGTGTTACCAGGTCCAGACTCCCTCCAGAGACTCTAGGGAAGAATATATTCCTTCCCTCTTCCAGTTTCTGGTGGCTGTCCATATTCTTTGATTTGTAACTATCGCTCCAATCTCTGCTCTGTGGTCACATTGCCTCCGCTTCGTCTCAAAATTCTTAACTTAATCAAACCCACAGAGATTCTTTTTCCAAATAAGGTAACATTTACAGGTTCCAGGGGTTTGGATGTAGATATCTTGTGGTGGGGAAGGGGGGATTTTTCAGCTTAGTAAGGTAGTTTTACATTTCTCTGATAAGTGCTCAAGGGTGCAATTTCTAGTCACGTGATAATTGCATATTTAGTTTTACATGAAACTGTCCAATGTTATCCGGAATGGCTGTACAATTTTACATTCCTACCAGCAATGTAAGAATGATCCAGATTCTCTGCATTTTATTTTTATAAGCTATTAAGTTTGTGGTAATTTGTTATACAGTAACAGAAAACTAATAAATTATCTTAACCAAATTAGTATATTAGAGTGAGCAATATATTTTTCACCTTTTCAAATGTCCGAGATATCAAAAATGTTAAAATGAAAACACAGATAACCAATCAGAGTGCCTTTTAAAGCATATCAACCAGGAATAACTCTAATAGTTAATCGAGATGATGATGTATGGAAGACACTTCTCACTATTTTAGATGTATGTGTATGAAAAGATTGCAATAGCATAGAGTATAAAATGTACTACACAAGTTTCACATTGTTGGAAGTAACTAGTACTGGAAGTTCACCCTTAATTTTTTAAAATTAATTTTTATTGGAGCATAATTGATTTACAGTGTCATGTTAATTTATGCTGTACAGCAAAGTGAATCAGTTATACATATACATATATACACTCTTTTTTAGATTCTTTCCCCATATAGGTCATTACAGAGTACTGAGTAGAGTTCCCTGTGCTATACAGTAGGTTCTTATTAGTTATTTATTTTACATATAGTAGTGTGTATATGTCAATCCCAAACTCCCAATTTATCCCTCCCCACCTTCCCCCTTGGTAACCATAATTTTGTTTTCTACGTTTGTGACTCTATTTCTGTTTTGTAAGTAACTTCATTTGTACCATTTTTTTTTAGATTCCACATATAAGCAATAGATATCATATGATATTTGTCTTTCAATGTCTGACTTACTTCACTCAGTAAGCAATCTCTAGGTCCATCCATGTCACTGCAAATGGCATTAGTTCATTCTTTTTTATGACTAATATTCCATTGTATATATGTACCACATCTTCTTTATCCCTTCCTCTGTTGATGGACATTTAGGTTGCTTCCATGTCCTGGCTACTGTAAATAGTGCTGCAATGAATATTGGGGTGCATGTATATTTTCGAATTATGGTTTTCTCCAGATATATGCCCAGGAGTGAGATTGCTGGATCATATTGTAGCTCTATTTTTAGTTTTTTAAGGAACCTCCATGTTCTCCACAGTGGCTGTACCAATTTACATTCCTACCTACAGTGTAGGAGGGTTCCTTTTTCTCCACACCCTCTCCAGCATTTATTGTTTGTAGATTTTTTGATGATAGCCATTCTGACCCATGTGAGGTGATAGCTCATTGTAGTTTTGACTTGCATTTCTCTAATAATTAGTGACAACATCTTTTCATGTGCCTCTTGGCCATAAGTATGTGTTCTTTGGAGAAACGTCTATTTAGATCTTCTGCCCATTTTTTGCTCGGCTTGTTTGTTTTTCTTGATATTGAGCTGCATGTGCTGTTTGTGTATTTTGGAGATTAATCCCTTGTTAGTCGCTTCATTTGCAAATATTTTCTCCCATTCTGTGGGTTGTCTTTTCATTTTGTTTATGGTTTCCTTTGCTGTGCAAAAGCTTTTAAGTTTAATTAGAGTCCACCTTTACTTTTAAGAAGAGTTGGCCTAAGTGAAGGAAGAGAGACAATGTATATCACAGTGAAATAAAGTTATTATGTAAAACTGTCTAAATATATCATTTTTAACATATGATTGAGGTGTGCAGAGAAAAAAAGTGTGTGGCTGCAAGAGAATTGAAATAAATGAAATGGTCTGAAATAAATGAAATGAATGAAACTTTTTTTTTCTGAAATGGGTCAAATTTTTAAAGTGCTAATGCACTATGAAAGAGGTTAGACTTTCAGGAGTAAAATCTGAGTTAACCAAATGGCAAATGGTTAGAAGAGAAGAAGAGGAGTAACTGGAATAGTCAGACATATCTGCCTGCCAGGGAGAAGGTGCAACTACAAGTAAGAGAGGAAATCCTCTGGATTTCCTAGAACAAGCTTCAGTGGCTTCAGTGGCTTGGAGACTGGCACTGAATTTTGTATGAAACAAAATTGTCATAGCTGAAGTTATCTCAGGGAACGCTGACTGCAAATATCTAGGTTATGCAGTTAAAAGCCTAAGGGAAAAAAATCCCATTATGTATTTTCTTTTAATGTTTATGTTCATTTTTCTATTAACTTATAAATATTATAGAGCATATACTTTCTGACAGAATTATGACCATAATACAATAAAATTAGAAACCACAAAATTGTTGCAAGAACAAATCCACTTGGAAAGTAATACAAAGATATAAAACAACAAAACTGTCTTATTTTACAAAGAAAAATCAACAATAAAGCTACTACAAGTATTGTAGAAATTATAACTAGTGCCATATGTATACGATATGGTTGCAGGAATAATCAAAGGAAATTATAGAGCCATAAACTAAATTTTAAAATGCAAGATATATTGAAAATAAATTATTAAACATTTGGTTCATTATGCTACAAAATATTTAAAAACAAACCCAAAGAAAGTAAACTAAAAAGACTGGTAAAAATAATAAGAGGAAAGAAGGTAAAGAAAATCATTGAAAATTAGTTGGATCAGTAACATCAAAGCTTATGCTTTGGAAAGACAATTAAAATAGAAGAAAATTTTGCAAATCTTAAGAGAGAAAAGGAAGGAGGAGGAAGGAGAGGGAAAGAGGTAGGGGAGGAAGAATAGAAAGAAGATGTAGTGAGGAAAATATTATCAATACAGATATAAAAGACATTGAAAATATTTTCTATTAACTTGGATAGGATGTCTTGACATGCCACAAACCTTTGAATCCTAAAATCGTCACCAGTATGATAGGCCTCTGAATCTTTGTATGGTTTGTCTATTATGTTCTGGCACACATTTGTCTTACAGGGCATCCAGGTTACTTGCCATTTTCTTCTCAAGAGATTCCATCAGTTGAGTGGTGAGGTAGCAGTTCAAGGGCTTCTCCTTGACCTCATTATGATGCCTTTTATTCCACAGTTCAGTGAACCCATCTTAGGCTTCTGCCAGCAATTAAGAACTGCTGCCCTGATTATACACTCAGAAATTAGGAAAATAACCACAGGGTGACCCATTGGACTCTATATAAAAATGAAATGGGCCAGTACTTCATTTATCATGTGGTGACTCTGTACCCCCACTTTAACATGGGGGTTATAGTGATGCTCCACATCACCTAGAGCAGGGTCAGCTCTGATACTGTATCAACATATCAACAGTTCCTAAATCATCTTGGTATGGCCCTTTCCCCACAGTATAGTTACTCTTTTTTTTTTTTTTTTTTTTTGCGGTACATGGGCCTCTCACTGTTGTGGCCTCTCCCTTTGCGGAGCACAGGCTCCGGACACGCAGGCTCAGCGGCCATGGCTCACGGGCCCAGCCGCTCCGCGGCATGTGGGATCCTCCCGGTCCGGGGCACAAACCCGCGTTCCCTGTATCGGCAGGCGGACTCTCAACCACTGCGCCACCAGGGAAGCCCTTGTATAGTTACTCTTGAAATGGCCGTAGATCCTTTTGAAGAAGGATTGGTGAAATAGATACTACATATTCTTGCTGTGAAATTATAGGCTACTTTTTCAAGAAAACCTTTTAATTTGTTCAAGAGACAACTTCTAATCCGTTGTCATTGAGACTGAG
Organism: Kogia breviceps; assembly: GCF_026419965.1. Classification (NCBI taxonomy): domain Eukaryota; kingdom Metazoa; phylum Chordata; class Mammalia; order Artiodactyla; family Physeteridae; genus Kogia; species Kogia breviceps. The sequence continues at coordinate 44,578,872 of NC_081311.1, read as the reverse complement.
ATCTGATTCACATCTGGAAACTGGGCAAGGGCTTTTGTCAGCCTTCTGCCCAGCTGCATTTCATTATATAAACCAAGCAACAGTCTCATTGGATGCCCAATTATATCACCTCGTGTTCTAATTCCCGTTACAACAGATTGCTACATGTCAGGGCTCCCTAGTTGCCACTTTGGTCTTGTTCCTTATTATGGTAATTATTTCCTCCTTGCCTCTGATGGTTAATTATTGCCAACTGTCCACTGCTATACTGGAATCTTATTGCCAATTTACACTAGAGAATCCACTTCTCTAATAATATCTCTTATTATCAAGACTAATTTATAAATGACAACCACCATTGAGATTTCATCAATATCGCTTCCCTTTATTAATGTTTGTATTATCCCTGTGAGCTTTTGGAACTCAATCCTCTGGAATGTCTGGGAAACAATATAGAATTCATCCCTGATTTTCCCCAACTGAGGAGGTGGAAAGCTTGGGTATTTATCCACTAATCCCTATTTGTTTTTGGTTGAGTGTTGAGCAGTGGTAAATGTTTAACAGTCATCTCTCTGAACAAGTAGTCCTGATTTCTAGGATCTGTCACCTGTGTTGGAACCACTCTTACTATGGCCAATTTCAGAATACAGCATGACATCACTGAGTGTGGGGTTGAAAGGAGATGCTCAGTAGCACACCATTATATGGAATCTCCACCCTACAAATACAAAGACATTAAGAACCTCAAAAGCATAGATAATAGTAAAGTGTAAAATAATTAAAAAGTGATGAGTTTTGAGCATATTTTACTCTTTTTTAATATAATTTATTTAATTGTAAGTTTATATAATTTAATTCTTAATAATGTTGTATTTAAGAACCAAGTTGTAAAATCCCTGAAAATTTACCAGCCAGCATTTACACACTGGTACACATGACACCAGCACACACCACTGCTCCTGTAGATGACAAATTGTCAGCACCTGTATTCTGACCTGCACAAAAAAACTAAGCAGCTCCTTTAGTGAGGTAAAGGAGTCGTTTAGAAATTTTGTAGGTACTTGTGATGAGAAACCAGCACTGTGCCTGGGAGCAATAAGTGCCAAGGATCCAGGGGTCACTGAACGCATCTGCTGCATTACTTGTCCTTAAGAATTCATGAAAATGTGCATGGATAGGATTTAAAACATTTGTTTTATATATAACTGAGAAGGGAGTTCTCATTTATTCTCATTTGTTGCATACCATTTATTGCTAGAGTCATGTGTGATTGTTTTAATTATATCACACAAGTAGGATAAAGATTTAATCTGTTTTTTTAAAATTCTGAGTACCACAAATTAAATAGAGAATAAGCAGTATGTATCTTGCCTAGATTTCTTAATGGGAAATCTTTATATCAGAAAATTAGCCCAAGTTGGTGACTGACAACACAATAAAGTTGAATTTGGCTAGGAAAGATTCCCCCTTTCCATTTCAGCATCCTGCCCATCTATCCAATAAAAGGCAAAGATTTTCCAAGGAGAAAGAGTCTTCATGAGATGTCTATTATTTGTGCATATGAAATGCAGTGATTTTGTCAAGAAACTCTCTGAAGAAAAAATTAAAATTAAACAAAATACTCTCATTCAAACAATACTGTTCTAAGTAAAAATCCACAGAGCTTTTCTTTATAAATCACTATTACCTCATAAAAAATGTCTGATTAAGTGATAGGAAGTAATGGTAAAGAGAAACATAATTTGTTACTGCTTCTGAAGTTGAACAGCTTAAGTGAATTCTTCATAATTATCTCCACTTCCCTTTTTCAAAGTTAATAAAAGTTTCTGTTGACTCCAGCATCGCTTTGAGGTGACTAGAAATATAGAAAGGCAGTGATGCCAAAAAAATAATGGAAATATAGGAAATTAAGCCAGAATTTTACAGTTTAGGCCAAGGCTTGGCACATGTTTTCTAAAAAGGGCCAGGTGGTAAATATTTCATGCTTTGTAGGTCATAAAGTCTCTTGGCATAGCCCAAAAGTAGCCATAGACAAAGGTAAATGAATAAGCATGGATGTACTGCGATGAACTTTATTTACAAAAAAAAGGAATCAGGCTGAATGTGACCTCTTGGACATAGTTTGCAGACCCCTGATTTATGCAGAAGAACCATATTGCTAAGTTCCTGATCATTCCAGGTTTTTTTTTTTAATGAAACAAAAATGCTAACAATGGATTCATAGTTTATTTTTTTTCATTTTAGTAAATATTGACTTGGTGTTCAATATGTGCCAGACACTGTTCTGGTACCGGTGGTGCAGTGGTGAATTATTAAAGTCCCTTTCTCAGTGAGCTGTTCTTTGAGTGAAAATGCCTTAAGCAAATAAATAAACAAAAAATATAGAATATTATGCCAGGTATTGCTTAAAAAAACAGGCAAGTAGATAAAATGAAAGATGTTTTAAATTAGGTAATTGATCTGGAAAAACACAACTGATAAGGTGATATTTGAACGTAAAGCTGAATAAAGTGAGGTGGAATGCCACATAAATGACTGGAAGAATAGTCTCCTGGAAAGAAGAAATCTTTGGGACCAAAACCCTGAGAGTAGAGACTGCTGACTGTGTCCATGGTGTAGTGAGAAGTCCATGATGGTTAGAACAGATGAAATAAGAAGAGAGGAGGGGGGAAAAATGTCTGAAGGGAAGGCAAGGCCCAGATCCCTGAATTGCAAGAAGATTGTTTTTTCCATTATCTCCTTGCTTTTCACCTGCACTAATACAACCATAGCAACCACTATCACAGCTTACCACTCCTGATTTTGATGTGGTCTCAAAACAAGGGCATAGATGATGATTTTTCACCTCCTTATTCTCCTTCTTCCATATTTTGCCTCACATTCCCCTCCCATGACCTTGGTAAGAAAAGCTTCAGCCAGGATAACAGTGTTTAAAGTAGTAAGAAATAGATACTAAATATAGTAGTTGGTGGGTAGGGCAAACTGAATTTTTTGATAGGTTAGATGTAGAATGTAAGACAAAGAGAGTAGTCAAGAGTGACTGTAATTTTCTTTTTGACCTGATGAATTGATAGGTGGAGTTCTCATATACTGAGATAAATAACAATGTGGATGAACGTATCTAGGGTAGAGATTAAATGTCCAGGATTTTTTTTTTTTGACTTCTCTAGGATGTCAAGGTGGCAGTTTGTTTTAAAGCCGGAAGTTTAGGAGAGAGGTCCAGGTTGGAAAAATAACTTGGGAGCATCAGTCTACAGATATTATTCAAACCCATGAACATGCATAGGATTGCCAAGGGAGAGTGTAGATAGAAGGAAAAAAAAAAAAAAAAAACAAGCACAGAGGCACCTGAGGCATTCCATCACTTGAAAGTTGGGGAGACATGGAGGAATCAGCAAAGTAGAAGAATGAAGAGTGGATAGATAACAAGGTAGGTGGCAGTGAGGAATATATTCTGCAAGCCCTATGCAGAAAGTATTTCAGGGAAGATGGAATGATCAACTGTTAAATCCTACAGAGAGGATGTATAAACAAGAACTGGGAAATAAATGCTTTATTTTGCAGCATGAAGGTAAAGAGCAGTTTTGGTGGATGTTTGGATTAAAGCTTAATTGTAATATGCTAAAGGGAGAAAGAACAGAGTGGAATAGGATAAAATAAGTATAGATAACTATCAGAGAAGTTTAATTTAAAAAGGAACAGTAATACAGCAACACAAACAAATAGGACAGGAGTTGGCAGGAGATGTAGAGTTAAGAGAAGGTATATAGACAAAAGTTCTTAAATAAGAAATGAGATGTAAAGAACAAGTGGAGGATATGTCCTTAGGAAGGGCAAAGGCAGCTGCTTGGTGGTAAAAGAGGGGAGGAAGACTATATAGACACATGTGCAAAGAGATGGAGAGAAGAGGGGTGGGTGGTAAGGTATTATCTCTTCAGAGGACCCCTAATTCCTTCAGTGGACAGTTTATCTGCTTTATCTCCTCATATGTGTGCATGATCTATTTCACAAAGTATAATTAAAGCTAAATTATTGCTCTGGGGCCTGAGATGTTATCTAGTGAAAATGAAGATTAGGTAGGAGGTGGTAAAAGTTTGAGGGAGAAATTTTGAAGTGGTTGTTTTAGAAGAATGAATAAGCTATGGAAAAGTAAGAATGATAAGCAGTCCTGAGCACTATGAGGTTACTGTTAGTACATTTAGTAATAAATGTGTCAGCTCTGTTCTCTCTGCAGATGCAGAATAGGTTGAGAGTTGGATTTAACCAGGTTATTTTTTCCCACTCAAGTATAATGAAGAAAGAAGGATGGTGGATGGGGATTGAGTATGCACCCAGGTAATTTGTTATGTATAATGCTGAACGCATTAATCTTGTAGGGTTAAGAAGTGATATAAGAAGGTGAGGGGATATGAGAGTGAAAAAGTAGTTTTTGAAATGGATGGTAGGTCTTGATGGAGTTGAAGAATTGTTACAGTTGGAGTACTAGAGGGAGTGAGCTGGGAAGATAAAATGTTGTATCAGAGGATGGAATATATGAAAATGAAATTGGGGATAGAATATATTTAGTTATTAGGAAAAAACATGTTCAAGTATGTTTTAGTGAAGTAATATAATAATACATATAATACAATAAACTAGTACTCATTCGTATTTCCTGTTTGCTCTCAAATCCAACCATATATGAGGATTCCACTTTCACACTCTTTGAGTTTAGGTATGTCCTGTAACTTGCATTGGTCAAAGAAATGAGACCAGAAGGGTCACTCCCATGTTGGGTGTATTTAAAAACCAGATTTCTCCATTCTTTATTTTCCTTACTCAAGTTGTAGTTGTGGACATATTGAAATGATCATAGATAGTGTAACGAATGAAATGTAATAAATGTCCACTGTCTTCTAAGCCAAAGATGGGCAGAACTTGGCCACAAGGCAAGGTTAAAGCATCCTGGAACATTTAATAACCATGTAGAAGTCAGTTGCCCTGGAGAACTTTGTGGGTTCACAGTATTTTACAGGGGTGAGAAATAAACTTTGCTCACATTAAGCCACTGACAGTTTGGTGACCTTTGTTAACACAGCATAATCTAGGATATCTGGCTCACCACAAAAGTATGCTTAGTAAGTGAATGACTGAGATAGGCTGGATGAAAAGGTCACTGAAGGAGAGGAGGTCAAGGGAGGAGAAGTCAAGGTATAGAACGATTGTCTGTATGAAAATTTAAGTCACCACACATCATTACATGGTACGTTTGAAGAGATGACAGTGAGCCAAGAGCTAAAATTCTCAAGGCATAAAGAGAAATGACTTGGAGATCTTAAATGACTGCAACAAGCAGTGATAATACATAGTATAGTATGAGGACATAAAATCCTAAAGCTGAGAGATTCCTGGAGAAGGAAACATTGCACTAGTAGCTATACAAAGAACCATTGAGGTCTGGCTGTTTTAATTACAGGAAGATTTTATTTTAAAAATATCCTTATATTCTTCAAATAAAAACATGTACTGAAATGGTTTCCCTTTTCCAGAACTTTAAAATCTACAATTTTTAAAAAATGGACCTTTTCCTAGCACTTTGACCATGGAAATTACATTAAAATAAATTAAGAAAAGACTTATTCTGGAATCCCCATCTATTAGGAGGTTACATGTACTTAATGTATAATTTACAAGTCATGTACTTTACTAATTTTGATCCTTTTTTTAAAATTTACAATTCAGTTCCAATATTTGCCTTTGCTATTAATAAAGAAATGCAAATTTCTTCAACTTTGGAATAATACAGTGTGCCTGAATTCATTTTACATGAATTTCCATATATTTCATTTTCCTTTTCTTTAACTATGAGTCATATCTTTGACTAATTTAACCTTTTGGCTGTTTTACAATTTAGAATATAGATGGTTCAGACAATAATGTTTAATATTTTTGTAAATTTTGTTTTGTTGCTTGATTTGTTGGCAAATTTAGGAACATGAGTAATTATGAGTTAATACTGAGAATCTGCTTCATAACATGGGCAATCCTTATTGCCATATATTTAAACTTCATATTTTGAGGTATGTTTTAACTCACATTTTAAAGAGTAAATATTACACTGGAAAATACCTTACAACGGACAGAGTGGGGAAGGATCTTTTTGTCTTTAATGGTAATTAGAGGTTAGATTTTCTTTAGGACCCCAAATAACTAACATCCCTTTACTTTGAATGTAGATAAGAAGTTAGATTCTTTTCTGAAAAACTATGCAAGGTTTACTGTATCATTAACAAGTTCACATAATTAAAGAACCTGAAAATGCTCAGTAAAAAATAGCATGGATTCTCGGGCTTCCCTGGTGGCGCAGTGGTTTAGAGTCCGCCTGCCAATGCAGGGGACACGGGTTCGTGCCCCGGTCTGGGAAGATCCCACATGCCGCGGAGCGACTGGGCCCGTGAGCCATGGCCGCTGAGCCTGCGCGTCCGGAGCCTGTGCTCCGCAACGGGAGAGGCCACAGCAGTGAGAGGCCCGCGTACCACACACACACACACACACACACACACAAAAAAAAATAGCATGGATTATGTACAGGTAGTAAAAGCTAATCGAAGTACTAATATTTTTACTGAGAATATTAAATTTTTACTGTCAACCTTCTAAATTCTTCTATGTTGTAATATAATCACTTCTATTTATTTCTGTACTCTGTTTTTGGCTATTCCTATTGGCAGAAACATCTGTTGTAGCTTAAGTCTGAGATTCTTTCTATTCTTTAAATATGAGCAAATAAAGATATTAGATATGAAATACTATTTTGGAAAATACCATAAACTCTAGAACTTGGAAGAACTGTGAATTCTAGAACTGTGAAGCTCTGCTGTTTCTTTTCTTTATAGTTCAGATATCTATACCCACCAGATTTTGTTATATCATCCCACAGAATTCACATTTTATTATTCCTTTAGCTATAAACTCACTCCCCCTTTGTTATTTTCAGAAATAAAGGAAACAAGCATTACATGAGCTCTCTGACTTATTAAACTACACCCAAAGACTAAATTTCTTTGATCTAATGTTTATAGCATATTATAAAAAGTTTGTTAATTTTTCAAAACTAAGTGATATCCTTAATTTTACCAATCAGAATGAGGGGATGAAGCATAGTAATTTCCTTAATACCTATCATCAGGTTTGCCTCGTTCTCAGCTCTAATAAGAGTGCTTATTTTCTGTGAGCAAATATTCAATATGTACTATGTGATATGTACTATCCTTTCATTTAATCTTGTGAGATAGAATTTATTACCATTTATGCTGTTAAGCTGTGACTTAGTGAATTTAAGTAACGTGGTAAAAATCACACAGCTAGGACATGGAGATGTTGAAATACAATTATGGGTCTGTCTGTTTCCAAAGACTACTTCCTAACCATTAACCATTTTTCCAAAATATAATATTCAGATGATTTATGATGCTTTATAAAAAAAATAATCTAGAGGGTCAGGTTGGGTGAAGAACCAGAACCTGCATTTTTACAAAGCCATCATGGGAATTCTGGCATGCCTAATTTGAGAAACTTTACAATGACCCTTACAAATGGCCTTGCTTGCTCAGTTGCTGGATGCTTTGGTTCCCACCTTTCATAATCTGTTTTCCTCTACTCCCTAGACCCAATCCCTAGCAAAGACACAAGAAATTAAGAACTAGGGCCCTACAGTGATTAGCACTAAATCAGCACTGAGTCTACCCTGAGCCATTTGTCTCTTTGGGTTAGGGTTGTTACCATCTACTGTGGGTCACAAAAAACTCTATTTATTACATGATTTTGCTAGACTGTATTTCTTTACATAAATTTCAGCTGAGTGTGAAACATTCCACAAGCTCCATTCCAGGGAGCAGACTTATTTTCAGGGCTGTGCCAGTGATTGGATGAGCTACATCCTAAGATATGTTCTGTATCATTAAAAAAAAAATACACAGCAATCCTATAATATAGGAATATACCATATTAACCAATAGTATTAATAATGGGGATTTGGTAGATCTTGCAAAGTTAGATCTATACCCAGTAGATGAGATTTAGGAGCAGTGTTTTTTGTTTGTTTTGTTGTTGCTTTTAAATCATAACTTATTTCCTTTTTGATAGTTTTTATTGAGGTATAGTTGATTTATAATATTATATTAGTTTTAGGAATACATCATAGTGATTCAATATTTTTGTAGGTGATACTCCATTTAAAGTTATTACAAAATAACATAAATATTTCCCTGTGATGTACAGTATATCCTTGTTGCTTATTTATTTTATGCATAGTAGTTTGTATCTCTTAATCCACTACCTCTATCTTGCCCCTCCCTACTTCCCTCTACCCACTAGATTGTTCTCGATATCTGTGAGTCATTTCTGTTTTGTTATATACATTTGTTTTATTTTTTAGATACCACATATAAACAATAGCATAGAATGTTTGTCTTTCTCTATCTGACATTTTTCACTAAGCATAATATCCTCTAGGCCCATCCACATTGCTGCAAATCACAGAATTTAATTCTTTTTTTGTAGATGAGTAATATTCCATTGTGTGTGTGTGTGTGTGTGTGTGTGTGTGTGTGTGTGTTATCCATTCACATGTTGATGGACACTTAGGTTGCTTCATATCTTGGCTGTTATAAATAATGCTGCTATGAACATTAGGGTGCATACATCTTTTTGAATTAGTGTTTGTGGTTTGTTTCGGATAGATAGCCAGGAGTGGAATTGCCAGGTCATATGATAGTTCTATTTTTAGTTTTTTGAGGAACCTCCATACTGTTTTCTGTAGTGGCTGCACCAATTTACAGTACCACCAAAGGTATTCTAGGGTTCCCTTTTCTCCACATCTCTGTCAACATTTGTTATTTGTAGACGTTTTGATGATAGACGTTTTGATGATAACCATTTTGACAGGTGTGAGGTGATGTCTCATCATGATTTTGATTTGCATTTCTCTGATGATTAATGATGTTGAGCATTTTTTTTCAAGTGCCTGTTGGGCATCTATAGATCTTTGGAAAAGTTTCTATTCAGGCCTTCTGCCCATTTTTTGATTGGATAGTTTATTTTTTTGATATGAGTTGTATGAACTATTTATATATTATGGATATTAACCCCATATCAGTCATATTATTAGCAAATATTTTCTCCCATGCAGTAGGTTGTCTTTTTGTTTTGTCTATGGTTTCCTTTGCTGTGCAAGAGCTTTTAAGTTTAATTAGGTCCCATTTGTTTATTTTTGCTTTTCTTTCTTTTATATTAGAGGACAGATAAAAAAAAATATTGGTATGATTAATGTTGAAGAGTGTTCTGCCTGTGTTCTCATCGAGGAGTTTTACAGTTACCTGTCTTACATTTAGACCTTTAACCCATTTGAAGTATATTTTTGTATATGGTGTGAGAAAATGTTCTAATTTCATTCTTTTACATGTAGCTGTCTAGTTTTCCCGGCACCACTTATTGAAGAGACTGTTTTTTCTCCATTGAAATTTTTTGCCTCCTTTGTCATGGATTAATTGACCATAAGTGTTGGGTTTATTTCTGGTTCCTCTCTCTTTTATTCTTGATGAGCCTGCCTAAAGGTTTATCAATTTTATCTTTTCAAGAAACCAGCTCTTGTTCTCATTGATCTTTTCTGTTTTTTTTTTTTTTTTTTTTTTGGTCTCTATTTTGTTTATTTCCTCTCTGATTTTATTCCTACTGCTGAAGTTGGGCTTTGTTTTTCCTTCCTTTTCTAATTCCCTTACATGGAAGGTTAAGTTATTTGAGATTTTCCTTGTTTCTTGAGGTAGGCCTGTATCACTATAAACTTTACTTCTAGAACTGCTTTTGCTTCATCCCATAGGTTTTGGAATGTTGTCTCCATTTTCATTTGTCTCAAGGTAATTTTTGATTTCCTCTTTGATTTCTTCTCAGACCCATTGGTTTTTCAGTAGCATGTTGTATAGTCTCCATATATTTGTGCTTTCCCCATTTTTCTTCCTGTAATGTTTTCTTGTTTCATACTGTAGTGGTTGGAAAAAATGCTTGATATAATTTCTGTTCTCTTAAATTTGTTGAGACTTGTATTATGGCCTATCATGTAATCTATCCTGGAGAATGTTCTGTGTGCGCTTGAAAAGAATGTGTATTTTGTTGTTTGGGGATGGAATGTACTGTAGATATCTATTAAGATCAACTGGTCTATTGTGTCATTTCAGACCACTGTTGCCTTATTGATTTTCTGTCTGATCTGTCTACTGATGTAAGTGGGAAGTTAGAGGTCCCTTATTAAATATTATTGTATTATTGTCAGTTTCTCCTTTTATGTATGGTAATATTTGCTGTATATATTTATGTGCCTCCTGTATTATGTGCATTTAGGAGCAGTGTTTTAGTGACATAAATTTTTTTTCTGGACTCCAGACCAAGTGCAGTATTTTTGTTTATTTACTTACATTTTTAAGGAAATTTATTTAATGTAAACATAACATGTGTACATTCTTAGATACTATCTCACATATTCAAAATCTCTTACAGCCTCTGCTTTGGAGATTCCATAACTATACAATGTACATTATAACATGTCATTCTTAAGAAATCCATGAAACACCTATTAAAAAAGACAAGAGGTGGGAAAAAATAGTATTTCCTTCCTAGAACTTAATTCAAGAGGGAAAATGGCTTGAAAACTAAAATATTTTAACCATGAAATACAGTGGAAAATTTTCAGCCTTACAGACTCTAAAATAAGCTTCTTAATGTGATTTACTTACTGCTGTCTTTCAAATAACCAGAAATTCCATGGGTATTAATTGATCACCATTTCCTCTGCAATCCTTTCACCATCTGTTTTTATCATATATTCTGATGTCTCTCACGGCTGTCTCCTATTATGTATGTCTCTTTTTCTGGCTTATTAACATCAAATCTCAGACCTTGTCAATAGAATGAATAAAACATATTAAGGAACCCCAGTTCGAGATTTTATTTCTGATGATCACTCAGGTTGAATTAATTAAAATGTCTTGTGAATAATTTATAAACCAAGAGTGAATAGGATCATTAATTGGGATGAGTTCCTGTAGTTTTGTAAATCATTATCTATGACTGATAGTTATATAAAGAAAGGGCTTTATACTTCATTGGTACATTATTACATAATTCTCCAGCAGTGGTTGAGAAAGAGTAATTGAATGAATGACACTCTTTGGTACAGCAGTCTGTAATGATAAAACTTAGGACAAATGCATAGAAAGAAATATATTTATTTGTCAGAGAGTTTCTGAGGAAGTAAATACCATTCCCCTTATGTTCTTGTTCAGCTTATACCAAACACAGAGAAGGATATGGGAAATTTGAGGATCCTAGCCTCTTGACTAAGGAGTTACTGCCTCTTTTCTTCTTTCATCTTCTCCCACTGCCCCATATATGAAACTTTTCCTGGGAATCTTGTTAAGACGAACAGAAAAAATGAACGTGGGAAAACTGCCTATGTCTGCATTATTCTTATGTAGTTGTAACCACTTTGATTTAACATTCTTGCTACTAATTAAATTGGAATAGATTATCTTTACTCTAATAAATTACCTTTAAGTGGTTTATCAAGGTAGATGAAACTAAAACTAATACAAAAATTGAATAATAGGCTGAATAATGGCCTTCCCAACAATGTCCACACTCAATCCCTGGAACCTGTGAATAGGTTGCATTACATGGGAAAAAGGACTTTCCATACGTAATTAAGGTTATTGGTCCTTAAATAGGGCAATTATCTTGCATTATCTAGGTGAACTCAATCTAATCACATGCGTATAGAACTGTCTCTGGCTGGAATCAGAGAAGGAGTGATGAACTCCAAGCTTATGAAGGATTTGCAGCACCTTTAATGGTTCTGAAAGATAAGGGCCATATGTAAGGTCTGGAGAGAGGCCTTTATGAACTCATGGAAAGCATGAAAAGGAGTGAAGGCAGCCTCTAGAGTAAAGATTGGCTCCTGGCTGATAGCCATTCAGGAAGCAAGGACCTCATTCCTGCAATTATAAAGAACTGAATTAGGCTAACAGTTTGAATGGGCTTGGAGTTCAGTTCTTTCCCAGAGCTTCCAGTGAGGAACACAGTCCTGCTAACACTTTGATTTTAGCCCAGTGAGACCTGTGTCAGACTTCTAACTTACAGAACTATGAGATAATAAGCAAGTGTTGTTTTAAGCTGTGGTAATTTATTATGGCAACAATAGAAAATTAATCCAAATGGTGACTTAACGTTAAGTTGTGACTTGAGCAAGTTATTTGCCTTCCCTGTGCCTTCAATTCCCCATTTGTACAATGGGCTTAATAAGAGTATCTAACTCATTGTATTGTTGTCCTATATGGCTATTAGTCCGTATACATCATTAAGTCTAGTTATATAGGAAGAGACATAATGCCAAAGTTGTTGCCAGAGTATAGTAAAATAAAATAAACGAATTAAAGGAAGTAAAAATTCATGCTATATAAAATGATCACATTTTCTTAAACTGAATTCAGATGAAAGAGGAAGCATGCATTTACAGATAGACGGTGGTCACAGGTTATATGAGATATGTATTCCTGACAGTCTCTTAATATTTGAAATTAAGTTAAGAAATGGACAGTATTTTGTTACCTAGATAAGGTTGTGCCACAAGCTTATGATTCAGTCATTCAGGATTCTTCCAAAGTATGTAGTTACCCCCTTTGGGGAGGCATTTAAATTATATTAAAAAATACATAAGGTAAACTTTAGTAATATTATTTCAGATTAATATAATTTGATTGGCATTGAATGCAGCCACACTGCTTATATTGTTTTCCCCAAATGGTTTTGTACAGAGCCAGCTTGAGCATAGACAGCATTTACTGACTGCAAGTACTATATGTCAAAGTAGTTTTAAGCCTTGTATCTGGGCATTAGATCCCACTAGATAATGGGATTTTTTATACTTAACATAGTTCTGGTTAATTAATGATATATGTGAATTATTGATTAGTTCTTCAACTCACGTGAATTTGTTATGTAGAAGCCTTGATTAATACATTCATGAAAAGAAGACCTAAAGATATTATCTTTATGCAGATTGGCTTAGTAGCTCTAAAATCTTTTAATGTTATTAGTGTTTCATTTCCTACTTATATCTGCTGATAAGAATAACTCAATTAGACTGCTGAATATATATCCATGTATACACACACACACACAGACCCAGACACACACGTGTATATAACCTCAGGGAGGAGTAGAAAGCTGTTCTCAGGAATTTATTCACAAATTTTCTGATGTAACAAAACCATGAAGAAAGGAAAACACCTAACACTAAATTACCAATGCTGTTTGATAGGCATTCACATAGTACTTTAAAATCAAGGATATTCTCCTTTGCCCCAGAATCCATTTCTGGTACCAACTATAAAAGAATTGAGATGTTTTTATCATGATCCTGATCAGAGTAACATATAAGGATGAGCATTGCTTTTTTCCTGAAATTTCTCAGGATGAGCGATGAGCCTTCTCTTGGGATTGAGCTCAATGAATATAAAAAAAATAACAAACAGTTATATATAAAGGAGAAAATGTTACTAGTTTGTGGATGGAATATCTCAAGCTCTGTATATAATTTAAACTTAGATGTAGGTTGGTTAAGCTACCCGGAATAGTCAAACAACTTGAAGAAATATTTCCTTTGGGTGAGGTTGGGGCAGAGTCTTACTCTCTAGGGGCCCCAGACAGTATGTCTATACTATTTCATCTAAATTTTGGAAAAAATTATGATAATGTAAGTTATACTGCTTTAATTCAGGTGTACTTGAGTGTAAATTATGCTGAAAGTTAAGAAAATGTGTTGGCGAGGAGGAAGAAGTTGAGAAAAACAGAATAACAAGTAGGTAGGGAATACTAAACCATAGAATTGTCCTTTGTGGTGATATCTAAGTCAGCCAAAGTTCAGTGACTAAAGAGGTGTGAGGAACATGGGCTTGGCTTAGGAAGACAGTTCCACTCATGTATTAGAAGTATAATGTATGCTGATGTCAGTAATGATAAAATAGCAGCTGCCATTTACTGAATGCTCAATATATATAGCAGGCATTATCTCTAATCCAAATCAACCCTAATGCAATAGCTACTATGGTTCCCAATGAGAGATAAGAAAAATTGCATTTATATTGGTCAGGCAACATGCCTAAGGCCACATATCTAGAAAAATTCATTGCAATAATTGAAGCATGCCAAAGACCTAAAGATGTTGTCTCTAGGATAACGGCTTGATATTGTCTGATAGCTTATCAAACAGTAAAGATAACCAAAGTCTGCCATAGTTCCTGATGAGAAGTACTGATACAGTGAGGAAGTTAAAAATAAGATAGTCTTTTATTTCTACAACTGAGTTTGGGGTGGCCTTAGTGATGAGGTTGATCAAAAGAACGAGGCAGAATTCTTATTTTATATACCTTCCAAGGTTAAGTCATTAGAAACCTCCCTGTTTCTGTCTGGCCACTTGGAAAGCCTCTTCCTGGGGAAGTCAGCCTCCACATAAGACATCTCACTCCCCTAAGATAACAGGCGGTGAGGAACCCCAAGCTAGCTATATGGAGAGGCTATGGAAAGGGCAGGATGCCTGGTCAACAACAGCTGATCTAAACATTCCAGGCCAGGCCTCAAGCATGTGAGTGAAGAAACCAGTATGGACATTCTAGACCACAACAGACATGACCAAAGATGTGGAGAAGAACTGAGGAAACAAAACAACAGACGAAACTGTGGGTCTGAGACATAACTGAGAGACACATAACTGGTGTCTCTTAACTGAGACACCAGTTAAGCTGTCTCAGCTGTTTCCAGCCATTTGAGCCACCCTAGTTGAGGTACCAGTCTTTATGGAGCAGAGATGAGCCATGTTTGCTGTGCTTTGCCTAGATTCTTGATTGATAAAATTGAGAGCATGATTAAGTGATTATTTTATGCCACACAATCTCAGAGTGGTTTGTTTCACAGCAATAGACAACCAGAACAGAGTGTACACATATAAGATTGCAAGGCCTATGAGCACCAGTTTCCAATTATGCCATGATAGTGACACCAGAGAAAAGAGAATACGTAATCACATTCATCAAGTGGGTTGGAATTCATAGCAAAAGTTCTGCACAACTTGGGGAATCCGATTTCTTGATGCGGAAACTGAGGCACATATCCAGTTAGTAATTAAGTAATAAAAACAGTAGTCCATATTTTGTGAAGCTATTATGTGTCCAGAAGTATGGCAAAACTTTTCACATTCACAATCTCTATTTTTCACAAATAACTTATTCTAGGTCACATAGCTGTTCACTGTGTGAGCAGGGATTCAAATTTGGTCCACATGGCTTTAAATACAGTTGAAGTTTCATCATGTCATATAGTGTCACTTGTAGCAAGTGGCATCATAGTAGAGGAGAAAAGTGAGTTCTTGACCCTGTAGACACAGTGAGATTCAGGGGTTTTTCAAGTACTTAATACACCATGTTTGTGGCAGCTCTCTCACTTCTTGATAGGTTAATACCAAAAAAATAATTGCATCACTGTTCTGAATTGACTCGGGATCTGGTTTAAGAAGAGTGTGTAAATAGAGGGTCTCAGTGGCACCAGCTGGCTAGGGCTATGGAGGGTAAATGCTACTCAGAAGATGGTGTATTGCTTTGAGATGATTGGATTCTTTCTTTCCAATGCAAATAGCTAAACCCTGGATTTGTACATAAATCTAGAAATTCTTCAGTCTTATGTCTTTCATTTTAATTCTATGACCTACATGGTGAAATTCTTCCTCAACCAAGACTATGGGTGGTGAAATTCATCTAATGAGTAAGATTAATGGACTTCAATTAAAGAGTTGTTTCTGGGGCTTCCCTGGTGGCGCAGTGGTTGAGAATCCACCTGCCGATGCAGGGGACACGGGTTCGTGCCCCGGTCCGGGAAGATCCCACATGCCGCGGAGCGGCTGGGCCTGTGAGCCATGGCCGCTGAGCCTGCTTGTCCGGAGCCTGTGCCCCGCAACGGGAGAGGCCACAATAGTGAGAGGCCCGCGTACCACAAAAAATAAATAAATAAATAAAGAGTTGTTTCTGGTTTGGTCACTTCCTCATAATACACCTTTTTCAAGATATAAATTTGTTGAGCCTCTGTTTCCTTATCTGTCAAAACGATGTAAGCATACCATATCACAAATTAATACAGCTAACACATGTAAAACTCTATCATCATATTATTATTTTCTTTCTTCTTTCTATTCCTGCATACAGAATCATAATTCCTTCCAAAGAATAGAGCTCTATGTCAAATTCCATTGACTCTTGTAATTATTCCCTGAATGATCAAGTCCTTATTAAGATATATTTTTATAGATCACAGGGAGTCTCAGTTTTGGACATAATAGTTTACTGATCATATGGTTTTAATTTTTATATTATTGATTTATTGAAAAAAAGTTAAAATAGCAGCCACCTGTCTCATAAGCAAAAGGATACTGTTTATTTTTAACTAGTTATAACAAAATATCATATAAGTCATATAGATGATAACATAAGCTTGGATAACCTCAAAAGAATATTATGATTTTTCTTATAATCCATATGTTCTCCACAGCATTGTCTAGTCATTGATGGTCTGGTATATATCCATGGAAATAAACCAGTGCTCCAAGGATGAGGGTCATATAACTCTATAGTGTATGTGTAAGTTGTGTGACTTTTGTATTCCTGGAAGGCTACCATTCAAAATCACATCATGCCACTTATTTGCTGGTCATTAAAAACATGGGGTAGTGTTATACCTGTAATTGCTGGCAAGTGAAGACAGGTCTTAAAGCTAACTCTTAGGGAATGTCTGGCAGCAGGGAATATTTGGTATTAACACCAACATTGTACTTTGTACTTAGCAGACACGATTTGTGTTAAAAATTAGGATTAAATTGTCATTTATGAACAGAAGGGTCTAAAAGAATAATACTTCCCTGCTCTTAGTCACTTTGGGCTTCTCATAATGCTGTTTTGGCCTGAGAAACAGGTTTGTGTCTTGGTTAAAAATACCAAGTATTTAATCAGCAGACAAGGAGAATGTGCTATCCTAAGCATTTAGAATCACAGATGCAAAGTTCTTGTTCATAAATTCATATGTGTGGAGTAAGCCTTTTGTACAGGCCTGCAGACTGCAACATAGAACCTTTGCTTTTCCTTTACTCCATGGAGTCTCATATATGGTTATGCCATAACATTTAATACTTTGATTACACATTTTCCAGTATTAAATTACATATCTTGAAAAGGGCATAAAGTAGAATGCATTATGTTAGCAAATGTCAGGATATTGATTATGGACCAGACTCTGTTCTAAGCACTTTACATACATTATCTCTTTTATTTCTCATTCAACCTTATTTTTACTTGTAATTATACCTCGATTTTAGAGAACAGAACAGAGATTTAGAGAGTTAATTAACAGGTTCAAAATCATACAGCCAGATAGTATGGATGTCATTATTTCCATCCTTGTCTATATGGTTCCAAAATTTTGTATTATTAAACACTATACTATGCTGCTTTTAGCCACTCTGCTTAATAAATCTTGCCAATTATTAGCTGACACATTAGTAAGAGATCTTTTTTTTTTTTTTTTTTTTTTTTTTTTTTTTTTGCGTTATGCGGACCTCTCACTGTTGTGGCCTCTCCCGTTGCGGAGCACAGGCTCCGGACGCGCAGGCCCAGCGGCCATGGCTCACGGGCTTAGTTGCTCCGCGGCATGTGGGATCTTCCCGGACCAGGGCACGAACCCGTGTCTCCTGCATCGGCAGGCGGATTCTCAACCACTGCGCCACCAGGGAAGCCCTAGTAAGAGATCTTTGAATCTATTCTCATCTCCTGTGGAAATTTTATTTTTTTACATTTTTTAATTTAATTTTATTTATTTTGTGTGTGTGTGTGCTAGGTGGGCCTCTCACTGTTGTGGCCTCTCCCATTGCGGAGCACAGTCTCCGGACGCGCAGGCTCAGTGGCCATGGCTCACGGGCCCAGCCGCTCCACGGCATGTGGGATCTTCCCAGACCAGGGCACAAACCCATGTACCCTGCATTGGCAGGCGGACTCTCAACCACTGCACCACCAGGGAAGCCCTGTGGAAATTTTAAAACAATTTTAGATCATTTAAGAAAACACATGCTTATTAGAGAACCTTGTTCTGATAAAATTTAGGCATGTTGTATGCTTAAGAAATTTATTTTGAGTACTCATGACTTTTCCCACAAACTGTCATTTTATTTGATTTTTTTTCTATATGCCCTGTGCTTTGGGAGTAAACACATTAAACTATAGGTTATGTTCTGGCAATTTCAACTCTTGAGATCATGATTCTGAAAATGAGAAATATTTGAATAGGGATAATAGACAAACTGAATAACTTTTCTGTTCTTATCATGTGTGGTATGGCTTATTTGAATGTAAGCCTGAAGATCAATATTTTGTTATTATTTACTATTTATCTGTATCAAAAATTTTAATCATACTGTGAAGGGAAGTAGCTGAACTAAGAGACTATAACCACTGGCAAAAATCCATTGCTTAACTTATACATTATGTATATTGAAATTCTGCTACAGAGTATACTTTGTCACATTGATATAATAATTAATCTTTAGATGGCTAAAAGTATTAGGGTTTGCAGAAGTATTAGAATCCAGGCCCTGAAGGTATCAATGATCACTATGACATGTTTTCATTAAATTAAATTTCATTAAATTGATATCAAGAGAGATTCAGTTTAGTTATCTGAAAAATTTGTATTGTAAAATAACTTATTTCTAAGAAATTGATTCTGGATAAATGAACAGTACCTTTTGGGAGTCTTCATATATAGAACATTATGAGTTAAATCTTATACTGTTTTGATTTTGTTTTTATTTTATTTATTTATTTGTGGTACACGGGCCTCTCACTGTTGTGGCCTCTCCCGCTGCGGAGCACAGGCTCCAGACTCGCAGGCTCAGCGCCCATGGCTCACAGGCCCAGCTGCTCTGGGATCCTCCCGAACCGGGACATGAACCTGTGTCCCCTGCATTGGCAGGCGGACTCTCAACCACTGCGCCACCAGGGAAGCCCTTATTTTACTTTTTATATTTCATAGACTGTTCTAGAACAGACAAAAGTTATGGGGTATGAGATTTGCCTAAAGACAAAAGTTAGAGGCAGGGAGATGCCCTATAAACTTAATGTAAAATTTCATCTTAAATTTCTAATAAAAATAATGATTTTTAGCATTTTACAGCAAGAGGAAAATGGTTTCACCTCCATTTTAGTTATAGTTTGATGAATTTTTTGAATGTCAGATCTGGTATCCATATATGGTATGTCCAATGGTTAAATGTCAAACTTCCCATGACAGTAGTGATAGACCCTAGGAAGCAGATCCTGGGAATGAATTACTTTAGAAAGCTACTCCCTGACTTCAAACTATACTATAAGGCTACAATAATCAATACAATACTGACACAAATAACAGACACATAGATCAACAGAACAGAATAGAAAGCCCAGAAATAAACCCACACCCCGATAGTCAATTATTTCACAACAAGAGTCAAGAATATACAATGGGAGAAAAGATAGGCTCTTCAATAAGTGGTGCTGGGAAAACTTGACAGCTATATACATGTAAATAAAGGAAATTAGAAAATTTTCGGACACCATATACAAAAATAAACTCAAGAGGGATTAAAGACCTAAATGTAAGACCAGAAAGCATAAAACTCCTAGAAGAAAAACTGCTAGGCAGCACACTCTTTGATATAAATCATAGTAATTTTTTTGTGTGTGTATCTGTCTCCTAAGTCAAAGAATCAAAAAGCAAAAATAAACATATGGGACCTAATTAAACTTAAAAGTTTTTGCACAGCAAAGGAAACAATTGACAAAACAAAAAAGCAACTGACTGAATGGGAGAAAATATTTGCTAATGATATGACCAGTAAGGCGTTAATATCCAAAATTCATAGCCAGCTCATGTAACTTCGTATCACTAAAATAAACAACCTAATTAAAAGTGGGCAGAATATCTGAATGGACATTATTCCAAAGAAGAAATACAGATGACCAACAACCACATGAAAAGATGATCAGTATCACTAATCATTAGAGAAATGCAAATCAAAACGACAATGAGTGAGTGATCCTCTTAACTACTTAAATGAGCTAGTATGAAGATTAAAGACAAAAAAAATGTAAAAGCAACTGTAACTCCAATAATGAGTAAGAAATAAACATGAAGATGTAAAATATGACATCAAAACCACAGAATGTGAGAGATGTGAGTAAAAAAGTGTTTATCTTTTAGAATGTGTTTGAGTTTAAAGGACTACCTTTTTAAAATAAGGAGATAGAGTTATAAGTCAACATATATGATTCCCATGGTAAACACAAGTCAAAAACCTACAATAGATACACAAAAACTAGAGAGAAAGGAACACAAGCATACTACCAAAGGAAATCATTAACAAAACAAGGGAAGAAACAACAACAAGAAGAAAAGTATAGAGAAGAACTACAAAAGCAATAAAATAATATGGGACTTTAACACCTCACTGACATCCATGGACACATCATGCAGACAGGAAATCAGTAAGGCAATAGTGATTTTAAATGGTATACCAGTTGGACTTAATAGATTTCTACAGGATATGTCATCCCCAAAGAGCAGAATACACATTCTTCTCAAGTGCACATGAACATTCTCCAGGATAGATCACATGCTAGGCCACAAAACAAGTCTCAACAAATTTAAGAGGATAGAAATGTACCAGGCATTTTTTTCCTACCACAGTGCTGTGAAAGTAGAAATCAATTAATGAAAGAAAAATGGAAAAACACAAAAATGTGGAGACTAAACAGCATGTGGCTAAAAAACCAATGAGTCAATGAAGAAATAAAAGAGGAAATCAAAAAATACCTCAAGACAAATGAAAATGGAAACACTATATTCCAAAATCTGTGGGATGCAGCAAAAACAGTTCTAAGAGAGAAGTTTATAGCAATACAGGCCTACCTCAAGAAATAAGAAAAATTTCAAATAAACAACCTAAACTTCCATATAAATGAATTAGAAAAAGGACAACAAAGCCTAAAGTCAGCATAAAGAAGGAAATAATAAAGATCAGAGCAGAAATAAATAAAATAGAAGCCAAAAAATAAAATAAAGGGGTTTTTTTTTTTGAAAGGATAAACAAAATTGACAGACCTTTAGGCAGACTCATCAAGATGCACACAGAGGAACCAAATAAAATAAGAAATGAAAGAGGAAAAATAACAACCAATACCAGAGAGATGCAAAAAATCATAAGAGAATACTACAGTTATATGCCAATGAATTGGACAACCTAGGAAAAAGGGACACATTTCTAGAAGAATGCAACTTGCCAAGACTCAGGAAGAAGTAGACTATCTGAACATAATTTGTTAGTAGTGAAATTGAATTTTTAATTAAAAAAACTCTCAACAAACAAAAGTTCAAGACCAGATGGCTTCACAGATATAACCGGATGGCTACCACACATATAAAGAAGAGATAATACCTACTTTTCAAACTATTCCAAAATGTTGAAGAGGTGGAACATTCCCAAATTCTTCTATGAGGTCAACATTACCCTGCTATCAAAACCAGGCAAAGCCACTACAAAAGAGAAAATTACAGGCCAATATTTCTGATAAATATATATGTAAAAATCCTCAGCAAAATATTAGTCAACTAAATTCAATGATATATCAAAAGGATAAAACACCATGATCAAGTGGGATTCATTACAGGGATGAAAGGATGGTTCAATATTCACAAATGAATCAGTGTGATTCACCATGTTAACAAAAGGTAGGATAAAAATTACATGATCATCTCAATAGGTGCAGAAAAAGCATTTGACAAAATTTAGCATCCATTCATGATAAAAACTCTCATCAAAGTTGGTAGAGAGGGAACATATCTCAACATAATAAAGGCCATTGATGACAAACCCACAGCTAATATCATATTCAAGGGTGAAAAGCTGAAAACCTTTATTCTAAAATCAGAAACAAGACAGGATGCCCACTTTTACCACTTGTATTTAACCTAGTATTGGAAATCCTAGCCACAGCAATCAGTCAAAAAAAAAAAAAGAAATAAAAGGCATCCCAATTGGAAGGAAAGGGGTAAAACTGTCACTGTTTGCAGATGACATGATACTGTATATAGAAAACCCTAAAGTCTCTGCCAAAAAATTAATAGAACTAATAAATTCATAAAGTTGTAGGATACAAGGTTAGTACAGAGAAATATGTTGCTTTTCTATACACTGACAATGAATTATATGAGAGAAAGCAAGAAAACAATCTCATTTAAAAATGCATCAGAACGAATAAAATACCTAGGAATAAACTTAACCAGAGAGATTAAAGACCTATACTATGAAAACTATGAAACAATGATGAAGGAATTTGAAAATGATGCAATGATTCTGTATTCTTGAATTGGATAAATATTGTTAAAATAACAATTCTACCCAAAGCAATTTACAGATTTAATGCAATTCCTATCAAAATAACCATGACATTTTTCACAGAACTAGAAAAAATTATTTAAAAATCTTTGTGGGACCATGAAAGATCCTTAATTGCCAAAAGAATCTTGAGAAACAAAGAACAAAGCTGGAGGTATAACTTTCTCTGACTTCAGACTATACTACAAAACTACTATAATCAAAACAGTATGGTACTGGAACAAAAAAAGACTCATATAAATGGAACAGAATAGAGAGCCCAGAAATAAACCCACACACTTATGGTCAACTAATCTACAATAAAGGAGTCGAGAATATACAATGGGGAAAATACAGTGTCCTCAATAAGTGGTGCTGGGAAGACTGGACAGCTACATGTAAAAGAATGAAATTAGAACAGTTTCTCACTTCACATACAAAAGGATATTCAAAATGGATTAAAGACCTAAAATGTAAGACCAGAATCCATAAAACTCCTAGAAGAAAACTCCTAGGTAGGACACTCTTTAAAATAAATTGTAGTAATATTTTGGGGGGAATCTGTCTTGTGAAAGGAAACAAAAGCAAAAATAAACAAATGGGACCTAATTAAACTTAAAAGTTTTGCACAGCAAAGGAAAATATTGACAAAACAAAGTCAACCTACTGAATGGGAGGAAATATATGCAAATTATATGACTGATAAGGGGTTAATATATAAAAAATATAAACATGTCATACTGCTCAATATATATATATAAAAAACCAACCCAATCAAAAACTGGGCAGAATACCTAAATAAACGTTTTTCCAAGGAAGATACACAGATGGCTTACAGGCACATGAAAAAATGCTCAATAGCACTAATCATCAGAGAAATGAAAATCAAACCACAATAAGATATCACCTCACACCTGTCAGAATGGCTATAATCAGAAAGAACACAAACAACAAATGTTGGCAAGGATGCAGAGAAAAGCTAACCTTTGTATAGTTTTGGTGGGAATGTAAATTGGTTCAGCCACCATGGAAAACAGTACAGAGGTTCTTCAAAAAATTAAAAATAGAATTATCATATGATTCAGCAATTTCACTTCTGTGTATGTATCTGAAGAAAATGAAAACACTAATTTGAAAAGTACATGATCCTGATATTAATAGCATTATTTACAATAGCTAAGATATGGAAGCCACCTAAGTGTTCATAAGCAGATGAATGAATAAAGATGTGTTATATATACACAATGGGATACTACTTAGACATAAAAAAGAATGAAATTTGCCATGTGCAACAACATGGATGGACCTGGAGGATATTACATTTTGTAAAACAAATCAAGGTGGGACAAATACTTTATGTTATCACTATGTGGAATCTAAAAAAAAAACAACAATGAATGTAACAAAACAAACAGACTCACAAATACAGAGAACAAACTAGTGGTTACCAATAGCGAGATGCAATGGGGGATAATAGTACTTATCTGTTTCATACTGTGTATATTTTGTGTGTTTCTTCAGCGATTTTCTTTGAGAAAATTTCAGTTCTAATGTTAAGCAAATGAAGGAATGGGCTGTATACGTGTTTTGTTTTCTTTTTAAATAAACTACATATTGGCATATCTGGAGATTGTGGGTGGGGCTTCAATCATTGATGATGCTCTCTGGTGACATTAAGTCTCAGAGACAGTGTGCTATACATACAGTAAAATGAGTCCATAGTAAAGAGTTAGGAGATCCAGATTCTAGGCTTGATGTTGATTGTCTAACATACTAGTCTTCAGCAATTAACTCCTCTACTTTTCTTCTCTACCCATCACCACCACAGAGGACTATATTTACTCATCTATTAAATGAAGTTGTTAGGCAAGACATATCTAAGGACAGTCCTATTTTGAAAAGTAGATGAGTTATTCAAATAAATTGTACTTGCAAATTGAGGGTAATAACAACATCATATATTTAATTTATATTTCCTTCTTCAGTGAATACCATGTTGTATAAGGTCCTATTTGGTGTCTAATGTATTGAGAGCCTAATACACACTTGTCAACCCAATTATACATCACTGGAGACAGTGAGGATAAATAGACACAAAGGCTGAAGGACCACTAGTTTTCTCTCTTTTTCTTTTTTACTTTTTTCTTCTTCTCTTTTCTTAAAAAAAAATGAATTATATCTCATAAAACTAAAGTGCACTCTCAGTTTTCTATGCCCCAAAAAGAGTAAAAAGATGACCAAGACTTAACACAGAGATACAAATTTGCTTTTTAAAAAAAATTTTTGCCATGGGTCTACCATGGTTATTCATTTGAAAAGAATTGTGAACTCTTAGTAGGGCTCTCTTTTTGACATCTCAAAATCCACTCTACTCTTTTTCCCAGTAAAGTTCTTTGTATGTAAATGCTACTCAGTCATTTTGTTGACCTGATTTTTTATTAAATGGGTTGATCATTGCAGTCATGTCAATGAAGCAAGATAATAAAATAATGCTTAAAGCAGGAAAGAGTGCAATATCTCCTAGCATAAAACTGTTTTAAAATATTGGAAGCAGGGCTTCCCTGGTGGCACAGTGGTTGGGAGTCTGCCTGCCGATGCAGGGAGCATGGGTTCGTGCCCGGGTCCGGGAGGATCCCACATGCCGCGGAGCAGCTGGGCCCGTGAGCCATGGCCGCTGGGCCTGCGCGTCCAGAGCCTGTGCTCCATAACAGGAGAGGCCACAACAGTGAGAAGCCCACGTACCACACACACACACAAAATATATATATAGGAAGCAGATTTTATCTGGATGCATATGTGAATCAAATTTGACTTTTTCATTTGTTTTCTCTGTTGGTTTTCCTTGGTCTAGTATAATGCGGTGTGCAATACAGCCAATCATGCAGGAGGCTTGAAAACACTATAAAGACTATGTTAACCATAAAACAGAATGGTGGAATTTTCTTGCATAACTTTTTTTTTTTATAGTTTGGCAATTTCTTTTAATTTTATTTATTTTTTATACTTTATTTTTGGCTGTGTTGGGTCTTCGTTTCTGTGTGAGGGCTTTCTCTAGTTGCAGCAAGCAGGGGCCACTCTTCATCACGGTGTGTGGGCCTCTCATTATATCGCGGCCTCTCTTGTTGCGGAGTACAGGCTCTAGACACGCAGGCTCAGTAGTTGTGGCTCACAGGCCTAGTTGCTCTGCGGCATGTGGGATCTTCCCAGACCAGGGCTCGAACCCGTGTCCCCTGCATTGGCAGGCAGATTCTCAACCACTGTGCCACCAGGGAAGCCCTCTTGCATAACTTTGAAGCAACAACTTTTCATCTTTACAACCTGCTAACAGTTAGCACTAACAATTATACTTAAGTGGAATAAGTACAATGATTACCTACAGGGATAACAGAATGTTAGGATATAGCAAATTTTTTTCAAACAAAATATAAACTATTACTTTCAACAGAAAACTCATGGAATAGTTTAATATCAATGCAAGACAGTTTTCTCAATTTCATTGGATGTCATTTATCCAGAATATGAAACAAGAAGACATTTTACACAAGCAATATTTTTTTTAAATATTCTAGCAGTAGCTATTACTCTTTATATCTATTGACCGTAAGTCTGAAAATCTCTGAGGTGCTTTAAGAAACTTATAAAGAAGGGGAAAGAAGGTGTGAAATAGATTTAGTTTCATTTCTGAGTCAAGTGTATTTATTGAATGTCAACTTCGTTGTAAGTTAAGCAACTTTAGGATAGTGCTTAAACAGGAAACAGTTATTGGTTATCTTCTCTGAACAAAACAAAGTGCTGGGAGTGTTGGGGCCACAAAGTTAAACCAGATAATTTCATCTTCCAAGTTGCCTGTATCATTTCAGTGAGAATAAATGAATGCACAATTCTTTCATATATTTTGTTTTATTATTTGAAATAGTCTAAACTATTTCAAAAGAAAATTAACAAGTTGAATATTGGTAAATTATTTTTTCTGATGATGAAAAAAATCTTTAAATGATTTTCTTAAAGCAAACTTTAATCATGTCTCAAAGTAATCAAAATATAAATGGCTCTTTATTGTTTTCCTAATTATAGACTTCAAAATGCATACTGAAGGCGTTTTATACCATGGGCACAAAATACTTATTTTCTACCATCGTCTCTTGAGACATCTTCCCTATGTATACTCCGGATACCTTAGAATTTCACTTTTCTATTCCCTGAGAACTTTCTTGCTTTGGTGCCTTTGCTTATTCTGTTTCCAGTTCCTGAGATGTTCCTACCCACCGGTAAAATCCTGTCAATTTCGAGAGTACCTTTATGAAGGTTTTATGACCTTACTATATTTCCTTCCTCAAAATCCCAATAATGTTTTTCTTGAAATCTGTCCCAGGGCACATATTTTGTAAAGTTAAAGCACTTTGTACTTTTTGCTTGTTTGTTTAATTATAGTCATCCGAGTAGGTGTGAAGTGTATATCATTGTGGTTTTGATTTGCATTTCCCTAAAGACTACAAATATGAGAGGACTCCCCCTTCCCTTCTTTTGGAAGTGTCCAGCTTCTGGCTGAAAACCTATGTGTGGATTTTCAGGTCTGACCATAGGCAATTACAAGGCTTGGGCTGTCTGACCTCATGGGGAAAAACTGCTCACCCCACCACAGGCTTGGTACACAGCCATTGCATTACCGTTTCTGAAGAGAGTTGCAGTCAAAAACTCGGACCCCTGTAGCCAGCCATGCTCTTACCCATGCATTTCTAGCCTAGGCAGTTCCACCTGGAGGTCTCTTTAATTGGGACTTTCAGCAGATGCCTTCCACGGGTGCCTCTGCCAAGACTTCTTTAGGGGAGTGTCAGAGGGACCTTGAAGGTAGTCTTCTTCCGCTGAGGCTCAGTACTCAGAATTTTCCCACTCTTAGGCCTTCCACATCACAGCTTCCTGACCTCATACCCTGTCCGCCTGGTTCACAGAATCACAGGAGCCTTTTTTTCAGAGCTCTTCCACAGTCCTTTACCAGCACACTGTTCCCCAGAACACCGGGGAAAATAGAACAGTGAGGAGAGAGTCGCAACTTTCTCTGGCTTAGCGTCTTGCTTATACAATCGCAGGAAAGATTAAAGACTTGACGTTTTTTTTATTTGGGCTTGTTATTTTAATAGGTTACTGCAGAATCTGGTAACTCAATACTCTCCAGCTCAGATTAGCTCTTGACACTTTTCACCTTTCTTTTCTTGAGTCTTCAAATATAAAGTAAGTGGCCACTATGTGTCAAGCGCTTTGTTTGGTTCTAAGTGCTTTCAAGGAACTAAGAGTTTAGCTCAGAAACACTCAAATAAGTCAAAATTTGCAGGTTAGAAGAATAAGAGCTATGACTGACAGTGCAGCAGGAATAAGGAGCAGAATCAAGTGAGTCAAATGAATGAACAAAGACAACATTCCGGCTAATAAAATTGAGATGGGAAGAATGAATATGTCTTAGGAGGTTTCTAGCAAGAGTGAGTTTCAGGCACATTAAACAATATAAGCAAAGGTTTCGGGTCATGAAACAGCATTATGACTATGAAAAACATCAAACAGTTGCAATAGGTTAAAATAGAGTATTTTCAAGATTTGTGGAAATGAGGGTAGAGAGAATGGTAGAGAAGGTTATCATTATCCATTTGTAATAAATAATAATCTATGATGTACTTTTTAAAAGTGTTTTAATCTTGAAAAAATGAAATATAATTCACATAACATAAAATTCATCACTTTAACCATTTAAAAAGTATAATTCATTGGATTTTAGTGTGTTCACAATGTTCTACAACCATAAGACTATCCGATTTCAAAGTATCTCCATACCCTAAAGAGAAACTTCATATCTCCTGAATACTCTCTCCTATATTCCCCAGAAACCATTAATCTACTTTCTATTGGTATAGATTTTTCTATTCTGGACATTTAATATAAATGGAATCATACAATTTGGTGTCTTTTGTGACTGGCTTCTTTTACTTAACACAGTGTTTGCAAGGTTCATCTATATTGTGCATATATTTATATTTCATTCCTTTTAAAGATTGACTAGTATTCCATTTTATAGCTATCACACATTTTGTTTATCCATTCATCAGTGATGGACATTTGTTTCCACTTTTTGATTATAATGAATCATGCTGCTATGAACATTTGTATGCAAGTTTTTGTGTGAACAGATATTTTCAATTCTCTTGGGAGTGAAAGTGCTGGGTTATATGGTAGCTCTATGTTTAACTTTTTGAGGAACTGCTAAAATGTTTTCCACAACAGCTTTACTATTTTACTTTCCCACCAACAGTACATGAGTGTTCCAGTTCCACCACCACCCCCGCCCCATCTTCATTAACACTATCTCCCATTATAAAAATTATAGCCATCCTGTGGGTATAAAGGGATATCCCATTGTGGTTTCAAGTTGCATTTCCCTAATGAATAATGATGTTGAACTTCTTTTCAAGTACTTTTTTTTTTTTTTTTTTTTTTTTTTTTTTTTTTTGCGATATGCGGGCCTCTCACTGTTGTGGCCTCTCCCATCGCGGAGCACAGGCTCCGGACGCGCAGGCCCGGCGGCCATGGCTCACGGGCTTAGTTGCTCCGCGGCATGTGGGATCTTCCCGGACCAGGGCACGAACCCGTGTCTCCTGCATCGGCAGGCGGACCCCCAACCACTGCGCCACCAGGGAAGCCCTCAAGTACTTATTGATTTATTCTTTTAGAAATGTCTACTCTAATCCTCTGTCCAATTTTTAGTTATTTGTGTCTTTATTGTTGAGTTGTAAAAGTTCTTTGTATATTTTTTTATAGTAGTCCCTTATCAGATGAATTATTTGCAAATATTTTCTTCCATTCAGTAGATTGTATTTTCACTCTCTTAATAGTATCTTTCAACACACTAAAGTTCTTAATTATGATGTTCAATTTACTTGTTTTTTCTTTTGTTGCTTGTGCTTTTATGTCATACCTAAGAAACCATCACCTAATCTAAATTCATGAAATTTTACACCTATGATTCTTTGTAAGAGCTTTTAGTTTTAGCTCTTAGATTTAGGTTTTAAAAAATCCATTTTAGGTTAATTTTTGTATATGGTGTGAGATAGGAGTACAAATTCTTTTTTTTTCTGCACATGGATATCCAGTTGTCATAGCACCATTTGTTGAAAAGACTATTATTTCCGTCATTGAAGAGAGAGGGCGGGAGAGTGAGATTGATTTTGTAGGCCAAGAAATTCCATGATGTGCTGTCTGCAGGCAGGAGGCCTTGAAAAGCCAGTGGTGTCATTAGAAGGCCTGAGAACTAGGGGAGCTGATGATGTAAATCTTACTCCAAGGTCAGGAGAAGACCAGTGTCCCAGTTAAGCAGACAAGCAGGAAGGGGAGGGATCATCCCCTCCTCTGCTTTTTGTTTGATTCAGACATTTAACGAAGTGAATGATACCTACCCACACTGGGGAGGGCAAGCTACTTTACTGAGTCCATCAATTCAAAAGCTTACTTTGTCTGAAAACATCTTCACAGACACACCCAGAAATAATATTTAAATCTGGACCTCCAAGGCCTAGTCAAGTTGACACATAAAAATAACCATCACAAGGCCAACTTGGCACCCATATGCATCACTTTGAATCATACTTAATCTCCAAATAAAAATAATAACAAGGTCATAATTCCTCCTAATATGATAAACCTATCCCGCATACAACCAACCCCTACCCCAACAGAAGTAAATCTTTGAGCGATGTTTACTCTTCCCCTTGATACCCTATAACTGGCACAAGTCTGGGAATTGATTGAAGGACTGGGACTCTTTATTTTTATGGTTTAAGTTAGACTTTTATTCCCTTTTCCTAGAACTTTTCTTCTTCTACAGATCAAGTAAGAATTTAGTGGACTTATCTATTTCACTTCTAGATACACCATGATTAACTAGCCAAACCCATAGGTCTGCATGAGTCCTATTTTGATTACTGCTTTGACTCTGCTGTCCAATAAGGTAACTATGCCCGCCTTGCCTTTGGTGGTTGAGTGCAGCTACTTGGCCCCTGCCAACCTGGGATCCAGTTATTCCCATTGCATTTAGATTTTTCAGTTGCATGACTGTGTTCCCACTATAAGGTCGGCCTACAGTGAAGAGTTATCACAGAGCTCTTCAAGGATGCTGGAACATGCATCACAAACTTTCTTCTCAAGGTATTAGTGAAAGGTATGTCTTCTGGACCCTCCCACTGTGGGTGAGTAGGTCTTAAATAGTAATTTCATTCTAACATTCCAATATTCTTAAGCCTTTGAGTTTCTTTCTCTACCTAAACCAAGGGAGCTTGGGCATCTCTACTCACCATGAGCCATCTTTTGATCCATATTTCAACCAACCAACCTACCAAAATGTGTAAGAGCCTGTTCTAACTTGCCATAGTTGCATTGCAATACTAAATCCAGGATTTCTCCTTAGTGATCCCATATGAATAGATATGGCCTGATCCATCTTTATGTTTCTTCCACCATTATCCTGTATCCTTAATATTCCTTCCTATACATGTTCCCCAGATTCCTGCCTGAGCTTGTATAAATTAGAAAACTTTTTTTTTTTTTTTTTTAGTGTAGCTCACTTCCTCATGGTTCCCACTTTGTAACTCATCTTTAGGGACCTGCTGCTTGAGTCTAGTTATAGGTCTAGAAGCAAAGAGGGGTGGCAGGGATGGGTCCTGAGGAGAATCAGAATTGTCTTGCATGGTTACTGCCTCAAGGGAAGTCATTTCCTGAGTGATGCAAGAAAAGGATGGGCTCAAGATTACAATTGTATCTATTCTTATTCCAGTACCACATTCTTTTAATTACTGTAGCTTTGTAGCAATTTTGAAATCTATAAGTGTGAGTCCTCCAGCTGTTCTTCTTTTTCAAGAGTGTTTGGCTATCCCAGCGTCCCTCACATTTCCATGTACAAATTAGGGTCAGCTTGCTCGTTTCAGCAAAATAAGCAATTGGGATTTTGATAAGGATTGTATTGGATCTATAGATCAATTTAGGGAGGATTACCATTTTAACAATGTTAAATTTTCCAATTCATGAACACTGGGGTCTTTCCATTTATTTAGGTCTTTAATTTCTTTTAACAGTGTTTGGTAGTTTTCAGTGTACAAGACTTGCATGTCCCTTATTAAATTTTTTCCTAAATATTTTACAGTTAAGTATTGAATGTTTACATTGAAAACATCTGTTATTTAGAAACTTTACTCTGGCATAAAAACAGTATCTAACTTCTGGGGCTAAGATTGGAGACAGGATAATCACTTAGACAGTTACTGGAGAAACCTAGGTAAGAAATGATGAAGACATGGTTAGGTAGTGTGAATAGAGAATGCTAATGGTATAGTCTTCATTAAAGATGTATACTCCTTATATTTGTTTACTGGTTTGATGTGATTAGAGGTAGAGAAGCAAATTTATAAAAAGGATAAAGGCTTGATTTGGAAATACAGTCTCCTTATTCATGGAGAGAATAAATTGATGAGAATGCACAAGTGTGAAGAAGTATGATTTTTAGCACGAGGCATAGTGAACTTAGAGTGCCTGAGAGACACTAGAATAGGAGTGTTTAGGAAAAAGATACATACACAGATCTGAGCCTAGATTGTACCCTGAATAATATACTACTATTCAGAGGGCAGTGAGAACTATAATCCAACCTGTGCTTGTAGTGCTGAGCTGTTCACTCTGGCACTGGGCTGCGTCTCCCCACAGGATGGGTATCTTCCTAATTTGTCCATCTGTAACTGGTACTGTTTGAAAATTTCTCTAAAGTTTCTGTATGTGGGAATGGTAAGCATGCTCAGTGGGAAGCCTATGGCTGGAAATAAATGTGGGAGAAGCACACTGATGGTTGTCATTTTTCATGGCAGCATCTTTTGAACTGTGCTTACAGTCACAGGCTTTAGAGCTGCACAGTTCTGTGTTCACTCAAAAGCAGAACAAATTAGTCAATCCTTTTTAAACTTAGGCTGCTAGTTTATAATGTAGTTATAATGAATGCTGAACACACAGTGTTGTTGTGAGAATAAAGAACACAATGTATGTAATATTCTTACCAGAGATCTTGGAGAATAGTTGAAGCTCAATGAATAGAAATGCCATGATTAAATAACCTTGTTATTTAATCAAATACTAATTTCGATGTTGCTGTGAAGGTATTTTGTAGATGTAATTAACATTTACAATCAGTTGATTTTAAGTAACGAAGATTACCATTGATAATTGTGTGTGTGTGGTGGGTGTGGGAGGCGGGGGGGGGGAGAGAGAGAGAGAGAGAGAGAGAGAGAGAGAGAGAGAGAGAGAGAGAGAGAGATAGATCGAGATCAAGATCGAGATCTAATTAGTTGAAAGCCTTTAAGAGCAAAAACTGAGTTCTCCCAGAAAAGGAAGAAATTCTGCTTTAAGACTGTAACATCAGGGCTTCCCTGGCAGTGCAGTGGTTAAGAATCCACCTGCCAATGCAGGGGACATGGGTTCGAACCCTTGTCTGGGAAGATCCCACACGCCACAGAGCAACTAAGCTCATGCGCCACAACTACTGAGCCAGTGCTCTGGAGCCCGCGAGCCACAACTACTGAGCCCACGTGCCACAACAACTGGAGCACATGCACTTAGAACCCATGCTCCACAACAAGAGAAGCCACCGCAATGAGAGACCCACGCACCACAACGAAGAGTAGCCCTCGCTCGCTGCAGCTAGAGAAAGCCCGCGTTCAGCGATGAAGACCCAACACAGCCAAAAAGAAAATAAATAAATTTATATTTTTAAAAAAGACTGTAATATCAGCTCTTAAATGAGCCTAGCATTAGGTCTTTCAAATTTCAGACTTACCAGTTCTCACAGCCTCATGAGCCGCTTCCTTTGAAATACATCTCTCTATAGAATGATTATATGTATATTATGTATATATATATCCCCTACTGGTCTGTTTTTCTGGAGAACTCTGACTAATACAAACTGGTGTCTTATTTCCTTAGATTTGTTTTTTTGTGCCTCACAAAGGAAGTCTGTTTCTACTGGTAATCTCTCCCTTATTTATGTTTCCAGTTATGAATAAATGAGCATACCACATCAAATCTACCCCACCCACTAAAAATCATAAATTCTCCATATTATTTTTATTCTTTATACAGACATGTACTTATAAAATTGTCAAATGTTACTTTTAAGGCATTTTATTAAAAGGCCTATTTTTGTCTCCTACCTAGGTTACAATTAAGAATTCCAAGGGATTTGACAAAAATATTACACATTCATCTTCATGTGTGTCTCTTCTTACCTCATTTCCTGGACTCACCAATGATTTTTATTCTCAATGATAGCCATAGATATTTCAGAATTCTTACTGGTAAATTAGTGTATTAGTCTTTATTAAAACTCATGTTACTACCACATGTGTACACACATATACAATCATAAAAATATTCTCCAGTTCCCATTATAAGTACAACATTATTACATTTGTCTTATAAATTAAGACCAAGTAGAAAAGACACTGTTATAGAGATGCTCATTAATTCAGTTAGGGTAGGGATTATTCTCCATTGTTCATCATTGAATTCTTAGGAATAAGTATAATTTCCATTAAATCATTTTGTGTTAATGCATGGAAAAAGCATAAAGATCCAGAAATCTTAAAAGTTAACTTCTGTGAAAATGTTTTAATATTATCATCATCTTATTTCTTCATTTTCTGTGCTTGAAAGTCCTGGCCATTAATTTATTTTTTGTATTTAGAAAGAACGTGTTCTCATTCTGTTTACCGCCTAGAGTTTTCAGTTACTATTGACTTGTTCTTTTATTAGTTAAGACTTTTCTAAAATTGCAGTTATTGGGAGTCAAAAAGGCATGGGTTGAGTCTGTCAAGATATTGTATTTATTTTAATTAGAACTTCAACATAAATTTAAGTTTTAGTAAATTATTCTCCTATGGGATTTTTAAATGAATAGATATGCTATGCTTTTACTGTAGATATAACTTAATAATTGTTATGCACTCAAGGCTCAGATATTGTACATATTGCCCCCAAATGCAATACATTGTAGTAGCTTTCAAAGGTATGGGAGAATATTTATCTACATAAGACATAAGATTCTTGATAATTCCTATGTATATTGTGTGGTGAGAAAGCAATTTCTTTTATCTGTTACTAACAAAATTATCAACTTATTTTTTAAACTATTGGGATTACTTATAGCCTACTTGATCTTTGAAAAATGAAAGTGATATATCTTTTTTCATTTATATGAGACAATTTTCTAGATTTGAGACTTCTGTGCATCAGTATTACATATTCACATACACAGGATGAGGTACTCTAATTTTTCCTACCACACAGTGAATCTGGAATTCATGGCATCAATTAATGCAGCATATACAGTACACTTGTATCTAAGAAGTACCCTGGCAGCTTGATATGCACCTTGACTAAAACAGACAAATAATCAAAATAAGAATTATTACAAAAGTGGACATACTCAAATGAGTATTAATTATTTCAAGAGTACTATTTGTACACACAGTTTTGATTCTTCAGAAAATCTGAATTTTAAGAATAATTTATACATACATACACATTCTAATTGTGTAGTTAGAATCATTAGATCAATTCATTTATAGTTTGATGGCTTCCCCCCCAAAATTATGATTGTTCCCCCCCCCAAATCATAATTGGTCCCCACACCCAAGTTATGATTTGGTCTCTACACACTTGAAGTGGGGTTTTTTGTAAGGCAACATGTGATGTTTTAAAAAAATCTAATCTGACCATCCACGTCTTCTGTTTGGAGTATTTAACATACTTACATTCAATGCGTTATTAATATGGCTAGTTTAATACTATCATCATCTTGCTACTTATTTGTTATATCACCTCATATGTTCTTTATTATCTTTTTCCCCTTTTCTGTCTTCTTTTTTGGTTGGTATAGATTTATTGATTTATCATCCAATTATAGGTCAACTTTTCCTTTTTCTTTTCATGCCTGGTGATCTTTTAATGGATGTCTAACATTTTGGGGGTTATTGGATATGTTCACATTCCCGTATATATTCTTTTCTTTTTAATTTAATTTAATTTATTTTTTATACAGCAGGTTCTTATTAGTCATCCATTTTTTACACATCAGTGTATACATGTCAATCCCAATCTCCCAATTCATCACACACACACACCCCACCCCACATATATATTCTTAATCTATCTTTTGGGACCTAGTTGAATTACTTGGAAACAATTTGAATCTTTTGGGTCTGGATTTTAGGTTTGTTTTGCATAGTGAGAATAGTGCTCAATCTTGTTCTAATTTTCTCCCACTACTGTGGCAAAATTCTTCTATGTATTCTGTACAACGCACTAGAAATTACAAGTTTTTCCAGTATGACTGGAGAGAACAGGAACTACTCACAAAAAGGGAAATGTCAGGTACTGTTACCTCTTTTCGTTTTTACTGAAGTTTTCTCTGGCATTGGGTAGGTTTCTCACATGCATTCACTAATCAATACTCAGCTGAATACTCAGTGGAGACCCTATGCAGATCTCTGGAATTATCTTTCTGGATATTATTAACAATATCTTCTCTGGTGCTCTCTACTAAAAACTCTAGCTATGTTGGTCTCCCCAGTCTCCTCATACTTAAGGAATATGCTGGGCTCTACTTGGGTTCTGCTTCTCTGTAATGTGCCCTGGAAACCCTCTCAAGGCAGTAAGCTGAGGCAATCATAGGTATTACTATTACCTGGTTTGTTTCCTGTCTCTTAGGGATCATTGTCCTTCATTGTCTGATGTCTAGAGCATTTTCTGATGTCAAAACACTGTTTCATATTCTTTATTTTTTCAGTCCTTTCGGAAGAGAAGGTAAATCTGGGTTTATTATTCCATCTTGGCTGGGAGTGGAATTTATTCCTGTTAATTTTAAAAATTAAGAAACTGTGATGTAAGAAATAAAATAACATGTCCAAACCATTCTGATTATATTGTAATCATCAAACTAGAGATTCCAAGAAAAAAAATTTCTGACACTTAAAACTAAAACCAAAATGAGCTGATGATGTCAAACTAGTTTAAAGCTGTGTTACTGACTTTAGTCCTGGTGCACTTTAGCCATTTATTCCATATTGATTCTCCCATGAAATAGAATGAAGAGTTCAGCTTCATCCACCGACCCATGAAAATAATGATGGTACACTTTAAGCCATAATGAATCTTATTAATAATAGCTTGTAGATGTACTATTCAATTAATTTTAGATCAGATTTTCCCTTTGGCTGGGAAGGATGAGTATTGAATATTTTATCAGGAAGAACAATACTTCTGACAGTACACTCCATAGTTTTTCTGCTTGGTAGAGCTATGAAGAATGACATTGTCTATAATTTTCAGTTTGGCTCCAGACTCTGTTACAGCAGAAACAATAGGACAAACTCCAGTGCTATAGTTAAGAAATACATGGAGATAGAAGGATAAAGGCAGTAGAGATTCCAAGAATACATGGAGCAATAGTTTATGAGATGACCATAGGAAAGAACATGTATCCAAGATAGCCTTTGATGGAGGCATAGTGTGAGGAGTTATCTCTGGTCACACGTAGAGTCTGAAATCTTGGGAGCTAAGTAAATGATGTAAAGAAAGCAATAGTAGTGACAAGAGCTTGATGATTGAGCAAAGTTTCCTTTAACTAAAGACCCACTTTAAATTTTCTTCTTGAGCAAAAAATTAATGAGGTTTGACTGTTTCTTTATAAAAATATCTTCCATGATGGTAGGGGCCATATTGTATCATTCAGAATTACATCCTTGGCTTTTAGCTCAGTGGTACTGTATCAGCTCTCATGGTTTTACTGAATTATGTTTGATTAGTTGAATGAGCAAGTAAGGTTGTATAAATACAATATGAGAATTAGAACAGTCCAAACCTCAAGAATTAATTCTAAACCCCAAGATTAGGAATGAACTTTGGAAATCATTTTGGGTCAATGATTTTCATTTTATAGGTATAAAAACTGAATATTAGGATGATTCAGATTCTAGTTTTACCTTGTTAAGATTCTTGGGGTTTTTGTGTTTGTATGTGTGTGATATGTAATAAGGGTTTTGAGATATAAAAGTCTCTAATTTTAAGAGAATGACCTACTTCAGTCACAGTTAATTAGCTTGCCATTTAATTCTCATATTAAAAAATGATTTTTACTGACAAATACTACAGGTTCTGACTGTGCATTTATAATTGCTAGTGTGATTATAGTTATTTTTGTTTTTATAATTCAATTTAATCATAATGTTTAATCTTCATAATCTAGTATAAGAACGCCACTTTTAAAAGTATTACCTATTTTTTAAACTTATTTTTCTCTAAGTAGAAGTTACCTAATAGAAGTTAAAATCATTCACCTGTTTGTAAAATCACCTAGATGTTATGCTTTTCTGCAAGTCAGTGATTTCTTTCAACAAACTGAAAAATTCGTCTTTGCCTCATATGCTGAAGCATATATGAAAACTCTTCCCCTATATAATGTTAAGTATTCTATAAAGAGGTCAGCAAATTATAACTTTTCAGACAAATGTCTTTCTAAATAAAGATTTTGGGGCCCCAAAAAATTGGGCCCCCAAATACAGTAGTCCTCCCTTATCTATGGTTTTAGTTACCTATGTTCAACTGTGGTTCAAAAATATTAAATGGAAAATTCCAGAAATAAACAATCCATGAGTTGTAAATTGCAAGCTATTCTGAATATCATGATGAAATCTCTCACCTTCCTGCTCCATCCTGCCCAGGACTGTATCATCCCTTTTCCCATTAGTCACTTCTCAGTTATCAGATCAAAGATAGTGGTATTGCAGTGTTTGTGTTCAAGTAACCCTTATTTTAATAATAAAGTTTCTGAAGAGCAAGAGTAGTGTTGCTGGCAATTCAGATATTCTCTTACTGTGTCTAATTTATAAATTACACTTTATCATAGGTATGCATGTATAGGAAAAAAAACCATAGTATATAAGGTTTGGTACTATCCACAGTTTCAGGCACACATTGGGGGTCTTGGAATGTATCCACCTTGGACAAGCGGGGATTACTGTAAAGATATTTTGGAACACAGTCTTGCCCATTTATTTACTTATTGTCTAAAGTTGTTTTCATGTTAAAACAGCAGAGCTGAGCAGTTGTGGCAGACTATATGATCAGCAAAGACTAAAAAAATTGATTATTTAGCACTTTACAGAAAAAAATGCTGCTCAATACAGTGGTAAAATAGGAAAAATATGACTTATCCTTGAAAAGCTTCTCTTGATAAAGAATAATGTTTTTCATATTAATTCAGTTTTTAGAGATTAAAAGTTCTTAATGTTACTTTCCTGGAGATTCAGTGCATCTTTGTACCATGCTCACAACTGAGTTTCTAAACTAGCAGTTTATGATTGTGAAAGTTAATAAATGAAACCTCACTTAAAATGGAGCCTGGTGGATGAGAATTGGGAGCTCTCAAGTGCTATCACTCGCCATTATTTACAAACTCCAAAAGAAGGACCTTCTTCACATACCTTGGCAAAGAGGAAGGTAGATTTCCTCCTTGCCTAGCAACAGCCCAGCCAATGAGAAAACACCAAAGCCCAGCCAGTAAGAAGTTATCATCACCCTGAACTCTCACTCTCCTCCAATGATCTTTTGTGCAAAATCACCCCTCCCAACTTCATTTTCTCCCAAATATAGACAAGGTTCTCCTCTTTGTTCTCCAGACTGGCCTTCAGTTTTTGCTATAACATGCTCATCCTGAATTGCAGTTCTCTGCTATTTCTGAATAAACTGTTCTTGCTAATAAAATAACTTGCTATTTTATTTTTAAAGTTGACATTACATGGTGTCCAGGAGTGAGATCCAGAGATGACCCCTCAACAACTCTGAGGCTGGTGGGCAAACAGGTGTTGGTACCCGCAGAACCCAATAAGTTCAATGCTCTCTTGCCAACCCTGAGTTTGAAAGTAAATTTTCTCCTGGATCCAAGTTTCATTCTCTTTGCCTTTTGAGATTTCTAATTTTATTCAGAATCTGTTTAAAGTCTTCATCCTTTATGGTTAAAGGCTTTGTCCTTTCTGGTGAGGATTCATTTGTTTTTCTGAACCTCTCATTTTGAATAATAGCATATAAATCCTCTAAACTGTCCCAGAAGGGTCCATCCTTCTAGGACCAAAGCTGGTGTTATGTTTAAAAACTATAGTCTCTCCTCATGTGCATTTTTAACTAAATGGACCAACTTGACCAAACATAATTTTAGAACTTCAGTGGCCATTATGGGGAACTTACAACCTTCCCAAACTTGTTTTCCTCAGAACCAAATTAGAAAGTCATAGCTCTAATTTTTTTAAAAAAACCAAAATGACATGGGACACCTATTTAAATCAGTATCTTGAGGTTTCCAAATGTATTCAGGATTCTAAAATCGCCTCCTTACAAAATACTATTTCCAAATTAACTGAGGCAAACACACAATTGAAGGAAAATTTGAAAACTTCTGAGGCTTCTTCCTCCCCTCCCCCAATCCTCTTTGTCGTAGGTACCATCTTGTTCATCTCCTCCATCTACTTGTTATTGAACCAAACTTGGGTCCACTTGCCCTCATGCAGTAGAACCAATCTACTGACACTGGGTTCTGGTGAAGGAAAGTGTAGTGTTTATTGCAGGTGCCAAGCAAGTATTATGGGCAGCTAATGCTCAAAAGACCCAGACTCCCCAATGGGTTTCAGGGAAGGGGTTTTAAAGGCAAGGTGATGTTGAGAGTTATGGGGTGCATGATCAGCTCATGTACAATTCTGACTGGTTGATGCTGAGGTAACAGGGCAGTGTCACAGGGGTTAACATCATGAATCCTCAGGCTCCAGCTGGTCGGAGGCTACATGCTCATGGTTATCATGCAGTTAACTTCTTCCATCTGGTGGGGGGTTTAGTATCTATAAATCAAGACAGGAATGTGCATTGCTATCTATCTCCTTCAGTGAGGAACTAAAGATTCTGCTATATGGTTGATTGATGGTTCAAAATGTTACTCGTTCTCCTGGCTCAACTGCTGTTGTTGTTGTTGTTGTTTTGTTATTACGCATTCACATTGTTTCAATCATCAATTCTTGAGCCAGGCTTTTGTGGCTCAGGATAGGCCTGGGAGACTAAAGCTTTTCTGTAAACCAGAGGCAGGCAGAGGACATGATGGGGGTCTGTCCCAGGATGGCCCCAAAGGGTCCCCCTAGATTACATGCTTTGTCTCTGGGCACAAAGCAACCTTCTTATGCTGAGGCCCCACCCCCGGCACCAGCTTCCTCTTTCCCTCCTGTACTGGCTCCACCTTCTTTATCCCTTCTGCTCCTTATTCTAATCCTCACCGAACTTCTCTTTTTCTTCAAATCTTTCCTCTTCTCCTGAACCTATTAAAACTCGCCCCTTTTAAGTCAGACCCTCTTGAGGATCCAAATACTAAACCTCTGATTTCTTAAATTCCTTGGACTAAAGCTGAGCTAAGAGCCGTAGTCAGAGATTTTCCCAAAGTAACTGAGGACACCCATAGATTTGGAACAGAATTTAATATAGTCATTCAAACATATCAACCTGGTTTCTCTGACTTACATCAGCTAGTTCATATGCTTGTCAGTGAAGGCCAGACTCAACACTGGATGAAAACTGCTAACTGGGAAAATCTTAAAAGAATTACAACCAGGAGGCTACCCTGCTCACAGGTTATATGATCAGGCATCTGCAATTGTTAAACACCTTCACCGGGCATTTCCTAGGGCTTTCACAAAACCTGTTAATTGGAATAAGATTCAGGTTTGTACTCAGAAGCTCAATGAGCTCGTGCATGAATATTATAACTGGCTCCAAACTGTCTTTAAAGAAAATTCTTTCCTTTAAATGTTGAGTCTACTCAGGTGGCCTTTGACTCTGTTGCTTAATGGGCTGAACAAGGATCTTTTCTAGTTAAAAGGACCAGGAAGGATGGTGTGGGTAATTATATCCATTCTAGATTTAGTTAATTTAGCTATCCAGTTCTCCCACACCCTATGACTCAATTAAAAGGAAACCCACTGAAATCCTTAATTTCCAACTCCAACAGGTGAAAACCCCTAAACCAAACCAAAATCCTCTAGCCATTGTTACAAAAAGCAGGACGTTGAAAGAGGCAATTACAAGCTTAAGCCCTCCGGGTGCCTTTAGTTTTCTGATCAGTCTTTCCAATGCTCTCCTATCTCCCAATGATGGTACTTAGAGGAACTACAGGGACTTTGCCCAGTCCTTCCCCATAATTAACTTGGAGAAATTGGGAATTCCTCTTTAGATTGGGAATGAATTTCTCTCTCTCTTTAATGACATCAGAGCTACAGTCTCTGTGCTGAAATCCACTGTTATTAAACAGCTCCTGCCTTGGAGTTCTAAAATGATTCAAATAGTGGGAATCTCAAACAAACCTCAATGATTTCCTGTCTCCAAACTATGCGCTTTTGTTTACGCCCTCTAAGAGATACCCACCCATTGCTCCTTAGTTACTCTGTTACTATCTATTTATTGGTCTGAGATATCTTAGAAAAATGTTTTGCTGGAATTACTTTACCCTAATAAAGAAAAATAATTTCAGAATTTGACAGCAGCAATCAGAATAGCCAATCAGGTGAATCAAATGATCCTTCAGCATCTTTTATTTGCTCTGCCTCTGAAAATGCTAAAGGAAATTCCAAAGACACCAATCATTTGTCCTTCTCGGATCAGCTGCCACCCTCCTTATGGGCAATATTCTTAAGTAATATTGGCAGAATCCACAGTGCACCTTCTATTAAGATCCAAATTGACCCTTCAAAGCCTCTCCCCAGAATTAATCAGTACGTTATAAGTAAAGAGGCCTTCCAGGGCATTAAGCCGATAATAGAAGACTCTAAGCCTCAAGGCCTCATTACTCCCTGCACTAGTCCCTGCAACCCCCTTATTTTATCTTTAAGAAAAAAATGAATGCCCTTGGATGGAGATTTGTCCAGATTCTCCAGGCCGTAAACAGTATTAGTTATCCCTTGTCATTCTGTAATTTCCAATTTCCATACTTTATTAGCCCCCATCCCAACTGAAAGCAAATTTTTCACTGTGATTGATTTACATCACACATTCTTCAGCATCCCTGTAGATAAGGCCAGCCAATATCTCTCTACTTTCATTTGGGAAAAAACAATTCACCTGGACAGTAATGCCTCTGGGTCTTACCAAAGGTCCTTCTTTCTTTCCACAATCTTTAAAAGCTGACTTAGATGATATAAAGTTGCCTGAAGGCTCTATCATAATATGTAGATAACTTGCTCCTTTACTTCTCTTCCATGGCTGTCTTAAAGGAGAACTTCCCTGAAGCATACATGACTCCTGGAGTGCCTCCATGGGAAGAGCCTTTCTCCTTACTCTTTCAGAGTAAGTGCCAATGAACACATGTTTAGAAATCTCACCCTAACATTAGGAGAGATAGGCAATTCCACAGCCAACGCAATAGCAGCCCCAAAATGATCACTTGATTCATTGGCTAAAGTAGTTTGGACTTGTATATCCCTTGATTATCTACTTGATTAACAAGGAGGCATTTGTATGATAGCACATACCACCAGAGGATAAATATGTCCACAGAAGTAGAAACCCAATTGCACAAAATGAGGAGAAAGTACATTGGCTACAACAAATTTCGCTTAATGATCCATGGCCCCTTGATCTATTTAGCTGATTACCTTCAGGTTTGGGCTCTTGGTTTAGAGCCATCATACAAATTGGATTTATCATATTTTCACTCTGTTTTGCATAATTAAACTTAAACTTTGTACTTGTTGCCCATTAAACCTTTGTAGAAACAATGTATCTAATAAGGTGATGCCCTCTCAGCACTTCACGATGATGGTCAATGTTTACAACCTTGACCAGATAGAGACTTTAGGCGAGTAATACCTGGGAGTTCTCCCTCCTACCCTTCCCTGTTCCTAAGATATGACCTCAACAGTGTCTAATGTGTACACTTTTTCTATACATTGGGACATTAGAGCTAGGAAGAGTCCTTTCTGACACAGAGGGACAAAACCACCTTGATCACAAGGGGCAAATGTGAAAATAAAAAAAGGAACCCTCATTTAAAATGGGACTTGGAGGACCAGAATGGGGAGCTTTCATGTGCTATCATTTGCCGTTATTTACAGACTCCACAGAAAGGACCTTCCTTACATACATCTGCAAAGAGGAAGGAAGATTTCCTCCTCACCTAGCAACAGCGCAGCCAATGAAAACACCCCACAGCTCAGCCAGTAAAAAGTCCTCACCACCCTAAACTTTCCTTCTCCTCCAAAGGGCTTTCATTCAAAATTACTCCTCCCAACTCCCTCCTTTCCCCAGTATAGGGAAGCCCGTCTTCTTTGTTCTCCAGACTGGCCTATAATTTTTGCTATAGCATTCTTGTCCTGAATTACAATTCTCTGCTATTTCTGAGTAAACTCTTTTTGCTAATAAAGTAACTGGCTACTTTATTTCTAAAGTCAACTCTACTTATCAGTGTATCAAGAAGTCTTAGCTGGTATGGCCAATTAAGGTGGCCACAAATTCTCTGACATCTCATCCTTTGAGAGTAAGATCTGTCTCCCCTTTTATCTGGGAAGAATCTGTGATGCATTTGATAAATAGACTATAGAAGAAGTGATTCTGTGACAGTTTCTGAACCCAGGCTTTAAGAGATGGCAGCTTCTACTTCTGGTCTTGGAATACTTACATTTGAGGTCCTAAACCATGATCTAAGAGTGACTATTCTAAGACTGTTATGCTGGGAGAAAGTTGTGCCACCTGTAAAGGTCCTGGAGGATAAGATGAAATGGGGGAGGGGAGGGCAAGGGTACTGAGACACCTATCCCTTCTTCCTGCTGTGGCAATGATCAGAGAATAACCATGAAGTCAAGCCCTTCCCAAATTTCTGACCCACCAGATTTTGAGCAAATTAAAATGATTGTTTTAGGGCATGAAATGTTGGGGTAATTTGTTATGTGACAGTATATCACAAAATCAGATTTTATTTATAATCTGATTATTGTTGCTATAGCTAAAGCCTGGAAACACAAAATTCCTGAAGGAAGGAAGCTAATGCTAGAGGATTAGGCTCCAAGCTCCCACTTTTACAACTTCCATCACAGTTTCTGTCCCTTAAAGCATGATAACTTATCTTTTAGGTTTTGTATTTGCCAATTGCTAACAAATGTTTGCTAGTTAGGCTGATGGAAGATTAACAATTGTCCTTCCTGAAAAAGTAAACAGGTAATCTGTCATAGCTACTTCCTTGATGACTGTGTGACTTTGTTAAACATAAAAAAAGGTTAAAGATACTATTTCTTTACAAAGTGAGACAAATCAAAATAGTAATTAAATTTGGGTGATAGCAATGTTGGTATGATAATATTCTTTATTTTGTAGTAGAAATGAAATTATTTAT
The DNA here is from genome assembly GCF_026419965.1 of Kogia breviceps. Lineage (NCBI taxonomy): Eukaryota > Metazoa > Chordata > Mammalia > Artiodactyla > Physeteridae > Kogia > Kogia breviceps. The sequence goes on along the minus strand of NC_081311.1, from coordinate 44,533,873 downwards.
ACATATCAAATAAGTTTAACTCTTTCACATTTATATATTTCTTTTCAGTAGTTCCCTTGCAGGGGAATAAAGAGAACAGAAATACAGTGCTCTGGTAGACCATATTGTTCAATAATTCATATACCCTAGACCTATGGCTTTATCCTTTCTTATAAGTGATAACAGTATGACTATTTTCTCAAGGGGCTATCAGGGAATTTTCCATTATAATGGTCTAAATTCCAGTCAGTCCTCCTAAATATCTCAGATTTCACATAGAATGCCATTCATAAATCCTCATCTTTTTCATTCTTAAATTTAACTAAAGATAAACAATAGGGAGAATGTCCATTTATATCTACAGGGATGTCCTAGATTCCTCCTTTAAATACCCTATCTGCAAATATGGTCACATTCTGAGGTAGTGGGGCTTAGGGGTTCAAAATATGAATCTGTGGGGAGACACAATGGAGCCCATAATAATAAGTGTATGTATTTATTCATTTTATAACACTTCCAGAGTGATTGCAGTACCTTAGAACACAAAGAAGATTATGGTTGCTCCACTCTGTGTTAAATTATTTCTGATAATTTTAGGATTCTTGTGTCAACTTTGTATAAAATTTGTCTCTTGCATTACTCCCATATAATACTTCTCACAGGCTATATTTGTATCCCCTTTAGGAGCAGGCTACTTCTTGTACTAATAGAGATCTGGAAATCTCTTTAAAATTCTATGTAAATTAAATGTTATTGAATAGTATTTGGTGTGTAGTCTCAAAAATTTTCTTTGAAAAGTTTTCATTTATATTTGTATTATGGGTGTTATCTGTCTAGGCTAGGCAAAAGTCATTTATTTATTTTAATAACTACCAGGGTTTTTAGCATTATTCCAAGTATATTGGTTTGTTAGCTAAAAGACATATAGGAAGTACACAATTATAGGGTGGCATTTTCAATATAGGCTGACAAAATTCCTCTACTTATATTTTGATGATGTATGCTTTAGTTGTAATTCCTCTAAAGGAATTATTGGTATTTAGATTTTAGGGAATTTGAAATTGGCTAATTAAAGTTCTCAATTAATATGTAAATATCAGAATTTCAATAGTGAAAAATTTAAATTGATCAGGCATTTGGTAAATAAATGTTATTGTGTGCCAACAGTGGCATCTGATATTTAAAATGCAGTAAGATTGTATTGTAATATATTTTGAAACATGTAGCACGTAGTGTATAAAATATGAATAAAAGAGCCTAGCATAAAACAGCATATAGAAAATATATATATTATACATATTAATGAAAGATAAAAAGCACCACATTGAACATTCATGTACATTGATTGTTAAAAATTGAAAAGATGAGAATTTTTATTTTAATTAATATATATAGTAAGGTCTGTAATAATTTAGATATTTCAAATACCTTTACACTATAACTTTTCTCTCACTTATAAATCAGGGTATAGTAATTATAAAATCAAGTCACTTACAATTAATGGCCCCAAACAAATACATAACAACGTGAAGATTCCACAACTAGATACTCTCCTATGCATGTAATATATATACTGACTTTAACAATTTTTATCAAGAAACCAAATGCAGGAGGTATATACAAATATACACATATACGTATACATACATAACATACCTAGGAAAAACATTGCCTTATGCCATGTTCATATGACAATTAAAAGTATACGGTTGCGGGGCTTCCCTGGTGGCGCAGTGTTTGAGAATCTGCCTGCTAATGCAGGGAACATGGGTTCGAGCCCTGGTCGGGGAGGATCCCACATGCCGCGGAGCAACTAGGCCCGTGAGCCACAACTACTGAGCCTGCGCGTCTGGAGCCTGTGCTCCGCAACAAGAGAGGCCACGATAGTGAGAGGCCCGCGCACCGCGATGAAGAGTAGCCCCCGCTTGCCACAACTAGAGAAAGCCCTCACACAGAAACGAAGACCCAACACAGCAAAAATAAATAAATTAATTAATAAACTCCTACTCCCAACATCTTCTTAAAAAAAACAAAAAGTATATGGTTGGTTACACAGTGAACTGAATGTGGAAAATTCTAATTTTATCTCTTGGTGCTTTGAAAAAGAGGGGCGGAAGATGCCAGTCTTAAGAAATGTGGCATTAAACTTAATACCAAAGTCATTCTAATATGACACTATTGAAAGAAATTTGATTTTTGTTATATCATGGCCATTTTTATCATTGTTGACCATTTTAGAACTGATAGATGATACATACTAGATCTATCCAGTAATGTAAGCAAAGTTCTAAAAAGCAAACAGGGGCTTCCCTGATGGCGCAGTGGTTGAGAGTCCACCTGCCGATGCAGGGGACACGGGTTCGTGCCCCGGTCCAGGAAGATTCTACATGCCGCGAAGCGGCTAGGCCCGTAAGCCATGGCAGCTGAGCCTGCGTGTCTGGAGCCTGTGCTCCGCAACAGGAGAGGCCACAGCAGTGAGAGGCCTGCATACCGCAAAAAAAAAAAAAAAAAAAAGAACAAAATTCTGAAAAGCAAAAGGTTATTATGAGGTATAAATAAGAAAGGAAAATAGCACAAAATGTCAATTGGATTTTGAGGTTTGTATAAAAAGCCATCAAGTAGTGGGTGTCCATGCAACTTGCCATTTGTGCTTATATTGATTAATTGCAAGATAAATAAAATGTGAGCATTTTAAATACAGAAAGGAAAATGCTGTTAACCTTCTGCAGACTGAACTTTATAAAGTTGTTTTTAGATGTGTAAATCTTGCTGAAATTAAAGGACAGAAAGTGTACTTTACACATCTTTTTATTTTTAAGAGATAATGATTCTAATCTGACCCAAATCCATTTTATGACTTGGGAGAGAGTTAGCAATGCTTATATGAACCTGTCATCCAGGTGACAGTGATGAGTGGGTGTACAGTGGTACTTCCCAAGAGAAAGAAGGGGTTACCATACAACAAAGTAAAATAATTGAATGGGGTACTATTTTCTAAAATGGGCCATTTAGGGAATCTTTTTATGAATAATATTAAATGTCCAATCTGCATCAGTTTACAATACAACAAACCAACCACCTCCTTAAAATATATACCCTCTACTTTTTTACTTGTTTCATTGTCTTCATAAAAACTGCATTTGTCATTATGGAAAAGGACCATAAAAATCAGAGTTCCTATACAGAAAATAAATACATGTGGGGGAGAGAACACAAAGAATCAAAAGGCCAAAACCCCAGTCAAAATACTGAAGAAAAACTATATAGGTTGACCTAAGCAATTGAAGAAAATTAGAGGGTGTTAAATAGCAGAGAAGGATGTCTGTGGGGGGAGTACAGTGAAGAATGTTTATAGTAGAGCCTACCTTATTCAAATTGAGTAATTAAAGATAGAGAACCTCCTTGTGATACCTGGTTATGAGTCCTTAGAAGTAAATGTGTCTTTTAAGAGTCAAGCTAATTTTTAGATGACATATAATCAAACAGTTGAAAAAATACATTATTTCTGTAACTGATGACATTATGGCCAAAATGAGGAAATACAATCTAAAAAATCAAAATGTATATAAAAATTTGTTTTAATTTATGTTAATTTATTCATATTAGATTATGATTTGCAGGGCACTAACTGGAATAGACAATTAGTGGTTGCAGCAGAGGTTCATTATGCCATATGCTGAGAGATCTATTATCTTTTAATGAAGTCCAAAGTCTTGGTAAAGCTACTCTCTAGTAAATTTAATAAAAGCAGGTAACAGGTATAAGTGTAGGAAATACTTTCATGGTAAACAGTTACATAAACCCCATGTGGCTCTGCATTTCTTTTACCTTTTGACTAGAATGTCCATATCATAAGGGAAAATAATACTGTCTTTGGGGTCCAAGTTCACATATTACCCTATCAGGGAATACTTCCAACATACTTAGACAGGGATAATCAGATGAATGGATACAGACGATGTGGTACATATATACAATGGAATATTACTCAGCCATAAAAGGGAACAAAATTGGGTCATTTGTAGAGACATGGATGGACCTAGAGTCTGTCATACAGAGTGAAGTAAGTCAGAAAGAGAAAAACAAGTATCGTATACTAATGCATATATGCGGAATCTAGAAATATGGTACAGATAAACCTATTTGCAGGGCAGGAATAGAGACACAGACGTAGAGAACAAACATGTGGACATGGGGGGAAGAGGGGTGGGATAAATTGAGAGATTGGGATTGACATGAATACACTCCCATGTGTAAAACAGATAGCTAGTGGGAACCTGTTGTAAAGCACAGGGAGCTCAGCTTGGTGCTCTGTGGTGCACCACAGAGGTGGTGGGGGTGGAAAGGAGGTCCAAGAGGGAGAGGATATCTGTATACGTATAGCTGATTCACTTCATTGTACAGCAGAAACTAACACAACATTGTAAAGCAACTATACCCCAATCAAAAAAACTGATTCCATCATGAAACTGGTTAATATGTCAATTAAGACTACTGTTAAAGGAACAGAGCTCAGGGCAAACACTACCCTAGCCTCTTTTTCCTTTTTATGTTATTTCTTGTTCTGAGTTCTGAGGTAATAAGAAAAAATAGTAACTTCCCAATTATGTAAACCACAAGGTGTTTGTGATTCACAACATAGTATAGTACTCTTAAAAAAGTAAAAGCACTTTATGGACAATGGGGAAGAAATCAGTACATGTGTCAATGTACAAAGGCCTAAGGTCAAAGCTCCCAGCTGGAAGGTGCAGGATTTTATAAGGACTTTAGGAATTCCTTTTAGTAGAATGTTGCCTAGGTGTTACTATTGATTTTCTAAAGAGGACTATAGGAGCCCTGATGGTCTGGAATACAATCCTCCAATTTTCCTAAATTCATGCTAGGTTTCTTTTCTTCCTCTTTCCACTGTAATTCAAGTTTATTGACTTCCAATTCTATTCTTCATCCTCCTGAATGAGGGCTTGACCCTCTTTGACAGAATGAAGGATCTGAGAGAACACCCTAATCAACAGGCTAAAATGTTGGTTCCAATCCCCAGACAGTCGCAAAGGCTATCAGGAGAGTAATTTCTGTGGTTTCTCAGAACAGGTTTCTTTTCCTGTAACAGTTTTGACAGGCAAAGTGAGGTCACAATAATACATAAAACAGCTTGGTTAATTTGAAAAAGAATGTTCAAATAAGTGGAAGAAATAATACACTTGTATTGCACCCAAGAAGTTCTCATCATGTACAGGTGCTCAGTATAATTTCTTTTGCTAAATTTTAGGTCCATCCACTGTGATCCAATCTTTGGTCCACCTCACAAATTCCCCTCAGATTCCTGTCCAGATCTTCAATCAGGTTGGAGTTGGCTAAATCACAAGATAATGAACTGCTAATACTCTTTTCTAAATGGATCCACCTGTTACTTATAACATTATAATATTGTTAGCATCTAGGAGGGGCCCCATAACCTGAACATTGAGAAGCGGTGCTGTGTAGTTTAGTCATTGTCCAGAACATTTTTCATCTTGGCTGGGCTCTTACTGTGACCTTAGGCCACCTCACAATTTTGACCAGAAACATATTAATGTAATGTGATCTTATAATCTTGGTTCTGAAAGTCAGTTGGGCAAATTTTTCCTCTTTGTCTTACTGATCAGGGCAACTTAACAAAAAACTGAAAGCATTTTCAGACACTCATAGAACATGATTGTATCCACAGTTTGCAAGGCTTTTTATAGATATAAAATTATAAGGTATAATTATATATGTATTATAGGGAAGGAAAATTAATTTTCTCTTACCTTTCTGAGTTCCTTGCTGAAACCTCTGTAATAAAAGACAGATTAACAAAAGAAAAACAAACAAGATTATTAATATGTATACTTCATGTATACATTGGAGACACCCAGGAAAAATTAGTAACTCAAAGATGTGGCTTTAGAATTTAGGATTACGTACCAAATTAATAGGGAAAGGGGAGGAGGCATGTAGGTCTTTTAGGGGAGATTAAATGGCTTTTAGGAAAGATGAATGGGCCTTTAGAAGAATAGATGGGAGGTATGATAATTTGTGACAAAGTTGTCTGGGTGTGGTGTCCACTTATAGACTCTTCTCTCATTTTACAAAGTAATACTTCGGAGATTTCCTCTGATATGTAATATAGTGTAATCAATAACTCTTCAGTCTGATTTTCATTCTGTATACTATTATTGTTAGTTATTGACAGATGAATAACATCAATTTGCCATTCACTTTCTTGTATCTGGGCACAGCAGAGTGATTTATGTGACACTACTCAAGTCAAAGGCAAGGGGTTGCTTAAATCATCATTGATATGGGCATGCAGATGAATCTGAATCATTTATTAATCTGGGTAAAAATATATAAGAAATGGCTAACTGTACTGATGTGTTCTCTCTTACCATTATTTATTACTCCTATTAATTACTTATATGGAGTTACATATAGACTATAAAATTTCTATGTGGAATGTAGAATATTAGATCCAAAAAGGACTTTGTAATAAGATCTAGTTCAACCCTTTCCCCTTATAAATGAGAGAACAGATTTTCTCTCATAGTGGATTTTCTGGGTCTGTGTGATGAGACCAAAGAAGGTGGTGACTAATTGAAGTAGTTTTGCTTTGCTTGATGAAAGTAGATAAAAGTGATAAAATGTGGCCAGGATTGTTAAAATTCTCAGTTCTTATGAATGTACTAGTTTAAAAGGCCCAGGAAGGAAGACATGTGCCTCTCTGATTTATCTTTATGACCATAGTACCTGGCCTAGCACAGAGTAGAGGGTAATCAATTTTGTTTAAAAAAAAAAATTAGTTGGCCTTAGCATATATTTATTACTAGGTTTGGATGCAGGTACTATTCAAGAGAATGTTTGAGGAGTGGCCAGGATAGTGGAATAGGAAGACCCTGAGCTCCCCTCTTCCCCTGGGCACCCTGAAGTTCCAACTATTTACAGAGCAATTATCAATGAGAATTGATAATTGAAAGCTAACAGAAAAAAAATCTTCTACAACTAAAGATATAAAGACAGAACCACAACGAGAAGGTTAGGAGGGGTGGAGATATGATATAGTCAATACCTATACCTCAGTAGACCACCCACAGGCAGGAGGATAATCACAATTGCAGAGGTTCTCCCCAAGGAGTAAGGGTTTCAAGCCCTACATTGGGCTCACCAGCCAGGGGGTCCTGCTCTGGGAAGGTAAGCTCCCAGAATGTTTGGTTTTGAAGGCCAGTAAGGCTTATTTGAAGGAGAGCCAGAGGGCTATCAGAACAGAGATCCACTCTTAAAGGGTGTACACAAAATCTCATATGCTCTGAGCCCAAGGGCAGTAACAGTACTTTGAAAGGAGCCTGGGTCAGACCCACTTGATGATCTTGGAGAACCTCCAAAGAGGCAAGATGCAACTTAGACGTCCCCTGGGGACATAGATGCTGGCAGTAGCCATTTTGGGGAGCTCATTTTACCATGAGGACACTAGTGCTGGCAAGCACCAATTTGGAATTCTCTCTCTGGCTTATTAGTGGTGGGACCTGGTCCCAACCACCAGCTGGTTGAGTGAGGATACAGCCTACTCACTAGCAGGCCTGCTGCTGTAGGAACTCCTGAGCTCTTAACCCCACCCACCAGTGGACCAGCTGAATACTTGGGACGACCTGCATCCTGGACCCACTCACCAGTAGGTTGACACCAGATTCAGGGTCCCTGGGCAATGCAGCCAGAGACTCCAGGACCTGGCTCCACCCACTAGTAGGCTGTCACTAACACCAGGAACCTGCCTTACCCACCAGTGTGTGGCCATCAACCCTGGGATACCCTGGGCCCTGGCCCACCCACCAGCAGGTTAACACCAGCTCCAGGACACCATATACCCTGTAGGCAGCAGTCAGAAAGGTGCCACACCCACCAGCAGGCTGACACTACCTCGGGGATCCACAGCACCACTGCCATCCACCCTGAGAACCAGCCCTACCAACCAGAGAACAGAGCCAAGACTTGGACTCCTTGGGTCATGGAGCCACTATTCCAAGACCCAGCTTTGTTCACCAGTGACCAGCAACCTCTGCACTAGACAAGGCCTGGCAACCAACCAGACTGGGGGCCAGCCATGCCTACCAGTGTGCCCAATATTAGCCAACTCACCACAGCAAAAGGGCTCACACAGCCCATATAGAGAATATTCACTAGAGCATATAGCTCTAGTGACCAGAGGGGAGTGCACTGCTGGGTCCCATTACACACCTCCTACATGAGGCTGCTTCTCCAAGATCAGGAAAATTAACCAACCAACCATATATACAGAAATACAAATAGAGAAAGGCAAAATGAGGCAACAAAGGACTGTGTTCCAAGCAAAGAAATAAGGTAGAACCCCAGAAGAAATAATTAAAGTGAAGAAAAGCAGTTTACCAGACAAAGAGTTCAAAATAATGATCATAAAGTTGCTCAAAGAACTCAGGAGAAGATTGGATGAATAGAGTGAGAAGTTAGAAGTTTCTAACAAGAGTTAGAAAATATAAAGAAGAACCAAACAGCTGAATAATACAGTAACTGAAGTAAAAAATACACTAGAAGGAGTCAACAGTATTTTAGATGATTCAGAGGAACAGATCAGTGAACTGGCAGACAAAGTAGGGGAAATCACTTAAGCTGAACAGAAAAAAGAATTTAAAAAGTGAGAACAGTTTAAGAGACATCAAGCACACTAACATCCACATTATAGGGGTCCCATAATGAGAAGAGAGAGAGAAAAGGGTAGACAACATATTTGAAGATGCAATAGCTGAAAACTTCCCTAACCTAGGAAAAGAAATCCACATCCAGAAGGCACAGAGAGTACCAAAAAGATCAACCCAAAGAAGACCACACCAAGACACATTATAATTAAAATGGCAAAAATTAAAGCTAAAGGGAGAATATTTAAATAACAAGGGAAAACCTACAAGTTCCATACAAGGGAATTCCCATAAAGCTATCAGCTGACTTTTCAGCAGAAATTCTTTGGGCTAGAAGGAAGTGGTGCAGTATGTTTAAAGTGATGAAAGGGAAAAATCTACAATAAGGAATACTCAACCTGGCAAGGTGATTATTCATATTTGAGAGATAAAGAGTTTTAGAGACAAGCAACAGCTAAAAGAGTTTACCACAAAAGTTGCTTTACAAGAAACATTAAAGGAACTCCTCTAAATGGGAAAAAAAGCCACAACTAGAAATATGAAAACTACAAAGGGAAAAAATCTCATTGGTAAAGACAAACATACAGTAAATGTAGTAGATGAAACACTTATAAAGCTGATAAGAAGGCTAAAAGACAAAAATAGCAAAATAATCTATATCCACAATAGGGAGTTAAGGGATACACAAATTAAAATGATGTAAAATATGAAGTAAAAAACATTAAATGTGGCAGGGGTGGTAAAAATGCAGGGTTGTTAAAACTCATTTGAATTTAAGAGATCAGCAATTTAAAATAATCAGATAGATTGATTTAGATTGCTACATATAAACCTCATGTTAAGCACAAACTAAGAATGCACAATGGATACACACAAGAAAAGGAGAAAGGAATCCAAGCATAACCCTAATGATAGTCATCAAATCACAGGGAAGGAAGCAAAAGACAAAATGAACAAATAAACATAACAAAGCAGAAACAGAGTCATGGATCCAGAGAAGAAACAGGTGGTTACCAGAGGTGTTGGGGCCTGGCAGGGAGGAGAGGAATAGGTGAGGGAGATTAAGAGATACAAACTTTCATTTACAAAATAAATGAGTCACAGGTATAGAATATACACTGTGGGGAATATAGTCAAATAATTATGTAATATCTTTGTATGGTGATCGATGGTAACTAGACTTATCATAGGTGATCATATTGAAAAGCATAGAAATATAAAATCACTATGTTGTGTTACAGGAACTAACATAGCATTGTGGGTCAATTATACTTCAAAGCAAACTCATAGAAAAAGAGATCAGGTTTGTGATTACCAGAGGCAGGGGGCGGTGGGAGAGGGAACTGGATGAAGGCAGTTAAAAGAAACAAACTCCTAGAGATGTAATGTACAACACAATAAATATAATTAACTCTGCTATATGTTATATATGAAAATTGTTAAGAGGGTAAATCCTAAGAGTTCTCAGCACAAGGAAAAAATTTTTTTCTCTTTCTTTAATTTTGTATCTATATGAGAGGATGGATATTCACTAAACTTTGGTAATCATATAAGGATGTATGTAAGTCAAATAATTATGCTGCACACCTTAATGTGATACAGTGCTGTATGTCAATTACATCTCAATAAAACTGGAAGAAAATAAAAGAAAATGTTCTATTAATTATAAATACATACATTCCATTTTTAAAATTAAGATATCATAACAACTATTTGAGATACATTTGATTAATTTTTTAATGAGGGTTTTGAATCTCCAAGTGGTTAGAGAATCTGGTAAGATTCATGACTGATTTACAGGTTTACTGGCCAAAATTTGACTGTCAGGAAATTTGTTATTTGTTTTCCAGTATATATCAGAAACTCAAAATGATTTGCATACTACTGTGTAAAAAAATAAATTCATGCATTTAATCCACAGTATGAATGTCCACTTTTTATATTTGAAATTCTAATTGTTCCTTGCTGGTATATAAACAAAATAATTGATTTTTGTGTATTAACCTTATACTTTGTAATCAAGCTATACTCAGTTATTACCACTTCCAAGGTTTTCTACTTCTCCTGTTCCTGTTTCTCCTCCTCCCTTTTCTATTTGTTGTTGTTCCCCTTCTCCTTTTCCTTTTTCTTCTTCTTCTTGATGATGACTCTTTGAGATTTTCTACAAAGACAGGCATGTGCTCTGTGAATAACAAGCTTCATCTCTTCTTTTCAATCCGTATACCTTTTATTTCCTTTTCTTATCTTATTGTGTTGCTACAACTTCCAAAACAGTGTTGAATAGGAGGTGTGAAAGAGGATATCCTTGCCTTGTTCCTGATCTTAGAAAACATCCAGCTTCTCATGGTATGTGTGTTGAAGGTGTTTGTAGATATTCTGTATCAAGTTGAGGAAGTTATACTTTGTTTCTAATATGTGAAGTAAGAGTTTTTATCCTGAGTGGGTGTTTAATTTTGTCAAATATTTTTCAGTGTTAGTTGATATTACCACATGGTTTCCTTTTGTAGCCTTTTATGTGGTGGATTACCTTGATTGATTTATGGATGTTGAATCAGCCTTGCATACCTGGAGTAAATCGCACTTGATAGGGATGCATATTGTTTTCATATGTTGGATTTGATTTAGTAATTCTTTTTCTAAGGTTTTTGCATCTCTTTTCATGAAAGTCATTAGCTTCACATTCCTCTCATCATGTCTTCTTTTTGGTCTCCTCTGTTGATTTTTGGCTTCCCTAAGTACTTCTCCTTAAAGAAAGCTGTATCTTGCGACTATTTTAGTTGTAATTAACTATTTTTATAGTAATTTTTATTTTATTTATTTATTTTTGGCTGCGTTGGGTTTTTGTTGCTGTGTGGGCTTTCTCTAGTTGTAGCGAGCAGAGGCTACTCTTCATTGCAGTGCATGGGCTTCTCAATGCGGTGGCTTCTCTTGTTGCAGAGCATGGGCTCTAGGTGCATGCGCTTCAGTAGTTGTGGCATGTGGGCTCAATAGTTGTTGCTCACAGGCTCAGTAGTTGTGGTGCACAGGCTTAGTTGCTCCACAGCATGTGGGATCTTACCGGGCCAGGGCTCAAACCTGTGTCCCCTGCATTGGCAAATGGATTCTTAACCACTGTGCCACCAGGGAAGCCCATATAGTAATTTTTATAATCCTGTTTTGTAGTGTTAGGGTATTAGAGAAGGGAAGCATTCTGTAATTTTATGATTAAATATAGAGATCTGGAATGTGATCTTTATATGTGTTACTCTTATGGTTTAGCTTGTTTGTTTTCTCTTTAAGCAAAATAAAAAGGATAGATGATGCTGCATTGATGAGAATGCACTTCTCCATTTGGGATATTCCCTGGAAAGCCTTTTCCCTGGAATGTAGGTCTTTTATAGAGAGACATTTCTAGGCATATTTCACAACGAATACTCTTTTGCTATTCCTGCTAGATCTACAAGATGGTCTTTCTTGGATCTTTACAGTGATAACCTGCAGTGATAACCTGGTGGGCTTCCTAGAGGTAAAGCTCATGAAAGTATGGGGAACTTTCTGAGCCTGCAATCCCTTAGGAGTTTCTCACTCTCACACTAGTCCATATTCAGCCTCCAGCAGTTCATTAAAATTACCATTTAAGTGTATTTACCAATGTATGTCTCCAGTGAGTTCTGATCTAGGTAAGGAGATCTTAGTTGAGATTCTCTAGATTCATCTATCCTTCCAGGTTTTAGTGTGGCAGTTTACACTGCAACTTTAGTTCTTTAATGGGTCCAAGAATAGTTGTGAGATGTGTGAGATGAAAGAGAGGAACTTAAGGTAACTTTAGGTTTGGGATTTGAGAAACTGGATGAAACTTTTACTGGGGAAAATTGGGACTGACAATCATCAGCATGGAGAGAAGAATATCAGGGGTGTGTTGTAGACATGTTAATTTGAGATGTCTGTTATACATCCATATGAAGATACTGTGTATGCAATTGAGTATGTAAGTGTGAAATTCAGAGAAGAGGGTAGAGCTGGAAATACTAATTTAGTAGCCATAAATTTAGAGATAGCTTCAGAAAAAAAAACATCCATGGACAGGCTTCCCTTGTGACGCAGTGGTTAAGAGTCTGCCTGTGAATGCAGGGGACACAGGCTCGAACCCTGGTCTGGGAAGATCCCACATGCTGTGGAGCAACTAAGCCTGTGTGCAACAACTACTGAGCCTGCAAACCACAACTACTGAGCATGCGTGCCACAACTACTGAAGCCTGCGGGCCTAGAGCCCGTGCTCTGCAACAAGAGAAGCCACCACAATGAGAAGCCCATGCACCACAAAGAAGAGTAGCCCCTGTTCGCCACAGCTAGAGAAAGCCACGCACAGCAACAAAAACCAAAGAAGCAAAAAAAAAAAAAAAAAAAGAAAGAAAGAATTCATGGAGGAAGTCTTCTTTGATATATACAGAAACAATGTTAAAATAAATCGTGCCTTTCCCTTGAAAGAAAAAAAAGAAAAAGAAGCTCATCACTGTAGCAGAAATCATTATTATGCAGGATTCTATACTGTAAAGCAAACAGGAAGTTATAAACCTCAGAGTATAGCTCAGTGCTGGATAAAGGGTTTCAGGAAGAATTTTCTTCCCTCTTGTGAGTATGTGCTATCTATCTTCTTCCACAAAGTACATATTCCAGAGAACATCATTTCCACTCAATAATATTAGAATAGAAGAAGGGGCAAACAGGGAATTGAAATGCATGCACTTGAGAAAAGGTACATAAAGCAGAACAATTTTTAACTTTAAAAGAGCAATTCTCATCTGTGGCGCTAATGTTTATTCAATAATTTCCTTTTTTACCTCCTGCAAGACTGAGGTCACATTATTTGAAAAGATTAGGAAATAAAGGAAAATACAATATCAAGAGACTAAGTATATCTATTGAAACCAGAAGAGGAAAACACAGGGAAATGCAAAAAGGACCTTTAAAAGTCATTTTCTTTCTATGCAGTTTTTTTCTTCTTAATGGAATTCATCCTTCAGAAGAGCTCTTCGGTTTGGCCTACATATCTGAATGGTGGTAAATAAATTCTAAGTTGTAGGAGGTTCAAGTTGCCATAATTTCTGACTTGGTTTTTTGATTTTTCTGCCATGTCTGGAATTATCTTGATGCTCTAGACCAGCTACTTTTCTTGCCTGTATAATTGTGCTATAGTCCACAGTGGGTCTTGACCAACTTAAGTGAGTTTAAGAAAAGGGAAAAAGATTCTTTCTGATTATGAGGAGTAGTCATAGGAGAAATTCTAATATCTAAGATGTCCAGGATTTGGGGTCTGTGATGAATAAAGGGTCAGTGATCTGAAGAGTTGTAATATTATTTTGCTTCACTCTAAATAATGTGAAATGAGGAAAACCCAATTTTATGGGTATATTCCCTTGTGCTCCCAGCCCTGGAATCTTAAACTGCACAAAGAGAATCAGCCCTGGATATTCACCAGCCCCCCTCACCACTTCACCCACATTTCTGCAAAATCCATATAGAGTACATATATAGTCAGGAGAGACAAAGGAGAAAATTACAAAGACATGTACGTAGTTTGCCTCTCTTCAGTCTAAATGGTTGTCTGTGAGAATAATTTTGGGGAATTACAGATTTACAGGATCCCTAGGGTTGTGGTTCAGAGCCACGCTCTGTATAGAACCAGAATCTGTTTTATTCCTTACTTTCTATTTTGTGAATTTTTGTCATTAGCAGTGTCCCTTTTGCTTATAGGTTGCTGATGGTAAATTTTTAACTGATTTTACTCTTATTTGTTATTTTTTTTAGATATTAGAATGTTAGATTCTGCAGGTTTTTTTTTTTTTTAATCACTCTGCCATGTTTAGTCTTTTTTTCTCTTGCAACTGTCTGTGAAGATAACAGTTGCTGTAAAACAAATGTCAGAAAATAGAAGTCCTGGAAACTGCAATACTGGAAAGTAAGGTGCTGTAGAAGAAAGTATAGTGGCTTTAGAGTCAGCCAGGTTTGAATCCCAGACTTTTCTAAATATATGACTGTGTGACTTTGGCAAATAACTGAAACTTTCTGAGCACAAACTTTCTCAAAGTGTTTATAAAACAACCAAATGAATTATGTATGGCATCTAGCGCAGTGATGGAGACATTAAGTTTCAAGAAAATGTAAATACTATATAATTACTATGTAAATACATTATACTTAGCTTTGCCATCATTCTATCATTATTTTACCATGTGAATAATGAGATGGGGTATTCAAATCACTTTGAAGGTTTAAAAGAACTTCAAATGAACACCAAACTAGAAACTGACATTTATATTTTTTTTAACATCTTTATTGGAGCATAATTGGTTTACAATTGTGTTAGTTTCTGCTGTATAACAAAGTGAATCAGTTATACATACATATATCCCCATATCTCCTCCCTCTTGCGTCTCCTTCCCAACCTCCCTACCCCACCCCTCTAGGTGGACACAAAGCACCAAGCTGATCTCCCTATGCCATGTGGCTGCTTCCCACTACGTATCTATTTTACATTTGGTAGTGTATATACTGACATCTATTTTAATAAAGATCAGCTTTCTATTCCTATCAGATACTTTTGCTACACTACCTGACTTCAACTCAACCTCATCTGTAATTGCAGTTGTAGCTGCAGAGGACATAGTCGATCTAGGCTTTGGCTAATATAGTAACTATGACAGTTGATACGTAGTTACCAATCAGTAGAATACTTTCCTTTCAATCCCCACTATTAAGCAAAATTAATCTAATCCCTTATTACATTAGAAGGACAACAGTAAACACTTACTGTCCTGCCCCCAGGCTATGTTACTGTCATGAATTTGGTCACAATATGGTCTACAAGAGGATAACATTAAAGTAATTGGCTCTAGTGATCTGGCAATCTCTTATGGACAGACACATGACTGAATTTGGGAGAAAAATACTACGGTAAGTTTAAAGTCCTGCCTCATCAAAAATGTATTTAGGGATTCAGTGTTTTGAAGCATTATCAGGACATTCCCTTAAAGGTAAAGAGCAAGTGTTGCATCTTGAACCTCTACAAAGAAAGCATAATTCTTAGTAGGTTTCTTTGGATTTGGGAAATAATACTGTATTTGGGTATACTACTGAAAACTATTAGATAATGCAGAAAGGTATTAGTTTTGAGTGGGACCTAGATCGGGTCCAGAATACAGTATAAGTTGTTCTTGACTTAAAACATATTACTCACAACATCTAAATTACTAACTATCTTGTCACAGATATCCATGTTGGATATGGTAGCTTTGTGGAGTCTGTCATGCCTCAAAAGGATTGCAGAGCAAGGCCACGTCATTTGTAACAGAAAACTACTTACCATTTGTAGCATAGTTCTCTTGGTGAGCTACTGGACCCTAGTAGCGTTCTGAAGTTTTGATCATGTTACATTCAACCAAAGCTGCATGTAAAATGTTAGGAAACACAGATACTCTAGGATTTAAAGGCATGCAGTCATAATAACAATTTTTTGAACAATAGAAATTGTCCATTTTGTATTAGGCTAAGCAGATAACATGTTTACAAAGATGTTACATGACTACATAGTGTAGATTCTCATATAACCTGCCTTTTTTTTTTGCACTGATGCTTTTCCCTTTTCTACATCTTTGTCATCATAGGGAATTCTCTATGACTGCTTAACAGAAGTAGAAAATATCTTAGACCTAGATAATAGATGGGTTTGCCTGGTATGTTGATGTGAGCTAAAAATGGAATATTACACAGTATATACTCTACCAGAAGTCACCTTAAAAGATAGCATGAAGGGACAGATCTTTCCAAAGAGCATTTCTGTTAGCAGTTTATTGGTCTTTCACATTGTCTAAGGTAAAGATACACATGGACTCAGGCAGTGGTGAATGGCTTGATTAGTTGGTCATGAGTATAAAATTGGCAAGATTGAAAAATCAATAACAAGGAAGTCTACAAAGAGGAATATGGATAGACCTATGGGAGGGAATACAAAGCATGTAGATCTTGTGTCTCCTGCAAATTCCCACCACACAGCATCCACTGTGTAGAAGTTACTTAAATAATAGGTGGACATAAAGACAGCTAGTCTGTTTCCTCCATTACTCCTTGGGCAAATGTCCCATGAATGCATGGGTCATGGTAGCAGGCAGGATTATGTAAGGCTTGGTCCAAATAGCATAAACACCCTCTCATTAAGAATGATCTAGGTAATGCCATGACTGATTACTGTGTCTACTAAGGGCAACTACTGATGATGAACCTTTAATAGGATACCATAGTTTGAGGAGACCAGCCAGCAACATACTGAGAGAAGTTAGTTCCGTCAGACTCATTTCACACTGGAGGCAACAGGCATTCCTCTTTTGGCAATTTCCTTAACTTCTGTACCTCTGCTTGTATTACTTTGTAAGGCCTTATGGATTTTCTTATTTGCCAACAAGGGATACTAAAACATCTTCCATACCTAGGGACTCATTTTATGGTAAATGAGGTATAACAATGAGTTAGTGATCATAGGCTCTACCTATTATCCCATATCCTGTGTCATTAGGAAATAAAATGACCTAACAGAACAATATAGTGACCTATTAAGAGCTTTGTTAAACTATCTTAGAAGCAGCACCCACAGTATGGTACACTACATGTACCAAGCCAGTAGCCAACATAATTGGTCTGTTTCCTTAGTGTCTAGAACAACAGGTAAAGGAACCAAAGGCTTGTAATAAGTTTGGTTCTTTCTAGCATTACTTCCAGAAACTTACTGGAGAAGTTATGCTTCCTATCTTGTGAATTTACGCTCTGCTGGATTAGAGGCTCTGTGTTCCAGCAGGTGACAGATTCTTCCAACAGAAGACAGATTTTCATTAAACCTGGAGTTATGACTACTGTCTGGTTATTATGAAGTCCTCACACCAGTGGGTTTGTGGGATAATCCTAACTAAGGCATACTTTTTATTTAGTATAGTGTCAAAAATATATGTCTTCTTGAAAATGTTCATGTTTCATGTTACAGTGTCAAGTCACATTAAAATATGTTGCAATGTCCATAATCAGACTTTAAGTATCCACACAATATATTTAAGTATCCACACAAAATATTCTTTGAAGTCATCACATACTTAATAAAAGTGTAACAAATAACAGATCAAATTGAAGAATGTATTTTATTTTATCACTGATAAAAGATGGCACTAGATGTAAGTGGAAGATTTAGTTAATTTAATATTAGTTAATTAAGACAATTTTTATCTTATTTAGATGGTGTTATGTTGTTATTATTCACAATTCTATGGCATAACACATTTTGCCAGCAAAATCTCTTGCTATTCTAATGATATAAACCTAAATTAGTGACTTTCCAACATTCTGACTATAACTCACAGCAGAAAATACATTTTATGTCTTTAAAAAACACAGACACACACACACACACGATAAATTTCTTCAAGTAGTCCTTACCTTTTCTACTTTGTAACTGGCAGCAGAAATCTGGAATAGATTGAGATTAAATTCAACTATCCAGTCAGTGACTTCCTTTCTAGTACTGAGTCTAAAACTGTGGAACAGAATGCCCTGCTCTCCCCCCTTTCCCCATGAAGAGGAATTTCATATGAATCAGAAGATATAGGGGAGCCATTCTAGAGACATGTTGCCTTCATTTCCAAAGACATATGTAGCTCGTTAATGGAAAAATTAAATAACTTCTCCCCTGAGGATATAACTTTTTAAAGCCTGTGCCTCCAGTGTTAGGGTTCTCCAGAGAAACAGAATCAATAAGAATTGCTCATATGATTATGGAGGCTGAGGAGTCCCACAGGATGCCTTTAAGCTGTAGAACCAGGAAAGCTAGTGGTATAATTCAGTTTGAGTCTGAAGGCCTAAGAACTAGGGGAGCTGATATCTGAAGGCAGGAGAAGATGGACATCCCAGCTCAAGCAAAAAGAGTAAATTTAGTTCCTCTTGAAGTAATATGATACAATGTGGTATTTGTGGCATACAACGTGAACAAGTCTTCTTTCTCTACATTCTACCATGCCTTGTATTAAAGAAAGCAAATATTCCTTGCATAAAAGAATTCTATGACAGCCATGCAAAGCAGATTTTCTTCACCTCCTCTTCTGACAATTCATTTGCAAGTCACCAAATGGATTTAGTCTGGTGATAGATAAAAGGATATGTTTTCCTTCTATATAGCTTTCCTCCTCTCTAAGATTGTATATTTAATTATACATTTATTGAGTCTTTTATTTCATTTGAAAGGCAATGGGTAGATGCCATAAATCCTAATCAAATTTAAATTATGCTACAATGTAATTAAACCAGTTTGAAAATTGTTGCCTCTAGAAGATATTTTTGTGTAATGGGAGCAGTAATCAATATTCTGAATATGAACACCCCAAAAGAGGTGAATTACAATTATTTTGATGAAGCATTCTTTTATTCATAGGACCCTTATTAATAACCTACCAAACAATGTCACTGACAATTTAATAAGAATGCTTAATAGATATTTAGGTAGAAATTATTAAATCATTTGTATGCTTCTTTTTGTGTGCACTATGCTAATTTCACAAGGTAGCTGAATGTCTATATAATTTAAAATTCTGGCAGCTCCTTTTTTTTTTTTTTTTTTTTTTTTTTTTTGGTGGTACGCGGGCCTCTCACCGCCGCGGCCTCTCCCGTTGCGGAGCACAGGCTCCGGACGCGCAGGCTCAGCGGCCATGGCCCACGGGCCCAGCCGCTCCGCGGCACGCGGGATCCTCCCGGACCGGGGCACAAACCCGCGTCCCCTGGATCCGCAGGCGGGCTCCCAACCACCGCGCCACCAGCGAAGCCCTGGCAGCTACTTTTATTATGAGTCTTTCATCAGTGACCCATTTGTAGTATACATAGATCAGGGTGGTGTGTTGATGTCTCTTTTAACTAATTTTGGGTCAAATGAGTAATCAAATTCCCTGTTTAGCCACATCTCCCCCAGAGAAGGTGCATGCACCTTTAAGTTTACCTCCTGCAAATCTCTCTAACCTAAAACTCACAAGTACGTACAAGTATATGTAATTTTTCTAGCATAGTTTTTGTTTGCATTTAATTTTATACCCTGAAACTATTTTTTTGCATTTTTATCTTTCCAAATAAAATATATTTAGAAAGATAAAATATATTTACCATTCCTTAATTTTCATGTGGTTATCTGCATATTAAATGGTACCTATTATGTATTAGATAGTAAATGTATATTGAATAAATTATTCAGGCAGTAAATGTGAAAGAACTGGATTATTTTATTTATTTGCTCAGTCCCAAAATTCATTGAAAGTAGCTTAAAAATTTTCCCTATATCAGCTGCCAAAAAAAAAAATAAAAGAAAAGGAAAAAAGACAATTTATCAACTCTGAATCAATATTTATGTAATTATTTTTGTTTTTAGTCTGCAAGCATTAACCCAAATGTGTTCAAAAGTTACTTGGATAAGCCCCACCTCTTATTTTGGTTAATTTTTGGTTAATTATTCATGTACTATTCTAAGTATATAAGTAATTTATATGGTTTTAAAACATAGCAATGTGCCACAGTGTACACACTCTTGCCCCACTCTTTTTTTCCTGAATTGCTGCCACTCTCCATTTGTCTATCCAGTAGGTAATCAATCCCATTAACTTCTGATTTTTGATTCCTGTGTGTCTATGTATGTATGTATTTTCCCTCCTTGTTTGCATGAAAAGAGCATCATATAGATATTCCTTTCACTTTGCATATTTCACTTAACAATAGAGCCTGTAAATCATGCCATGTCAGCTCTTAAGGATCTTCTTTCTTGCTTTACAGCAGGACAGTACTCCATTATATGGGTGTACCAAATCTTTTTCAGCTGCTCTCCTATATATGAGCATCTAAGGTGCTCACAACAGGTTGAAATTATAAATTTTACTGCTATGAATAACTTTGTGCAGATGTGTTTTTATATTATTGGAGTTACATCTTCATGGTAAATTTCTAGATGGGGGTGAGAAGCTAAGTCCATATGTATATTTATTAGATAATGCAAAATGTCCCTTAAAAGGGTTTTCAAATTTCTATTACCACCAGAAATGTATGAGAGTGCTTTTTTCCCTCAGCTTCAAAAACAGGGGTTTTTTAACCATTTTTTAATTGAAATATAGTTAATTTACAATGTTGTGTTAGTTTCAGGTGTACAGCAAAGTGAGCCAGTTGTGCACATATATATATTCTTTTTCATATTTTTTCCATTATAGATTATTACAAGATATTGAATATAGTTCCCTGTGCTATACAGTAGGTCCTTGTTTATTTTATATATAGGAGTGTGTATATGTTAATCCCCCAACCCTAGCTTATCTCCCTTCTCCCCACCCCATCTCCTTTGGCAAACATAAGTTTGTTTTCAATGTCTATGAGTCTTATTTTGTAAATAAGTTCATTTGTATCATTTTTTAGATTCCACATATAGGTGATATCATATAATATTTGTCTTTCTCTGACTTCACTTAATATGATAATCTTTAGGTCCATCTATGTTGCTGCAAATGGCATTATTTTATTCATTTTATGGCTGAGTAATACTGAATTGTGTGTATATGTATGTGTGTGTGTGTGTGTGTGTGTGTATATATATATATATATATATATATATATATATATATACGATATCTTTATCCATTCAACTGTCTATGTGTATCTTTTCAAATTAGAGTTTTCTCCAGATAATATATATATATATATATATATATATATATATATATATATATATACGATATCTTTATCCATTCAACTGTCTATGTGTATCTTTTCAAATTAGAGTTTTCTCCAGATATATGCCCAGGAGTGGGATTGCTAGATCATATGGAAACTCTATTTTTAGGTTTTTTTGGGAAACTCCATACTGTTCTCAATGGTGGCTGCACCACTTTACATTCCCACCAACAGTGTAGAAGGGTTCCCTTTTCCCCACACCCTCTCCAGCATTTATTATTTGTAGACTTTTAGTGATGGCCATTTTGACTGGTGAGGTGATACCTCATTGTAGTTTTGATTTGCATTTCTCGAATAATCAGTGATATTAAGCATCTTTGCATGTGCCTGTTGGCCATCTATATGTCTTCTTTGAGAAATTTTTATTTAGATCTTCTGCCCATTTTTGGATTGGGTTGTTTATATTTTTGATATTTTAAAAATGTTTGGAAATATGTACAACTTTGATACAGTTTCCGGGTGCTCCAGACACCCAGGGCCACTTCATGTAAACCACTGACAATTGCTAGAGCACTTTGAGAGACTACGATATAATCATGATCCAACTGGGTAATTCAACCTAATGAGGGCAACAGACACGGCTCGGGCGAGAGGTGTGTCAATCGCGGTGCTCCCTACTCTAAGGTATTCACAAGGAGACAGTAAAATCAGAAAGTCTGCTGGCTGCCAAGAAGCTTGGGCTTTAATATGTGAGGCAGGCAGTTTTCTCAATGTGCAGTTCTCTGAGTGCAAGATGGCCTCAGAGGTCTTCTTGGTCTGTTAAGCGAGCCTCTTAGGCATGGTCTTTCTGGTCCTGTTCAACCCCTCTACAGAGTTCACTTCCATTAAGTGAAGTGGCTTCTATATAAAAGAAACATTGTGGAGAATATTCAGTACTGTTGGAACTGAGATGTGCTTTCATTTTTCACCTTCCTTAATTTTTCATAAGGCTCTCCTATTTTCCACCCCATCTCCCTCTAATACCTTTCGTTCTCCAGCCCTGTTTCAGTTTAGCATTTTGACTTGATACATAAATTGGTGACATTTCTGATTCAGATATTGTCTTTTCTCTATGGTGTGTCATTGTTAAGGACTAATCAGTCATAAGCAGCTCTTCCATTAAACAGATGTTCAGGGCAGTAATGGCCCCTGGTCAAAGCTGCCACAAACAGGCATGTTTGAGACTTGTGTTGGGCTTTGGACACTATAAAAGGAGTGAAGGAGATAAGCTTCCCTGTCAGACCCATTTGTAATGTGCCACCCATCAAATCACCTCTTTTTCCTCTTTCGTCATGTGTAAATTGTAAAAAGTCATTGTGAAGAAAATGTTAAAAAATGATAAATTTCTAAATAAAAATAAAATGTTAAAAAGTTAAATAAATATATTTTCATATATCAAATCATTTTGTTGTACACCTAAAACTAATATGTTATATGTCAATTATATCTAAATTTAAAAGAAATTATTAAAAAATTTAAATATAAAAGAAAATATATTTATTAAGGCCCATGAAAAATTAAACATCTATGTTAACAGATCTTCTTTGCTCAGGTTTAGGGGAAATTTTTTACTGTCACAATAGCAGTATGAACAATAATAAAAAATCATTCACAGATTTTAAAGCCACTCTCCTACAGGTAAAGCAGTTTTACACACCTTTCTCATATGAACTTCATATGTTGTCTTTTGAGTTACATAAATGTGTTCTCATTTTACATTTCATAGGAGGGAGTCAAGGTTCAGAAAGTTTCAAAAAGACTTGTCAATGTCAGATAAGAAATAACCAGATCAAGATTTGAGTCTAGGTTTTCTAAACTCAGCAGTGTGAATTTTTAAGTCTACCAAATTATCTCTCCTCAAATGAAGGTGGAAGGCTCCTTCTTGGGAATTGATAAAGACTTTGGTTGAAGGATTTGGTCAAAGGTTAAAGGATAAACACCCATTTATCTAAGTTTCCTTGAGGTGACCTTAGGCTTTCAATCTTCTTAGAGAACAACCATATTCCAGAGCACAAAATAAATCGTGGCAAGAGGTTGGGCTATGACATCCAGGATCACAGAGAACAGAGGCTAGACCTGTAACTGTTGTCTACGTTTCTTGCTTCACACGGGCATTCACTTCCCAGGGACCAGGACTGAGCTGTCTTCCTGATTACACATATTGACCTAGACTGGCATACCTGTCCACCAGATCTTATCCTTTTGATAATGACATCAGCCCAGATTGCATGTAAACATGCTCTATGACCCTGTTGTTTTTGAACACAAATCAGTTTTCTTGGGTAACAGCATCATTATTTAGTCAGATTCTTTAGCCACGATTATAATGGAGTATTCTAGCTAATACTTTGGCCCAAATCTCTTATAGTCAAGCCCAATGGCTTATACAAATATTTATTTTAAATATTTAATTACACATCCCTTCTCTATATCATGTATTTTAGTGAGATATAGGCATTATTGTGTTCCTGAGAAAAGGTATATACAATCGTATTTTAAATGCATTTGAGAAATTTGATAAGGCCATTTGTTAGTTTCATGATACTGTTTTTGTTTGGTTTGGTTTGGCTTTTTTAGCAATTCATCATCCCAGCATTACATCCAGCAAGAGAAAATTGGGTTTTCAGGTTAGTTTTTAAATTTACAATGCAGAGTATTATGCGTTCCTCAGATACTCCTATGGTTCATGTGTCAGTCAGATGGCTATGTTCATTTACTAAGGCTTCATGTTATTTAGTTTTAAAGATACTCAGGCTTTGAGATTTTTTAAGGAGGGGATTATATTTAAACCAGGGGTCATCAAAACTATTTATGTATACGGCCAGATAATAAACATTGTAGACTTCGAAGGCCTTAGATCTCTGTTAAGTTGAAGACTAAATTCTACCAATATTGCTGGAAGGCAGCCAGAAAGTTGGCTGTGTTCCAGTAACATTTTATTCACAAAAACAGGTGGTGGGCCAGATTTGGCAAGTTATTTGCCTTATTTAAATGGTTCTGTGCTTTGTAGAAAGTTGATTTCACTAAATATTAGGAAGAGTAAAAACTGAGATGACATATCTAAGAACCTACATTAAAAAAATATTTTCACAAACAAATCAACCTATCCCTGTTGCAAATCACTATTTTCATTTTTTTCTATTTAAAATTATATAAAAAACCCAAATCATATAATTCATTTAGAAATTTAGCAGTCACCATGAAATAATATAAATTCCTCATTTATGATGCTCAGGATTTGAGGCAGTTAGAGGATATTGTTCTCATACCTTCTGCCCAAAGGTGAGGATAGAGAATAACACTTATTCCTCTTACCTGCTCTAGGGCTTAGCACAGAATCCACTCTGCCTCTCAAGATGATTTAGGGACAGGAAAACCCTGAGAAAAATTGTGAAGTAATTGAATTTTTGGTTTCATCCTGTCCACTTTTCCTTTCTATCCTCATCTACTCCTTTTTATTGCATGAGTCTTACCTCCCTGTACATGTTCCTATGTGACAAGACAACCCCTGCCATCCGGAGGCATTCTGCCACTGCCTAGGAAACATCTCTTTCTATATTCCCTTTTTGTGTCTTAAAACTTTAATTTCCAACACCAGTTTGTTGAGATGAGTTTTCCAACAGGGCAGTTAGTTATGTGGTAAGTACATAACTTATTTGAATTTTAATAAGGGATTCCTTAAGTTTCAATGTTTAATTGAGGAAATTAGTCTCTGTTCATTGGCTTTTATAGTACCATGAAAAGAAGGACGTGAAGGTGATTCCTCACAAACCACATAATTTTGCTAGTATACTATTTTATTTACATTTTATGACAGTCCTATTAAGGTGGTTGTTTGAAAGCAAACTAATATCCAAGATTCCTCTAACTACCATTCCAGTTCACAGGTAGAGAAGGATATAGGATACTAGTCTAAAATCAGTTTATTTATATATTAAATATTGTATTTTCTGGCCATTTTATAGATGTATAAGCTTGATCATTTGCATGGACTCTGTCTAGGTTCCAGTTTGATTTACTTTGATTCCCACATGGGTCTATCTTTTTTCATTGGGATTTTTCTGAAAGGACATGTGAATGATGGAGATAAGAAAAGAGGCAAAGGATAGATGCCTTTTTCAGGCCTTCCAGGAAACCTAAAGGGAAACGACAGCCAGCAGAGGGTACTGACATCAGTTCCTGTGCCACTTAGACTTGTGCAGAACATTTAAGAAGATAAATATCAGAGCAGGAGACAGAAATTTGAGCAATTGCCAGTGGAGAGAAGGAGATTTCTGCATTTTGTGTATCTGCATTTATCTTAGAAAGACTATCCCAATATAAGATTCAGAATCTGAGAATAGGGTCAGAGGTGCAGTACAGTGATAATAATAAGTGGCTATGGACTGGTCCTAAGCAGGGATCACTACTCTAGTTACCTCCAGTTAAGGGCTGAACAACACCCTAGTGAGGGAGGATTTGTAGTTAACACCAGTATCTCCCTCTAGTTCTAACTCCATGTTATCTAATTTCTAGAAACAGCAAAATCCTTAACCTATGACACTGTAATGCTTAATTTACATATATTAATGATTCTTAAGTATCCACTGGCCACTTAAATAAAAATGACTGTGGTTCATGCTTAAAATGCATATTCTTGCACACCACCAAGACATTAGATATTCTGAATTAGAATCTATGGAGTTGTAACCCATGCAGGCTGTATTTAAACATGCCTGTCAGGTGATTCTTATGCATACTACAATTGTCAAATCACTGGCATGTCATTTCATTAAATCCTTAGAATCACTATGTGAAATAAGCTATTATCCCCATTTTATAGATGAAAAGTTTAAGGTTGAGAGATAATTTAATTACTCTAGTATCATTCCATTATTGAGAACCAGTGCCAGTATTTGAACATTGGACTGCCTATAAAAACAACCCAAAACACTGTGACATGATGGATGCTACGCAAATTGTATTCTACTTTAGATGGCAAATTACAAAAACACATACTTATTTGAATGCAAAATAGAGATCATGAATTTTAAAAGCTAATTTTAACTTAATTGTTTGCATATTTTCTGTTTACATTTCACATTGATATGTTTGTATCTTTATAACTAATGCTTTTGTTGACCTACTGAATTTCAAGTTAAATCTACCCAGTTGGGTATAATTAAATAGAGATTCTTAAAGAGATTCAATTGACAAGGCACTCTTGATTCTGAGGCACACATTTCTCATACTTATAAAAGCAGGTCAGAGGTCGATTCTTGGATGTATGTAAATGCACAGAGAACAAAGCTTTCCATCTACTTCTACCATCCTTAAAATTTGTCAGGTAGAAAGGGATGATCAATAATGCTTTGGGAAGACATGGACTTAGTCTTGTAGTCAGCTGCTAAATGAAATTGCCAGAATGCAATCACAGGTGACCAAACAATGTGGGTGGAAACAGATACTTCCTTGCTTTGATTGGATGGAATGCCAAGAGGCAGTTACATTCTTTAGCTAAAAATTGAACAGGCTCTACCACTTCCAGTTTGTTCACATTGATACTGGGCAAGTGATATTGGGCAAGAAATTTAGTATTCCAGGCAATGCAAATGGTACCAGAACAGAAGAGATGCCATTTGTAAACTTGGGTTTAGGCTCCAAAAATATAGGGTTGGAGGCATTTAACTGGAAATGCTTTGGAGGCTATGGAACAGAAGAAATATGTTCATGCCAGCAAATCTCCACCTCCCCCATCACAGAAGGCAGAGGTTTCAAACAAGGAAATAATTTCCTTTGTACATGGCCTTGTAACTGGTTTAGAGTTAAATTATAGTTATGGAAGACTGAAGTTTTCAGAATATGAGTTTTTTAACTTCCTTAGCTGAAGTGAAATAGTAATGCTTTTGCTTGGGATAGATAAAATAATCTTTGATGAAGTCTTCTAGTTGGCTTGCACTTATTTTGCTTGCTTTGTTTCCAGTTTTGGGGACTGTCAAGGAAATACTCTGTTTATATGCAACATCAACTTCTTGCTGACAAGAGAGAATTAAACAGGGAGAAAAGAGTTTTTGGTTAAGCCTAATAATCATCGACTGCAACATAAACTCAAATTAAAAAGATCTAGCAAAGAAGGGAAATAGCCCTTCAATATTAGTAACTATCAGGCATGTAGATTTGTGTTCACATGAATGCTGATTACAGAAGTGAGCTTTTCTGCAATCACAAAAGGGAAGACAGCTGGATCATTTTCATGCAGTAGATATTTTACAAACTGAGCCATTTGTTTCCTCCTTTTTTTCTTAATAATTGCATTGTTTATTTAAAATATTAACTATATAACATCTAATGTTTAATCTATATTTCATTAAATCTTTTTCTCAAACTGAGCTCCTGTTAGTGAGTGTTCTTCTGGAGACATCTGCCGACCACTGTGATCAAAATATAGAGCACTGATAGGCAAAATATGAATAGATAAAATTTTAAAGGTGGCTATAAACAGAACAAGATAGATATCCCTCGGGCCAGAAACTAAAAGACACAAAATGCTAAAGCTACAGTCTTTTCTTTAATCTATAATAGGGAGAGGCTACCTTCTCAAGTATGGAGCTTTATTTAAATACAAGTAGTAATCTCTGATTTTCAAGGCCTCTATTCACAATTAGGGGAGCCTCTTACAAGGTCCTGTAGAATAAAAGTGCCTCATTCTACACAGAAGACCTGACCAGGCTTACTTCCTGAAATGGAGTTCAGGCTTACAGCTTGAAACACCAGCCAGTGTAGCTTCAAAACAATGGCTTGAGCTAAATTCCCCTTGGCTCATATATTGGCTTTTTTCTTAAACCAATATCCATAATAAAGAATGAAATTTTGCTATTTGCAACAGCATGGATGGACTTGGAGGATATTATGCTTAGTGAAATAAGTCAGACAAAGGAAGACAAATAATGTATAATATCACTTAGAAATACACCATATTGAAATACTATATGTATTTATAAATACATATATATATCTCTCAAAGATATTAACATAATTTATCATACTGATTCAGAATGGTATTTTTCTTTTTTTTTTCCAGAATGGTATTTTTCAGGAGTTAGTTTATATACACGATATTTCCAGTTGAGTTTTTGATAGTTTTGATTGATAATGATAGAGTCCAAGTCATTGTGTAAAGAAAGAAACTGCCTACCGAAGTTACTAAGGAATGAGCTCATTTTGAAAAGCACATAATGTATTTTTAAAAGTTTAATTTGTTTTGGATAGGGGAAAGACACTTGGAATGTCTGATGCTTTTTTTAGTTTCAATTTATTACATGAGTAGATTTATTTAATAATCTCTATCCGTAATTCACCTTAATCATGTGGTTCTCAAAATGTAATCCCATTGTGATAAATGTATCTCCACATATTTATGCATGCAGTAAAATATTTTCTGTCATTAACCACTTTCACTACGAAGATAATTCTTGTAGTGATGCATAGCAAATCTTTTCATCTTGTTTAAAGTGTGATGCCTTTCGAATGGATGAATAACACCAGTAATAATGATGATGTACACTGCTCTGTGTGTTTACAGGACGTCTGTATGTTTATAGGGCCATATTTTCCTCTCCATTCTTTTATCATCTGGAAGTTAAATAAGTGTAGCCCTCTGGGGGCCACAATGGGAGTCCCAGTCTCTTTATGAAATGCCATCCACAATTTCAGAAAACAACCAATCAGGATACAAGATGATACACTATCTATCATTTGTAAAACTTGCTGAAGACTCATTTGGTCTTTGCCCATGAGACTACAGGCAAAAGTTTACTATAACTGATTCATTTATGCTCAGATGTTGTAGTCCTGACTCCATGGAAGGCGGCATCTTGCAAAGCTACAAGGTAGTTTTTGTGGAGGATAACATGGAGTGTGATTTTTTTTTTTTTTCGAGCGTGATTTTTAACCTGATGATATGTTGGTAAATGTGTCTGCCTCAGTTCAAAAGGCAATCAGACCCTATTATTGTCTCCATCTGTAGAAAGTCTTATTTGCTTCATGAGCCCAGCATAATGATGCAGAAATTCCATTTTGAGTTACATATGAGGACCAGGCTTCTAATCTTTACCTGTTCTTCTAGATATTGTTGGGCTAGAAACTCTGACCTTACTTTATATGAACTTGTGTCTATCAGCAATTATGGTCTATAAATTCTAAATTTTGATATGTATGCCTTCACAAAATTCCATATCTCTTGGTTGACATTTGAAAAGACTTGTTTTTAGAATGTTTACTTGCACTAGTTCTTCAAACTAAAATTGTAAATAAAAAATTTAAAATAAATTTTTATTTATTTTTAAATTTCTTATGATATATTTAAGGCATATATAAAATAGAAGAAAAATATAATGAACATTCATGTACCTATCATCCAGGTTAAGAATAAAATAAATCAAATATATCTGAAGTCCTCTATGCACTTCACCATGATTTCAGTCTCTTTTCCAAAAAGATAACTACTATTTACACTTTTTGTAGGAATGATTTTATTAGTTAAATAGATTGTCTGTGGTGCTAGAGGTAGTAAATTGTTAACGTATTGATGTATAACATAAAAAGATAGAGCAAATTTTGTGGTTTTCCAATTATATAAAACTATGTGAGATTTGGGTGTAATCTGAGACTCAGTTCTTTACATATTGTGTGGTTCTTCAGATAGTACTCGACTTCCCTAATATTCAGCTTTTTTTTAATCAAAGAAATCTTATGGAATGTGGCTGAAATATTGAGCACTTACAAGTGAGTGGTACATAATTGGCACTCCATAAATATCTGTCAAGTGAATAAGTATAGAAGTTCCAAGCTAAGGAGATTACAATGTTTCTTTAAATCAGAAAATCACTGACATTATAAAGGGCAGGTTGGTAATTTTCTTTTCTACTTTGACATTCTTAGAAGTGTTTATTTCCCGTACTATTAAGGTAGCTTACCACCCTGGTCTCAAGATGGCTTCCCAATTCCCAGCATGACAAAGAGGCCAGAGCCCTGAAAGGGAGTTTTCTCCTCGCACATTTTTCTGCAAGTAAAGGAACTTCCTAGAATACCTTTTCCTGATACATATTTGTCTATCTCTTTAGCCAGAAGCCTATTCATAAACTAATCAACATCAAGATGAATTGAATTATAACATGCATTTTTAGACTTTTTATTAACTTTTTATTTTGAAATAATTATAGATTTAGAGGAAGTTGCAAAAATACTGTCATTTTGGTAATGTCATATAAATGGAATCATACAGTCTGTAACCTTTTGCTATTTTTTTTTCCCACTCAGCATAATGCCATTGAGATCATTCCAAATAGTTGTATATATCAACAGTTTATTCCTTTTTAGTGCCAAGTAACATTCTGTGACATGAATGTACTGTAGTTTGCTTAACAATTCACCTATTGAAGGACATTTGAGTTGTTTCCAGTGTTTGGCTATTACAAATAACATTGTGTACAGGTTTTCATATGGATGGGTAACACCTAGTGACAAATGCTTGTTTGGAGGTAAAGCATGTAGGGAATGCCTATAATGTGGTGTTGTGGGAGCACATAGGAAGGAATCTTCAATCTCACCAAGGAGAGTAGAAGGTGACATCCTAAGGGGAAAAGGATGATTATTCATAATGACAGTAAGTCCAAATGATAAACAATTCAACTCAAGCTGAATATTCTAATTGGGTAAATTGGAATAGATGATTAGCAGCCTGTAATCAATGATTATCTAGCATATGTGGGAAAAGAGCCTGACTTTGTTTTGCCTTTTCAGATTGTAATACAAGGCTCTACCTCATTTGTTTCATTTACTACTTATCAGATAAGGAAAGCACAAACATAATCAAAACTGTCCCTGGGGTGGCAGATTTCACACATGCTCTACACCAGCAGTGTGCTTCAAGCAGCTTATAAGCCAATTCTGTTATATAATTATTTTCTAGATTTTAGCTGGACCTTTTAATAGAGCTCGAATTTTAAGCTTCATTTCATCCTTTTCTATTGTTTTCCTTAATGTTTAAATCAAGGAACCTTTGATTTACTACTGCCCTGCGCATAAGTGAAAGTTAGAAAGCACAAGTCAGATGCTGAGTATTATTTAAAAGTGTTCTCTTGTGTGTGAGAGGAATAATTTTTACATGAATAAAATCAACAAATTATTAAAATCTGGGCCATCAAAATGATAAAATTCAATGGAATAGTTTAATGTTAAGGAAGACATTTGTGCTCAGACCATAGCATCAAAGACAAAATGAAATGTTACTCTGAAAATCTAAGACTATAATCAAATAAATGCAGTTTCTCAAATGAATGGACTACAAAATACTCATTATTTTCCTTAGTTAATTTTCATGCTTAAAATTCCTTCATCTTAATAATATAAAAGATATTTTATGGAGTATGTCATATTTGAAAAAGCTCATTTGATTTTCCATTCAGTTTAGTATTAATATTTTAGTTGAATACTGGGTAGCATTGTACCTGTTGTGGTAGATATGATTTTGCTATACATGTGTAGACGTATATTTGCCAAAAAATTTGGTAGATGTAGACATCTAGCAGACATCTTTGGTAAACTTCTTTTTCCTTTACGCTCTAGCATCTCACCAATCACCAAAGCCAGATAGTTCTGTCTCATGAATGTTCCTCAAGTTCAGCCATTTACTTCCGTTTCCACTTACAACACCCTTCTACAATCCACAATTATTTCCTACCAGAACTTCTGTCCCTCTCCAAACTAATTGCTGATGTTGTGAAAAATGGCCCTGCTGGCAGATAGGCTGTGACAGGGCAACTTTAGAATTGAACATAAACCACAACTTGTAAAACATTACTATGAGTCACAAAATAGATAAACTGTATCAAACCAGGATATGCAAGACACATTAAACACAAACTCTATTTAATCCCCATATATTAATGATGAGACCTCAGCCAAACTAATCTAACAGTAACTTGGCATTAGGTCTTGTGTTCTAAAGCTAGGAACAGTGACTGTTCCAGCAAATCACTTAGTTTACAAATCTGGCCAAGCCCTGCCAAAACTGTCCTGTGACTAACTGTACCTTCAAATTTTTGTAAGTTCACTTAACTCTCCCCTTTAGAGAAGCTTATGGTTCCGCAGGGCTGCTTTTCATTTTGCTGAAAAAAAGCTAATGAAATGAACTTTACTTTGTTACCAGTGTGTTCCTGGTAGTCTTTCTTTAGTGGGCTTATACAAGTAGAAATACAACAAAATTTGGCAAGATCCTCTGTGGACCAGAACCCTTGACTTAGTAATAGTTTGCACAGCTGAGCATATGTGAGTTTTTATTCCTTGAGGCCCCTGTGGCTGTGACTACGAGGAATGACTGGGGTTGACTGAACTATAAATATGAATTAAGGTAAAAAATATAGCTAACAATTACTGAACACTTGATACACGCCAAACTCTGTCCTAAGGACTTCGCATGTATGATATCATTTAAACCTCACCTTATGAGACAGATACTACAACTAATCCTACAACTGAAAAAAAAAAAAAAAAAGAGACGCACAGAAAAATTAACTTGCTGAAGGTCATAAATTATTTTCTCTTTCATTCTCAAGAAAAACAATTTGCATAATGCTTATGAGCATGGGATTTATAGTCTTACAGATTATGTCTTGCTCCACCTCTTGGCACAGTAATTGTTATTTATCAGAGTATTCCAAACATGGCAGAGAAACAGAGACTAAAAGGAACACATAGCTCTCATAAAAGAAAAAAAAATAGTCATTTTTCTACTCTGAAAACATTCTGAGACAATGGGAGTTTGAAGAGTAATAGATGGACAGACACACAGATACATGGGTGGATGGATTAATAATTAAAAGTCATCTTTTTTTTTTTTCTCTTGGTCTATGTATAACACATCCCAGTATCTAAGCAAGTATTTAAAAGAATCCTTCCTGGGAAGCACAAAGTATTTGCAAATAGTAAATAATAATTAGCTTTTAATCTCAGCCATTGATGGCCACACAGAGATTTTACAAGTTAAAAGTATGGTACAAAATCTGATTTAATTTCTTATTCCCTGTTTTCCCTCTTTTCCTTATCACCAATCATATTTTAAATAATTTTATTTTTCTCTTATGTGTGCTTTTCGATCAATTGCTACTATGTTTTACTTTTTACTAAAGAGTACCATGGAAAATTCAATTTCATGATTATTCCTTATTCCTGAATAGTTATGTTAGATTTTATTTTATGTGTATTTTAAAACATTTTCAATGATTATTGTTGGATTTGGATGTATAACATATTACATCCTTGCTCAAAATCCGTGTGAAAAACAAATAGAGGAGTGGAATGTTAATAATTTGCTTATCCTCTGCAGAACACATTTGTGCCTATTTTGTAGGCGCAGTAATACAGATATACATTTTCATTTATTTGCTTTTGAATAAAATTTTTCAATAACTGAGAAATGTGAGATTAACAAAAGAGTGTAAACTATACTCAAACTGGAAAAATATATCAAAAGGGTATGACCTCTTCTCTGGAATTTATATATGTCCTGGTTTTAAGCATTCATTCCTTTATAGATTCAAGGCTATTGCTTGGGGACTGTGCCTGCCCATTGCAGAGAGCTAATTTATTTCCCCCCAAGATGGATTTTATTTTTTAAAGTTCTGATGGTAAATGTTATAGTGGAAATGTGCAGAAGAATTTAATTTAATTTTAAGTTCCCAGGTTGACTAGCAATGCTAGTGGGGGTTTTATGGTTATTTTCAAAAATGCATTACTATTTGAAAATAGAAAAAACCTAAAACATCAACTTATTTCAGGGGAATGGAGTTAGTGGAAAAGAAAGTGAAAAATAGTAATTCAAAGTATTTTTCTTTGTGCATTTCTAAAATGGAGTGTCTATAGATGTTTTAGATAAATAGTGGGATAGAATTCAGGTATTTATAAGTAAATCAGACCATGTTATTTTTCTTACATTTTTCCTTTGTTCTTTTACTAAAGGAATTATATATACTATCTTACTTTCCAAGGTTTGGGGAAATTTATTTTTAACTTAATTTTTACATCCTAAAATTATTAGGATTCAAATTCAACAACAATAAAAAATAAGCCAAGAATACAATTTTCTAAAAAATAATACAGAAGCAAGAAAGAAGAAACATATAATACAATGGAATCAAATTACCCTTTATTGATGAGGGCCAAACATTTGTCTCTACTCCAAGATAATA
This sequence comes from Kogia breviceps, assembly GCF_026419965.1. Lineage (NCBI taxonomy): Eukaryota > Metazoa > Chordata > Mammalia > Artiodactyla > Physeteridae > Kogia > Kogia breviceps. The sequence goes on along the minus strand of NC_081311.1, from coordinate 44,499,240 downwards.
AATTAGCATTATATACATTTATCTTCACAATAAAGGGAATTATTCCTGTTATGGGAACTTGAGACTGAGGAACCTAAGGAGCTTTATTATTTCCATATTTATAGGCAGCCAAATATGTGGTATGAATTATTGGCTATTAAAGGACTCTGCTGCTTGCAATATTCATTGTATGATTTTATCAAAATTTGTACAATGTACACTTTTTAAGTTATAATTTGGGATTGATATATAGAAAGAGACCTGTTTGTGAGACAATGAATAAATGTTTACTGGAAGAAGGAATATGAACTCTCATCCATTGACTTAATTAATTATCCAGCTTTCAGAAAGAGACTCTTAGGGTATGGAGAGGTATAGAAAAGAACAAAAGTGGGAAATTCTTTCAAGTACAGTGTGGAAAATCAGATATATGGATGGGGGGAACCTGAAAATCCAAGAAAGGCCATTTTGTTCTACTCCCTGGAACTTGTGACTGTGTTAAATTACATGGCAAAAGGGAATTAAGGGCATGGGCCTTGAGATGGGGAGACTATCTTGAATTACTCATGAGGACCCAATATAATCACGAGTCCTTAAAAATAGAAAGGGCAGGCAGAAATGTAGGTCAGAGATAATACATGAGAAGGACTCTATTTCTCTGTTGCTGGCTTCAAGATTGGAAGAAGAGGCCCATGAACCAAAGAATGTGGTGGCCTCTAGAACCTGGAATAGCTCTCATTTTACAGCTAGAAAATAGGGACCTTGGCCCTACAACCCTAAGGAGCTGAATTCTGCCAACAACCTGAATGAGCAAGAAACACATTTTTCTGTGGAAACTCCAGAAGGAAATATAACCTGTTGATTCCTTCATTTTAGCCTGGTGAGAGCCATGTTAGATTTCTGACCTACAGAATTGTAAAATACAAATTTGTGTTGTTTTGAGCTGCTAAGTTTGTGGGTATTTGTCATTGCAGCAATGGAAAACGAATACACTGGATGGCAGATATTTGACAGAGGTGGGGTGGGAATGGGGGAGAGGATATAAAGTAGAAAAATAGACTTCAACATCATTTTGCATTTGGTGTAACAGATGTCAAGCCACATTCATTGTTATATAGATGGATAAGTTATTTGGTAATAGACAGATCGTGTGATAACACTCAAGCCCAACTACTTAGTTATTCATTAATTTCCTGTATACTTAGACTCACGATTGCCTTCAGTTTGTACCTCATATGGAAAGGCTCTCATCTGGATAAAATTAGTAAATAACTAGTGCCCTTTTATGTTGTAATGACTGTTTTTTTTTTTTTACTCCATCATGAATTAGTCTAGCCCTATTCCAGTGAGAACTGACTCTAGAACCAAGAAAACGTGCATGTTATAGGTAAGCTAGAGAATGCTTTTAAGGTAAAATTTAGGATATTTCACAGGCCTTACTTATATCCTTCATTTCATGGGAGTCAAGCAATATCTTGACAAAAGGCAAGATGGGATTTTAATAAAAATTTAAATAAAGGATTTCAATAAAATTTTAAAAGAAATACTATTACAATATTCTTCAAAGTCCTCAGTTACTAGTTATATTTTCCAGCTTTAAGCAGCAGTGCTAGTGATGTTGGCAGGGAGTAGGGTGAGGGAGGGGGATGAAGATTATTAATAGGGAAGATAGAGCTTGCTTTGTAACTTAAACTCTTTGCTTGAAGTCCAGTCTCATCCTTGTGAACTCCAGTTATTTGGTGCCATTCAGGATGCACCAAAACAATCGTATATTTCAGACTCTACTAGAAAACTTAGCACCCAATCCAAACTTCAAAAATGATATTACATATATTATTCAATTCTTATGCCCATAGCCTTCTCCTAAGAGGTCAGCTTTTGTAGCAAGGTCTAGAAAATGATTTGTCTAATACAATCCATCTAAGCTGATTGAAAAAAGAGAGAGAGAAATCATTATAAAGCACAAGGTCATACTAAAGTCTGAAAGGTTTCGTACCCTACCAGGTTAATGATAGTTATATTTTATATTTGACTTCGATTTCATAATTCATATGAAAAGTGAGTCCTGAGTAGATGATTTATTCTGTGTTGCTAAGATAACTTTTGCTCAGTGAATATTCACCTTTTATTGTGCAAGCATATTATTTGACCATGAAATTTAAGAATTAAAGTTCTGTGTAGGCTTTTCAATCTGAATATAGAGTTCTACCCTATGAACAAGGATTCCTTTGTAATGATTTGATTTCAGTAAAACTATTCAGTATCGTTTTGAAGCAGTCTTGAGGGACAGTGTACATAACCAAGTTGTCATTACCCTGTGAGCTGAACCAAATATTGAGCAGCTTGCTTGTAAATAAAAATTTTTTATTAGAGCTATGTTTAAAAGAAGTATGTTTTTTGATTACATAGTTTTCCTGATCTGCTAGGATGTGAAGATACTTTCTTAGAATTTTCAAATGCATTGCCACGAATGCATACAAAGTTTATATATATATATTAACATTCTGTATTGCTAAGATTTTCCCCCAATTTATACTCACTAAACGCTCTAGATGCAGCCAGTTTGAATCTTCAGATATTTCCTCTGCTTATCTCCATTGGGAACGTTTGTCACAATATTGACAGACTATCTGTCCTTAAAATCACTGAGAGTATTGAGCTGTCATATTTTGAATATGTTTTTCAAAATTAATTTCTGAATTTTAGGAGATAAGTCTACACCTTTCATGCTCTTCCTTTGCTGTTGGCCTTTTAAAAATAGAAGTCATGGTTATTTTGTCAATGTTGTCATCATGCTTTCATGTTTAAAAAAACCTTTTTCAGCACTGTTTTTCTACCTGAGAGGCATTATTTCAAGAATGTAGACTATTTTTTCCCCACAATAATGAAAAACACATATTGTGTTCTCATTTATACCAACTTTATACTAACAAAACTCATATTAAACCATTTCTTTGGTGTTTTGCTGTATAATTTTTATGTTTTTGGTATGGAAAGGAAGATAAGCAGCAAAGCATGACAGCTGAGTTATTTTTGTGGTACTCTTATCTTTCCCTGAAATTATCAATATGTTCTCAATCTAGTAACACTAGGTATTAAAGTGTTCTCAAGAAGATTGGAATCATAAAAAGAACAACCTAAATCCTTTTACATAAGAAAAGACCAAGTATTATTCATGAGGAGTAGTGCATTTCACATCTATATACAGTCTCTCTATTTTGAATCTTTACCCCTTAAACCTATGTGAATTTTAGGTCTCTAAATCATTGCGTAGCCCTAAGTAATCACAAGATATTAATTTGCCCTCCCACCCAAAATTTTTAAGTGAAATTTTTGAAAAATGATTGATAAGCAACGAGACAATATCTTGAATAGTAAATTTTGTGTTATTTTTCCAAATCTCCTTTTATCTCTAAGTTTATCCTCAGTCTTCCAGAGGCATCCACAAAATTTTGGATTTTATCATTATTTCTAGTCTTTACTTCCAAAGGTGACCTAAAAAACCCACGTCATAACAACAATTTTCAACTCTAAACTTTATTTGCAAACCAGGGTTGTGTTAACAGGACATGTGTCATAGAGTGTATACTATATAATAGGTGTAAAAAATAGTAGGGGGAGAAACAGACTACCTCACTCCCAGGGATACTAGATGAAGGCATGATCTTGGGGGAGGGCAGTGGGCAGACTCGTTGGCAACATCATGGTTCTGGGGCAAGTGTACGAATGGAAGCCTATATATCATAGTTTTAAATATTTTAAAAAATATAAATCGATTAAACTAATTAAAAATATATATGTTCTAACCTATTAGAACATATATATGTTATCACCTATTACCTTCTCAAATCTACCTTCCCATCTGCCAGGGTGTACAGGTTCACATTTATAATTCTCAGATGCCTCAGTATTTTTCTTTGAAACAAAGATGTTGGCCTAACCAGGCCTCAACATCTGGCCTGCAGAGCATCCTGCTTTTCTTCTCCCTCTTTCCTTTGTTCTGCACTGCACTAATCTTACATGGGTGGACACCCCAGTTTCCACATTCCTGGGAAATAGCCATTTCTTGGCCACTCTTCAAACCTAGGAGTAAGCTCAAGTAGCCCCTGGAAACAGTCTAAGGGTCATTTGGTCAGGGTCATTCTGGGTCAGGGATTTGGTCAGGGATTCTAGGTATCTGGAGAATGGTCTAAGAAGGTGGTTCAAGATCCAGATCAGCCCCATGAACATTTTGCCCCCGGGGAGGAGCTTGCCAGAGCAGGGGCCTGTGTGAGCCCCTCTAAAGCAATCTCTCTTGCCATATTCTAAAATCTCTGCTGGCAAACATGCCAGAGAGGTGTGATATGATCTGTGGTAGCCCAGGAGTAGAGAAGCAGAGACAGTTTTTCCTGAGATCAGCAGGGAATCCATACTTGCTGCCCTTGTCACTGTCATTTTCTCTAAGATTTGACTGTTAGTTACCCTTGGATTGTTCAGCAAGCAAGAAACTTGCCTTCAGTCAGAGCTTTAGTCACTTTAAACTTTCCTGAGAGAAAAAATAGCCCCTCATGATTACAGGCATGCTGTTACAGTGATATAGAAAGTAAAACTCATGATAACCTGGATTTCAGTTGAGAAGACAGTGATTAAAACGTATGTATGCTAATTCCCATGCATAACCACACACAAATACATATGTAGTGTCAAAGTATCATTATTTAGTTATTTAGTTATGATATCCAAACAGGAAATAGTCATAAGGAACAGGTCAAATCTTAGTTATTCTGTGCACAGAATCTTTTCTATTAGAAAGAGAAACTGAAAGGGTGAGAAAGCTGGAAAAGACAATAAAGATTATTTAATTTAGGGGTCCTCAGCACCTAGGACCCAGATTTTGTATGAATTATCATATGTATGTGGGTGTGCACATTGTTTTCTACCAAATTCTCCTAAAGATCTATAGCCTGCAAAGGATAAGGAGACTTGATGCTTTCATGACACAAATGGAGAACCTACGGTCTAGACAGGCCAGGGCCTTGCCCAGGGTAACACAGGTCTGTCACTTCAGTTCTGTGCACTTTCAGCTGAGCTAAAGCAGCTGTCTGCTTCTTCCCACTTGGGACTGAACGCTACACCACTTAAGTTTTTCCCTCTCTGTCATAGTGAGTTGCCCAGTCTGCATCACCATCCTTTTATTTTTATTCATTTTCAACGGGAGGTTACCACATTGGCCACACTGATTAACATCTTTCCACCTGAACTCAGCACTGAGCTTGTACTTTGAGACAACTGCATGTGCAGAAACTGTTTTTTGAGTTGCATGTATAGAAACAGTTTTTATGAATTGTTTTATTTAACTGTTTTCTTGTACTGTGCTTTATAAGAACATTTTATGAGCATGTCAGCAGGCACCTTGGCCTAATAAATGCTTTTAATAAGCCAAGCACAAGGTGAATTTTCAGCATTCATGATCTTGTTCAGTAAATAGCACTCTTGAAATTAGGTATTCAAGGAGATTTTAACCTCAAGGTGTTGTTATTGTTTCTCATTTCATCATTATAAAACTCAGGTACAGAATTGTTTTGTATTGTTTTTTAAATGATGGCCATGTGGGTTATTTTATTCAAAAATATATACATATATTATATTTTAAGAAAAATATAATATATACATATATTAAATTCTAGCAGCTCTAGAAAAAATATATACATATATTAAGAAAAAATATATACATATATTAAGAAAAAATATATACATATATTAAGAAAAAATATATACATATATTAAGTTCTAGCAGCTCTATAGCTATGTTCATTTCTATACACTTTACCTATAAATATTCATTGAGAGAGAGAAAAAGAGAGAGGTAATTTAGTACCTAAATCTCAAAAGGCCCGTTTTGATCTGTCTTCCTGTATATGTATCTTTGTGTGTGCATGCTCACATGTGTGTGTGTACACACTTAAGATCTGTTTTAACCTAAGCATGTATGGCAGGCTGTGGGAAAAGCCAGTGATATTTGCATGAAGGTTTTAGCATTAAGGAGCATAAAAGAACAAACAGTTGGGAAAAGGATTGGAGCACAGCATGATATCTTTCTTGGTGACTGGTAGATTGGCAATTCAGTAAAAACTTTGCTGACCATTAAGTGTGTTGTTTTCTTTTTTCTTGCTTTAAGTTGTATATATTTTAAATTGTATACATTTTTAAAAATTCCAATCAATATTTATTTCTTTGAGTGAATCTGCGAACTATGCTTTTACCTAGAGGAAGTATTTCCAGTTTGAGCTAATACACTGAACTAAGATCATTTCAGCACTTGTTAATTGCTCTGGCATGAGTAAATCCACTTAAAAAGTGAAGCAAATAATTTTTTTACTTGTTTTTTTAAATTAATTTTTATTGGAGTATAGTTGCTTTACAATGTTGTGTTAGTTTCTGCTGTACAGCAAAGTGAATCAGTTACACGTCTACATATATTCATTCTTTTTTAGATTCTATTCCCATATAGGTCATTACAGAGTACCGAGTAGAGTTCCCTGTATGATACAGTAGGTTTTTTAAAATTTATTTATTTATATTGGAGTATAGTTGCTTCACAATGTTGTGTTAGTTTCTGCTGTACAGCACAGTGAATCAGCTATACATATACACATATCTCCTCTTTTCCAGATTTCCTTCCCATTTAGGTCACCACAGAGCATTGAGTAGAGTTCCCTGTGCTATATAGTAGGTAGGTTCTTATTAGTTATCTATTTTATATATAGTAGTGTGTATATGTCAACCTCAATCTCCCAATTTATCCCTCCCCCCCTTTCCCTTTAGTAACCGTAAGTTTGCTTTCTACATCTGTGACTATTTCTGTTGTGTAAATAGGTTCATTTGTACCATTTTTTTAGATTCCACATGTAAGTGATATCATATGCTACTTGTCTTTCTCTGTCTGACTCACTTTACTCAGTATGACAGTCTCTAGGTCTATCTATGTCACTGCAAATGGCATTACTTTGTTCTTTCTTATGGCTGAGTAATAGTCAATTGTACATATGTACCACATCTTCTTTATCCATTCTGCCATGATGGACATTTAGGTAGCTTCCAGATCCTGGCTATTGTAAATAGTGCTACAATGCAGATTGGGGTACATGTATCTTTTCAAATTATGGTTTCCTCAGGATATATGCCCAGGAGTGGGATTGCTGAATCATATGGTAGCTCTATTTTTAGTTTTTTAAGTAATCTCCATAGTGGCTGTATCAATTTACATTCCCACCAAGAGTGTAGGAGGGTTCCCTTTTCTCCACAGCCTCTCCAGCATTTATTGTTTGTAGATTTTTTGATGACGGCCATTCTGACCTGTATGAGGTGATACCTCACTGTAGTTTTGATTTGCATTTCTCTAATGGTTAGTGATGTTGAGCATCTTTTCATGTGTTTGTTGGCCATCTGTATGTCTTCTTTGGGGAAATGTCAATTTAGGTCTTCTGCCCATTTTTGGATTGGGTTGTTTATTGTTTTGATATTGAGCTGCGTGAGCTGTTTGTGTATTTTGGAGATTAATCTCTTGTTGGTTGCTTCATTTGCAAATATTTTCTCCCATTCTGTGGGTTGTCTTTTCATTTTGTTTATGGTTTCCTTTGCTGTGCAAAAGCTTTTAAGTTTCATTAGGTCCCATTTGTTTATTTTTGTTTTTATTTTCATTACTCTAGGAGAAGTTGTATGCATTTTTGAATGAAATGCCCAGCGCTTGCAATCACATGCTTGGGAAACAATATTGACAGTGAATCAATTTCAGTTTGTTTGTTTCTTGGCTTATTTTCCATGACAAATGATCAGGGCTCACAAGCCTGCAGTTGAGGATTTCTGAGGTTCTCTTTGCACCTAGTTGTAATCATAAGAAGTTGTGCAGTGTATATGTTTTTTTTTTTTTTTTCAAATATCTATACATGCTAGCCTCTATGAATTAAAATCTTCACATCTCATTGTGATATGATTAGGTTGTCTTTCTCACTCCTACCTCTATGCCCCTAGAAGATTTACTACACTTGACTGCATGGGTTCATGGATCCCAGATCCAGAACCTGAAAGGAGACTTTTGACAATGCTGATAATAGGGCAAAGGTTAGAGATAATGTGGGAATAGCATATGTGTATGTTTTTTCTCCCACACTGATGAGTTAAAATGGATATGGAATCCCAAGGGTGGCCTAGGCAAGCTCTCCTCCTGGCCTGTGCGTACGTTTTCTCAATCTATTGCTTGAATTTTTGAGCTGGATTTTCTTCTGGTCCTGCCTTGCTGTCCTATCAGATTGGTGGAATCTGAAAGCTGAGTGAAAGTTTAGGTTAAAACGGTCAAAGAATGTTATTCATTCTATGTGGTTTCTTTATCTTAGGGCTGGGTCTAACGTGGACAAATTGATGTCTCTGGTGTTTAGGAATCTGGCAGTTATTTATTTATTTCTAAAATTTATACATTTAAAAATGTTGATTGGTACTTGCTTGTGTCAAGACTTACAGTTCCAGGACCAAAAAATAAAATATGTATAAAATTGTATAATACTATGCTCATTTGAGCATATCAACATATTGGATTTTTGAATCACTAATACATTGATAACTAAAATTAAAATATCCAAAAGTAGTTTCCATAAGGAAATCAAATAAAATTTTTTCATATCATTACAGACAAACTCGTTAAAGTCACTGATAATGAATGTTCTTTTACTGTTAGTTTTGCTATGAATGTTAAAGTTTGAAAGCAACATTGCAGGATATAGCTTTGATGTGTGACATCTCTCAGGGTCATCCATAATCCAGGTAACTGTGAAATAGGGACAGTAAACTTTCCACGACATTTTCCTATGGGGCGTAGTCTTTTCAGTATTTCATAAATGACTTATTATGCATGTAATTCTAAACTTTTTACATTAAATTATTTTTCTTTCTGGGCAAATTTGTTGTTCTTGAACATGGTTACAGATTCTGCAGTAAATATTCAACTTTATTTCAACTTCAGTAGCTTTAAAAGACCTTTTTAATTTACAGGAAAGTAAATATTTTTAGTTTTGTGTTCTTAAAGTCCCAACTAGAACATGATTAGATTTCAATATATGCTGTATAGAATTTTTCAGTTTATTTTTTATTTTAGTCAAATTTATGTATTTATGCAGTTTAAAGTGTCAAATGGTTCTTGTGCTTTTTACCCAGCCTATTTCCTGTTGTACAGATGCAAACACTTTCAACTATATTAGCTGATTCTTTTAAGATCTCTCCATATCTCTAAATAACATGCTTATATTGCTATTTTTTGGTTTGTTATTAATAGGCTTTATCTCTTGACTTCCTACTGTGGAAAATGAGAATTTAGCTTTCTTTCATCTTCCTGCCCCTATCACACATGTGCACACTTTTGAGCTCCCATCCACTTGAAATAGTATATCATAATTTTGATTAAATGAATATTCATGTTTATTATATTATGACTAAATGAATGCATTCAGAGCTCAGTCATGCACTATACAAGAGTTGCTTTATATCTCCTTCTAGCATTTTGTTTTCTTGTGTTAATTATGGGCTATTTTTAATTATTTAAGTCTTTTTTTATACCTAACACTAATTCAGAGCTTCCCAGTTGTGTAATGTACCTCAATATTTGCAGGCAGGAATTTTATATATTCTCCACATTTTATCTTCTTTAAGAAATCTCTCCCAGAGCTCTCTAACCAAATCCCACTGACTGGAGGGGTTGAAGGTGCTACTTTTTAACTCCAAAATTGTTGAGTGGTTCTTCAGTGGGAAACCCAGAAGCTTGCGTGTTACGTACTTCCTGCAGTTGGGGGACCCTGTTGATTAGTGCCCAATTCACACCAAGGAAAGCAAAAACATTCTGTGCCAGAGGACTACTGGGACATTAACTGCCCACCCAACAATGACAGGGCAAGGAATGCATGTCTCATGTTGACCAGGTGTGGGCCATGTGGGAAACAGGAACCTTAAGTTATTTTTTTCTCCAAGGGGCAATTAGAATCAAAGTCTTAAATATTATGACATATATTATGGTAGGAAAGGTGTTAGGGGAAGTTTTTTGCTTTTTTGTTTTAATTTTAAATGATCTTTGCTTCTTTAAAAACAAACAAAAGAAGCAGGTCTGAGAGAGATTCCACTCTTCTCTGACTACTTAATGAGCTGTAGTACAATTGGCAGCTCTCTTCCCACATTCTATAGGGACACAGTCTACCTCCTCAGGGCAAATTGGATCTTCTGTAGTCAAGAAAAGCATTGACCAGGCCTTTTCCCTCCCCTGTCTCATCTCTGTATTTCCACTGGACATGACAAGAAGATTGGCCACTGACTAAGTAAGATGGTATTGCATAAGCACAACTGAATTCCATTTTATTTCCAAGGTCATATTAAAATTTGCTTATTGGAATTAGTCCTTTTCCCTACTTTGTCTCTTAAGCTCTTATTGGAAGGATTCCATCACCTTCCAAGAAAGGTCAGTTCAGTAAGAGTTTTTCAAAGTTGTACTGCCTAAGTTGGTCCTCTAATTTTTCTAATCTTTGTTTTCCCAGTTTCCAAGCCTGTCTTTGTTCTATACTTTGGGTGCTCCCATTTGTCTTCTGACTTTTCAATTTATTGTTTCACTTATGCTTTATAATTAAATTCCAATAACGGTTTTTATAATCTAAATATACTTTTGAGCTGGTCAGTTTCTGTAAAAAGAAAACTTTTAGAAACTCCTGCTTGGAGAGTTTGGGTTTTAGATTTTATCAGTCCTTAAAACCTTTCAATAAATTTAAAATTATTTTGAAGAAAAAGGATACAACAAAATGAAAAAATAATGATTCAAAAGGAACTGGGATCTGAAGTAAAAATTTGATTTTTGTGAGACTTTGCACTAACAATTAAATTGCCATAAGAGTAGAAAGAGAGAGAGCACTCCTAGTAGGGCTTGCTGGGAATTATAATTTTTCATGCATTTTTTCATTTCACAGTGTGTTAAAAAAAAATAAGTAGAGGAGTTTGGAGTACATAGAATTTCCTTCTATCACATTCAATTGGTTTTGAAGCCTGGAGTTTAATTACAACTTATTTGACTAAGGCTCTGGATTTTCTATTTGAAAATATATGGGAAGCCCTAGCCTACACTAGTTCCTAGCACAGAGTAGACACAAATAAATGTTTGTTGAATAAATTAATATTATATATGAAGTCCTTATCATAGTATTATTTGATGGTAGATGCTACTCATCATTTTTAAAAGATAAAAAAGGTGATATATATATATATATAAAATGGAATATTATTCAGGAAATCCTGACATTTGCAAGAACATGGATGAACTGGAGGACATTATGCAAAGTGATATAAGACAGATGAATAAAGACAAATACTGTATGATATTAGATGTGGAATCTAAGAAACTTGTACTCATAGAAACCAAGAGTAGAATGGTCATTTCCAGGGTCTGGGTTTAGGGAAAATAGGGAGAAGTTGGTCAAAGGGTTCAAAGTTTTAAGATGAATAAGTTCTGAAGATCTAATGTACAGCATGGTGACTGTAGTTAATAATACTGTATTGTATACTTAAAATTTACTAAGAGTAGAGCTTAATTGTTCTCATCACACACACAAAAAGTGGTCACTACATGAGGTGATGGATGGGTTAGCTTCATTACGGTAATCATTTCACAATGTATACATATGTCAAATCACCACACTGTACATCTTAAATATATACAATTTTATCTGTCAATTATATATCAGTAAAGCAAAGGAAAAGCTGATATTAAAATATCCAAACTATTAGTAAATATGCTGTATAATAAGATGTTCAATTGGATTAAAAAATCTGATTTATTATGTTAAGACATTTGAACCCTAATTGTTTCAATTAATTACATAATAGAATAGGAAGTAACTCACCTGCAAGTCTCTATAGGGCAATGACCTTGCCTTATTCATTTTTTTCCATCACAGAACCTAGGATTGTACCTGGAATACAAAAGAACTCAGTAGATATTTGCTGAATGAAGAATTGTGGTGTGAAGGGGCGTGTGTGTGCATACAGATATGTGCAGTACTCAACTAACAAGGAGACAGAGCCTAAGCCTAAGCAAAACTGTTATAAGCACTTTTAATTTCCCTTATCTGTAGCCATTATTCAACTGGGAGAGATGACTAAACCATTTAATCATTTTAAGTGTCTTTTATTGCCATTGTGCACCCAGAACCTCAAGTCATCAATATTCTTTAATAGATGACCAAAAGGGAATTGGAATCATTTTACTAAGATTTGAATACTCAAAACAAATAAGAACACTGATAACAAGATGCTCAGACCCTTCAGAAAATTGCCATGCTCCTCATATTTGATTCTTCTTTATTTTGAATGTTTAATTTGGAGATTATTGATACACAAAGGTTTGCAAATCTCAGACACCATTGTTAACAATATCCTTCTGGCACTTTATGGTAGGATCATCAACAGTGATGGACTTGACACTGCTAAGCTCTGACAGCATTAGAGAGACTGTGACAGAGTTCCACTCATAACCTTGTGTGTCCTATTGAGTGTATAGGAGGCAGGGGACAAGTCTAAAGCTGATCCCATAGAGTAAGGTTTCAATTGCCATCGTTTTCATTTCCTTCTTTTTAAATTATTCATTTATTTATTTGTTTGCCCTTTCTAAAATATCTGTAGGGCTAGAGAAAGCCCAAAACAATTAAGCTAAGAGACAATCATCTTATTTTCCATTATTTCACCTGAATTGAATTACTTAGCATATTCCTGCAAGGTAGTTCACACTGACAGTTGGCTTTGCTTCCTTCACTTGGACAGATCATGCAAAAACTTTTGAAAAGACATGGTTATGGTTGATTTTTCTCAATTTCATGGACAGAATTATCCACCTAGATTATTTAGAACTAGGGAGAAATTATAGGTTTGAGAAATGCTGTCCACTTACAAAAGTTCTTCCTGGCACCTTGTGATTTATTTATTAAAGTCATTTTGGTTTGAGTATAAAATATTCATCCAGATGAAATCACATCTCAGCTTTTCAAACATCCATTTAGACATAAGAAAATTGGCAAATCTCAAACCTACTGCTCCCTATTGGCATTATTTTTTTGCTTGAAACCATGCAAATTATGAAGAACATGTAAATCCAGAATCTTGTAATATAATGGGCAGAGGATCTGACTGTTGCAAGCTATTTTCTCTTCCAATGACACTTTTTGTATACAATTTTCCCCTACATTTTAGTATGTATTTTTTTGATTCATATTAATATTAAATGAATAAATAGAAAGCTATGTAAAAGTCATTTTTAATGAGGAAGAGAGATACTTAAAATATATTTTTTTAAATCCCTGGATTTTATTGAGGCAATTCTCCAAAATAAAGTAGTTATGCTTACTTAATGTTTGCCATAAATTAGATATTTGTGTTGCCCTTACATTTGACCCCAGATTCTTACCTGACATCTTTCTTATTTAAAAAGTACCAGTCTTCTTGGCTCCCATTCTTCCATCTTTATAGACATTTGATGCTTACAAAGTAAAACATAAGCACGGTTCAGATGGAGGAAACACTACCTATTTATTCAGAAAGCCTGAGTTGGAGAGAGAGGCAAATATCTCCGTTCCAAGCTATCTCTCTGAGTTTAATTTCACAAGCCATCAACGCTTTGAAAGAGGAAATTAAGTTGAATATTGGTCATATCCTAGAAAGTGGGATGAAGTATTGGTAAATAGTGTCAGGTAGCCTTAGAAAAGACAGATTCGTAAAAGATAGGTTCATATTTTTGTTAAAAAAGGAAGGAGGCCACCCAGAGAGGTAGAATTGTATTCTTTCAGTATTTATTAATAATTTAAATTTGTTTTCCTCACTGTCCTTGGAAAATTACTAAGGCAGTTTTACAAAGCAATATGGTAATGAACTCAGGGATAAATTAAAATATGTACAAACTGTGGAATGAGGTGCATGTAACTAAGCTTAACTATGGAGAGATAAATAATCATAGAATTAGTGTCAGTGATGCTAAAGTACAGAAGGGAATGCCCTTTCCAACTAGACTCTTACATGTATCCATCAAATAAAAGTAACCACTTGATTCTGGTGGTAATTATTCATTAGACAATAAAGTCTATGTATAATTATTTTGGATATTTTGAATTAGAGTGGAGTACATCAAGATTTTCCAATTGAATTTAGCGGCAATTTGTTTTCCCTTAATAGCTTTTCACTTAGCAGCAGTATTTTAATGAAAAAATGTTAAGCCATCTACCAAAAATATACATGTGTCTGTATAGTGGTATGCTCTACTCTAATGAAAATGAGCAAACTAGAGCTACATGTAGCAACATGGATAAATCACACAAACATAAATGTGAGTAAAAGAAACCAAAAGAGGTCACATTGCATGATTCCATTCATATAACTCAAAAAATAGGAGAAACTAATTTTGGTTTTAGAAGCCAGAATAATAGCTAACTTTGAAAAGTTGATAGGAGACAGTGAATGAAAGGGGCTATGAGGGGACTTTTGGGAGACTCTAATAATCCATTTTAAGACCTGTGTGCCGTTTTACACAACTGTATTTTGTGTTATCCCATTGAGCTGTACAGTTATGATTTGTTCTTTTTTTTATATATGGGACATATTTCAGTTTCAAACTTGAAAAAAATATTTAAATAAATAAAATTAGTCATTAAAAAATTTCAGAGTATATATTTGTGATAGTGATAAAAAAGTACTTTGGCAGAAAGTAACTCAGTATTTTATTCTCACTACTATTATATCCCATCTACATGGGCAAAATATTTTACTCTAAATGTAAGAATGGTCTCAATTGGCTTGATCTTTTAAGGGTAATATATTAATGTACTACATCTTAAATGTTTTCTATTACCCACGTAATATGCTGGGAGTTATGCAAGTCAGTATCAAAGGCTTTTAGTTAAAATTAAAAAACAATTTTTCTGTAATTGTTTTACATCCATTTTGGGGTGTGTGTATATGTGTGTTGGGATGTGAAGTTTTTTTTCTAGGAAAATACTCAGATTATTTATTTTAGTGAAAACCCTCAGGTAAAAACATTTAGTGAAGTTTTTTTAGCTATGTAAAAATAATTTCAGACTATAGAATTGCAAACTATTCTATTAAGCTATCAAACAAAGGTCAAGCACCAATTCCATACTTAATATATACTCAAGCTTGAGAGAAATAAAAGACCAGAGTATACTTCCTTTATAAATGCAGAAAGCTTATTTTCTTGACTGAATTTATCCATTGCAATAGTATTTCAAAAAGTCATATGTGAATTTTCTATTTTTAGACGGAACATAAAGACCTTAATATAAAATCTCAGTGCTTTGCGTTGAGAAAATCAGGATTTTCACTTCTAAGCCTTTTTCTTTAAGCGTAATAAAGTTTTGGTAAATCACTTATCGTTAAAAAGATCATTTTTTGAGATGTTGTATCTGTGTCAGTTACCTTGTGGGTGAGAAAAATACCACATAAAATTGTGACAGGCAGGATAATGGCTCTTGAAATATGTCCACATCTTAATCCTAAGAACCTGTGAATATGGTACCTCACATGGCAAGAGGGACTTCGCATACATGATTAAGTAACTTGACAATATCCTGGATTATCTAGTAAGTGGGCCCCATGTAAACCTGAGCTTTTACAATATGAGAACCTTTCCCAGCTATGGTCAGAAAAAGAGTTATGACTGTAAAAAAAAAAAGAGAAAGATTTGATGTGGCTGCTTTAGAAGATGGAAGAGGAAGGAATGTGGGCAACCTCTAGAAGTTCGAAAATATAAGAAAAGAGATTCCAGAAAGGAACACAGCCTTTTTGACACCTTGATTTTAGCCTAGTGATCCCATTTTGGACATCTCAACTACAGATCTGTATGATAGTAAATCTGTGTTGTTTTAGGCCTCTAAATATGTGGTATTTGTTACAGCAGCAGGAAAAAAGCTAAGAAGAAAAGTTTGAGCAATATTTTCTAGAGACGTAACTGGGTGAATTGTAAAGATAACATTTAGAAAAATTTTAATTCAGGAAGAAAAGCATATTTAAACTTTGACTTTCTACAACTCATGTTTACACACACATACACTCTAGTAATCTCCTTCAGACGGAAACCTGGGAACAATAAGAAATTTCCAAATATATTTTTTTATTCTTCTTTCTTGATATTTTAGAATACTTTCTTTTAATGTAATTCTTTTCAATATGGAATACTTCTAATATCAAAAACCTATATTTAACAAATATGATTGAATCACTAACATCTTAAACTCAAATGATAAACTTTTTTTTTTTTTTTTTTTTGCGGTACGTGGGCCTCTCACTGTTGTGGCCTCTCCCGTTGCGGAGCACAGTCTCTGGACGTGCAGGCTCAGCGGCCATGGCTCATTGGCCTAGCAGCTCCGCAGCATGTGGGATCTTCCCGGACCGGGGCACAGACCGGTGTCCCCTGCATCGGCAGGCGAACTCTCAACCACTGTGCCACCAGGGAAGCCCCTAAAGCCAGCATCTTATTTGAATATTTCAGTTTCACAAGGAAGGGTTATACACATGAAAATATTAAGTGACTTTACTAAATAAGGAGTACCTACTAAAATATCTATCACTTTGAATAACTTATATAACTTCTTAAGTATGTCAATGAAGAGGAAATACCACTGGATTTATGACTTCTATAAATCCGTGTTGTTCTTTTCCTTATAGTGAATAAGTGTAAGACATTTCAGAAACAGTTGGGAAAGCTGGGTTCAAATCTAACTCTGTGTGACCTTAGTCAATTCCATAAGCCTCTCTTATTTAAATTAGTTATCTGTAATAGGAAGGATTATTAGACTACATAACATTTATTTTCAACTTGAAAAAAATTTGTGACTGCACATTTTGTTTATGATAGTTGCCATTTAATATCTGGAGACAGTTTTAGTTGTCATGACTGGATGTGTATGTGTGTGGGGTGTGGTGTGTGCGTGTGTGTGTGTGCACATGTGTGCTGGCGGTGGGGTGGGTTATACTAGCATGTAGTGGCTTGAGTTCAGGGATCCTGCTAAACAAACTGCAATGCCCCACACAACAAAGAATTATCCAGCCCAAAATATCAGTAGTCCTGATCTTGATAAATCCTGCTTAGAGAAATAAAGTATTCAATGTTTTTTTTTTTGCAAAAGAGGAGGGTTTTTTTAACTGGTAAAAGTTAAAATTTCCAAATACAATCGAATTTAACACAAACTAATGAATGTCTCTCTGGCAGCTAGAAGAGTGATACTTCAAAGTATTTCACTTTGCCATCTTAATTACTGGAAGTGAATTAGCATGCAAGGGAAAAAAATTCACTTAAATTTCCGGATATTTTGGAAATCAGCCAAGACTCCAAAACTTCACAGAGAAATTCAGGAGCCAGTGTGAATTGAATGAATCACGTGGCCTCTTATTTACCCCTGAGTTCTTTGCCTGAAATTGTTTATCATTGTTGTATTTAGAAATAATGCAGGTTAATTGCATTAGTCAGAGTCTATTATGACAAAGTTATTGTGACAAAGTTGTAATATCAACATTTTACAACCTGCTGTATAAAAATAATAATTAATTAATTAATTAAATTAAAAAAATTAAACATTTTACAGCATTTCCCATATTTTTGCATTATCAATAAAGTAGCATTGCAGAGGTTAAAATTCAGAATTAAAGGGTAACTGAAAATTTAGTCTTACATGATTTGGGAAGATGCAGACTGTAAAAGAAATTCAAAAGACTGAAACCCTTTCTCAACGTTTTTTCAGGTTCAGTGAATAAACAGGCATCCTGAGCTAACAAATGCGCTGTTTATAATTGTTTTCTAGTCAGAACTTACTATTAGCTCAGCATTGCCCAGATTTCACTCTTCTTTTCAGATATACATAGACAAAACAGAACAAAGCAAGGACTTAAATTTCTGCAAGAGGAAGCAACTTATTTAGGCCAATTGTTTTCCACAATCCTCTATTGTCTAAAGGCAAATTCCATAGGATATATTCCCAATTTTCCCTATAGAAAGTCCACACGTCTAATTATACAAATGACATGGAGCTGAATTTATCTGGGGTCATATCCTACTTAAGACTCTTTCTTTGGGGCTTCTCTGGTGGCGCAGTGGTTGAGAGTCTGCCTGCCGGGAGGGGGACGCAGGTTTGAGCCCTGGTCTGGAAAGATCCCACGTGCCGCGGAGCAGCTAGGCCCGTGAGCCACAATTGCTGAGCCTGCGCGTATGGAGCTTGTGCTCCACAAGAGAGGCCGCGATAGTGAGAGGCCCACGCACCGCGATGAATAGTGGCCCCCGCTTGCCACAACTGGAGAAAGCCCTCGCACAGAAACGAAGACCCAACACAGCCATAAATTAAATAAATAAATAATTTTTAAGAAACTCTTTCTTTGACTCATATAATCATTATATTTGGCCCTTCTATAGCCCATCATCAGATGATAAAGCACTGTGTCTTATGAGAGACAATGTTCTCAACAAGCTCATTATCATGTGTAATTTTACTTCAAGGTTAGGAATTCGAAGTAATTTTTCAATGAATGCTATATCTTCTATATCTTATCTGCTAAGGATTTAATTCTACACTCAGATTTCTTTTGTAGGTGAAGAGAGTGCAATTGTGAGTACTTGTTTGAAAGTTTAGGAAGGGGATTAGTGCTATTTGTGTTTACACTCTCTGAACTGAGAATTTTCCCTATTTGGAGAGGGCACATTCACCAGTTGTGCATGTGTCTTCAGAAAGGACTTGAACACATGAGATCATAAAATTTTGTGGCATGAAGAAGATATCTAGCCAGTCAGCCATATCAACAGATGTAACTCTAGAGATTGTTGGGGATTACGTATGCATCAGTAATAATGGCCTTGCAGATAGAAAGAAGACAAGATTTGGAATCCAAAGACATAATGCGATTTCACTCCATTGACTGTGAAATTGAAGTACAGATTGATAGATTCATTTGGACTTCCCAGCATCCCTTTTATTGGGGAAACTCATCTACATCATTCCATTTGGTTCTGGTGGGTATCAGTCTCAGCCTCTCACCCAGGATGCAGGAGTTGTTATGTGATCTAGGCTTGTCATGTCGTAGTACTACATGGCATTGCTAACAGTGAGTGTTTCAAGGAATGGAAAATGATTAAACAAAGTCAGTTGAAGTACTTCAGTTGTATTGATATACTATCAGCAGGAGCAAATTCTTTTTAATGGAAGGTTTAAACTAGTAGCCACAACTACTGCTAGTAGCCATCTTCAAGATTTATAAAGTAGTCCAATAGCACAAGCAGAGATATTGTCATCACAGAGAGAGAAACAGAAAGAAGAAAAAAACAGATGACAAAATGTGAGCCCCTGGATCCAGCTGAACATGATTTCTCAAAGTTGCATGAGCCCAAATATTTTCCTTTTTCCCTTATTTCAAGATGGGTATATATTCCTTGATATTGAAAAAAACAATTTTAAAAAGCCTATTAGGCCCCACGTATCTTGGCTACCAGTAACATTCTGTCCTCAATTGCCATGACTGTCCTCTGATGTGCTTTTCTCTATCAGTGCTCTTTGCTATTCTTTGAAAACCTCATCACACTCTTGGCTCATGGTCAGTACACAGGCTGCTGTAGACTGCTCTTCCTCCAGACACCTCCAGATATCTTCACATGCTCTATCTTATCCTTCAAATTTTTGCTCACATTCTGGCTTTTCCACAAGGGCTATCATAATCAGTGTCAGTCACCTTGCATTCTGCCCCTACCAGCATACCCAATCTTCCTTATCTGTTCTAGGACTTACTACTTTCTAAAATATCATATAATCTATATGTTTTTATTTATTGACTGTTCTCCTTCTCCATACCACCAACAGCAGATTTAAGACCTGTAAAGTGACATTTATCTTTTGTTTTGTTTTGTTTTTTACTGTTCTAACACCAGTGGTGATAATAATGCTTGGCACATAGCATGATCTCAATAAATATTTGATGAATGAATCAAACAAATCATACACACATAAAACTATATTTGACTTTGGCTAAGTTACATAAATTCTCTGAGCATCAGTACTATGTTTGTAAAACATTGACAATGACAACTACCACCTGCTTTCCTTACATTACAGGTCTATCATGTAGATCTCATGTTACTAAGTTTGTGAAAATAGTTGAAAATCTGAAAAATGCTCTAATGATATGAGACAACTTTTTCAGATACTTTTTATAAGTATATATAGAATTAGAACTACATTTGTTTCTTTAGTTGTGCCCCAACTCATTCTATCTTTTTTTTTTTTTTCATGGAATAGTATAAAATGGTTTGGGATAGTTTGTTATATAGCTATAGGTAACCAAAACATGCTTTGCAGGTACTAAATGATTTAATAATTCTATTTTTTTTATAAAACTATACTTACCACACTCTGTCTTTGGGTTGTCAGTGTTTCTTAATGGTTACTTTGGTATGTACGATTGCCATACCTTTATTATATCCCTCAAATGTTTTTATTCTACTGAGGTCTTTTCTCATCCACACGAAAGGAGAAACATTTGTGTAGGATAAAAAGCAATTCTAGAAATTAGAAGTACAACTATATTTTAATTGTGCCACTAGAAGTTTAAGTAATTTAAAACTAACTGAAAAGCATATGTAAGTGTTCTGATTAGCAATATGTCATATACAAAATAATTCTTCATTAGATATCTATTGTAAAGAGGAAGAATAAACTGTGAAATATATATAATAAATACTTTGTTATCAATAATTATGTGAAAGGGGGAAAAAGCAAGAAGCAATTGAGAACTCTATATGTGATTTGAAATCTGTAAATATCATTAAACTCAAACATGACCATTTAAATTATTCATACATGATTTCTTTCTTCACAGTTAATAATAACTCCTTTGGATTTTCTAAAAATGGTCAGCACTCTAAGATGTTTATCATATTAAAAATTTCAAGTCTTACAACTGTTCCAGACTGAGAAGGCAGACTCTATTATAAAGCAGTTTCTCATCTTAAAAAGAAAGAATGGGGCACTGGAGCACATCCTTTCTTTTTAAGTTCAGGAAATTAAAAAACATTCATTTGAATCTCCCTCTACCATTTGAAATAAAGTTTCAATTGTCCAATCAACTCTGGTTTTTGAGATTTTGAACATTCCAAGCCAATTCTGTATTTAAGTTTGCATTATTTCTAAAGAGTACCACTTTTGTTTACATGAAAACTTTTAAAAAAAGATATCTAACTCTAAATATCTGTTTTTAACATAAAGAGAACAATAACCAAGGGAATGTGAAAAGTAATCTAGTTCTTACAAGAGAAAAAAGAAGCAAGTTAATTAATCCCAAGGTACTGGTACAGCCACCAGTTATTGATTTGTTCTATTAATAATTACTATAATTTTAATTTTGAACATCAAATTAGACTAATTATATAATTAAACCAATGTAGAGAGAACACTTATTTTCTTTTTTGAGCACTCTTTTTAAAAATTATTAAAATTGACATTTTATTCTGATATTATTCATTAATTATATATTGATAACATCACAGATATCATGATTTATGATTTAAGTTTTGGCTAAATAATACATACACTTAAAATACTTTAGCATGATTTACTAGTTTCTGTTATAATAATCTCCAAATTTTCTTTGCTGTCTTATATTGCATAGGGGTCGTCATATGCCTCTTTTAAAACAGATTGCTATACCTGGCTGGAGGAAAAGTATCTTTTCAAGTACACATAGCTTATGTGTTATGGTTATGAAGAGCCTAGGGGCAGGACAGGAATCAAGACACAGATGTAGAGAATGGACTTGACACGGGGATGGGGAAGGGTAAGCTGGGATGAAGTGAGAGAGTGGCATGGACTAATATATACTGCCAAATGTAAAATAGATAGCTAGTGGGAAGCAGCTGCATAGCACAGGGAGATCAGCTCGGTGCTTTGTGACCACCTAGAGGGGTGGGATAGGGAGGGTGGGAGGGAGACGCAAGAGGGAGGAGATATGGGGATATATGTATATGTCTAGCTGATTCACTTTGTTATAAAGCAGAAACTAACACACCATTGTAAAGCAATTATACTCCAATAAAGATGTTTAAAAAAATAAATAAATAAATAACCAACCTGTTTTCTCCAGACTATTGAAATGCCCTTTTTAGTCATCCTTAAACATGTGCTTTGGTTTTCATTCTTCTCTAAATCGCCTCACATATATTTTCCCCAAACTCTGGCACAACAGAATTGAAAAAAACATCCATGACTGGGGCAAAAGGAAGGAAAATTATAGCCAAAGCCAGAATTATCCTTACAATGCAAGAGATACCATTCATGGGTATTAATATATTTATACTTTTACTTTTATAAAAACAACTTTGTTCAAAATTTTATGATTTTTCTGAGAGACTCCTCTATTTATGGTCTTATATCCCTAATTGCTTACCTTATATTTAGGAGTGTTCATGATTTCCCCAGCACTGCTTCTCACGTTCTCTTTCAAAAGTATGAAAAATTTATTAGTGATGTGTGTGTTTCTGTGTGTGGGTGTGTTTAAGGGGTAAATTTCGGTGTACTATTACTATATTTTAAAACAATAATGTCAAAATAATAGTTTGCATTTAAGAATATCCTTTAGGTAAACATGCTTTTCTTTTGATTGCTTAATATTAAGATAAATTTAATAGTTACATCTAAATAAAATCTAAGAACTTGTCATAATAATTGTATTGAAGTAAGACCTAAGGACTTACTACCTGACGGAAATGCAAGCCAAATGTCCACAAGGCAAAGACGAGAGATTATCACTGTGTCATCCAGATACTGAGGGTACGTGAGGCTTCATAAACCTTCCAAATGTTTTACCCGTGTCTGCCCTGGCTGCTCAAGGCTTCTGTGTGTGATTGCAAAACCTTTATTATTTTATTTAAATATGGATATCATGGTGTGATATAAATGAGTCTAGGACAGTGAAATATTGTTCTTGGGGGCTTTTACATCCTTAAGGTCTGGACTAGCAGAAGCAACATATATTCTCTACATGTCATCATGAAGTGTAAAAATCAGCCTAATTTTGAAGAATACAAGATTTAGAAATTAACAGAAGGAGACTAATTCATACCTTGCATTGGAATAATACCATGCAAGAAAGTTATTAGAGGGAAAATTTGCTATTAATCATGATCTAAACGCATATATAGTTTCATCTCCCTCTGAGCCAGTAGGTTTCATTCATTCATTCACTACTATTAGACAAAAGTCTGTGAAACTCATGATGATAGCACCTTTACAACAGCAGGAAAACTTATGAAGAATCTTGAAAAAAAATGAGCCAGTGAAGATAATTTCCCATCATTGTAACAGATGTAGCTATTGGTGATCCAGCCTCTTTTTTCCTTCAGTGATAATCAGGGAAATAGTTTAAATCAGATCATGATTGGCCAAGCTAAGGGTTTTACACATAGGCAAAAGGGAGATACTGAGCATTTTTGAGTGAGTACTGATATGATGAGATCTGAAGAGAAGATAAATGAGAGTAATGTATGACAATAGTGAAGAGGAGAGCTACGGAAGCAGAGAATGACAGAGCAAAGCAGGGAAAAAAG
The DNA here is from genome assembly GCF_026419965.1 of Kogia breviceps. Taxonomy (NCBI): domain Eukaryota; kingdom Metazoa; phylum Chordata; class Mammalia; order Artiodactyla; family Physeteridae; genus Kogia; species Kogia breviceps. Next base: position 44,475,626 of record NC_081311.1, on the reverse strand, counting down.
CAGCAAGGAGGACTTTCTGATTATTGAGATTGGTTATGCTGATGACTCTCAAGACAGAAACACCAAAATTTATTATGGGGGACAAAAGCATGCATTTAGGAGTATGTGGACACTACTAAGAAGGCGCCCAATCTACTGGCTTTGGTAACAGTAAAATCTACCAGCCAAGGGTAATGTAGGCAGAGAAGCAGATTTGGAGAGAAGACCTGAGGAGTTCAGGTTTAAACAAATTGTGGTCAACATCCCCATGAGACACTCAGAGACCAGGCCACCAGGGAATTTGAATGTTTTTAGCAAAGGAGAGACATAAGTAGATTAGCATGTTTAATACCATTTGCCAAAGGTGTGAAGAAATGTATTTTGTAAAAGAAAAAAAAAAAAAGGTCTTGTTTTGGTTTTATGATCATTAGGGGGAGCCCCAGCGCTTTTAATGCTTCTTTCATTTCTATCCAGATCAGAAATCTTGACAGTTTCAGAAAGAAAAAAAAATGTTCTTTTACACACAAAGGTAGCATTTTATAAAAATTGCTGTACATCAGTGACTCATATGTATCTGCAGGGTTTGTGAAATAGACTCAAAATGTGTCTTTCAAATGGCCAGTTGAACCTACTTTTTATTTTCCAGGGTATATAATGGCAAATAAGTGCCTTGACAACATTAAATATTCTACATTTCTCTCAAAATACCATGGGGTTTCTCAAGATATAAATCAAAGAACAACAACAACGAAAATATCTCCAGTGTCATCTCTATCCCCTCCAAGATGAGGGAGAAGCATCACAGAGTAAAAGAAGAAAATACCTGTCTATTGTTCTCTCAGAATTGTTTAGATCTGAGAGCACCGTGAATAGCTTACCGGTCCCTTATCTATCCTGATATCCAAGCTATAGCTTTGACGTGATTTTCTTCTTTTTTGGTCACTGAAATGCTGTAAAAGCATATGCTGTAGTGATGTCAAACTTGAGCCTTTTGCTGTGTATTACCTGTAGGCGAAAGGATCATTTTCCACTTGGATTACTGCCAGTCCCCAGTAGTACAATTGTGTACTGAGGAATGCATGAGCCGCTTCAAAGTCTCCTACACCATTAATGATCCCTTTGATATGCTGGTGATCAAATCTAATGAGTAGGACTAAAGGCTTGGCCATTTGCCCAACAGTGTGCATGCTAGAAAGAGCCATGAATGGAAAGTCGACATGATGCAGTGAGTCTGGGCACAGTGCAAGGGAACAGCCAAAAAAACTGAGCGAGAGGTACATGCAGTGTGTAACAGAGAGCCTACTCAGATCCAAGGTCTGCTTTTGTGATCATCTGTCAGGATATGGTCAGAAGGGAGATTCTTAGTAGAAAGGACATAGACGAGCCTTTGATTAGTCATTTCAAAGAAGAAAGGCCTGGGGAGAAGTAGATTCCTAGGTGGTTGGCAACTTTACAAACTCTGTTAGACTCGACAAGTACAACCAGATTATGACTGTTGTTCCTATGATAGAAGCCAGTTACCTTCAGCCAGGTCTTAGAGATATTTTTGCTTGAAAGTGGATGTATTTATTTGCTAGGGCTGCTGTAACAAAATATCCCAACGTGGGTGACTTAAACAACAGATATTTATTTTCTCACAGTCCTAGAGGCTGGAAGTGTAAGATCAAGGTGTCGCAGTTTAGAGTCTCCTGAGTGGGATATGTCCTTGGCTTGCAGATGGTTGCCTTTTTGCTGTGTTTTCACATACATTTTCTCTATGCACATACATCACTGGTGTCTCTCAAGTGTGTCCAAATTTCCTCTTCCTATAAGGACACCAGTCAGATTGGACTAGAGCCCACTTATATGTCCTCATTTAATCTTAATTACCTCTTAAAGTCCCTGTCTCCAAATAAAGTCATATTCTAAGGTGGTGGGGGTTATAGCTTCAACACAAGAATTTTAGGAGCGCACAGTTCAATCCATACCAATAAACAAGGCTGGCCAGGACACAGCATAGTAAAGGAAAGCTGACCTTCTTTCCAGATATAGAAGTAAATGGTGGCAAAAGCTTAATGATCCAAAAATATTAATACTCTTAGAAGGTTGTTATTTTTATTGTGATTCTTAAAATATATTTCTCATTAGCAATATTTACATATTTATTTTGAAAATAGCATTATAGGAAGCATAAGAAATAAGGTCATCTTTCATCCCCTTGAAAGACTATTTTAAATCTTGTTTTTAGCAAACTCGATTTTTCTTCTTGTACAAATATGATTTCAGCATAAAGACATTGAAAAATGGAGGATCTAGAGAACACGGGTATTGATGAACTTGGGACAACTAAATTGAGCATGTTTATATCATTATAAAACAAAATTTAAACAAAACTGTATTTAAAATTTTTCATTATTGACAGTTTGGTTTGTGTATTCTTTAATAAATAGCAACTGATTAAATAGAAACTTAATACACTTTCAAGGATCATATAATTCATTAAGCATTATGCCAGTCAATTCTATGGTTTTTATTTATTTATTTGTAAATGCCTTTCTATATTTGCTATTGGATCAGAAACCAGAATAGGACATTGGGCTGTAAATTAGGAGCATTGAATTTATTTGTACCTACAACTGGCCAACTTCCTGCAAGTTATTTAACCTCTTTAATTTTGAATTTCGCTAGCCAAAGAGCTTTAACTGTGTAAAAAAGCTTTGAAAACACACAGTGCTTCACAAATATATTATTAGTATTATAATCATTATTCAATTTTTTTAAGAACAAGTTTCATTTACCTTATTGCACTTTTCTTATCATTAGTTCAAAATTAGTTTTTCATACTCAAGCTATATATTGGCATTGTCAATATTAAACTCAGTTTTTGGGGGGGTGGTCTGATCGAAGGAATAAGTACTGTTGAGAAACTGTCATAGGATTTAATTCTCAGTATTCTTTGATGCCAAGTTTCATCTGAAAATTGCAATTCATGAAATCTCAAGTACAAATAGGATCCTTAAATACTAATGGCTTCTAAAATGTATTCTATTTTGAGTATTTCAGTATCTGGGAAAAAGGCTAAAATTCTGGAGTTATATTGAGGCAGATTCTTTATGAACAATATCTAATTACATAGCAACCCTACGTTTTATTGAGACCTAGGTAGTCACATACTAACATTAATTCTTTATATAATTCCTTTCTACCTTATTATATGTGCCAGCCTTCCCTCGATTCCTGCCAGATAACTGAAGCACCAATCCCCAAGTCAGAGAATTCATGCTATCTCCCTTAGGTCACTTTTGTTCTCTTCTCTTATTAGCTTTGCACACAGGTGATTGTGTGAGCAAATTTATCAGCATAGTCTCTGACACGCTGAACGCACAGAGCAAATGTAAGTTATCTCCATTCTGTTAATAAGGCAATGCATTCCAGTTATACAAGTTTCTTGTCCAGTTTCTGATAGAACTTTCTTCCATTGCTGTTATAAATTTTAATGTCATTGTTAGTTACTGGGATTGTGAGTATGTGACAGACATATGAGCCTTATCAAGACTCTTTATATTTGTAAAAATGTAAGGGAAATCTTCCCTACAGAGTTTCCTTTTTATGTTTTTTAAAAAATTTATTTTAGATATTTATTAAGTGCCTACTATGTGCCAGGGATTATGCCAGCCCATGGCTGTACCATGTTAAAAAAGAAGGAACAGCCTCTGCTGTTATAGAGTTTATAGTCTAGAGGGAGTAACAGACAATAACCCAGCAAATATAAAACTGGTGAAACACGTTTGATATGTGTTATAGAAAGAATAAACAGGATGCTGCCTCACATATAACAGTTAGTGTAGTCAACTGCAAAAATGGCCACAATTCCCCATTCTTTCTGTTTCCACACCCTTGTAATATGACACAGTAGCTTCTACCATCAAACGCTGGTGTCTGTTTCCTCTCCCCTTGATTCTGAGGTGCCTGGTGACTTGATTTGACCAGTGGACTGTGATAGATATGATAGTGTGCCTGCTCTTAGCATGGGCCTTAAGAAGCCTAGGACACACACACACACACACACACACACACACACACACACACACTTGCATAGTAACCTGCCTTGTCATCATGTGAACAAGTTGGCCTAGGTTTCTAGAATGTAAGAAACCACATGGATCAGAGGCCAGTCTTCCTAGCTCCTAATGACACACACTTGAATGGGCTGAATGAATGATCTGACCAAGACCAGAAGAACTTGCCTAGCTGAGTGCAGCCAAAATTCTTTACTGAAAGAATCATGAACTACAAACAGTTATTGTTTTAAAATATCATTGGAGTAGTTATTATGAAGTAAATCTAACTGATCCAGTTAAATAGAGGATACCTCAAGAAAGGTCTTAGAAGATGAGACTTTAGCTCAGATCTAGAGGATGAGAAAGTCAGTCATGTGAAGAGTTGTTGAAAGAGCACTCCGGGCAAAGGGAACTGCATGTGCTGAAGCCTTTTGGCTGAATTAAGTTGGTGTAGTATATGAACTCATGGTAGGACTACATGGATGAAACATATTGAACAAAGAGAAGAACGGGATAAGACAAAATTGGAAATGTAAACAAGAGCCTTATTATATGCTAGGCCTTGTAGGTTATGAGCAGAAGTTGGCTTTTATCCCTAAGATCAGGGGGAACTATTGAATGCTTTTAAGCAAAGAGGTAATACAATTTAATTTATATTTTAGAAAAATTAGTGTGGCAAAGACCAGATGGGAGACTATTACAGTAGTTTGGGAGAGAGGTAGTTGTAATTTATAATTACTTCCCATTTTCTTCCCCTTAGTAGACATGGGGGTTATCGGGGATATCCTCAAATCATTTTGGGGGGTGCTAAACTCTGGGTCTGCCTACTTCTAGAGCTGTCCCTAAATAAATCCATGATGTTTTGCGTATTCTCCTGTGCCTGCATCTATCTCCATTAACAAGGATGTTGATGAGGACTGCAGAAGTCCTTTGTAAACACAGACTTGTACTTCTAGTTATATGAATAGTCATGTTTTTAAATAGCAAGAGAATGCTTTTCCTGACTTTGGTTTCTACTTTAAACACTTTTCCCCCTGACATTTGCTTTATTCTTTCATGGATCTGATTTGCAATTTCAATCTAACATTATCAATATTTTACTCAAAATTCTCCATTCACTTACATTTTTCTTTTTCTTTCTTTGAATGAACATTTAAACACTTGAGATACTAATGACATTCTTTTTAAATTAAAAAAACAATTTCTGTTGTTTTCTATTCACTCTGAATTAACATGTTCTTCTATACATTGTTTCTTGACTCACATGAATTATATCTTACTCTTCATTTGCCCAGTATTTCAACAAGACCCATGACTATATATATATATATATATACAAAATCTTCAATCTTGCCAAATATGGATCTGAAAAGTGTTCCATTTCTTGTTCTTTTGAGCTCTATCTCCTGTTCACTTGGAGTTTAAAGAAGAGATGATAATGATAATAACAAAGATAATGACACATTGATTCCTTTCAGTGAGTTTGCACTTAGCTAGATAATTTGTGCTTAAAAGAAATACCATTTTCATATGAGATTAAATTAATTGAGACAGAGAGATTAATGATTACCTGAAGTGACATTATTAGTCAAAGCAAGATTCAAAGTCTCTTTCGTTCAATCATAGGCTGTTTCTGTTGAACCAAAAAGATTTCCCTGGGGGTGACAAGGCTATCTGAATAACTATCTGATAAATGTTTCTCACATTTGTGAATTACATCTGCTTTAATGGGAACCTTGAAAGTAATCCAAAAAAAACAAAAGACAAAAATACATAGGTCCTATAAGAGAGCACCTAAAGAAGTGACAAGAGAATAGTGAATATTTTTTCTCAGTGATTTTAAAAAAATCCTCTATTTTTTCTCTAATTAACAGTGGGATCAGAAGAAAACTAGAAACGTAAATGAGACATGAAAGATATTTTTATTTTCTATTTCTCAAAGCACATAGAAATAACAGGTAAAAGATCATTCATCTGGTTTTAAAATAATTTGTTTTCATTTTTAAATCAATCAATAAACTCAGAACAGTAAACTAAGATTCATGAGACGTGCAGAGATTATGGGGGCAAAACAGGGGCTGGAAGTAAAGGGGATTGTAATAAACGAAGAACAAGCATTTCTCTATATCACAGTCTCTGACCTTGAAACAACTACTAACATGCTTTATAAAATTTCTAATTAAAATATTTGGCTTCCTTAAATTTAATTCCCTTGTACTTAATTAAGAGCTTTCAAAACCTCAGAGAAAAGTATTTGACACTAAATTGTGTCTGTAGTTTAGGGAAATAGGACTACCCATTTCCTTTCAGTTTTACTTAAATGTGCGATTTAAATAGATCTGTTTAATTCAGTGAGGGAAATTACCCAACCAAAAGAGTTTTCTTATATGTTCTAACTTAGTGCAACAATATTTCCCTGAAGCCTGTCTTTGCAACTCACCCGTGTATTTGCTATTTGTATACAGTGCCACCTTGTGAGAGCTTTTCTATTATTAAATGAGCATCACACAAAATGTAATAACTGGTCTCCCTAACTAGACTATAATCTCCTTGAAGAAAATGATTAGGGCTGGTATTTGTATCCTCCATAGTCGTTAGTAAAGTCTTAGCATGAAGCATTAATCAGTTCATTATTCATTATATGGAAGGCTAACGATTTAAAAAAGTCAAACCGTGTTTGTTATTCTTGAAAGATCAAAACTACAAAGAGTAATATCAGCAAATTATTCTTTAAAATATTGTATTATTTTTGTCGATCTGATTTTAGATAGGAAATGAAAGATAACTACAAAAACTGAAATTTCTTAGTTTTTGATATACTTTCTTTTGACACAAAGTTAGTTAATTTCATAGAGAAATAGCTCTATTGTACTTATACTTGTTAATGAGTATTTTTGTTCCCTTAATATATACAAAGTGCTGGTAAATAAAATAGGAAATTGGCCTTCATGAATCCCTTCTGTTTGTGTGTGTTTGGGAGTGGGGGAAGAAAATAATTATTTAAAGAAATATACATATAAATATATATGTCCTTATGAAACAAATGTAAATATTTATTTATATATGTATATACATATACATGCATATGATTAAAAATTATGCTAAGTGCTGTAATTCAGTAGAGTTCTATCCTAGATACGAACAAGAAATAACCAACTTTACATAGGGTCATCAGAGAAAGATGCTGTTTAAATTGTACCTGGATGCTACTGACATGATTTATGCAAGTGCATGCCCTGATTAGAGCTGTGTATTTCACAGTTCATTCTGCTTTCTGTGGAGACATTAAGTTGGTCTGAAGCAAAATTAGAAACTGCAACTGTATTTTTAGAAGCCATCATAATGACCCATTGACAAAGCCATCATAACACAAAAATATGGAGATAGAAGATGTATTTATAGTATTTTTAGAGTATTTTGGAGACCCCAGACATTCCAATAACCACCAAATGATTTTTCTCTCTGACTTCTCAATACATTTGAAATTCTTTTAATATTGGTCTGTGAAAAAATAAGATAAATGTAATAAATAAAATTAACTAAATTGTAGCATTGGTTATAAACAAAACATGTAATGGATTGATTTACACATGCCAAGAAAACTTAGTAAAATATGTAATGAAGAGCCAATAATTTAGATAGCTGGACCTCACAAAGTCACATAATACTGACATTGATCCTAATGGCATTAAGTAGATAAAACTATTTCAATTCAAACTCCAACCTCAAACTTCTTTTCTTTCATCTATCAGTCTGCTGCATCTTTGTATTTGTAATAATTATATCAGAAAAAATTTTTCTATTTCTGATTATCTGATAGACACTATACAGAATAATACTGCATTATCTCAAGAGAACAACAGTTCATGCTGGCCTCTTGACCCTGAAATGCTCTTAAAAAGAACAAAAAGAAAGGAGAGCATAGATGATATTTTCACCCCAAACACCAAGTCAGTTGTATCTTTATCCTACAGTGGGAAACAGAATAAAGATAACAGCTAGATCACACAGTTATTTTGGAAAAGAAGCATTAACTGTGCCATCTCAGATTGCTGGAGTGTTTCTGTCTCTCAAACATAGGTGCCAAACCAAATACAGGTAACCACTTTTTTATTATGTCATACGACATAAGTGTCTACTTATGTCAACTTATGTTTCTATTTAAAAACCATGGTAACTCAAGGAGAAAAACCTAAGACATTACAGTTGTGAGAAAAATGATTTATTCTCTATCCAAATCCCAATTCCAATGGAGATTTTCTTTTCTATATCTCTTGTAACATGAATAAATGGGCCGAGGGATTGTACCTGAATGTCTCTTCTGAGACCAGTGACTGATTTTAAATAAAGATTGCATTAACTCTAAGAATGTAATATGTGAAATAACAACCTGAAGAAAAATTTAGTGTTTATCTGAAAAAGTTACCTTCAAGCTCTCATTCTAGCAATAATATTGCATATTTTTGCCTGAGTGGACCTGCAGAACTTCTCTAGTATTCTTTTCCTCCTTCAAAAAAAATCTAAGGGCCAACTTACAACATAGATTTTTTTTTTTTTAAGTGAGACCTTAGGCATAATGGGAACAAAATTATCTATCAATACAATGGTGAACTAATCTTATTGCAAAATCATCAGTCACGTTGGGCTGCATTTATTAACTGATATTAAGATTATCAGAGATATGAATGGTTGGTAACTCATTTGGCTTGCAGAGCCCTCTGGTCATAAAATATAAAAAGTAAAAAATTTTTAAACTCAGTTGAAAAGGGCAGACAGCCTGCAGATGATTTTGATTTTCAGTAATATTTATAACATTTATTATGCACTAAAGAGTTCAGTGGTAGTATTCTATTACTGTTGAAACAGCTTGGAGCATATAATATATACTTACAACGTTAAGCAGCCTGTCATGGAGGCATTTAGACAATAAAATATTCTTGATTAATGCACTATCCCTTCTTAATCTACCTTTCACTATAAAATATTCATAATATGTCTTGAAGCATATACAAGTTCACTTTATAAAATACAGATATGTCTACCTGCTAAATGGTATTTAAAGCCTTTGGTTAGACTTTTGTGATGATTTCAGCTATCCAAATGCATATTTTTCCTTCCAAGAAAGATGATTCATTGCATTTTTAAAATTTTTAAATTAAAACTCTACCTTAGAATTGCATTATAAATTATCTCTTAAGGCAAAATACAATATATCCTATGGTAGGGGTTTACATGATAAAGGCTTTAGTTTCTCTTCATTTCAAATATGTGATAAGGTTTCTCTAGAACACAAAGACTTGCAAGAATGATCCCTACTGAACTGACTACTCATAGTTGGTTCATCCATAAGGATGGCATCTTTGGTGGTCTATTGCAGAAGTCTATGGAGAGCCTCTCTAGAATCTCTTCACATAATATGAGGTTGATAGTTTTGATAAAATGAGAGAGGCAAACTGAATAAAACTCTCTTGCCAGTTTCAGATTTATGGTAACTGTTATACAGACCTAGAAGAGGCCAAATTATTAGTGATGACACTAATTGATAAGGGATATAAAAACAGAACAAAACATTTTATCTTCCTTCCCACAATAGGTGGTTCTATCTGTGGAATAGATTCCACAGTCCTTTATGCATGAATGTCTTCCAGGTCTCTTAAGTGCATCCGTACAGAGAAATGGACAAAAAAGACTACTGTGATTTGCTGAGATGAACAATTAGAGCCAAGTAGTCAATTTACTTATCTCTGATTTAATAAACTACATTTCTGATTATTTGACTTCTTTTTTTAAAATTTATTTTATTTTTTTTATACAGCAGGTTCTACTTAGTCATCCATTTTATACATATCAGTGTATACATGTCAATCCCAATCTCCCAATTAATCACACCACCTCCCCCAGCCCCCGCCGCCTTCCCCACTTGGTGTCCATACATTTGTTCTCTACATCTGGGTCTCAATTTCTGCCCTGCAAACCAGTTCATCTGTACCATTTTTCTAGTTTCCACATATATGCATTAATATACGATATTTGCTTTTCTCTTTCTGACTTACTTCACTCTGTGTGACAGTCTTTAGATCCATCCACATCTCTACAAATGACCCAGTTTCGTTCCTTTTTATGGCTGAGTAATATTCCATTGTATACATGTACCACATCTTCTTTAGCCATTCATCTGTTGATGGGCATTTAGGTTGCTTCCATGACCTGGCTATTGTAAATAGTGCTGCAAACCACATTGGGGTGCATGTGTCTTTTTGAATTATGGTTTTCTCTGGGTATATGTCCAGTAGTGGGGTTGCTGGCTCATATGGTAATTCTATTTTTAGTTTTTTAAGGAACATCCATACTGTTCTCCATAGTGACAGTATCAATTTACATTCCCACAAGCAGTGCAAGAGGGTTCCCTTTTCTCCACACCCTCTCCAGTATTTGTTGTTTGTAGATTTTTTTGAGGATGGCCATTCTGACCTGTGTGAGGTGATATCTCATTGTAGTTTTGATTTGCATTTCTCTAATAATCAGTGATGTTGAGCAGCTTTTCATGTGTTTCTTGGCCATCTGTTTGTCTTCTTTGGAGAAATGTCTATTTAGGTCTTCTGCCCATTTTTGGATTGGGTTGTTTGTTATTTTAATATTGAGCTGCATGAGCTGTTTGTATATTTTGGAGATTAATCCTTTGTCCATTGATTCATATGCAAATATTTTCTCCCATTCTGAGGGTTGTCTTTTCGTCTTGTTTATGGTTTCCTCTGATGTGCAAAAACTCTGAAGTTTCATTAGGTCCCATTTCTTTCTTTTTGTTTTTATTTCCATTCCTCTAGGAGGTGGATCACAAAAGATCTTGTTGTGATTTATGTCAAAGAGTGTTCTTCCTATGTTTTCCTCTAAGAGTTTTATAGTGTCCGGGCTTACATTTAGGTTTCTAATCCATTTTGAGTTTATTTTTGTGTACGGTGTTAAGGAGTGTTCTAATTTCATTCTTTTACATGTAGCTGTCCAGTTTTCCCAGCACCACTAATTGAAGAGACTGTCTTTTCTCCATTGTATATCTTTGCCTCCTTTGTCATACATTAGTTGACCATAGGTGTGTGGGTTAATCTCTGGGCTTTCTATGTTGTTCCATTGATCTATATTTCTTTTTTTTTTTTTTGCCAGTACCATATTATCTTGATTACTGTAGCTTTGTAGTATAGTCTGAAGTCAGGGAGTCTGCCTCCAACTTCGTTTTTTTCTCTCAAGACTGCTTTGGCTAATCAGGGTATTTTGTGTCTGCATACAAATTTTAAGATTTTTTGTTCTAGTTTCTTAAAAAATGCCATTGGTAATTTGATACCAATTGCATTGAATCTGTAGATTTCTTTGGGTAGAGTAGTCACTTTCACAATATTGATTCTTCCAATCCAAGAACATGGTATATCTCTCCATTTGTTGGTATCTTCTTTAATTTCTTTCATCAGTGTCTTATAGTTTTCTGCATACAGGTCTTTTGTCTCCCTAGGTAGGTTTATTCCTAGGTATTTTATTCTTTTTGTTGCAGTGGTAAATGGGAGTGTTTCCTTATTTCTTTCAGATTGTTCATCATTAGTATATTGGAATACTAGAGATTTCTGTGCATTAATTTTGTATCCTGCAACTTTACCAAATTCATTGATTAGCTCTAGTAGTTTTCTGGTGGCATCTATAGGTTTCTCTCTATATAGTGTCATGTCATCTGCAAACAGTGACAGTTTTACTACTTCTTACCCAATTTGTATTCCTTTTATTTCTTTTTCTTCTCTGATTGCTGTGGCTACGACTTCCAAAACTATGTTGAATAATAGTGGTGAGGGTGGACATCCTTGTCTTGTTCCTGATCTTAGAGGAAATGCTTTCAGTTTTTCACCAAAGAGAATGATGTCTGCTGTTGCTTTGTCATATATGGCCTTTATTATGTTGAGGTAGGTTCCCTCTAAGACCACTTTCTGGAGAGTTTTTATCATAAATGGGTATTGAATTTTGTCAAAACCTTTTTCTGCATCTATTGAGATGATCATATGGTTTTTATTCTTCAGTTTGTTAATATGGTGTATCACATTGATTGATTTGCATATATTGAAGAATCCTTGTGCCCCTGGGATAAAACCCACTTGATCATGGTGTATGATCTTTTTAATGTGTTGTTGGAGTCTGTTTGCTAGTATTTTGTTGAGGATTTTTGCATCTATATTCATCACTGATATTGGTCTGTAATTTTCTTTTTTTGTAATATCTTTATCTGGTTTTAGTATCAGGGTGATGGTGGCCTCATAGAATGAGTCTGGGAGTATTCCTTCCTCTGCAGGTTTTTGGAAGAGTTTGAGAAGGATGGGTGTTAGCTCTTCTCTAAATATTTGATAGAATTTACCTGTGACGACATCTGGTCCTGGACTTTTGTTTGTTGGAAGATTTTTAACCACAGTTTCAATTTCATTAGTTGTAATTAGTCTGTTCATATTTTCTATTTCCTCCTGGTTCAGTCTTGGAAGTTATACCTTTCTAAGAATTTGTCCATTTCTTCCAGGTTGTCCATTTTTTTGGCATAGAGTTGCTTGTAGTAGTCTCTTAGGATGCTTTGTATTTTTGCAGTGTCTTTTGTAACGTCTCCTTTTTCATTTCTCATTTTATTTTAATTTTTAATTTTTTTATTTTTTGTGGTAGGCGGGCCTCTCACTGCTGTGGCCTCTCCCATTGTGGAGCACAGGCTCCGGATGCTCAGGCTCAGCAGCCATGGCTCACGGACCCAGCCACTCTGTGGCATGTGGGATCTTCCCGGACTGGGGCACGAACCCGTATCCCCTGCATTGGCAGGCAGACTCTCAACCGCCGCACCACCAGGGGAGCCCTCATTTCTCATTTTATTGATTTGAGTCCTCTCCATCTTTTTCTTGATGAGTCTGGCTAATGGTTTATCAATTTTGTTTATCTTCTCAAAGAACCAGCTTTTAGTTTTAGTAATCTTTGCTATTGTTTTCTTTGTTCCTATTTCATTTATTTCTCCTCTGATCTTAATGATTTCTTTCCTTCTGGTAACTTTGGGTTTTGTTTGTTCTTCTTTCTCTAGTTCCTTTAGGGGTAAGGTTAGATTGTTTGTTTGAGATCTTTCTTGTTTCTTGAGGTAGGCTTGTATAGCTAAAGACTTCCCTCTTAGAACTGCTTTTGCTGCATCCCATATGTTTTGGATCATAGTATTTTCATTGTCATTTGTCTCTAGGTATTTTTTGATTTCCTCTTTGGTTTCTTCAGTGATGTCTTGGTTATTTAGTAATGTATTGTTTAGCCTCCATGTGTTTGTGTTTTTTACGTTTTTTTTCATGTAATTGATTTCTAATCTCATAGCATTGTGGTCATAAAAGATGCTTGATATGATTTCAGTTTTCTTAAATTTACTGCTGCTTGTTTTGTGACTCAAGATGTGATCTATCATGGAGAATGTTCTGTGCACACTTGAGAAGAAAGTGTAATCTGCTCTTTTGGATGGAATGTCCTATAAATATCAATTAAGACTGTCTGGTCTATTGTGTCATTTAAAGCTTGTGTTTCCTTATTAATTTTCGTTTGGATGATCTATCCCTTGGTGTAAGTGAGTTGTTAAAATCCTCCACTATTATTGTGTTTCTCTCAGTTTCCTCTTTTATAGCTGTTAGCAGTTGCCTTATAATTGAGGTGCTCCTATGTTGAGAGCACATATATTTATAATTGTTCTATCTTCTTCTTGGATTGATCCCTTGATCATTATGTAGTGTCCTTCCTTGTTTCTTGTAACATTCTCTATTTTAAAGTCGATTTTATCTGATATGAGTATTGCTACTCCAGCTTTCTTTTGATTTCCATTTGCATGGAATATCTTTTTCCACCCCCTCACTTTCAGTCTGTATGTGTCCCTAGGTCTGAAGTGGGTCTCTTGTAGACAGCATATATATGGGTGTTGTTTTTGTATCCATTCAACGAGCCTGTGTCTTTTGGTAGGAACATTTAATCTATTCATGTTTAAGGTAATTATTGATATGTGTGTTCCTATTACCATTTTTTTAACGTTTTGGGGTTGTTTTTGTAGGTCCTTTTCTTCTCTTCTGTTTCCCACTTAGAGAAGTTCCTTTAGCATTTGTTGTAAAGCTGGTTTGGTGGTGCTGAATTCTCTTAGCTTTTGCTTGTCTGTAAACTTTTGATTTCTCCATCGAATCTGAATGAGATCCTTGCAAGGTAGCGTAATCTTGGATGTAGGTCCTTCCCTTTCATCACTTTAAATATGTCATGCAACTCCCTTCTGATTTCTAGACTTTCTGCTGAGAAATCAGCTGTTAACCTTATTGGAGTTCCCTTGTATGTTATTTGTTGTTTTTCCCTTGCTGCTTTCAATAATTTTACTTTGTCTTTAATTTTTGCCAGTTTGATTACTATGTGTCTCGGCATGTTTCTCCTTGGGTTTATCCTGTATGGGACTCTCTGCGCTTCCTGGACTTTGGTGGCTATTTCCTTTCGCATGTTAGGGAAGTTTTTGACTCTAATTTCTTCAAATATTTCCTCAGGTCCTTCCTCTCTCTCTTCTTCTTCTGGGACCCATATAATGTGAATTTATTACCTTTAGTTTTGTCCCAGAGATCTCTTAGGCTGTCTTCATTTCTTTACATTCTTTATTTTTATTTTTTCTTTATTCTGTTCCACAGCAGTGAATTCCACCATTCTGTCTTCCAGGTCACTTATCCGTTCTTCTGCCTCAGTTATTCTGCTATTGATTTCTTCTAGTGTAGTTTTTATTTCAGTTATTGTATTGTTCATCTCTGTTTGTCTGTTCTTTAATTTTTCTAAATCTTTGTTAAACATTTCTTGCATCTTCTCAATCTTTGCCTCTGTTCTTTTTCCGATGTCGTGGATCATCTTCACTATCATTATTCTGAATTCTTTTTCTGTAAGGTTGCCTATCTCCACTTCACTTAGTTGTTTTTCTAGGGTTTTATCGTGGTTCCTTCATCTGGTACATAGCCCTCTGCCTTTTCATTTTGTCTATCTTTCTGTGAATGTGGTTTTTGTTCCACAGGCTGCAGGATTTTAGTTCTTCTTGCTTCTGCCTTCTGCCCTCTGGTGGATGAGGCTATCTAAGAGGCTTGTGTAAGTTTCCTGATGGGAGAGACTGGTGGTAGGTAGATCTGGCTGTTACTCTGGTGGGCAGAGCTCAGTAAAACTTTAATCCACTGGTCTGCTGATGGGTGGGGCTGAGTTCCCTCCCTGTTGGTTGTTTGGCCTGAGGTGACCCAACACTGGAGCCTACCTGGGCTCTTTGGTGGGGCTAGTGGCAGACTCTGGGAGGGCTCATGCCAAGGAGTACTTCCCAGAATTTCTGTTGCCAGTGTCCTTGGCCTCACACTGAGACACAGCCACCCCGCACCTCTGCAGGGGAATCTTCAACACTAGCACGTAGGTCTGGTTCAGTCTCCTGTGGGGTCACTGCTCCTTCCCCTGGGTCCTGATGCATACACTACTTTGTGTGTGCCCTCCAAGAGTGGCGTCTCTGTTTCCCTCAGTCCTGTTGAAGTCTTGCAGTCAAATCCCGGTAGCCTTCAAAGTCTGATTCTCTAGGAATTCCTCCTCCTGTTGCTGGACCCATGTTGGGAAACATGATGTGGGCCTTAGAACCTTCCCTCCAGTGGGTGGACTTCTGTGGTATAAGTGTTCTCCAGTTTGTGAGTCACCCACACAGCAGTTATGGGATTTGATTTTATTGTGATTGCACCCCTCCTACCATCTCATTGTGGCTTCTCCTTTGTCTTTGGATGTGGGGTATCTTTTCTGGTGAGTTCCAGTATCTTCCTGTTGATGATTGTTCAGCAGTTAGTTCTGATTCCAGTGCTCTCACAAGTGAGAGTGAGAGCACATCCCTCTATTCCACCATCTTGAACCAATATCCATTAGTTGCATTTTTTTTTCTACTAGTGTACTGCAGAGTTCACCACGAGATGAAATTTTAACAATTATACTGTTACCTGTGCCAGAGATTACCCATGCTCCACCTGCTGCTAACAGGGGTTCTTTATCCTCAGCCAGCCAACAGGTGATCCAGTTCAGAGTCAAAAATCACATTTTAGCATCTGTTTTTATTGACTACTGCTGTTACAAACTCATAGGCATTGGTTTACTTGGGAAGTAAACTCAGAGATGGAGAATTGCATACAGGAAATTCCCTTTAAAGTGTTCTCACAGGAAAATCCTGTGTAAATCACAGGATTTACATATACCTGTGAAGAAAGGGAAGCAAGCAAGACTGGGAAGAGAGGGAAGTTGGCTGAAACTTCAACAGTTGCCTCAGCTAACTCCACGGGGTAATATGAAGCCATAAAGGCCCTTTATAGTCTCATGTTGGGGGATGAACTGGACTTTCATACCCCTGTGTTGCCCAGCAGTCATTATAGTTAAAAACAGCAGTTTATTAGGGAAGTGGACAAAATTTTCATACCACAATCTTTTTATATTCTTGTTAGATGAACACACTTATCTCTAAATTTTCTAACATCTAAGACTGTATGTAAAATGCAGTACTAACTTAAGGGAATAGACGTTGTTGTAAATATTCACTAAAAATAAATATGTCCACGTATACAGCTAAAATTTCTACAGATCATATATCTAGGAGACAATATTTCAATGTTTTGCTAGTCTTTAAAACAACCTAGATTGCCTTTAAGACTTTTCTCCATAAAAATACAGAAATTAATACTTTAATTATAAATTATAACTATATAATTATAAATTATAAATTAATAATAAAACCACATGGTAGGAATGTGAAGAGTTATAGTTGTTAGGAAAAGCTCATTAACCACAATTTGTTATTTATTTAGAGGTTTTTATGAGAGAAAGTATAACTCATAAAGAACATAGTTGAAAAAATAAAAGGTATATTTATAGTGTCTTACATTTGCAATGAACATAGATAGTGCTATATTGTAAATTTTAAAAATTGTCTTAAATACCAACTTTTCATATAGATAATTTTATAAAAATATTATAAAGTTGCTCTAAAAGCTACTGATCTGCTTTAATTTATAATAACAAATATACTTTGCTCAAAATAGAAGAAATTGAATTACAGACACAAGGATATTCCATGATACTAAAATGTACTTCTAGATATAAATTTAAGACAAAGTGTTATCAGTTCTTTTATTTTTAATAAGTGCTGATTATATGTTAAATATTTGGGAGGTCATGATTAAGTGAGGATGATTAAAATTTTATAAAAATTAGAATTGGATTTCAAGACTAATCACATTAAATCAAATAAAATAGAACACTTTCTGAAGTAAAATTGATACCTGTTTATGCCTGTGAGGCTGTGGGAGATTTCAACTCTTTAAGAACAATTATAAATTATAGTCACTACTAATGAACTATTTTAGATTAGTTTGTATAAAATCAGGGTACAGGTAATACCCCTACTTATGATATGAACATGGCAGTAAATGTCAAAATACCTTGAGTTCAACATTTCTATTAACACTGACTTCAAATCTGCCCTGACATCCCTTGACTGCAACAACTAAGAAATTTTCATTTTTGCAAGGCACCATCACATAACTTGCCCTTCACCTGCCAAAAAATACATCACTTACAATTTTTAAAATTATTTTATATTATTTAAAATAGTTTCTTACTCTGCCACAATATATTTTGTCAAATCAATATCTCACGTTATTTAAAAATTAAAGGGACAAATACCTGTTCTTAAAAAATGTTCTTCAGTCATATAGGAATTATCACTGTATAAGAAAAGAATTCAATTTAACCACACAAATGTAAAACTATTATAATTTTGACATTATATCATGTCAACCTAAAGGTATCAGACATGCTGGCCTTTGCCAACACATTAAGTGTTAAATGTTATCTCTTTAGGGAACTCACTTTGCTTCAAACCAAGCACTGCTATCCCATTCTAGAATATCTTAAATGGAGGTCATCAACTTGATCCAAAATATACTCATATTTATTTTTGTTAAGGTAGTTATCAATTTGAAATTCAAATTTAATGTTTGTTTTAGAATTTGAGGAACCCTGAAACAATCTGTTTTTTCCCAGATGACGTCAATTTTAGAAGTGTTACACAAAGTAAAAAATAGAAATAATAACACTAGAGAGGTGACATTTGGAAGGATGTCTTTTATCCCACTTCAGAAAAGAGAGTCACAAAGATGATTTCTCGCCTCTTTAAAGGTCCCTGTAAATCACAGCAAAGAAGGCTGTGTATTTACCCTAACCATGAAAAAAAGAGACGAGCCAGTTCCAAGAGCCTGAAGGGAACATCAAAAACTCCCAAGAGCACCATGGAGGAAACAAGTGGCCAGGTTGTCTTATACTGAGAAAAGTGTAAATATATTTAACTTTTAAAAAGGTGTACCCATCCCTTATTTTCAGAATGATTTTGAAGAAGCCTAAGGGCAGTAAGTATAAAACCTTTGAGAGGGGAAAATTATAACCACCGCCACCACAACCAAAGGAATAAACGCAGTTATCCAGCATAAATAGGATGAATTGTTTTCTTACAATGGAAGTTTTGCAGTTTTGTTCTCATCAACAGAATTATTCGTAAATCTGTTCAATACAAATTCCATGCTCTTTCCCTGGTTGTAGTTGGTAACAGAAATGGTAGTAGTAATAGATTCTTTTAGCATACACTACTGACCAGGAAATCATTAGTCTTCTAAAGGATTCATAAATGTTGGTGATATTATCTATGTTTTGGAGATAAAGAAGTTTGTGCTTTAACAGGTTATCAGTTGTTCAAGGGTCAAAATCAAGAAGAGTTTAAGGCCAATTAGAACCTAGATTTGTATACAAAAAGTCCATGCCCATACACTTGTTCTCCTCCTTAAACAGTGTTTTTTGGTTTTTTTTTTGGTACGCGGGCCTCTCACTGTTGTGGCCTCTCCCGTTGCGGAGCACAGGCTCCGGACGCGCAGGCTCAGCGGCCATGGCTCACCAACCCAGCTGCTCCGCGGCATGTGGGATCCTCCCAGACCGGGGCACGAACCCGTGTCCCCTGCATCGGCAGGCGGATTCTCAACCACTGCGCCACCAGGGATGCCCTAGGGAAGCCCTAGGGAAGCCCTAAACAGTGTTTTGAATGAGCTTCAACTTCTACTTAATAATGAAGTCTTAATTGTGAATCTATAGTATTAATTACTCCTTTAATCGTATTGAGGGTTATTTATCTCCTAACTAAATGGTCCAAGATTTATTCTTTGAATTTGTGTGATTTCCTGCATGCAGCATGGCTTTTAAAGGCTTTGAAATGTACTGTAAAGGGTAAACCTAGTTACATCAATTTAATCTGATGTTTTCCTAAACAGACAAATACATATATTTTTTTCTGTATATTATATATATATATATAATGTAAAGAATCACAGAATCTCCTTTATTGCTTCTCTCTCTCTCTCATCTTTCTGTCTCTTCTGTGAAAACAGACGTTCAACTACACATTGAGAGGTGTTTTCTTATATATTGGCATCACCCACTGCTTAATTCTTAAGCCAAAGAAGGACTCAGTATTCAAAGCATAAGCTTAAGATTATGAGTTATATTTACTAAAGTGGCATATTATCATGACAATATATTTTAATTTTATGACTTCCAGTATGTCTTGAGAAGAAGGAGGAAAAAACAGATGTTAAAACTATTTTAAAGAAAATTATTTTGAAGTTTTCTGGAAACCATAGCTTACAAATTTATTTTGTCTCAAAGATAATTTATGTGACATATTATCTCTTCTGGGTGGCCATAGATACAAAAACAGATTTACTCCACCTGTTTATTACCCTAGCAGCTTCTAAACAGAATTCTGTTTCAACTTTCATTTGTGATCTCCCTAGGCTTTGATTGATTTGCTAATGCCCTGTATGAACAAGATAATCTAATTAAACAAACAGGATTATAAAGTTATAAGATATAAAACTGAAGGAAATTTAAGGAAATTTATGGGCTATTTCATTGAACCTTACAGATTCTTTGTGTGTGTGTGTGTGTGTGTGTGTGTGTGTGTGTGTGTGTGTGTGTATGGAGCTCAATGAGTTAAACTGACCATTTAATCTCCTTAGATTGGACAACCCGTGTCCTTAACACTTACTGTGCTAAGTCAACATCACTACTCAGAAACACTGAGACCAGTTGGTAAAGTCAAATATAAATCTATTTGGAAAACACATTTTTGTTTAAATTTTCCTCACAAATTTATGAGGATAAAATCAAACGGTATACTGGAAATGAAAGCACTATTAAAAGTATAAACTATTATACCTATATTAGTTAATTTTTTACTTTATAAAAATTTTATTTTCTGAAATAAAAATGGCCTAGTGTTAATTGCAGTGGCACATGTGAATTTTTCCAGGTTGTTTGTCTTTTAATAAGTTGATAAGTGACATTCCATTTAGTAAATCTAGGCAAGTAAACAGTGTGATGCATGGATGTAACCACAACCCAGGCCTTTTTTAACAAGCTCCCTCTATGCCCCAGTATAAAATGAAAGCATCATCTGCCTCTTTATATTTCATATCACTTCTCTATTTTGCATCATGAAGAATTGAGATTTTTACTTTTCATTTAAGGAAATACTTGTCACATTTTTATCTTTTTTCTTCTTTTATAGATTTCATGCTAATAAGGATTGGCTTTCCTTATCTAGAAAAATATTTTCATGGACAAACTGCAGTGACATGGTTGCCCACCTGGTTTAGTGGTTCACATTAAGAATAATCATTTCTTGGGCTTCCCTGGTGGCGCAGTGGTTGAGAATCCGCCTGCCGATGCAGGAGACACGGGTTCGTGCCCTGGTCCGGGAAGATCCCACATGCCGCGGAGCAACTAAGCCCGTGAGCCATGGCCGCCAGGCCTGCGCGTCCGGAGCCTGTGCTCCGCAATGGGAGAGGCCACAACAGTGAGAGGCCCGCATAGCATACCGCAAAAAAAAAAAAAAAAAAAGAATAATCATTTCTTTAGGTTGGTAGAAATGCTCTCAATAAACCAGTACATTGCACCTTATGCCATCAGTATACTTGGTAAACTGAAAGGGCAGAGCCTGGAATAAATTTCAACTCCTAATCAAACAAAGAAAATAGAGAAGGGTTAAAATAATAGATTAATTCATTGTTGACAGAATGTTTTTAAGTGCTTTTGAGAGAGACACTGCTCTCCACAAATGTCAAACCAACTAGCTGCTGCTTCTTGACAAAGTGTATTGCTTACAGAATTGTTAAGAAGGCCACTTGTTTATGGAGCCCTCATGTTTCTCCTTTCAGAGTTTTTCTCTTCAGTCTTATCTCCCTACTCCATCAGAAGCCTATATCATGCCATATTCCAGCCATAACAAGCGAAATGACACAAAAGCCAGGCATTCAATAAAGGACTTGAGGATACTCTATGATTGTGTATGTGTGTATGACGTATGAGTGTTATAAATTTTTGAGTGCATGTGCTTTTGAAGCAGGGACTCATTCCTTAAGTACTACTAATTGTTGCCATAACTAATTGTGTGCTTTAGAAATAACATAGAGATTAAATTTTTACTTGTAATCTTTTAATTTCTAAATGTCAGTTTTGGTTATGGGCTGAATTGTGTTTCCTTCAACACCCCCAATTTGTATGTTGAAGTTTTAACCCCTAGTAACTCAGAAAGTGACTATATTTTGAGATAGGACTTTTGAAGAAGTAAATAAGGTAAAATGAGGTCATATGGATGGGCCCTAATCCAATATAACTGGTGTTCATATAAGAAGAGGAGATTAGGACACAGAAAATTCACAGACTAAGGGGTGACCATATGAGGACACAGCAAGAGGTAGGCCAACTGCAAGCCAGGGAGAGAGGCCTTAGAAGAAACAAAACCTGCTGACACCTTGATCTTGGATTTCTAGTTTCTAGAACTGTAAGGAAATAAATTTCTATGTCGGTGGTATTTTGTTATGGCAGCCTTAGCAAACTAGTGCAGTCTCCTTTTTCAGAATATTTTCCTGGTCAAATAAAACAGGGCAAAGTGTCACATTTTGCCTGAATTTTGCTGTATAAATTTTGCCTCTGCTTTATTTACCCAATGAATCATAGTTTACCAAACTAGCTCTATAATATGGTGTTAATTGGTCAAAGTATGAAGTTTTACCTCATTATTTTTTAATTAAATATTTTATTTTAATATAATCATAGATTCAGCTGCAGATGTGAGAAATAATACAGAGAAATACCGTGTATACTTTACTAAGTTTCCTCCAATGATAACAATGCAATAAATCTCACACCAGGATATTGGCATTAATATACTCAATATACAGAACATTTTGATCGTCACATTTCCATCACGTTGCCCCTTTTAATGTTTGTTTGTTTGTTTTTTTATTTAATTTAATTTATTTATTTTTGGCTGTGTTGGGTCTTCGTTGCTGTGTGCCGGCTTTCTCTAGTTGGGGCAAGTGGCGGCTCCTCTTTGTTGCAGTGCACGTGCTTCTCATTGCAGGGGCTTCTCTTGTTGCAGAGCACGGGCTCTAGGCATAAGGGCTTCAGTAGTTGTGGCACGTAGGCTTAGTAGTTGTGGCTCACAGGCTCTAGACCACAGGCTCAGTAGTTTTGGCGCATGGGCTTAGTTGCTCTGCGGCGTGTGGGATCTTCCCAGACCAGGGCTTGAACCCATGTCCCCTGCATTGGCAGGTGGATTCTTAACCACTGTGCCAGCAGGGAAGCCCATCCATCATGTTGCCCTTTTGTAGCCATACCCACTTCCCTCCCACCTTCATTTCCTTCTTAAACACTGAAACCACTAGTGTGTTCTCCATTTCCATAATTTTCTCATTTCAAGAATGATATACCAATGGAATCATGCTATATATAATTTCTGGAGATTGGCTTTCACTCAGTAAAATTTCTGGGTGATTCATCAAGGTTTTTATGTATATCAGTATTATATTCCTGGGACTTCCTTGGTGGTCCAGTGGTTAAGACTTTGCTTTCCAATGCCAAGGGTGCTGGTGTGATCCCTGGTTGGGAAGCTAGGATCTCACATGCCTCGAGGCCAGAGAACTGAAACATAAAACAGAAGCAATATTGTAACAAATTCAAAAAAGACTTTAAGAACAAAAAATAGTGTATTCCTTTATATTGCTGAGTAGATGTATTTTAATTTGCTTAACCATTCAGCTGTTGAAGAACAGCTAGGTTATTTCCAGTTTTTGTTTATTATGAGTAGAGTTTCTGTAGACAATCAAATATAGAGTTTTGTGTGAATATGTGTTCATTTCTCTGTAATGAATGCACAGGGATGCAACTGCTGGGTGGTATAGTATAGTTACATATGTAGTTATTTAATCTGACAAACTGTTTTTCCAGAGTGGCTATGCCATTTTATATTCCCATCAGCAATGTATGAGCAATCTGATTTCTCTGCATCCTTGCCAGCATTTTGGTGGTGTCATTATTTTCTGTTTTAGCCATTCTAATACGTGTATAGTGAAATCATATTATGGATTTATTTTGCATTTTTCTTTTGTCTATTGATATTGAAGTCTTTTCATGAGCTTATTTTCAATCTGTATATATTCTGTGGTGAAATGTCTTCTTGTATCTTTTGCCCATTTTCTAATTGGGCCATTTGTTGTTTTTACTACTGAGTGTCAAGAGTTCTTTATATATCATAGATATTAGTTCTCTGTCAAATATGTAGTTTGCAAACATTCTCTCCTAGTCTGTAGCTTCTCTTTTCATCTTCTTAAAACGTCTTTCACAGAGCAAAAGTTTTCCTTTTTAATTTTGGTGAAGTCCAATATATGAATTTTCTCTTTTTATGTATTGTGCTTTTGATATTAAGTCTGGGAGCTCTTTGACTAGCCCTTGATCCCAAAGATTTTCTTTATGTTTTTTGTCAAAAGTTTTATAGTTTACATTTAAGTCCTTGATCCATTTTGATTTAGTCTTTGTGAAAGATGTGAGACTTAGATTGAGGTTTATCTTCTTTTATCTTATCTATCTATCTGTTTATTTATTGCCTATGGAAGGCAATTGCTTCAGCACCATGCGTTGAGAAGTCTGTCTTTCCTTCAAGAAATTGCTATTGCAACTTTGTTAAAAATTAGTTGGACATACTTTCATTAATATGAGTTTTAAAACTGGAAATTAGTCTAATTCTCAATTAGTTCTAGATGTCTTCCTGTCAACAGTTTAAATGTAAGTATTTAGAGATGTGCCCAAGATGGCAGAGTAAGAAGACCCTGAGCCCACCTTCTCCCATGGGCACAGCAAAAGTACAACTATTTATAGAGTGACTGCCTATGAGAACAACTTAAAGACTGGCAGGAAAGATTTTCCACAACTAAAGATATAAAGAAGAAACCTCAATGAGACAAGTAGAAGGGGCAGAGTTGTCAAGCCCACACCCCTGGGTAGGCAACCTACAAAGTGGGAGGATAATCACAATTGCAGAGGTTTTCCCCAAAGAGCAAAGGGTCCAAGCCTCACATTGGGCTTCTCAACCCAGGGCTTTGGCACTGGGAAGATGATCTCCCTGAATGTCTGGTTTACATACAGGAGAGCCAGAGGGCTGAAGGAAACAGAGACCCCACTCTTAAAGGGCACTTGCAAAATCTCACATTCTCTGAGTCCCCAGCACAGAGGCAGTAATTTGAAAGGGACCTGACCAGACCCATGTGCTGATCTTGGAGAGCCTCCCAGAGAGGCAGCAGGCAACTGGGACTAACCCTGAGGGCAGCAGCCATTTTGGGGACCACATTCTACCATGAATATACTGGTGCTGGCATGTATCATTTTGCATCCTCCATCTAGCCATTTTTTGCCAGGGGCTTAGCTGACCACCAGCAGGCTGGTGCCAGCTCCAGGCCTCCCTGGCCCTGTAGCCAGTGTTCCAGGACCCAGCCCTACCCACCAGAAGAATGGCACCAGGCTTGCGACTCCTGGGGTCCCTCAGCCAGCTACCCCTTGGCTAGGCCACTCCTACCAGCAGGCTGGCAACAGCCCGGGGCCCCCCAGGCCCCATGACTAGCTGCCCCAGGACACAGCCTTGTCACAACAGAAGGGCTCCTGCAGCACATAGGGGACACACATAGAGCATGTAGCTCTGGTGAGAGCAGCTCATGCTGCTGGGCCCCATAGAACTTCTCCTACTTAGGGTCACTTCTTCAAGATCAGAAAATATAAACAATCTACTTAATACATAGAAATAAAAACAGAGAATCAGACAAATGAGGTAACAGAGGAGTGTGTTCCAAATGAAGGAACAAGATAAGACCCCAGAAGAATTATGTAACAGGAAGGAAAGCAGTCAAAAAACAGTTCAAGGCAATGATCATAAAGATGTTTGGTGAACTTGGGAGCATAATGAATGAATACAGTAAGAAAGTAAACAAAGAGTTAGAAAATATAAAAAAGACCAAATACAAATGAAGAATACAATAACTGAAATTAAACGTACACTAACTACAAAGAATCAACAAAAGATTAGATGATGCAGAAGAATGGACCAATTAACTGGATGGCTGAGTAGTGGAAATAAGCCAAGTTGAAGAGAAAAAGTTTAAAAAATGAGAATAGATTAAGAGAGTATCTTGTATGACTACAATACCATGAGACTAGAAATAGACTACAAGAAAAAAACCCCAAAACTACAAAAACCACAAACGTGGAGATTAGACAACATACTCCTAAACAATGAATATGTCACTGAAAAAAATCAAGGAATAATTTAAAAATACCTGGAGACAGATGAAAAGAAACACATAACTATCCAAAGTCTAACAGCAAAAGCAGTTCTAAGAGTTTATAGCTATACAAACCTACCTCAGGAAACAAGAAAAATCTAAAAAACACAATCTAACCTAATACCCCAAGTAACTGGAAAAAGAATGCCCATGAATGATTGAATGGATAAACAAGATGTGGTAAGTAAATACAATGAAACATTACTCAGCCATAAAAAAGAATCTTGACATTTGTGACAATATGGATGGAACTACAGAATTTTTTTTCTTTTTTTTTTAACAGCTTTATTGGAGTATAACTGCTTTACAATGGTGTGTTCGTTTCTGCTTTATAACAAAGTGAATCAGCTAGACATATACATATATCCCCATATCTCCTCCCTCTTGAGTCTCCCTCCCACCATTCCCATCCCACACCTCTAGGTGATCACAAAGCATGGAGCTGATCTCCCTGTGCTATGTGGCTGCTTCCCACTAGCTCTCTATTTCACATTTGGTAGTGTATATATGTCCATGCCATTCTCTCACTTCATCCCAGCTTACCCTTCCCCCTCCCCCTGTCCTCAAGTCCATTCTCTACATCTGCATCTTTATTCCTGTCCTGCCCCTAGGTTCTTCATATCAATTTTTTTTCTTACATTCCATATATATGTGTTCGCATATGGTATTTTTTTTTCACTTTCTACTTACTTCACTCTGTATGACAGACTCTAGGTCCATCCATCTCACTACATATAACTCAATTTTGTTTCTTTTTATGGCTGAGTAACATTCCATTGTATATATGTGCCACATCATCTTTATCCATTCATCTGTTGATGGACACTTAGGTTGCTTCCATGTCCTGAATATTGTAAATAGAGCTGCAATGAACATTGTGGTACATGACTCTTTAAATTATGGTTTTGTCAGGGAATATGACCAGTAATGGGATTGCTGGGTCATATGGTAGTTCTATTTGTAGTTTTTAAGGAATTTCCATGCTGTTCTCCATAGTAGCTGTATCAGTTTACATACCCACCAACAATGTAAGAGGGTTCCCTTTTCCCCACACCCTCTCCAGAATTTGTTGTTTGTAGATTTTTTGATCATGGCCATTCTGACTGGTGTGAGGTTATAACTCATTGTAGTTTTGATTTGCATTTCTCTAATTATTAATGATGTTGAGCATTCTATCATATATTTGTTGGCTATCTGTATATCTTCTTGGGAGAAATGTCTATTTAGGTCTTCCACCCATTTTTGGTTGGGTTGTTTGTTTGTTTGATATTGAGCTGCATGAGCTGCTTGTAAATTTTACAGATTAACCCTTTGTCAGTTGCTTCATTTGCAAATATTTTCTCCCATTCAGAGAGTTGTCTTTTTGTCTTGTTTATGGTTTCCTTTGCTGTGCAAAAGCTTTGAAGTTTCATTAGGTCCCATTTCTTTATTTTTTTTTAAATTTCCATTTCTCTAGTAGGTGGGTCAAAAAGGATCTTGCTGTGATTTATGTCAAAGAGTGTTCTTCCTATGTTTTCCTCTAAGAGTTTTATAATGTCTGACCTTACATTTAGGTCTTTAATCCATTTTGAGTTATGTTTGTGTACGGTGTTAGGGAGTGTTCTAATTTCATTGTTTTACATGTAGCTGTCCAGTTTTCCCAGCACCACTTATTGAAGAGGCTGTCTTTCACCATTGTATATTCTTTCCTCCTTTATCAAAGATAAGGTGACCATAGGAGTGGGGGTTAATCTCTGGGCTTTCTATCCTGTCCCATTGATCTATATTTCTGTTTTGGTGCCAGTACCATACTGTCTTGATTACTGTGGCTTTTTAGTATAGTCTGAAGTCAGGAAGCCTGATTCCTCCAGCTCCGTTTTTCTTTCCCAAGGTTGCTTTGGCTATTTGGGGTCTTCTGTGTTTCTATACAAATTGTGAAATTTTTTGTTCTAGTTCTGTGAAAAATGCCAGTGGTGGTTTGATAGGGATTGCATTGACTCTGTAGATTGCTTTGGGTAGTAGAGTCATTTTCACAATGTTGATTCTTCCAATCCAAGAACATGGTATATCTCTCCATCTGTTTGTATCATCTTTAATTTCTTACATCAGTATCTTATAGTTTTCTGCATACAGGGCTTTTGTCTCATTAGGTAGGTTTATTCCTAGGTATTTTATTCTTTTTATTGCAGTGGTAAATGGGACGGTTTCCTTAATTTCTCTTTCAGATTTTCACACTTAGTGTATAGGAATGCAAGAGATTTCTGTGTATTAATTTTGTATCCTGCTACTTTACCAAATTCATTGATTAGCTCTAGTTTTCTGGTAGCATCTTTAGGATTTTCTGTGTATAGTATCACGTCATCTGCAAACAGTGACATCTTTACTTCTTCTTTTCCAATTTGTATTCCTTTTATTTCTTTTTCTCCTCTGATTTTGTGGCTAAAACTTCCAAAACTATGTTGAATAACAGTGGTGAGAGTGAGCAACCTTGTCTTGTTCCTGATCTTAGTGGAAATGGTTTCAGTTTTTCATCATTGAGAACTATGTTGTCTGTGGGTTTGTCATATATGGCCTTTATTATGTTGAGGTAAGTTCCCTGTATGCCTACTCCCTGGAGGGTTTTTATCATAAATGGGTTTGATTTTTGTCAAAAGCTCTTTCTGCATCTATTGTGATGATCATATAGTTTTTATCCTTCAATTTGTTAATATGGTGTATCACATTGATTAATTAGCATATATTGAAGAATCCTTGCATTCCTGAGAGAAACCCCACTTGATCATGTTGTGTGGTCCTTTTAATGTGCTGTTGGATTCTGTTTGCTAGTATTTTGTTGAGAATATTTGCATCAATGTTCACCAATGATATTGGCCTGTAGTTTTCTTTCTTTGTGACATCTTTGTCTGGTTTTATTATCACAGTGATGGTGGCCTTGTAGAATGAGTTTGGGAGTGTTCCTCCCTCTGCTATTATTTGGAAGAGTTTGAGACAGATAGGTGTCAGCTCTTCTCTAAATGTTTGGTAGAATTTGCCTGTGAAGCGGTCTGGTCCTGGGCTTTTTTTTCTTGGAAGATCTTTAATCACAGTCTCAATTTCAGTGCTTGTGATTGTTCTGTATACACTTTCCATTTCTTTCTGGTTCATTCTTAGAAGGATGTGCTTTTCTAAGTATTTGTCCATTTCTTCCATGTTGTCCATTTTACTGGCATATAGCTGCTTGTAGTAATCTCTCATTATCCTTTGAATTTCTGCAGTGTCAGTTGTTACTTCTCCTTTTTCATTTCTAATTCTACTGTTTTGAATCTTCTCCCTTTTTTTCTTGATGAGTCTAGCTAATGGTTTATCAATTTTGTTTATCTTGTCAAAGAACCAGCTTTTAGTTTTATTGATCTTTGCTGTTGTTTTCTTAATTTCTTTTTCATTTATTTCTGATCTGATCTTTATGATTTTTTTCCTTCTGCTAACTTTGGGGTTTTTTTTTGTTCTTCATTCTCTAATCGCTTTAGTTGTAAGGTGAGGTTGTTTATTTGACATGTTTCTTATTTCTTGAGGTAGGATTGTATTGCTATAAAATTCCCTCTTAGAACTGCTTTTGCTTAATTCCAGAGGTTTGGGGTCATTGTGTTTCTATTGTAATTTGTTTCTAGGTATTTTTTATTTCCTCTTTGATTTCTTCAGTGATATCTTGGTTATCAAGTACTGTATGGTTTAGCTGTATTTGTATTTGTATTTGTATCCATGTATTTGTATTTTTTACTGAATTTTTACCGTAATTGATACCTAGTCTCATTGCATTGTAGTCGGAAAAGATACTTGATATGATTTCAATTTTCTTAAATTTTCAAAGGCTTGATTTGTGACCCAAGATATGATCTATCCCGTAGAATGTTCTGTGAGCACTTAAGAAGAAAGTGTTGTTTTGGATGGAATGCCCTATAAGTATTAGTTAAGTCCATCTTGTTTAATGGATCATTTAAAGCTTGTCTTCCTTTATTTATTTTCATTTTGAATGATTTGTCCATTGGTGAAAGTAAAATGTTAAAGTCCCCTACTATGATTGTGTTACTGTCAATTTCCCCTTTTGACAGTACTGAGGTGCTCCTATCTTGGGTGCATAAATATTGACAGTTGTTATATCTTCTTCTTGGATTGATCCATTGTTCATTATGTAGTGTCCTTCTTTGTCTCTTGTTATAGCCTTTATTATAAAGTCTATTTTATCTCATATGAAAATTGCTACTACAGCTTTCTTTTGATTTCCATTTGTATGGAATATCATTTTCCCTCCCCTCACTTTCAGTCTGTATGTGTCCCTAGGTCTGATGTAGGTCTCTTGTAGACAGCAGGTATACGGGTCTTGTTTTTGTATCCATTCAACCAGTCTGTGTCTTTTGGTTGGAGCATTTAATCCATTTACAGTTAAAGTAATTTTCTATAGGTATGTTCCTATTACCATGTTTCCTAATTGTTTTGGGTTTGTAATTGTATGGCTTTTCCTTCTCTTGTGGTTCCTGCCTAGAGAAGTTCCTTTAGCGTTTGTTGTAAAGCTGGTTTGGTGGTGCTGAATTCTTAGTTTTTGCTTGTCTGTAAAGTTTTTAATTTCTCCATTGAATCTGAATGAGATTCTTGCTAGGTAGAGTAATCTTGCTTATAGGATTTTCCCTTTCATCACTTTAAGTATGTCCTGCCACTCCCTCCTGGCTTCTAGAGTTTCTGCTGAATGATCAGCTGTTAACCTTATGAGGATTCCCTTGTATGTTATTTGTTGTTTTTCTCTTGCTGCTTTTAATATTTTTCTCTGTATTTAATTTTTGATACTTTGATTAATATGGATCTTGGCATGTTTCTCCTTGGATTTATCCTGTATGGGACTCTCTGCACTTCCTGGACTTGAATAACTATTTCCTTTCCCATATTAGGGAAGTTTTCAACTATAATCTCTTCAAATATTTTCTCAGTCTCTTTCTTTTTCTCTTCTGAGACCCTTATAATTCAGATTTTGGTGTGTTTAATGTTGTCCCAGAGGTCTCTGAGACTGTCTTCAATTCTTTTCATTTTTTTTTTTTTTTTTTTTAAATTCTGCTCTTCTGTAGTTATTTCCACTATTTTATCTTCCAGGTCACTTATCTGTTCTTCTGCCTCAGTTATTCTGCTATTAATTCCTTCTAGAGAATTTTAAATTTCATTTGTTGTGTTGTTCATCATTGTTTTTTTGCTCTTTAGTTCTTCTAGGTCCTTGTTTAACATTTCTTGTATTTTCTCCATTCTATTTCCAAGATTTTGGATCATCTTTACTATCATTACTCTGAATTCTTTTTCAGGTAGACCTCCTATTTCCTCTTCATTTCTTTGGTCTGGTGGGTTTTTGCCTTGCTCCTTCATCTGCTGTGTGTTTCTCTGTCTTCTCATTTTGCTTAACATACTGTGTCTGAGGTCTCCATTTCTCAGGCTGCAGGTTCATAGTTTCTGTTGTTTTTGGTGTCTGCCCCCAGTGGCTAAGGTTTTTTTCAGTGGGTTGTGTAGGCTTCCTGGTGGAGGGGACTAGTGCCTGTGTTCTGGAGGATGAGGCTGGATCTTGTCTTTCTGTTGGGCAGGACCATGGCTGTTGGTGTGTTTTGGAGCATCTGTGACCTTATTATGATATTAAGCCGCCTCTCTGCTAGTGGGTGGGGTTGTGTTCCTGTCTTGCTAATTGTTTAGCTTAGGGTGTCCTGCACTGTAGCTTGCTGGTCCTTGAGTGGAGCTGGGTCTTAGTGTTGAGATGGAGATCTCTGGGAGAGCTTTCACCATTTGATATTACATGGAGCCCAGAGGTCTCTGATCGACCAATGTCCTGAACTTGGCTCTCCCACCTAAGAGGCTCAGGCCTGACACCTGGCTGGAGCACCAAAATCTTGTCAGCCACACGGTTTAGAAGATAAGGGAGGAAAAATAGAAAGAAAAAAAAAGTTATTAAAATAAAAAATAATTTAAAATAAAAATTAATAAAAGAAAAGAAAGAAAGAAGAGAGCAACAAAACCAAAAATCAAATCCACCAATGATAACAAGCACTAAAAACTATACTAAAAAAAAAAAGGATAGACAGAACCCTAGGACAAATGGTAAAAGCAAAGCTATACAGACAAAATCACACAAGAAGCATACACATACACACTGACAAAAAGAGGAAGAGGGAAAAAAAATATATATATATATATATATATATATATATATATATATATATATATATATATATATGCTCCCAAAGTCCACTGCCTCAATGTTGGGGTAAATCATGGTCTATTCAGGTATTCCACAGATGCAGGCTACAAGTTGATTGTTGAGACTTAATCCACTGCTCCTGGGGCTGTTGGGAGAGATTTCCCTTTCTCTTCTTTGTTTGCACAGCTCCTGGGGTTCCACTTTGGATTTGACCCCGCCTCTGCATGTAGGTCACCTGAGGGCATCTCTTCTTCACTCAGACAGGACAAGGTTAAAGTAGCAGGTGATTAGGGGGCTCTGGCTCACTCAGGCCAGGGGGAGGGAGGGGTGCTGAATGCAGGGAAAGCCTGTGGTGGCAGAGGCTAGCATGATGTTGCAACAGCCTGAGGCATGCCCTGCGTTCTCCCGGGGAAGTTGTCACTGGATCATGGGACCCTGGCAGTGGCGGGCTGCACAGGCTCTCAGGAGGGGAGGTGTGGATAGTGACCTATGCTTGCACACAGGCTTCTTGGTGGCTACAGTAGCAGCTATAGCGTTTCATTCCCGTCTCTGGTGTCTGCACTAGTAGCCGTGGCTCACGCTGTCTCTGGAGCTTGTTTGGGCAGTGCTCTGAATCCCCTCTCCTCGCACACCCTGAAACAATGGTCTCTTGCCTCTTAGGCAGGTCCAGACTTTTTCCCGGACTCACTCCAGGATAGCTGTGGTGCACTAGCCTCCTTCAGCCTGTGTTCATGCAGCCAACCCCAGTCCTCTCCCTGGGATCTGACCTCTGAAGCCTGAGCCTCAGCTCCCAGCCCTCACCCATCCTGGCTGGTGGGTGAGCAGACAAGCCTCTCTGGCTGGTGAGTGGTGCTTATCTTGATAAGCTACATGGCCAATTTTGGCTGTCTGTTAAATATATCAGCATTTCTTAGTGACTTTGATTTATCTTTCACTTTGTTATGAAGAATCTGCCTAAAAGTTGAATCAAAGTGAATTCATGTTGCTTAGAAATATGTGAGAATTTTCTTACATTAATATTCATTTCAGTGTGTTAATTGAGCATCAACAGAGTGCTTTATGATTTCTATCTATATATTCAAAAACTATAACATGGTTCAAATTCCTTATATGAGAAAAGATTCCCAATTGTATTTTCTTTTTCTTTCTATCCTCTTTATTTAAGTATGGGCTGATAGCAGGTGGCACAGTCTTTCTGTTAGCATTTGGTGACAAAATAAGAATTGGGAAATTTTAAGGGTTATTGAGCACCACAGGGAAATTTTCATGCTGGCACATGGGCAATTAGCATGTAGAACCATTAACTTTAATGGGGTTGTGCGGCTAATCTAGAAATTTTCACAATGTATCAGCACAAAGTTATGTAGTACAGGTGTTTAATTTTTGTTGGAACTAAAACCACAGCTGAATTAATTAAAAGATTAAAGAACAAAAACTTATCAATTGCTTGCAAAGGAAGGAAGGTCTAGAAAATAAACTTTTAGGTTACATTTGGCACAGATGAAATTATTTTATTAAAAGAATGAGAAGAATCTAACCATTAAACTTTCATAATTAATATGTTCAAATGCAACCAATACACCTAGGGATATGCCTCAGTGAGAGCCAGAAACAAAGCTTCTTAGAATGTTTAGGCCATGTTTTGTAGTTACTCTTATCCAAGAATTATTGCTGTTAAGAAAAAAACTCTAAGTGAATGTGCATATATCAACAGGTAAACTATTACTACGTTTGGTTTCTCTAGATAGACATTTTATTCAGTTGCCATTTTGCAATTTCTTACTTAGATACCTCATAGGTAAATACCATTTCTGAATGCGTTGCCTATATTATCATATGATGACAATGACCAAACTTTTGCTTTTAGAATTTTAGAATTTATTTCACTGTTCTGTGTTTCTTACTTTTCTGGGAAAGTATATTCACAACTGATTTTCTAACAACAAGAACAACTATGTCATCATGTATTCAGTATTTTTTATAAGGACATTTGTGGATTACATGATCTGTAGATTATACAACCTTCACGGGTATGTGTGATTCCAGTTGGTGGGATAAAGCTAATCTGGTTATTCATTCAGATGCCTGCACTCTGAAAATTCCTCTAAGTATGTATCAAGTAGGAGATAACTTCTATAGTAGATTACGTATAGAATGTTGAATACTTACATATCCTCTTACAAATCTTACATAATCTTAAATTCTCTGAACCTCTGTTTCCTAGTCTATAATATAGTGGTAATACTATTTAAAATAATAATAGCGAGACTTCCCTTGTGGCTCAGTGGTTAAGAATCTGCCTGCCAATGCAGGGGACAGGGGTCCATTCTTGGTCCGGGAAGATCCCACATGCCACAGAGCAACTAAGCCCGTGCTCCACAACTACTGAGCCTGCGCTCTAGAGCTCGCATGCCACAACTGCTGAAGCCCGTGAGCCTAGAGCCTGTGCTCCTCAACAAGAGAAGCCACTGCAGTGAGAAGCCTGCGCACCGCAACTAAGAGCAGCCCCTGCTCGCCACAACTAGAGAAAGCCCGTGTGCAGCAATGAAGACCCCACGCAGCCAAAAATAAATAAATTAAATAAATAAATTTTAAAAAACAAAAAAATAGTAATAGTATTCAGGACAAAGGGAGGTAAAGGATGAACTGTGTTTGCCATTTAAACCAAATCAGTAAATGCTGGACCCTCTTCTTCTTTTCCTCATACTTCAGCATAGGAATAACTGGGACGAAATAAAGGGCTGTTAAACATACACACTTTCGTGTCCCAAACCCATAGATTTGATTTGTCAGATTAGGGCTGATGCACTTGGTCTCTGGACCATAAATTGAGAAATTTTACCTTGGAAATGAGATGTTGTTTATATTTAAAGACAAAGTAGATGACTAGCTTTGTATAGTTGCTATGTACCTGAGCAAAAGTCCAATACTCTGGCTGTTCTACTAATAGCACATTAAAATGGATATTTTAAAAATTCATTTTATAAGGATCCATTGTTTTCCATAACAATCTATACTCTGCCCTTATTTTGTTATGTGAGTACTTTTTTCTTTATATCTTTGTTCCTAACTTCATTTTTTCGATTAATCAAGTAAAACAAATCACCTTTGCACAGACTCTTATGTATTGCAAAGACATTTTTTCAAATTTAGCTAAATATTGGAAAAGGACTAAATTATATTTCTGTACTTTTCATATATAGCAAGGTCCAAAAATTTGTTTTCAAAAATATAAATAAATGAAATATTTACTTTTACGTTCTTATAATACATTTTTATTAAGCAAAGAAACAGTTTAGGCAACAGTGTATCTACTAGAAATTATTAATTAAACCATGCAAAAAATATTTAGGTCACAGAGCAATTATGGCTCTTTATGTAATCACACACACACACACACACACACATACACACACACACACACACACATGCACAGTGAAGACAACTTAAATAATTATCCCAAAATGTTTATGGTAACATGTCCCCTAATTATATTTTTTAAAAACTCTTTCCACTAATTTACACTGCTCTGTCTTTGCTTTTTCACATTGCACAGATAAATCTTTTTTGTATAAAAATAAAAAATAATATGTGCTGTCTTTGGGATTAATTTAATAGAAATATCAAGGACAATAAGTTCAATAAGATATAGTCTCCTAATAGCAAGATACAGTGTTGAATTAATGAAATGTGTATGTCAAATTTTATTCATTTATTTAAAATATTTTAAACACTATGCAACTCTGAATATATGAATTATGTTTTCTTGCTTTCACAAATTATTATACAACAATTAGTAATTTGAATCATTCGTGATCCTTGGCACTGAACATCTGGTGCTATCTTTTTTTTTTTTTTTTTTTTTTTTTTTTTTTTTTTTTTGCGGTACGCGGGCCTCTCACTGTTGTGGCCTCTCCCGCTGTGGAGCACAGGCTCTGGACGCGCAGGCTCAGCGGCCATGGCTCACGGGCCCAGCCGCTCCGCAGCATGTGGGATCTTCCCGTACCGGGGCACGAACCCGTATCCCCTGCATCGGCAGGCAGACTCTCAACCACTGCGCCACCAGGGAAGCCCTCCGGTGCTATTTTTGATAGCAATATTATGCAAAACAACGCTGAACTTAGCTGAGTAGAGTACTCAGAAGTATTGTTCATATCAAGAGAGAATTAGCAAGGTTTAAGTGTTTGACACATGGTTGCTTAATGGTGTTTAAAAAAATAACTTAGAAGTGTCCTTTTATTTTGAAGTAGTACTGATTGCTTTACATTTATTTCCACAGAATGAGTAATTTTATACTCTGCCTATCTACATGTTTAGTTCATATTGAGCGTGTATATGTGCATGCATGTGCATGTGCACAGTGCATCAGCACCTTATTTTTAATATATGACTAAAAAATAATTCAGGCCTTTGAAGCAAAATATCCTAAAAAGGAAATAAAACTATTTTTTTGCCCATTCACACCACAGTATTCATTAAAGTCTCAGAAAATACATGTTTTAATTAAAGTTAAATGTATCTACAAACTACATTTATGTACATTCTTGGATTGGCCTCTTACTCATAAGAAATATGTTTATCACAATCTAACTTAAAGCTAACTACTCCCCAAGTTGTTGCATGTTCTTGTTGCATGTTAATAGAGCTAATGGTCACTGTCCACTACTTTACAACATAGTTTTTTCTCTACTGTATGCAGTTTACTAAAGCCTAAGAAATACTTTATATTTTCACTTTCTAAAAAACATATGCAATGTCTTTATTCCCTTATACATTGGTTTCATATTTTCTGAAGTAAATGTGATGCATTTAGACAAGGACAAAAATTAGATGCATATTTATCTATCCATCTATTACTTCCATTCAGAAAGGATTCTGTAGAGAGTCTTATAACCACTCATTTAGAGTCAAGTGTTTCTACTGGCTGAGGTTGTTCCTTAAATTTCTATTTCTCCCCCTGTAAGACAGTTAGGAGAAAAGAACATTTGGGATTACTTGACACCATGAGGAATTAAAGTACATTTTACAATTCTCTCTTTCTTTTAAATGTAAGTATACGTCTCTTTTTCTAAAGCTACTTAAAAAAAAAAAAAAAAAAAAAAAAAAAGGCTCAGGGCACTTCTGTTTTCATTATCCCTTCTACCTAAGTCTCTTAAAGCAGTTTTATTTTCATTCTCTCTTCCTGTTAACAGAGGCAGGGTTCAGGTGTTCATTGGAGTGAATTGATTGCTAGAAAATGAGTTCAAGTTTAAAAGAGTATTACTATTTTTTTAAAACTTTATTTACTATTGGGATGTTATTTGCATATCATAAAATTCACCCTTTTAAGTGTAAAATTCAGTGGTTTTTAGTATATTTACAAAATGT
This sequence comes from Kogia breviceps, assembly GCF_026419965.1. Taxonomy (NCBI): domain Eukaryota; kingdom Metazoa; phylum Chordata; class Mammalia; order Artiodactyla; family Physeteridae; genus Kogia; species Kogia breviceps. The sequence continues at coordinate 44,438,295 of NC_081311.1, read as the reverse complement.
GCAACTATTACTACTGTGTAATTGTAGAACATTATTATCATTCCCAAAAGAAATCCTGTACCCATCAGCGTTAACCCTCAATTTTTCCCTCCCCCAGCCCTTGGCAACCACTAACTAACTTTCTGTCTCTATGGATTTGCCTATTCTGAATCTTTTATATAATTTGATTCATACAATATGATATTTGTGCTTGGATTCTTAAACCTCTGATATGTTATAGCCTGGAGCAGTGCTTCATTCTTTTTATGATATATTCCATTGTATTGTACTTATCAATACCAAGTTGTATTAAATCATTGATGAACATTTAGGTTACTTCCATGTTTTGGATTTTTGAATAATGATGCTGTGAACATTCATGTACAAATTGTGTGTGGACCTATGTTTTCAATTCTCTTTGATATTCATCTAGGAGAGGCATTAGCTGGGTCATGTGTGTTAACTCGATGTTTAATTTTGGAGAAACTGCAAAACCATTTTTCAAAGCAGCTGTGTCATTTTACATCCTGTCAGCGATGTATGAGGGTTCCAATTTCTCCACATCCATGATCAGACTTTTTATTTTCTGTCTTTTTGATTTTAGCCATCCTAGTGTGTGAAGTGGTATCTCATCGTCGTTTTGATTTGTATTTCCCTAGTGACTAATGATGTTGAACATCTTTTCTTGTGCTTACTGGCAATTTATTTCTCTGGAGAAATGTTCATTAAAAACCTTTGCTCATATTTCCCATTGCTCATTTTTTAAATTGAGCTATTTGTCATATATGGCTGAATTGTAAGTATTTTAAAATTTTTACACAATTTTAAAAGGTTACTTTCCATTTACAGTTATTACAAAATACTGGCTATATTCCCTGTATTTTACAGTACATCCTTGAGCCTATCTTATACCTAATAGTTTGTGCCTCCCACTTCCCCACCCTATATTGCCCCCTCCCTGCCTCTCCTCACTGATAAACCCTAGTTTGTTCTCTATATCTGTGAGTCTGCTTCTTTTTTCTTATATTCACTAGTTTATTGTATTTTTTAGATTCCACATATAAGTGATAATATACAGTATTTTTCTTTCTCCGTCTGACTTATTTCACTTAGTATAATGCCCTCCAAGTCCATCCATGTTGCTGCACATGGGAAAATTTCATTCTTTTTCACAACTGAGTAGTACAGTAAGTCCCCTACATATGAACCTTCAAGTTGCAGACTTTCAAAGATGTGAACACGCGTTTGGATGTTCAGTCATGTAAGTTAGTTCGTATGTCTGGAGTACATTGTCACGTGCATGCATTCTCTATAAGTGGTTGTGTTTTTGTGTACTTTATTGTACAGTACTGTATAGAGTACAGTAGTACAGTATCTTTATTTCAAGCCCAGGATATCCGGAAGCAAGCGTAAAAGCAGCAGTGATGTAGCTGGTACTGCTAAGAAGCACCAAGTGATAATGATGGAAACAAAAATGAAAATAATTGAGAGAGTGGAGCGAGGCTTGTGAAAAATATTATAAACCGATTACAGTACAGTACTATATAGTTGATTGTGTTAGTTGGGTACCTAGACTATCTTTGTTGGACTTAACGAACAAAGTAGACTTTCAAACGCACTCTTGGAATGGAACTCATTTGTATGTAGGGGACTTACTGTATTCCATTGTATATGGATATCACATCTTCTTTATCCATTCATCTGTATATGGACACTTAGCTGTTTCCATATCTTGGCAATTGTGAATAATGCTGCTATGAACATTGAGGTGCATGTGTCTTTTAGAAATAGTGTTTATGTTTTTTTCGGCTATATACCCAGGAGGGGAATTGCTGGGTCATATGGTAGTTCTATTGTTAGTTTTTAGAGAAACCTCTATACTGTTTTCCACAGTGACTGCACTTATTTATATTCCCACCAACAGTGTACAAGTGTTCCCTTTTTCTACACATCCTCATCAGCATTTGTTATTTGTGTTCTTGTTGATGATAGCCATTCCGACAGGTGTGAGGTGATATCTTACTGTGGTTTTAATTTGCATTTCCCTGAAGATTAGTGATGTTGAACATCTTTTTGTATGCCTGTTGGCCATCTGAATTTCTTCCTTGGAAAAGTGTCTATTCAGTTCTGCCCATTTTTTTAACTGGTTCTTTGTTTTTCTTTGTTTTTGTTTTTTTGATATTGAGTTGCATGAACTGATTATGTATGTTGGATATTAAGCTCCTATTGGTCAGATCATTTGCAAATATTTTCACCCATTCAGTAAGTTATCATTTTGTTTATGGTTTCCTTTGCTGTTCAAGACCTTTTAAGTTTAATTAGGTCCCATTTGTTGTTGCTTTTATTTTCTTTACTTTTGGAGATGGATCCAAAAAAATATTGTTGTGATTTATGTCAAAGAGTGTTCTACCTAATTTTTCCCCTAGGAATTTTATAGAATCTGGTCTTACATTTAGGTTAATCCATTTTGAATTTATTTTTCTATATGGTGTTAGAGAATGTTCTAATTTCATTCTTTTACATGTAGCTGTCTAGTTTTCCCAACATGACTTATTGAAGAGAATGTCTTTTCTCCATTGTATATTCTTAGAAAGGTATGTTTTAGTTCTTATTAAAAATACAACTGTATTTCTATTAACTTTATCTCCCTTTAGTCATATCAACTTTCTAACATCTTTTCCGTAACTAAAAATGTCACTAATAATGTTCTGAAATCGAATGATGAGCTAGATATTCAAACCCATTCTTTCACAGGTGAGATTAACTAAATGCAAATCCATGCTCTCAGGGGGAATTTATATCTTAGCCATTCTGGTAATTCTTACTGTATTGGGAAGAATATGGGAACATCCAGTGGGCCCATTTGTCTGTGGTATGTTTGTATTTGGCAGGTTATTATAAGAAGACTGTGTATTCCTGTGCCTTAACATCTAGTGGTTTTTAATGGTGGTAATATGCAGTACATCATATTGAGTGTGCTAGGCTGAACACAGATAAACACTAAAAAATAAGTAATTTGAAGAAATAAATACAATATTTTATTCTTTTAACTAGAACACATGTTTTGAAACTGTTTTTATTGCTGGATGATCACACAGGGGGAAAAAAGTGTTGTCTGTGTTATTGCTTCAAATCTTTTAAAAGTTAATTGTCTTGCAAAAAAATGTAAAACAGAATTTCTCTATCTCAAGTTAGAATAGGGAGGAAAATGAACAAAATGCATTTTACTTAAATGAATTTTTTTTTTACAATCACTGATCAAAGGAAAAGGCTTCTTTCTGGTTATGAAACACAAACTCCTATACAGTCCCTAGCTTATGTCTCACAATAATATCTTCCCTAGTTTACTTGTGTATTTGTTCATCATTTGTGTGTTATTTTTACTTATCTATGTAAACGTGGATGCTCTTTGGTGGAGAGCTGCACAGCCAGGTTAATTCATTTTGAACAGTGCCATAGAGTCAATTTTTGCAAATAGGCACTCAGCAAATGGTTTCAGTAAAACGTGGCACTCAGTATTTTAATGTGTTGTTGTTTTCTTTCAGAAGTTCAGAGTCACACCATTTAAGGTGATCTGGATTTATTACTTATGTTATATACATAGTAAAAAGCCTAGGTTATTGTAAAATATTCTCAGCTACTAAGAATAGATTTTTTTATGTAGCAAGTTACAGAGTTACCTTTAAATAAAAATCTCATCAAGGTATATATTTAACTCCAAAGAAATATGTAGAGCCATTGTCAAGTTAAAAAGTGGTTTTAAATTGACTATTAAATTCAGTATATTGATTTAATAAACTTGGACCTTTTCCATATTCTTAACTAAGAGGGAGACTACAGTCAATTAAAGTTGAAATATTAGGAAGTGACATTAAAATTGAACATAAGGCAGTGAAGCAATATCTGTAAAAAGCAAGCTCTGCTTTTCAGCAGCTGCTGAGCATATAACCAACATACAGCTCCAGATAATATTTAACATTTCTAATGACACATACCGCCTAAGATAAAGTTATGTGTTTTATCTCCCATCTGCCACTCTTCACCTAGAGATAAATATAAATATGCACATACATAGATTTGTATAGAATGCACACATACAGACTGATACCTGTTAAGAACTGATGAAAAAAGCAAATCCATATTCCTCCCACCCAGAGTAAAAACCAGAGCATTACCAGTAACCTTGAGTTCTCCTGAACATCCCTCCACAAGTTTATCATTTCTCTCCTTCCAGAAGTTAACCACTCTTACAGATTTTGTATTAGTAACTGGTTTTCACATTAAATGTTATACTATATTAGAATTTATTCCTAAATACTTTTATTAATTTTATCTGCTTTTGATCTTTATGTGAATAGAAACATAATTTGTGCATTTCTCCATGGCTAGATTTCATTTTTGCTCAAAGTTATGTATTTGCTAACATTGTTGATGGATGTAATTCTAGTTCATTTATTTTATTTTTCACTCTGTCATTTTCCCATTGTACTACTGATACACAATTTTCTTCCTGTTTTCTTCACTTCCCACTATAAAATACTGCCTAGAACAGTTTCTTGCATGTTTTTCAAAGTGCTTATTTCTAGGGTGTATTATTCATAGTTACAAAGTGATGCCAACAGTTTTCCAAAGTGGTTATACTTATATACACATTCACTAAGATGGTCATTAAAATGAAAATTTTAATGAATAGTTGAACATTAGGTAATAATAAAATGAAAAAAAATTGGTAAACTGTAAAATAGATTTGATGTGAAAAAGAAGAATTCAGTTCAACTGTTAAAGAGATGGAAAAATATTAATGAGAAGGCTGAACATGCCTGTGATAAAATTGCAGAAGTACAAATTAGAATGAATAAAGAAATGTAATATTAAAAATGATTAAGTTGGAGATTTTTCACAAATTGATGAAAGACATAAATCCTTAGATTCAATAGAAAAGCAAATCCTGAAATTTTTATCTTGATAAGTACAAAATAATATTCCACCAAGACACAATGCGAGGAATTTGCACCATCAAAGACAAAGTAATATCATCATAATTAGAAAAAAGAAAGATAACATACTAGGAGGAAGCAATTAGGAATTATTAGAGATCAAAAATATTGGAATAATGCCTTCAAAGTGCTGAGTAACAGCTTACCTGGAATACTGTACTGATCTGTCATCATTCCTTTATAAGGATAAAATAAAAGCATTCTGAGAAACAAGAAAAAGATAGAGAAACTTAAATTTTTCTAAATAAACTAATAGAGAATTTCCTCATCAAGAAAGAAATAAGAAATAAGTGAAAGAAAACAGTGGTGGTGAAATTAGTGAAATGAATGTCTATATATATAAGTCATAATGTAAAGAAAATATAAAGAACACACATGAGTAACTTAGATAGAAGGTAGAATAAATTATAGACAACACCAAAAGCATGATAATGAAAGAAAAAAGTTAGAATTAATTAGAATTTTTTTTAACTTCTCTGTGAAAGATATTGATAAGAGAATGAGAAGACAAGCCAAAGCCTGGGGAAAAATATATTCTAAAATATACATGATAAAGAACATGTATCTAAAATATACAAAGAATTTTTAAAAACTCAACAGTAAGGAAACAACCTGCTGGATTAAGATATAGAGTAGGAGGATTCTGAGCTCACATCCTCCCATAGGCATACCAAAATACAACTACTTACAGAGTAATTATCTCTGAGAACAACCTGAAGACTAGCAGAAAAGATTTTTTCACAACTAAAGATATAAAGGAGCCAAAACAAAATAGGCAGGACAGGCATACATGCATTTTAGCGAGAACCTACATCCCAGTGTAGCAACCAACAAGTGGGAGGGATATCACAACCATGGAGGTCCTCCCTGAGGCGTGACAGGTTTTAGCCGCACATTGGGTTTCTCAGCCCAGGGTTCCTGTACCAGGAAGATTGAAAGTTGCCTGGGTCAGACCCACATACTGACCTTAGCCTCCTGAAGAGGAAGGTGACAGCTGGGACTCCCCCTGGGGACTGAGATGCTGGCAGCAGCCATTTTTGTGATACAGTTTTACCATGCTGACATCAGCACTGTCAGATGCCATTTTGAAATTCTCCCTGTAGCCTAGTAGCACTGGGGGCCTATCCTGCCTATCAGCACACCTGCAGCAGTCTCGTGCTCCAGGCCTCACACCCAGCTGTGCTGCGGGGTGAGCCCTGCCTATCAGCATGTCCACATTAGTTGGCCCTGCCACAACAGGAGAGAGTACACTGCCCACATGGGGAACACACCTGAATCATCTGGCCCTAGTGACCAGAGGGGAGAATGCTGCTGAGGCCTGTATGATGTCTCCTAAATAACCCCACTTTTCCAAGATTGGGAAGTGCAATGGATGTACCTAATACGTAGAAATAAAGACAGAGAATTAGGCAAAATGAGAAGATAGAGGAATATATTCCAAACAAAAGAACAAGACAAAACCTCAGAAAAAGAAACTTAAAAAAAACAAAAAAAGGCGATAAGCAAATTCACTGATAAAGAGTTCAAAATAATGACCATAAAGATGCTCACTGAGCTCAGGAGAAGAATGGATGAATGCAGAACTTCAGCAAAGAGTTAGAAAATATAAAAATAACCAATAAGAGCTGAAGAATACAGTAACTGATATGAAAAATACACTAGAGGGGATCAACAGTAGATTAGATGATACCGGGAAACAGATCAATGATCTGGAAGACAGAGTAGTGGAAATCACCCAAGCTGAACAGAAAAAAAGAGGAAAGAATTATAAAAAATAAGGACAACATCAAGCATTCTAACATTCACATTATAGGGTTCTGAAAAGAGGAAAGAGAAGAAGCAGAGAAATTATTTGAAAAAGATGATGCCTGAAAACTGCCCTAACCTGGGGAAGGAAACAGACATCTAGGTCCAGGAAGCACAGAGAGTCACAAATAAGATGGACCCCAAAATACACCAAGACACGTTATAATTAAAATGTCAAAAATTAAATACAAAGAGAGAATCTTAAGAGCAGCATGGGAGCAGCATGGGAAATGCAACTCTTGTAGTCAGCTTATATGGGAGTTTCCTCATATATAGTTACATACGAGGGAACTCCCATAAGAATATAAGCTCACTTTTCAGTAGAAGCTTTTCAGGCCACAAGGGAGTGCCATGATATATTTAAAGTGCTGAAAGGGAAAAAATTACAACCAGGAATACTCTACCAGTCAAAGCTATCATTCAGATTTGAAGGAGAAATAAAGAGTTTTACAGACAAGAAAAAGCCAAAAGAGTTCACCACAAAACTGACCTTACAAGAAATGCTAAAGGGAGTTCTCTAAGTAGAAAGGAAAGGGCATGACTAGAAACAAACAAAAAATAATTATGAAAGAAAAAAATCTCATTGCCAAAGGCGAACATACAGTTAAACGTAGTGGATCAACCATTTATAAAGCCAGTAGGAAGTCTAAAAGACAAAATTAGTAAAATCATCTATATATCTACAATAAGTAGTTAATGGATAAAAAAGATGTAAAATATAACATCAAAACATAAAACATGAGGAAAGAGTAAAAATGTAAGGTTGGTAGAATGTGTTTGAACTTAAGAAATCATCAACTTAAAATAAACACCTATATACATAGGTTGTTGTATATGAACTTCATGGTAACCATAAACCTATAATAGATACACACAAAATAAAGAGAAAAATATCCAAACATAACAAATCACAAAGGGAAGAGAGCAAGAGAAGAAGAAAGGAACAGAGAATAACTACAATAACAACCAGAAAACAATGTTTAAAATGGCAATAAGTTCATACCTGTCAATAATTACTTTATCAATGGACTAAATTCTTCAATCAAAACGCATAGGGTGGCTGAATGGATAAAAAAGAAAAAAGCAAAAAAACAAAACAAAACCCATATATATCATGCCTATAAGAAATTCACTTCAGACAAAAATACACACAGGTTGAAAATGAGGGGATGGAAAAAGATTTTCCATGAAAAAAGAAACAAAAATAAAGCTGGAATAACCCAAATAAATAAAATCAGAAATGAAAAAGAAGTCACAACCAGCACCACAGAAATACAAAGGATCATAGCAGGTTACTACAAACAATTGTATGCCAATAAAATGGACAACCTAGATGAAATATATTCCTAGCAATGTACAATCTCCCAAGATTGAATCAGGAAAAAGTCGAAAATGTGTTCTAAAATCTGAGCTAAAATTTGCATTTGTGAATTAAGAGGCATGCAGAATAAATATGGTCATTGTGACATGTTTTATAATACCAGAGAATTTAGCAATGGAATATCATTGTTAAGTGAAATAATGTTCAAGGTTCAGAATATTGTATATCCTCTAACTCATTTACATAAGGAAAATGTTTATCACCTCCAGAAACACAATGGGAATGTGTTAGCTGGAAAGAGATATTGTCTTAATTTTTGATAACATGACTAATGCTTAAATCATTTATAATAATACGTTCATATATTACTTTTATAAATTTTAAAAGGAAAAATCTTGCATTATGAAAAAAATATAGCCTTGGTATTAAGTTTGAGGGCTGGGAAACAACCTTTTCTCACTGATAATAAATTAAAGCTGCAAGAATGCACATTTTTTCTTAGGTTCAGTTAAGGTTTTATATTTTGAATGACAAAAAGACATAAGTGGACTAATTTTTTTTTCCTGAGTTTTTCTCTTAGAGAACAAAAAGCAAAATTAAATTAAAAGCTGCATGTATAAAGCCCTGCCCAGTGATGATCTCAGTAAATGGTGGAAAGCCCTTGGTCTGGCATACAGCGATTTGCATATCTGGACTCGTTAACTTGAATGCCACATGCACTGCAGTCAGTTTTCACCAGACTATTATTTTATGCATCATATTACACATATATACACATATTTCTCTGATTTTAAAAGTCTCTTCTTTCCTACCTGCTAAAATGCTAATCAGCTATTAGAGCCCCACTTTCATAATTATTCTGACTCTAAGCCTCCAGTAATTCCTCCCTCCATTGCACATTTACACACTCTGTCTTCTATTACAGATAATTGTGCATATTTCAGTCTCCAAGACTAGACCCTATCTGTTCTTTTTCTTTCTTTTCTTTTTTTTTTTTTTTTTTTGTGGCTGCACTGCACGGCATGTGGGGTCTTAGTTCCCTGACCAGGGATGAAACCCATACCCCCTGCATTGGAAGTGTGGAGTTGTAACCACTGGACCACCATGAAAGTCCCAACCCTATCTTCTTTAGGGCAGAGGTTACATCTTACTTTTTATTGAATCTATTATCTGCTCCTAGGAAAAGACCTTTACATAGCAGATGTTAGATTGACCTGAAAGTTATTATGAGATGTTTTCACTTCACCGTGTGCAACAACACTGGTCTTACAGGAAGGTTGGTGATGATAGGTGGTGATTTTCTGAAATTTCTTAATGCCGCATTGTCACAGATAAAATGAGAGCTATGATCAGCTTTTATGCAGTAATTCAAAGTGTGTTTGAAAATAATCTCCAAATGTGTATAATTTGCAGTGAAATATCAAAAGTCATTAACTGGGAACATACCCTGTAAAAATGTTTACAGATAGCACTCTGTTAATAACTTTTACTCTGAATACTAAACTAAGAGTTTTATTTCATCTGTACTGCTATGTATCATTTCTCATCTTTATTTTTTGACACCAAACTTTATGGTTATATAACTCCTTTAATTTGTGCTATAGAATAAAAATCTCTACAATTTTTTAATTGGATAGGGAAGGAAGAATGGAAGGACAGTTGCATGGAGAACAGAGACTGTAGATCAGTGATAGAATCTTTGTTTTAAGGAGAAGACAAGACGTGGAAATATGGAGTCAACTTATTTGGAGGAAAGGGGTAGTCCAAGACTTGGGGTGAAAAATGAAGAGAGTTTCTGATTTAACATGCAAGTTACATGCCTTCTGAACAATTCAAGATGGTATGTCATACTCTAAATTGATCCATTAAAAAAAGAGAATATTGAAATTCATATGTACCAGGCTTCAGTAACACAGCAAAAAAGCATTCAAAAATTTCTTCTCTCATCTCATTAGATATAGTGATACGTACTTTCTCTTACTAGCTGTCCATAAATGATATAGAGAAACTCAGAATATGATCAAAGAACTTAATGGTCTCAGTAAAACCACACTTAGGATATGGACATGGTAAAGGGATATGAATAGTTTTACTACAATGTCATCAACTTTACTGAAAAAAAGCTCAAAACACATGATGTAACAATGTTGGGTTAGTAACAGCATTTTCATATGACATGGACCACCCATATATATCATTTATTACATGAAGGATTACGATCTCTATTAACATATATATCAAAAATTACTTATATATATATTTCTACAATAAACCTGACTTGGTATGATTAACAATTCTACTTTTGATTATCAAGTATTAAACTATACCTTTATCTCTTGAACCTCTCTCAATGTTGCACTTTATAGGTACATAGATTAGTGATATTAGCAAATGTATAGTATGATGGCATGAATAAATGAATTTATACATGTAAGGCAGTAGGCTAACTAATTGGGATATGGGGATGGTTAGCAAATATTAACTATGAAAAAGAGAGGATGTATTTAACCAAGAAATGAGAGTGCGGTGAATCCACCCTATAATATGATTAAAATAAATCATGTAATTATAGATATTGGAAATTAGAGAAATTTAAGATTACTTTAACATGTATATTCTCCCCAAATTTGCAAACACAGGACATTAAAAAAAACTGTAAGGCAAATTATAATTAAATTATCAGGGTTTTTTGAAATTTAACAAATTTTATTAACATTATATTTTCAAATAATTTATAGTCAGTTCACAGTTTGTAAAGGAAGTATATAAATCTATACATTTAATCCTATTCTGTTCACAAGCCTACTTTGAGTAAAAATAACCACTTTCATTTTTCAGCTATAAGTACTGTTTTTTTGTTATTAAAAAAAATTTTGTTAACATCTTTATTGGAGTATAATTGATTTACAATGGTGTGTTGGTTTCTGCTGTATCACAAAGTGAATCAGCTATATGTGTACATATATCTCCATATCCCCTCCCTCTTGAGCCTCCCTCTCACCCTCCCTTTCCCACCCTCAAGGTGGTCACAAAGCACCAAGCTTATCTCCCTGTGCGATGCGGCTGCTTTCCACTGGCTATCTATTTTATATTTGGTAGTTTATATATGTCCATGCCACTCTCACTTCATCCCAGCTTGCCCTTCCCACTCCCCATGTCCTCAAGTCCATTCTCTATGTCTGTGTCTTTATTCCTGTCCTACCACTGGGTTCTTCAGCACCATTTTTTTTTGGAGAGTCCATACATATGTGTTAGCATATGGTATTTGTTTTTCTCTTTCTGACTTACTTCACTCTGTATAACAGTCTCTAGGTCCATCCACCTCACTACAAACAACTCAATTTCATTTCTTTTTATGGCTGAGTAATATTCCATTGTATATATGTGCCACATTTTCTTTATCGATCTGTCAATGAACACTTTAGTTGTTTACATGTCTTGGCTATTGTAAATAGAGCTGCATTGAACATTGTGGTACATGAGTCTTTTTGAATTATGATTTTCTCAGAGTATATGCCCAGTACTGGGATTGCTGGGTCATATGGTAGTTGTATTTTTAGTTTTTTAAGGGACTTCCATACAGTTCTCCATAGTGGCTGTATCAATTTACATTCCCACTAACAGTGCAAGAGGGTTCCCTTTTCTCCACACCCTCTCCAGCATTTATTGTTTGTAGATTTTTTGATGATGGCCATTCTGACTGGTGTGAGGTGATACCTCATTGTAGTTTTGATTTGCACTGCTCTAATGATTAGTGATGTTTCATGTGTTTGTTGGCAATCTGTATATCTTCTTGGGAGAAATGTCTGTTTAGGTTTTCTGCCCATTTTTGGATTGGGTTTTTTGTTTTTTTGATATTGAGCTGCATGAGCTGCTTGTATATTTTGGAGATTAATCCTTTGTCAGTTGCTTCATTTGCAAATATTTTCTCCCATTCTGAGGGTTGTCTTTTTGCCTTGTTTATGGTTTCCTTTGCTGTGCAAAAGTTTTTAACTTTCATTAGGTCCCATTTGTTTATTTTTTTTAATTTCCCTTTTTCTAGGAGGTGGGTCAAAACGGATCTTGCTCTGATTTATGTCATAGAGTGTTCCGCCTACGTTTTACTCTAAGAGTTTTATAGTGTCTGGCCTTAAATTTAGGTCTTTAATCCATTTTGAGTTTATTTTTGTGTATGGTGTTAGGGAGTGTTCTAATTGCATTGTTTTACCTGTAGCTGTCCAGTTTTCCCAGCACCACTTATTGAAGAGGCTGCCTTTTCTCCATTGTATATTTTTGCCTCCTTTATCAAATATATGGTGGCTATATGTGCATGAGTTTATCTTTGGGCTTTCTATCCTATTCCACTGATCTATATTTCTGTTTGTGTGCCAGTACCATACTGTCTTGATTACTGTAACTTTGTAGTGTAATGTGAAGTCCAGGAGCCTGATTCCTCCAGCTCCATTTTTCTTTCTCAAGATTGCTTTGGCTATTCGGGGTTTTTTGTGTTTCCATACAAATTGTGAAAATTTTTGTTCTAGTTTTGTGAAAAATGCCATTGGTAGTTTGATAGGGATTGCATTGAACCTGTAGAATGCTTTGGATAGTATAGTCATTTTCACAATGTTGATTCTTCCAATCCAAGAACATGGTATATCTCTCCATCTGTTTATACCATCTTTAATTTTTTACATCAATGTCTTATAGTTTTATGCATACAGGTCTTTTGTCTCCTTGGGTAGTTTTATTCCTAGGTTTTTTGTTCTTTTTGTTGCAGTGGTAAAAGGGAGTGTTGCCTTAATTTCTCTTTCAGATTTTTCATCATTAGTGTATAGGAATGAAAGAGATTTCTGTGCATTAGTTTTGTATCCTGCTTCTTTACCAAACTTACTGATTAGCTCTAGTAGTTTTTGGTGGCATCTTTAGGATTCTCTATGTATAGTATCATGTCATCTGCAAACAGTGACAGTTTTACTCTTCTTTTCCAATTTGTATTCCTTTTATTTCTTTTTCTTCTCTGATTGCCGTGGCTAGGACTTCCAAAACTAGGTTGAATAATATGGTGAGAGTGGACATCCTTGTCTTGTTCCTGATCTTAAAGGAAATGGTTTCAGTTTTTCACCATTGAGAACGATGTTGTCTGTGGGTTTGTCATATATGGCCTTTATTATTTTGAGGTAAGTTCTCTCTATGCTTACTTTCTGGAGGGTTTTTATCATAAATTGGTGTTGAGTTTTGTCAAAAGGATTTTTTGCACCTATTGAGATGATTATATGGTTTTTCTCCTTTGGTGTATCACATAGAATCCTCTCATTCCTGGGATAAACCCCACTTGATCATGGTGTATGATCCTTTTAATGTGCTGTTGGATTCTGTTTGCCAGTATTTTGTTGAGGATTTTTACATCTATTTTCATCACTGATTTTGGTCTTTAGTTTTCTTTGTGACATCTTTGTCTGGTTTTTGTATCAGGGTGATGGTGGCCTCATAGAATGAGTTTGGGAGTGTTTCTCCCTCTGCCATATTTTGGAAGAGTTTGAGAAGGATAGGTGTTAGCTCGTCTCTAAATGTTTGATAGAATTCGCCTGTGAAGCCATCTGGTCCTCGGCTTTTGTTTGTTGGAAGATTTTTAATCAGTCTCAATTTCAGTGCTTATGATTCATCTGTTTATATTTTCTATTTCTTCCTGGTTGAGTCTTGGAAGGTTGTGCTTTTCTAAGAATTTGTCCATTTTTTCCAGGTTGTCCATTTTATTGGCATATAGTTGCTTGTAGTAAGTGTAATGATCCTTTGTATTTCTGCAGTGTCAGTTGTTACTTCTCTTTTTTCATTTCTAATTGTGTTGAGTTTTCTCCCTGTTTTTCTTGATGAGTGTGACTAATGGTTTATCAATTTTGTTTATCTTCTCAAAGAATCAGCTTTTAGTTTTATTGATCTTTGCTATCCTTTCCTTCATTTCTTTTTCATTTATTTCTGATCTGATCTTTATGATTTCTTTCCTTCTGCTAACTTTGGGGTTTTTGTTCTTCTTTCTCTAATTGCTTTATGTGTAAGGTTAGGTTGTTTATTAGAGATTTTTCTTGTTTCTTGAGGTAGGATTGTATTGCTATAAACTTCCCTCTTAGAACTGCTTTTGCTGCATCACATAGGTTTTGGGTCATCATGTTTTCATTGTCCTTTGTTTCTAGGTAGTTTTTGATTTCCTCTTTGATTTCTTCAGTGATCTCTTGGTTATGTGGTAGTGTATTGTTTAGCCTCCATGTGTTTTTATTTTTTACAGATTTTTTTCCTACAATTGATATCTAGTCTCATAGCATTGTGGTCAGAAAAGACACTTAATATGATTTCATTTTTCTTATATTTACCAAGGCTTGATTTGTGACCCAAGATATGATCTATCCTGGAGAACGTTCCATGAGCACTTGAGAAGAAAGTGTATTGTGTTGTTTTTGGATGGAATATCCTGTAAATATCAATTAAGTCCATCCTGTTTTATGTGCCATTTAAAGCTTGTGTTTTCTTACTTATTTTCATTTTGGATGATCTGTCCATTGGTGAAAGTGGGGTGTTAAAGTCCCCTACTATGGTTGTGTTACTGTCAATTTCCCCTTTTATGGCTGTTAGCATTTGCCGTATGTATTGAGGTGCTCCTATGTTGGGTGCATAAATATTTACAATTGTTATATCTTCTTCTTGGATTGATCCCTTGATCATTATGTTGTGTCCTTCTTTGTCTCTTGTAATAGTCTTTATTTTAAAGTCTATTTTATCTGATATGAGAATTGCTACTCCAGCTTTCTTTTGATTTCCATTTGCATGGAATATCTTTTTCCATCCACTCACTTTCAGTCTGTATGTGACCTAGGTCTGAAGTGCGTCTCTTACAGGCAGCATATATATGGGTCTTGTTTTTGTATCCATTCAGCCAGTCTATGTCTTTTGGTTGGAGCATTTAATCCATTTACATTTAAGGTAATTATCGATTGGTATGTTCCTATTACCATTTTCTTAATTGTTTTGGGTTTGTTTTTGTAGGTCTTTTCCTTCTCTTTTGTTTCCTGCTTAGAGAAGTTCCTTTAGCATTTGTTGTGAAGCTGGTTTGGTGATGCTGATTTCTCTTAATTTTGCTTGTCTGTAAGTGTTTTAATTTCTCCATCAAATCTTAATGAGCTCCTTGCTGTGTAGAGTAATCTTGCTTTTAGGTTTTTCCCTTTCATCACTTTAAATATGTCCTGCCAGTCCCTTCTGGCTTGCAGAGTTTTTTCTGAAAGATCAGCTGTTAACCTTATGGGGATTCCCTTCTATATTATTTGTTGTTTTTCCCTTGCTACTTTTAATATTTTTTCTGTGTATTTAATTTTTGATAGTTTGATTAATACATGTCTTGGTGTGTTTCTCTTTGGATTTATCCTGTATGTGAATCTCTGTCCTTCCTGGACTTGATTGACTCCTTTACCATATTAAAGAAGTTTTCAACTATAATATCTTCAGTCCCTTTTTTCTCTTCTTCTTCTGGGACCCCTATAATTTGAATGTTGGTACGTTTAAAGTGTCCCAGAGGTCTCTGAGACTGTCCTCAATTCTTTTCATTATTTTTTCTTTATTCTCCTCTGCATTAGTTATTTCCATTATTTTATCTTGTAGGTCACTTATCCATTCTTCTGCCTCAGTTATTCTGCTACTGATCCCTTTTACAGAATTTTAAATTTCGTTTATTGTGTTGTTCATCATTGTTTGCTCTTTATTTCGTCTAAGTCCTTGTTAAATGTTTCTTGTATTTTCTCCATTCTGTTTCCACGATTTTGGATCACCTTTACTGTCATTTCTCTGAATTCTTTTTTCAGGTAGACTCCCTTTTCCTCTTCATTTGTTCAGTCTGGTGGGTTTTTCCTTGCTCCTTCATCTGCTGCTTATTTCTCTGTCTTCCCATTTTGCTTAACTTACAGTCTTTGGGGTCTCCTTTTCGCTGGCTCCTGGTTCCTAGTTCCCAATGTTTTTCGTGTCTGTCCCCTATGGGTAAGATTGGTTCAGTGGCTTGTGTAGGCTTCCTGGTGGAGGGGACTGGTGCCTGTATTCTGGTGGATGTGGCTAGATCTTGTCTTTCTTGTGGGCAGGACCACGTCCAGTGGTGTGTTTTGGTGTGTCCGTGAACTCATTATGATTTTTGGCAGCCTCTGTGCTAATGGGTGGTGTTGTGTTCCTGTTTTGCTAGTTGTTTAGCATAGGGTGTCCAGCACTGTAGCTTGCTGGTCATTGAGCGGAGCTGGGTCTTAGCATTGAGATGGAGATCTCTGGGAGAGCTTTCACCATTTGATATTACATGGTGCTGGGAGGTCTCTGGTGGACCAATGTCCTGAACTCAGCTCTCCCACATAAGAGGCTCAGGCCTGACACCTGGCTGGAGCACCAAGACTCTGTCAACCATATGACTCAGAAGAAAAGGGAGAGGGAAAAAAAAGGAAGGAAAGAAAGAAAGATAAATAAAGTTATTAAAATAAGAAAAATATTATTAAAAACAAAAGAAAAATTTTTTAAAGAAAGAAAGAAGAGAGCAATCAAACCAAAAAACAAATCCACCAATGATAACAAGTGCTAGAATCTGTACAAAAAAAAAAAAAAAAGACAGAGCCCTAAGACAAATGGTAAAAGCAAAATGACACAAAGAAGCATACACATACACACTCACAAAAAGAGAAAAAGGAATAAAATATATATATAAAAGTAAAGAGAGCAGCCAAGTCAATAAACAAATCTACCAATGTTAATAACCTCTAACTACTAAACTAAGATAAACATAAAACCAGAAATAAATTAGATGCAGAAAGCAAACCCCAAGTCTACAGTTGCTCCCAAAGTCCACCGCCTCAGTTATTGGATGATTCATTGTCTATTCAGGTATTCCACAGATGCAGGGTACATCAAGTTGATTGTGGAGCTTTAATCCGCTGCCGTTGGGAGAAAGTTCCATTGCTCTTCTTTTTTCGCACAGCTCCTGGGGTTCAGTTTTGGATTTGACCCCACCTCTGCATGTAGGTTGCCTGAAGACATCTGTTCCACACCCAGACAGGACAGGTTTTAATTAGCAGCTGATTCAGGGGCTCTGGGTCACTCAGTCCAGGGGGAGGGAGGGGTACGGAATGTGGGGTGAGCCTGTGGTGTCAGAGGCTGGTGTGACATTGCCGCAGCCTGAGGAGGGCCTTGTGTTCTCCTGGGGAAGTTGTCCCTGGATCATGGGACCCTGGCAGTGGTGGGCTGCACAGTCTCCTGAGAGAGAAAGTGTGGATAGTGACCTGTGCTTGCACACAGGCCTCTTGGTGGCTGCAACAGCAGCCTTAGCATCTCATACCCCTCTCTGGTGTCTGCACTGAAAGCTGCAGCTTGTGCCCTTCTCTGGAGCTCGTTTAGGCAGTGCTCTGAATCCCCTCATTGCACCCCCTGAAACAATGGTCTCTTGCCTCTTAGGCAGTTCCAGGCTTTTTCCCAGACTCCCTCCCACCTAGCTGTGGTGCACTAGCCCCCTCAGGCTGTCTTCATGCAGCCAACCCCAGTCCTCTCCCTGGGATCTGACCTCTGAAGCCCAATCCTCAGCTCCCAGCCCACACCCGCCCCAGCAGGTGAGCAGACAAGCCTCTCAGTCTGGTGAGTGCTGGTTGGCACCAATCTTCTGTGCAGGAATCTCTCCATTTTTCCCTCTGCACCTCTGTTGTTGCACTCTCCTCCATGGCTCTGAAGCTTACCCCCCACCCACTCCCCATCTCCACCAGTGAAGTGGGTTCCTAATGTGTGGAAACGTTTCCTCCTTCACAGCTTCCTCCCTGAGGTGCAGGTCTCATCCCTATTCTTTTGTCTCTTGTTTTTTCTTTTGCCCTAGCCAGGTATGTGGGGAGTTTCTTGCCTTTTGGGAAGTCTGAGGTCTTCTGCCAGCATTCAGTAGCTGTTCTGTAGGAATTGTTCCACATACAGATGTATTTTTGATGTATTTGTGGGGAGGAGGGTGATCTCCATCTCTTACTCCTCTTCCATCTTGAAGGTTCCTCCAAAAGTACTAGTTTTAGAAGTTTCTAACTATGAGAGTTTTGAAATGGGCCAGGTAGGTATCTAGAGAAGGTGTAATGATTAGAAAGAAATTAATGACATGATCCAACTGCTTCAAAAATTGACAGTTCTGTTAATAGGGATAAATGATGCTGGTTTTTCCTTTTCCTTTATACTTTGTCTAGTTTCACTTGCTTATATGGTGCTGTATGCAGACGCCTCACACTGGGCACTTCAGACCAGGGTTCCCAGTGTGAAACAGCTGCACTGATGCCTCACATCTGCGGTGGCCACATGCAGAGACACTGTGCCTGGTACTGTGATCTGGAGCATGAGCCTATCAGTTATTTTTGATTCCAAAAGTAGAAGGGTTTATACTGTTTTATTTTCATAGTTGGTTAAATTTCATCTCTTATGAAGATTGATTTTCTTTTCTAAGTGAAAAGCACATACAGGGACGTCTTATTTGCCATGGAAAATCAATTTCCTTTATTACCTACAATGTAAGAGATGATTGAAAGGTGATCAGGACAGAGACTATAAGCACTCTATGGCACATTCATGGTCTCATTTTACATAGCAGATATTTCTTGTGAAATATGTCATGTAATCATTGAATTATACAAATAAAACATAACTTTGCAGTTGAAATATCTACCATTAAAATTGTCTCAAATTTGAATGTAAGTCAGGTTAAATTCCCATTAAAGTAGAAGCCTAAGAATTCTGTATGGAAATAATGATATGTGATCATAAATCATTCTGAAATACCTGAAGTCTTCTTTCTGAAGTGTGATGTTTACACACTTCATCAACCGTTCACGGGAAAGAATGTATATTATTTCTAGTGGTGAGGTGATAGAAGACACACTTGCTTATTTAATAACCTTTTATCTTTCCCTTTCTAGTTCTTATTTATCACATGGGTAGCTTCATTTACAGGAATTTTCTCACTCTTTTTCTAAAATAAACCTTACATTTAAAATATTAATCTCTATACAGCACCCAAAATATTTCATATATTTATGAGAACTGTAATTTTACATGATGTATTTGATATTATTCCTAAAAGATGGTTGAAAGGAGACTCTCTGGGCAAAATTCTCAAGAACAAACAAAATCAAATAGACCACAGATAATTCAGTAATAAAGGTAAATATTGCCATTTTATTCTATTTAAAGGTAGCTGAGATCAGGACAGGAATATAATCATAACAAGGTGTTTTTTACTTTAAACTCCTGTCAACTCCTTTCTTGTACTAAGACTCCTGTAACCATACAAATTATTGTTGCCTTCTTCCTAGGTAGCAATATTATGGGATTGTCATTGTAGATGGAAAAATATCTTTCTACAATTATACTGGGAGGGATTTGGCAAGACTCATGAAAAACAAGGTTGACATGAAAATATTTAGTCAACTTAAAAACTGGAACATTAGTTTCAGATTTCCCCAAAGTTCAATATCTTTTCTATAAAGGATACACTTCTAAATATAGGGCAGATACTCTCATTACAGAGTACTCACTGCCAGTATGTCCTTCCTAATGCAACTATAGGAAACCACATTCTGTATCCTTTGGTAAGCAGTATGTAAACATTATTTAACTAATAGAAAGCCCAACATTACTGGCATTTTCTTTGTTTATGAACTATTTACATTATCGTTATAGGTGTACACAATTCTATAATAATATAAACAGTACTGGATAGATTATTTGAAACACATTACACAACTTGCTAAAATAGAGATAATCCATTTGTTCCAGGAAACCTTATAAAATTTAAATTAACAGTCCACTATAAATAGATTTGTAGCTGTTATTAAATGACAAATATCTTTATCTCCTGTTCTCACCAACTTGGCCATCTTTGACTAACACTTAATAAATGCACAAAGAAAACTGCATGATGTTGAGAAGTTGGATTGAATAGTATGGGATTGTAAGGTTTCCTCTTTTCTCCCAGAAACACTGATGCATCTGCCGAAGCCTATATCTAATAGGAATTTGTAGTGTTATTTTAGCCAGCAAAGATATTCTTTAAGAAATCATATCTCTGGTGAGCCATTTCTTGTGTAAGTAATCATTGTGATAGGCAAAGTTCTAGAGACCATGAAACAAAATAGGAGATCATAACATTATTCTATTGAAAAAAAAAACCCTCTGAATGCTGGAACAGCTTACCTAGGCCTCCAATTGTGAATCTTTTTTTTGTTGCTTACTCCAGAGTTGTGTATTCTAGCTATATTGATCTAGTTTAGTAGGAGCAAGAGTTAAATAATTGATTGGATATTTATGTGAACTATAAATGTGCATGATGTGCATGTGTGTGTTTGTGTGCCTGTGTATTTTTGTCTGTATTCCTTGATACATGGCACTACTCCCAATCCTAAATTTTCCTAAATATATTTAAACTTACTTAACTAAGTAACTTAACTAAGTAAGTTTTTATTAACCTTTTAAAAACAACATACCATTAGCAATTTATAAACTTCAGAAAGATAGGTGATTTATCTTCTACATGACCTCTAAATATTAGGAGGACAGAGAGAAATACATAGCATAACCTGCTAACATTAATTGATGATCCTGCTCTCACTCAGAAGGCAATAGGTGGAAAGTTAGAGAGGTAGAGATTGTATTGATAATTCATCTTTGTAATCTGTTATAAGGTACACTTTCTTTTCTTGGTGTTTTTAATCTTATTCCCATCCCTCGCTGCCATTTTTCCCCATAATTTATGAAGCATTACGATGGCGGGTGATGTGGAAGATAAAATAGTGTTCATTCTACCTTGTTCCCTGGAAACCTACTAGAAATTTCATAAGTAAATTTCTATAGTGAGTTAGTGCTTCAAGAAATTCTGTGAAATTCCACTTTCTATTCGAGCTAATAAACAAATTTGTAATTGTGCAAAACAATTATTTATCACTGAACTGAGCCCTCATATGAATTTTTAAAATAAATTTAATAAATTTTAAAATATCTTGAAAATTTAATAATGAGAACTAAGGTATTCTTGATTTTAAAAAATGTGAGGAAAAATCGAATATCAAACTATGCACTCAATGAACCTGAATTTTTTTTTTTATGTTTGTATTACATTTTATATGTGAAATATTTGTTGTGGGGAAACAAAACTGAATTATTTAGCAAATATTTTATTCTAAATCATTATTAAACAAAGGTATTGAATATATAATATTTAAAGGAGTACATTTTTATTATATATATGTATATATATATATATATATATATATATATATATAATACATTTAGGTCACAGTTATAGACTCATTGTTTTTAAAAAGAAATGTGACTGTGTTGTAATCATATGAAAAATTTGTAAGAACATGTTTAGATAATGCTTTTAAACTATATTTCAGTATGTTTCCAATACAGAATTACTTTATTTTCCATACTCTTTTATTCCTTAAATCTAATGTGAACTTTAGTTTGGTTTTCCAGATCATATCACTGCAATTAGTTGCTCTGAAGTAAATAATTATTTTTTGTTTGTTTGTCAACTGAAATGCTATATCCTTCTGATTGTAACTGCATCCCTACCAACAGTCCTGATTTATCACTGGGGTTACGGACATAGTTCCTTCTAAAATCCATGGACACTACTGATTTATATACCCAACCTCTTCAAGAAATTTTGAACCTGATGAAGAAAGCATTAGGTTTCTTTTATTGCTTTGCTGTTGCTGCCTCTACTGATTGAGAATTTCTTTCCTTACACCGTGCCCTCCCAAATTGTGCTATTTATTTAAAGCCCAGCATGCATATCATTTACTTAGAAAGATTTCCATACTTTCACTCAATCTTCAGGCTATTGTAAAGACTTGTGTACATATCTTTCCATATATATGTTATATATATTATATATATATATATATATATATATATATATATATATATATACACACACAAGAGAGAAGGAAGGACACTGCATAATGATCAAGGGATCAATCCAAGAAGAAGATATAACAATTATAAATATTTATGCACCCAACATAGAAGCACCTCAATATATAAGGTAAATGCTAACAAACATAAAAGGGAAATCAACAGTAACACAATCATAGCAGGGGACTTTAACACCCCACTTACACCAATGGACAGGTCATCGAAACAGAAAATTAAAAAGAAAACACAAGCTTTAAATGACAGAGTAGACCAGATAGATTTAATTGATATTTATAGGACATTCCATCCAAAAACAACAGAATACACTTTCTTTTCAAGTGCTCATGGAACAATCTCCAGGATCAACCACATCTTGGGTCACAAATCAAGCCTAAGAAATTTGAAATTGTATTAAGCATCTTTTCTGACCACAACGCTATGAGATTGGAAATCAATTACAGGAAAAAAACCTGAAAAACACAAATACATGGAGGCTAAACAGTGTACTGCTAAATAACCAAGAGATCAATGAAGAAATCAAAGAAGAAATTTTAAAAAATACGTGGAAACAAATGACAATGAAAACACGACGACCCAAAACCAATGGGATGCAGCAAAAGCAGTCCTAAGAGGGAAGTTTATAGCAATTCAGTCTCATATCAAGAAAAAAGAAAAATCTCGAATACACCTTACACCTAAAGCAACTGGAGTAAGAAGAACAAAGAAAACCCAAAGTCAGTAGAAGGAAAGAAATCATAAATATCAGAGCAGAAATAAATGAAATAGAAACAAAGAAAACAATAGCAAAGGTCAATAAAACTAAAAGTTGGTTCTTTGAGAAGATAAAATTGATAAACCTTTAGCCAGACTCAAGAAAAAAAGGGATAGGATGCAAATCAATAAAATTAGAATTGAAAAAGGAGAAATCACAACTGATACTGCAGAAATACAAAGGAATATAAGAGACTACTACAAACAACTATATGCCAATAAATGGACAACCATGAAGAAATGGACATATTCTTGGAAAGGTACAATTTTCCAAGACTGAACCAGGAAGAATTAGAAAATATAAACAGACCTATCACAAGTAATGAAATTGAAATTATAATTAAAAATCTTCCAACAAACAAAAGTGCAAGACCAGAGGGATTCACAGGCAAATTCTATCAAACATTTGGAGAAGAGCTTACACCCATCCTTCTCATGCTCTTCCAAAAAATTGCAGAGGAAGGAACACTCCCAAATGCATTCTATGAAGCCATCATCACCCTGATACCAAAACCAGAAAAAGATATCACTAAAAAAGAAAATTACAGATCAATAACACTGATGAACATAGATGCAAAAACCCTGAACAAAATACTAGCAAACAGAATCCAACAGCACATTAAAAGGATCATACACCATGATCAAGTGGGATTTATCCCAGGAATGCCAGGATTCTTCAGTATATGCAAATCAATCAATGTGATACACCATATTAACAAATTAAGGAGTAAAAACCATATGATCATCTCAATAGATGCAGAAAAAGCTTTTGACAAAATTCAACACCCATTTATTATAAAAACTCTTCAGAAAATAGGCATAGAGGGAGCTTACCTCAACATAATAAAGGCCATATATGACAAATACACAGCAAACATCATACTCAATGGTGAAAAACTGATCCTCTAAGGTCAGGAACAAGACAAGGATGTCCACTCTTGCCACTCTTATTCAACATAGTTTTGGAAGTCCTAGCCACAGCAATCAGAGAAGAGAAAGAAATAAAAGGAATACAAATTGGAAGAGAAGAAGTAAAACAGTCACTGCTTGCAGATGACATGATAGTATACATAGAAAATCTTAAAGATACCTTAGAAAACTACTAGAACTACTCAGTGAATTTGGTAAAGTTGCAGGGTACAAAAGTAATGCACAGAACTCTCTTGAATTCCTGTACACTAACAATGAAATATTAGAGAAATTAAGGAAACAATCTCATTTACCATTCCAAAAAAAAAAAAAAAGAATAAAATACCTAGGAATAAAACTACTTAAGGAGAAAAAAGACTTGTACTAAGAAAACTATAAAACACTGATGAAAGAAATCAAAGATGGCATAAACAGACAGATAAATATACCATGTTCTTGGATTGGAAGAATCAATATTGTGAAAATGGTTTTACTACTTAAAGCAAACTACAGATTCAATGCAATCCCTATCAAACTACCAATGACATTCATTCACAGAATTAGAACAAAAATTTTTACAATTTGTGTGGAAACACAAAAGACCCCAAATAACAAAAGCAGTCTTGAGAAAGAAAAATGGAGCTGGAGGAGTCAGGCTCAGTGACTTCAGATTATACTACAAACCTACAGTAATCAAGACAGTATGGTACTGGCACAAAAACAGAAATATAGATCAGTGATGAAGGATAGAAAGCCCAGAGATAAACCCACACACATATGGTCACCTAATCTATGACAGAGGAGGTAGGAACATACAGTGGAGAAAAGACAGCCTCTTCCGTAAGTGGTGCTGGGAAAACTGGACAGCTACAGGTAAAAGAATGAAATTAGAACACTCCCTAACACCATACACAAAAGTAAACTCAAAATGGATTAAAGACCTAAACATAAGGCTGGCCACTATAAAACTCTTAGAGGAAAACATAGGAAGAACACTCTTTGACATATATAGGAGCAAGATCTTTTTTGACCCACCTCCTAGAGTAATGAAAATAAAAACAAAAATAAACAAATGGGACCTAATTAAACTTAAAAGCAGTTGCACAGCAAAGGAAACCATAAGCAAGATGAAAAGACAACCATGGGAATGGGAGAAAATATTTGCAAATGAAGCAACAGACAGTGGATTGATCTCCAAAATATACCAATAGCTCATGCAGCTCAGTATCAAAAACTCAAACAACCTGATCAAAATATGGGTGGAAGACCTAAATAGACATTTCACCAAAGAAGACATACAGTTGGCCAAGAGGCACATGAAAAGATGCTCAACATCACTAATTATTAGAGAAATGCAAATCCAAACTACAGTGAGGTATCACCTCACCCCATTCAGAATAGCCACCATCAAAAAGTCTACAAACAATAAATTCTGGAAAGGGTGTGGAGAAAAGGGAACTCCTTTGCACCATTGATGGAAATGTAAATTGATACAGCCACTATGGAGAACAGTATGGAGGTTCCTTAAAGAACTAAAAATAGCACTACCAGATGACCCAGCAATCCCACTACTTGGGCATATACCCTGAGAAAACCATAATTCAAAGGGACACATGTATCCTAATGTTCATTGCAGCACTATTTACAATAACCAGGACTTGGAAACAACCTAAATGTCCAATGATATATGAATGGATAAAGAAGATGTGGTACCTAAATACAATGGCATATTACTCGGCAATAATGAAATTGGGTCCTTTGTAGAGATATGGATGGACCTAGAGTCTGTCATACAGAGTGAAGTAAGCCAGAAAGAGAAAAACAAATATTGTATATTAACGCATATATGTGGAATCTAGAAAAATGGTACAGTTGAACCTATTTGTAGGGCAGGGATAGAGATGTAGACATAGAGAAGGGACATGTGGACACAGAGGGGAAGGGAGGGTGGGTCAAATTGAGAGATTAGGTTTGACATAAATACACTACCATGTGTAAATATATATAGCTAGTGGGAACCTGCTGTATAGCACAGATACCTCAACTTGGTGCTCTGTGATGACCTAGATGGGTGGGATGCGGGGGAAGGGAGGTCCAAGATGGAGGGGATATAGATACACATATAGCTGATTGACTTCACTGTACAGCAGAAACTAATGCAACATTGTAAAGCAATTTTACTCCAATAAAATATATATATATATTTACAGTAGGTCCTTGTTATCTATTTTAAATATAGTGGTGTATACATGTCAATCCCAAACTCTCAGTCTATCCCTTCCCCCACCCTTCCCCCCACTATATGTTTATGTGTTCATTTTATAAAAGTTTACAGTTATCTTCCTTTATTTTTTCCATATTTCTATGCCCTTGACAGCAGTAACTCCATTTCATCTATCATTTGTGTCTTCTACATTTAGCATAGCCACAGGCAGAAAGCTAACGCTTAATTACTATGTATGTGTATATGAATAAAAATGTCTCATATTTCTCTAATTTTCCATGTCCCCACTGCAAATCAGTCCCCTTTATGACAGTCTTGCTCTTCTGTTGGATTTCTTAATTACATTCATTCAGTTCTTTCTCTGGTCTAGGACTTTACATATCCCCAATATATTGATTTACCTACAATAAACTATGGAAATTCATTATGATAATAAACCCTAGTGTGCTGTTATCTGACAATTTAATTGTATTACCAATGGTAATTCAGTACAAATGACTACTTTTAACATAATTTTGAATTCTTAATGGAGAGTGAAATATTATTTTAACAAAGAAGTCTATGTTAAGGGAAGAATGACTACCCAGTGGAAGGCAGTCATTTAGTGGTGCTGAGAACACTACTCGGATCACAAGAAATCTTTTTAATTTCATGAAGCTATTTAACAGTAACAGTACAGTGACCCTAAAGAAGTTAAGTAACCTCTTTTTTTATCCAAAGCAAGGGAATTGGGTTTAATGCTCCCTAGTGGTCCTTCCATTTCAAATATATTTTTTTAACATCTTTATTGGAGTATAATTGCTTTACAATAGTGTGCTGGTTTCTGCTGTATAACAAAGTGAATCAGCTATACATATGCATATATCCCCATATCTCTTTCCTCTTGAGTCTCCCTCTCTCCCACTCTCCTTATCCCACCCCAGACAAAGCTGTCCTTTTGTTACTCCTTTGGAATTTTGAAAGTCCATTTCAACGATTCTATGCTAACATTTCTAGTATTTAATTTATCCCATTCTCTGCTAAAGCTAAGATTTTCCTTCTACTTTCAAGCTGCTTTTTATAGCTAGAAAGTTATAAAAAATATGATCTTGTATTAAGTCTGACAAATTCAAACCTGTTTTGACAGGATATTTCTTGGTCTAAGAAGTATAAACATTTCTGTGGGCACTCATTTTCTTAAAACTCATGAAATCAACAATAATGGATTAAGTTCAAAGTAGTTTTATAGAGTCATTGTGTTTCCTTTAGCTCTGTGATTGATTAAGTGAGCAATAGCTGTGCCATCCCATTGAGTACAATTCTTAAATTAGACCCACATTAATTTCTATTTTAGAGAGCATGACTATGATAGTGGAGGGAAAGAAGTTAGGATACAATGATCCCGTTCCTACTCACTTGATGATAGGCAAAATGTGTGAATTGTTTACAGATTATTGGCAGAGACCTCCTATTATAAATAAATGAGGCCAGAGTAGAATGTGGGGCATTTGAAGATGAAGAGGCTCTTAGAGACATCGTTTCTTCTTTGTTATCTTTACATTTAATAAAGATGATCTCTATTTATGTTTTGTGAGATCTATGATCTATTGAACTTTTGTAAAAAAAAATTTGAGAGTTTTTATAGAACATGACATTCCTTTATTTTTACGTGGATAGTTTGGTAATTGTGGTTATTTGTACTTCGATTGTCATCCTTTCCAAAATGTTAAATCTTATGAGAGCAGGGATTGTGTTTTTCTTGGTTATATTATCAAGCACAGTAACTGATACATATGAGATGCTTACTAGTTTAGTAAACATTAATTGAGTTAATACTATATAGTCCATTGATTGCCATTGTTCCTGAGTGCTTACTAGTCTTTGTTTTTCTCATTAGTCTCTGAGTTCAGAGGCTGTCTGGGGTTTGGGGAAGGTTAATCTCAATTTTCCTCATTGCAGAAAAGATATCTTTCTTAGTGATTTTCAAATGATAGAACTATTAAGTCTATTCTTGGAAATGTAGGTATTTTCAAAAGAGTCATGTACTATATGTTCTGTTTAGAATCTAGTTTTCTTTTGTGTTTATATGATTTTATATCAGTTATGAGTCACTGATATGTTTAAATGATCTTTATAGTTTTGTTTCACCTAAAAATGTGGTTTTGTTGTGGCTGTTTTGATTGTTGATGTTTCTGCTGTGGTTTTGTTTTTAAATAAGCTACCTATTAACACAAATAATTTTTATGGAGTTATTAGTTGATATGATAATAGTTATTTCACTTGCACCCAACAATGGAAGTCAGATTACTTCTTTTTTTGAAAAATAATTATTAATAACTTCAGTTATTACAGAAAATTTTGGTTATTTTTATGATTGCATATTATCACTCTGAAGAGCATATATCCATGGAGTGCAAGAAAATTTGAGGAGTAAATGTGAGTTCAGGATAAGAAATACTTAGCAGAGAAAATTCTTTGTAATGGAATTCATATTTGACAGCATCTCAGGCAAAGTATGAGTAAAAATACAGATGTATGTCTACTAAGCAACATAACTGCTTTTGTAACTATATATGGACATTTGTTTAATATTTTATAATTCCATACTTAGGACAAAAATTAATCTGCAATACTACAATGACAAAGTCTTTGAGATGAACTTAATACTACATCTAACTAATATAAGTACAATTATTTCAGTTAGGCACTATACTATACTTTTTAGAAAATGGGTGGGGAGGGTGGATACTGAAAACAAATTGCATGAACAGTGTTTTATTTCAAAGAGCTCTACTGTGGAAAGAACAGTATCAACAAAAATGCAAGGCATAAAATTACAAAATATTGATATAATGTATACAGTTGTGATTAACAGGGGCAATTACTATTATGGGCAGTATAGAAGAGATCATTTTTGGTTCCAGATTTTCAGCCTATAATTCTAATGGCAAGTATTATTTCATGTTGACTTCTTTTTTATTCATGTCCTGGGACAAGAATGTTCAGTGTCCAACTAAATATAATCAGACACCTCACTTGAGAATAACATGTGAGTTTGAATCAAGAATTTTGATAAAAACTTGTTTGGCTAACTTTTCTTTAAGGTTTATTGTTACATGAAACATCTTAAAATCTCAGATTTCCAAGGCCTATGACATTAAGATGGATAAATAACTGTAAATTTTAAAAAATCATATTGTATATAAATCTATGTGTAATCATTTCAGGGAAAATTTTGCAAAACATACTGTAGTTTAAGTATTCAATTAAAAGAAAATTATTCTGAAAACCACATTTATTTTTCAGCTTTGATAAAGAATGCCTTCTGAAAATTATGTTCAACCTATTGTCCTAAAAGTATGATGAGATTTCAATTTTTTTTCAGTTTGCCTAATATTATTTAAATACCTAGTACCACCAACTATTACGAGACCCATGTGTTTATTGTGAAAATGAAAGTTTCTAATAAGACTTCAAAGAAAATTATGACTTGTTTATAAGTTCCAAAGTGAATTTCTTTTGTCTCATTTTTCTACGTTTTGCATTGATTAGTGCAGCATATACCATCAGCTCAAATGTCATTTTAACAAATAATCTGTTTTGGTGACAGATATGAAGATGAATTAATAATGTTAATTATTTTCATAACTTGTTTTATGCACAAGTGCATCTTGAGTGATGGATAGCATTAAATAATTAATATTCTTAAGTATAGATACACTAGAAATTTTAGACCATCCGGTATTTTAGTTCAAATTTGATTATGTACTTCTTTTTCAAACCAGGTCTCACAGAGTCTATACAAAGCACGTCAGTTTTCCAAAGGGGAAAATGCAAATCACATATGGGCTGCAATCTGATATTGAGCTACACATTATTCATGGAAAGGTATAACACTTTTTAAACTTTATAAAGTTGTCAAGGCTATGACTCCAGGAGCAGTATTATTTTCTCCTAGATACTATGCACACAATTTGGATAAATTGTCACAAATAAATGCAGTTTATGTCTTCATACCATGAACATTTACTGTTACTTTTTTAATGTTTGATGACAAAGATGATTGTAATTTTAGCTTGATGCATTTTCTGATGAAAATATAAATCTGTACAGAATCAAATATTAAAAATAACCTCGGAATGTTTAGAATATTTTACGATATAGTCTAATTCTGAGCACTTCTTCAAAATATACTCAACAAGCATTTGTTAAGTACATGAATTGCACTCAGGTGACATGGCAGAAGCTATGTGTACATGACTTATTTTCTTTATAGAGCTCAAAGAATAGCAGGGAAAATGGGATGGAAAAATAATTATAAAAAGAAGAATAAACATAATAATGAGGATATGCAGAAATATGTGTGAGACTACAAAGGAAGAAGGCACTTAATGGTGACAGGGAAGGTTAGGGTATACTTATGGAGAAAGTGACTTTTGAGATCAGTGTTGAAAATATTTACTAGATGGACAAGTGAAAGGACAGTCCAAGCAAATGGAATTGCATGAACACTTTTGGAGGGATTGGATAAAACTACAGTGGAAATAAATATGGGGATAGAGGTATATTATAAGGATAAATTTGACTTGAAATTCTTACAAGATAGCTAAGAGGAGATTAAAAAGAAAGAGGCTCATATCCAAGTCTGTTTCTCACAGAAGAAGGCTGGGCAATGTAAATGAATTTGATATATAAACATGGTATTTAAAGTCTTAGAAATTCAGATCAAGAACTGGCATTAGACCAGAAAGAGTAAGATTCACTTACAAATTACAGTTTGTTATAACCAAGTTTTATTACTATTTTATAGGCTATTAACACAACCTTTTAATTTATCTGCCTTCAACATTAGGACTCTCCAGCTTGTCATGGAGAAATAGACTTATCTTTCCAACACACACACATAATATACACAGATGTTTGCTTTAATCCTCTGCTCAAAAATCTTTCCCACCTTTTTTTCTTTTTTTTTTTTTTTTTTTTTTTTTTTTTTGCGGTACGCGGGCGTCTCACTGCTGTGGCCTCTCGCGTTGCAGAGCACAGGCTCCGGACGCGCAGGCCCAGTGGCCATGGCTCATGGACCCAGCTGCTCCGCGGCATGTGGGTCTTCCCGGACCGGGGCACAAACCCGTAACCGCTGCATCGGCAGGCAGACTCTCAACCACTGCACCACCAGGGAAGCCCCATTTTCCCAACTTTTCATTGCCTGCTATATCAAAGTAGACTGTTTTAGCTCTGCATTTCAAAGATTTTTTTTTTCTGAGTTTCTACTGTAGCTTATGCATTCACTTATTATGTTACTCTTATGATACCCCAGTGAAGGGAAAAGGGCACACCACAGGATTTCTCCTTAAAGTTGTAACCTTCCCTGCCCTCTAGTCACATTATTTATTTCTCATTCATTGGGACTGCAGAAGCCTGTGTGCAAACCCTAAAATTATATCAACTTAGCAGATAGTACCCACAGTTTTTCTGTATCCATATTTTTTATTATAGAGAACAATCTTTTGTACTTAAATTTGTTGAATAGTACCATCACTTATGTTGTACAATTGTTTAATTTGAAATCTGTTGTACAATTATTTGAAAGTGAATTTGATGTACTAAAATGTGTATGTGTGTATATATATATTTACAAGTATTGCCATATTCCTTATGGGAATTGAAAATTGAAGAACTCAGAGAGATCTGTTTATAAAGTAGATGAGAAACTGTGAGATTTATATGGTAATATTCAGTATGATCTGGTTATATTCCCATTTTTTCATTTACCATTTTTGGCAACCTTTGATCTCGGTCCTGAGATCTTTCTTGTTTTGCTTTCTTTTCATCAGTGAACCTGTTTAGCCTTGTAATTTTAAATATCATTACTCCATCAACAGTTTTATGTTTAGCCCTGATCTCTGCTCTCTGAACTAGAGACTTGGAGAGCAAACAGCTAACTTAGCATCTCCACCTTGATAATTGTTACATATTTTACAGTCAACTTCACTAAAACAGAATTCCCTATCCCTAGCTCTTTCATTACACTGTTTCCCTCTAGTTTTCTCCATTTTAGTAAGTTATCAATCATATAACCTATTGCTGGAGTTTGTCTCCCACATCCCACCCAGCAGCAGACCTATTAGTTTAATTTCAAAATATAATCTCACATCTGTCCATTTCTCTCCATCTCACTGGCAACTCTCCTACTATAATCTCCCAGTTGTAATATTTACCTCCAAAGGAGACTGAATATGACCTCTGTGCACTCTTACTCTACTACAACAGCCTCCTGTCTGTATTCTGGTTTCCACTCTTGCTTGCACATTAGCTGTATTTATTTAGTAGCATAAGTAACCAGGCCCTTCCTACCTCCACCCTCTTCTCTTGCATTCTTTGATTTCTCATTATGCTCTAGTCATTGTAGTTTCTTTCTGTTCTTTAAACACACCAAGTTCTTTCCTAGTTTAGGCAAATGATGTTCTCCCTGTTGATTCTTAGTTGGCAGGAAATTTCTCATTCTTACACAAGCATTATCTCCTCTGAAATTCCTTTCCACACCATCATTTCAAAGTAGCCCCTTCTTGCCCTCTCCTTGCCCACTGAGTTGGTATGTTAGACTACTGTTTTGAATTTCTTCCCTTTACCCCTCCAGATCCACTCTCATTTTTCTCCACCTTGCCTTCTTCTCGCGGAGGCTCGCATGTATAGAATATATCAATAGCCTTCGTTGCCCTTTGAGTTCTAGTTGGCTTCAGCTTGAGAGGAGCTTTGGTAGGAGGTCAGAGTGAGAAATGAGAGTAAAGCCAAGGAACTTACAACTCTACCTCCCTCCCTGTGAAGTTTCTTTGTGCTGGTTCCTGAATCCTGGACAACTTCACACAACCTTGTGGTTTCCAGTAACCCTTCCCACTTCTTACCCCTTTAAACCTAGAGTGGTAATAACTATTCTTAGCTATTGTATAAGTCACTGCATGATATCTTGTTAATCCACTAAGCTCAAATCTTTGTAAACAGTCCTTTCTAGGAAACAAAACAAATGAGAATGCAAACAAATTATTTTGTTCGGATTATTCTAGTGTAAGTCTGCTAATCTGATTTAAGTATGCTCTTGGTGTTTTTCATGGGACCCTGTTATCTTCTTGATTTCCATCATAACATGATAATGTGTAATAAGATTTTACATTTATTGGTTTACTATTTACTGTGACTCTGCTTACTAGAACATAAACTCTATGAGGGCAAGGAACTTTCCTTTTTTATTCATTGCTATTTTTGTCAGCTTCTAGAATAGTGTCTAATATAAAGCAGATACCAAATAAATATTTTTAATAACTGAAGAATTAAAATTAGAGTAATTAGTATGTTAACATATAGAGTCTAAATGGAAGAATTGAGGTTAAAATTAAAGCCATTATACCTAACAAGTTGTATTTGAGAATTTTAGTGTGGAGGGATATTCCAGTGACTCTAAATTTATAAATTCAAACAGTTGAGGATAATTTGAATAATGTAGAAAACAAAATCAGATGTTTAAATTTTTATGATGCCAAAGAGGCAAATAGTTTAAAAGATATTAAATTTTAGCAGCAAATATCAGTTTTATGCAGATTTTTTAGCATTATATAGCATGTAATTGAAGCATACATGATTGCTTGCCAAGTCCTCTGTTCTCTGTTACCATACTAGTAGAGGTAATGGGTAACCCTCAGTCACTAACTCTTTAATTAAATATACCAGGCCACTTCTGGCAGAAAAATCAAATAAACAATTGCTCACATACATAGCTTTGACTTACTAGAAATGAGAGTTGTTGTAAGCAGTAAGTGAAAAGAATTGACTCTAAAAAATAGAATAGGTTCAGTGAGAAAATTTACTGTCTCTTATTATTTTTAATCCTTTTTGTGTGTGTTACTAGAGCAAAGAGTTTTCTGACAAGTGGTATACTTTCTATACTCTGACTGACAGCCTAATCTCCATGGAAAGCCTGAGCTTTTCAGTAGGTCATAGCTATGCCTTTCACTCTCAGTGGCTGTGACACCGGGAGATAGTGCAGGGTGACTTCTGCCAGAGAGAGGAAATTAGAGATGCACAAAGCATTGTTTTGAAAATATTGGAGGCAGTTCCTCATTGTCTACATTAATGGACTAAAATCTTCCTTGTTAAATGAGAAGATTGAATTCCCACATCTTGAATCCTAAATATCATATTCCATTCAATCAGTGTCCCTTCATTTCAATATAATCATTATATCTCTTCATTTAAATATGAAAACAGTTAAATGGTGCTTCATCTTTTGTAAGCAGTAGAAGGATTTCTCTGGTTTCTGGACAAATCTGTTGTTATAAAACAATATTCATTGGCATAGAAAGATTCTCTTGACATTTTCTTCATCAAGAAAAAGTAGACTATAAAATAAGTAGATACAATGTTTATAATATATATAATATCTTATATAATTTTATCTGTATGTTATATACATCTTGTATAATACATGTAACATAAATACAAAATATAAAAGTGTATATTTATAGGTTATAAGTTTATCGATATTTTCTTTTATCACTATTTTTTGCTCATTTATAATGTCAAATTTTCCTAATATAAAATACATACTAATATTACCTAATACAAAATATAATACTATATTTTCATATATTTATTATATATCCACTATATATTACATGATTTATGTTGTTATATTAAATGTATTTTACATTATATGTAAAAAGAAAAACACTTAATTGTAATTATAATTTTGAAAAGAGCTCATGAATGATATGGAAAAGATTTGTAGTAACCAATAAAATAGTTTCCACCTGGTAAAGTTGAGCAGTAAAGACAACTTTTAACATACAGTCACTTATTCATCTCTGTACAGTACCTAGAATTGGGCCAGTCTTGGAAGTATACATGTTTTTAAATAAATAAACTAAGGTAGAATTCACAAATAAATTGGCAGTTTCATAGAATAAAATTAACAAAATTCAGATGAGTTATTTGAACGTTCATGGGGGAAAAAGAAAAAAACTAAGGTGTAAACAACAAATTGGCAAACAATAACCTTTAGATAATAGTAAACAATCTTAGTTTTTGGTACTTCTGAATTCTTAGTACAGTAGAGAATTAACTTCAGCAAAATCAACAGTGAGTAATGAAGCTAGACCTAGAAATACTACTCTATATTTCTAGTCCTATTAGTCTTTCTCTAAATGTCTAGTACTTTTCACATCCTGGTAATGTCCATATAGAAATGGAAGTTCGTAGGAAATTATTCAATATTATTTTAGCAAAGTTAAGCAGTTATAACTATCTAGAAGGAGCCTTGGGATCATTTGAATATAATGGAAATCTCAGCAATTAGGATTCTAATTCCAGATTCAAGGCTGAGTCTAAGAACTGGAAAATCCTTTTCAAAGATTAGTTTCACAACATCTGGATGGCAGCTGAAAAATCCATCTTCAGCAACATTGCATGTATAGTTGAAGCCATGCATATCCTTGATTACATGTCATTTACATTCTTATGTGTTGAAATTGTCTTATGGAGACTCACCACCATTTCCAAATCTATTTTTAATAACACATAAATTAAAGGTAAATTCCATTTATTTCAACAGACAAGGCCTACTCTGTTTTAGGCTTTCAGTTAGACAGTGGGAACACAGTGATAAAAATGATATAGTCCTTGGGTTCAAAGCCATACAGTTCATCCAAAGAGATAGAATTTTATCTTAAGGAATTTAGTGATATAATGAAACAGGGGTAGTTACAAAGTGGCATAGACATGATGATAAGATAGCACCTAACTGTACTTGATGAGTTTAAAAGACATTTGAGCTAAAGTTTTAGGAGTAACTTTTGAGTAAGCTTTGAACAGGCAAGGAATGCCTAAAAACACTGGAGAATGGTTGGAAGAAGTGGATTTCACATGTTTTCAAAGATGTATCCCCAAAGCCTAATTAGCACCATTCTTTAGAATGTACAGCAAAATATTGTCTACTGTCCTCATTTTGGACCTCCTATGGAACTCTTGAGACAACAGGGAAAGTCACACTTAGGTTGCTATTAAAGGAGTTCTATGGTTGGTTGGACTTTCCCACTGTTTGCAGGCACATGTTCCTTTGTCAGCAGACACCAGAAGAGAGAAAACACCAGAGAAGAAAGGCTCTTTCTCTGTCTCTGTAAGCCCAACTCACAACCTCTTTTCTTCTAATTGTAAGCAAAAATCATGCTTTAAACAACTGCTAGTTTAAAGCAAAATTTTAAGATAGTATTTCTTTTTGAACTTAAAAATGTATAGAACAGAAATGTGCTTTGCAAGAAATGAAAGCATACAATATAATTTTTCACTAGAATTAAATTGAAATCTTAAAAAAATGAAAGGATGAAGGGACCAAATACATAGCTTTGATGAGTTTGTTTTATAGTTATTTTTGACTATATGTTAAAGTACGTAAATAATGATAGACCAAAGATACATAAAGACAAAGATAAGTTTGTGGTTGCATATGTATGTGTGTTTTTGTTCTTCAAAATAATTTTTTAAATATTCATGATCCACAGTGAAGTGTACTCTGAAGACAGTAAAATCAGTTACAATTTGTGAGTAGAATTTTCAAATAGCTTAAAATTCTAAAGAAAAATTTAAGCTAACATTTCTACTTGCTACTTGTAAACAATGTCAGTGTTTGTATAAACATTGAAATCAGTACAATTTTTTCAAGAGCTTCTTAACAACCTTACTTTTATTTACCTTGGATTCAAAGATACTAACGAAAATAGCAGTGATATAACCTCTCCTATATAGGTTTGTGTTCTGGAGTGTCAACTTCAACTGGTGACACTATGATGATACATGGCACTAATAATTGATTAAAGTGACCTCTCTCCTTGCTCCAGTGCTTACTGATATGTGACACTTGGGAATGTATTATTAAAGCCCCATCGTACTGATGATGCACTGGGACAGAATGTCACTAGAGTCCTTCCTTGAGTGATATATTTCTCATTCACAGGGTCGTGAAAGTCTAAGGATGCACATTCAAAGCCAGTCTATTTGACTATTTTAATAGTAAAATCAACTTTAAAAATATATTAGTATTTCAAAGATTGCAATGGGTGTATTATGGCTGGAAACCCAGACAGTCCAAGCTCGTAAATAATGCATTCTGGTAGTATTGTGTATCTATGAAAAGGGGAGCCTTCCTCTTAAGAAAAGAAACTTATGGCAAAAGGCAGACACACTGAAGGATGGTTTACATAATGAAGTGTGATTATGGGCCTAGAGATTTATGGGAAAAGTTCATATGAAGTTTAAAAGAAAGAAAAAACAAGACTCCATTAGACTGTAGAATCACCAAGGAACTAGAAATGATAAAGCTGAATGCCTGTGGTTTTAAACCCATGTATTTAAATGCCTATGAACAGCACAGGAGAACAAATGGTCTCAGAGTCCTGTCTGATATCCAAAGATACGGGAATAGGTAGTATTTATCTGCACATTATAAAGAATGGTGCTAGACCTTCTTCAGAGGACTTACCATAAAGTACACCAAATTGATCATTTAAATATCCATCTTTATCAGCTCCCCAATTTTCAATGTGGGGAGCTAAGGCTAAATATCCCTGTAAAATAAAGGAAGGGATTTATAAAATGCCTTCCTTAGCTATCGCTATCTACATGAGAAAAAATAAAATTTAAAATGATTACCTAAAAGTTTTCCTATCTTAAATATCAAAAGTGTTCTGAATTTGGGGTTATGCTAGCACATAGGAGTAAGCAGTAAAAAAGCCAGTAATTTACTCAGATCTGTTATTTTGCTATCATTACATGTTTTTAAATTATTTTCATTTGAGTAAGTATAGACCAGGAATTCAATTATATATCAATATCTCCAAAAAAAACAAGTCTCTAAAATCACATTTTTGTACATTGGTTCTTTTGTTTCATACTTTCAAAAGAAACCCCTAAGTGACCATGAACTGCAACAATATTTCATTAAATGAGGAACATATTCCTAAATTACAGGCAAGTAAAGGAGAAGGAAAAATGTGTGTGTGTAATGTGTGTTTAGTTTTAATTTAAAACAATAGTATAGTATTTTTTTATTGTTATAATAGCCCAACAGTTTAATTGTCTATTGAAATTTCTTCTTTCTTTTTCTCTCCTTAATTCCAGTCCTAAACCTGCATCTGTAAATCAAGTGATAGAAACTTTGGTTTAAATATAGAAAGTAATATTCCAGCAAAAAGAGCAACATTAAAACAATTTGAAGCTAGTTGTAGAGATGTCTCAAGTCAATTTCTAACTGTTTTAATAGGCAGTAATCGGACTATCACAGTGTCAACCTTTATGAAAGCCACTCAGGTTGTGTAAAAACAGTTTGGGACAATCCTCATTTGTTGCCTCTACAATGGAAATTCAGAATGAATAAAATAATAGCAGCAATTCAAATGAATCAAATTCTCTAAAACTAGCTGTTTTGTTTACTGGCATGTCTAGCACATACTATTTCTTTCTAATTTGCATACACCTACACCTACTCCTTCTATATATATGCTAATTTAATTTAGAGATGACAAGTCATTGTCAGGATTTTTAGGGAAAACAAATGCACATATTTGCCCTTTTTTCTCTTGTGAACTTCTACTTTCAATTACTGCTTCTTATGTAGAATTGCTGCATGCAAAAGAGGCCCTGTAGTATGGGATCATCATTTGCAGTTAGTGAGAAATCTAAAAGCCATCATTTTCCTCTAACTTTGGAAATTAATCTTGTCTGTCTATTCTGAATGTTGTTGCCGCTGGTATTTTCAAATACCCACTGACTTCAATCAGAGATTATATATTATTTTATAAAAGCATTACAACAGAAGAACATCTTCTGAAATATTTTAACCTGATCAGTTGTCAAGATACATCTACAGACTGAAATCCATTTTTATGTGACATTTGTGTGGAAAGTTATAGCTTCTGCTCAAACTTTATAAATGGCCCAAAATTGTAGGTATGGGGATAGGATTTGAGGAGGAGGTGTGGAGACATAGAGGTAGATACCAAAAAAATAATGAAGATATGGAATCACAGCTACATATATTTCCCCTTTAGCTGGCCCTGTTAAAATGTGTGGTTTCCTAGCATTCAAGAAGCACTTATAAATATTTAGTAAATGAAATAATGTTATTTTTAGATAATTTGCAGTTCTTCTTTGATACTTGAATTCTCCTCAATTCTTTCTTTCTCAGTGGTATGACATAGGAACAGGGAGGGACTAGGGAAGGGAACCAGGATTCCAGTGTAGAGTAATTTTTATAACATGCACTCTGGAATGAGAGACAAGCGAGCTTTGAATCCCAGATTCTTTAGTAACCAGCCACCTAATATTTGGTGAGTTTCTTAAACTTTTTGTGATTCAGTTTCTTCATTTGTAAAATAAAGATAATTCTAGCATCTATTTTATAGGTTTCTTATGAATATGTAGTGAGATCATTTCTGTAAAGCACATAAAACAGTCCATGGAACATGTTAAGCACTAAGTGTGAGCTGCATAGTTTGGTTGAAACTTGAAGAATTTTCTAATAGATTCCACTTTTATGAATCAAAGGGCAGGGTTGGAACTGAAAGAGGATAATCCCTACTCCTTCCTCTCTTAGAGAGTACAATACCATTTGGTGACCATCTTCCTCCCCAAGGGGGCCAGCAGCACCCTCTTCCTGGGTTTACCTCCTTACACAGAGACATTTACCCCTGTACCTTCAGCATGCTTATCAGAAATGGGAGGTGTCAGAGAAGTATCAGAATTTGAAAATGTGAGGAGTTCCCATGTCTCCCATTTTTATAGCCAACAAAAGAAAACAACTAAGGCAAATTAACCTGTAAGCTGCATTTTTTAATAAATCGGGCTTATTTATTCTAGACCTCATTGCATTTAACATTAAAAATGTCAACACTAGAACATGGAATCTCCTTTGGAGGTATGGGTTATAAGTGACTGGAAATTTACCAATAGGTAAGATGAAATAAAGGTATAGACCAAAGATAACACCTATAAATTATAGACCCATTCAATATCTTCCATCCTGAAGAAAAGCTAAGGGTGGCCCTAACAAGACATTAAAACATGTCAATTCAGAGCCAAGAGACAGTTAAAATGGATATAAAAATGTTTATTAAAATACTTCTTTCTCATCAATTGTTTCATTTGCTCTAAGAGCAGAGACCATTTATCTTATGTCAAACCCACCTCCCTATATCCACATCCACAGCCACACACAAATCTTTCTCCATCTTACAGGTGAAACAGAGAAAAAAGGAAAAATAAAGATAAAGCCCATTGAGATCAAGATTTTTCTAGGTCATAAACTCACAAGGAAATAATTATGGCTGATTAACTGCAAAGAGGACTTATTTCAAAGAAAATATTTGCCAGTTGACAAACGCTCCCTAGGCTTTTCTTTCAATACATGGCATTTCAATTTGTGACTTTATGGATAAAATAAAGTTCACTACTATCCATTAACATAGTTAATATCCATGATTTTGCCTTGATATGTTTATGTACCATTTATTATAGATTCATGTCAGCAATAGTTTCTCTCAGAGATCTAACACTATATAGGCTCCTGATAGTTCTATTATGAAATACCAAGCAATATTTTATACAACCAAATAATCATGGAGTACTTAGTTCTTAATCCTGTAAAAGAAAACAAAAATGTTTTATAGCTGGTACACTATTGATATAATTATTTTCATTTTCTGACATGGTTGTAATGACAAATTAATGCCTACTTTCAAACACTTCTCCCTCATTCATTTATTTCACTGACCAGTGTGGTATGGGTGAATAGGGGTGAAGATTTTTTAAATGCACCTGAGGAGAATTTATGGATACTCTCAAATAGCATATCTCCTAAATTTAGTGGACTAGAAATAAAGCAGATGGTATTGAAGAGCTGTGTTCAGGTGGATGTATTAACAGCTGGTTTTAGGGATTGATTTTGACATGATAAAATAAAGAAAAAATGAATGAGTTGCTGCTTTTTTGAAGCAAAGATGTTTAATTCCAAAACAAAGGGTGGGAAATGGCCTGCAAAGAAGGCTTAAAGAGGAAGTTAAGAAGACAAGAACAAAACTTTTAATCATTTCTAGACATAGAAAAAGGATATGATGACCCATTACCATAAGGATTTCTATATAATCACTAAACTGTAAGACTCCATAAGGTGAGGGTTCATTCTGATTTTTTAACTTCTGGATAGTAGAATGTAAGATGAAAAAGGTTATTAGAAGAATAAGGAGAATCATAAAGAGATAAATGTTCCTTCAAACAATGTAGCCTTACCAGAAAGAAACATTCATATCAACCTCATCTGACCTCAGTTCCTACTAAGAAAAAAGAGATTGCCCCTGATTCTTTGTCTAGTGGAGAAACTGGTGAATCCCTATTGGAGGAATAAGACATTATCTGAATTCTCTGAAATTTTTTATACAACGTGGTTATAAAAAAATCAAAACAACACAGTTAACAAACATGACTAGTTACATAACTGGATACATAACATGTGGGGGTTCAATGCAAGATGAAAATGCAGGGCCCATTATTCAAAGTGACTAAAACTTTAAGATGGTGACAGCAAGTATGGAACCATTTTAAGCACAGGGCCCCATGTTGTACACATCCATAAAACTGGTTGGAGAGAGAGGGGAAGAGATGGTCAACATTAACAGAATGCATATTATTTTCTAGTACATATAGAATATTTATATATAGAACATTTATTATAGAAAATAATCTGAGGCATAGAGCATGTACCATTAATAAATTTCAAAAATTCAAGCTATTCAAAGTACATTCTATAACCACTATGGGATTATGACAAAAAACAACAGTAACATGTAACTAGAAAACATTTAACCATTTGGAAATTAAGTAGTGTACTTCTAAATAATCAATAGGACAAAGAAGAAAGGACACAGGAAAATAGAAACCATATTGAATGATAATACATATGTGACATGTCAAAACTTTCAGGATGCAGCTAAATCTTAGTTAATAGGGAAATATATAACCTTAATATATTAGAAAATAAATAAATATATAGTAAGAAAATTTGAAATTCAATGATTTAATGTTGTATCTTCAGAATCTAGGGAAAATATAGCAAATCAATCGCTCAACATGAAAGAATAGTAATAATGAATAAAAATTAGTGAAATAGAATAAATGCATTAAAAACATAAACTCAAACAAGGCCTAAGTTCATTATTTTATAAGATTAACAAAATTGATAAATCCCTGGTAAGATTGGTCTGTAAAAAAGGGAAGAATTACAAATTACCATTATCAGAAATAAAGACATCACTGTACATTTGTTGTGTTGGTCCCAGCCTATTGGTGGTAATCCTCTCAGCAAGGAATGTCTGAAGCATTCATCCAGGATATATTACTGAATGGGAGAAGATATTTGCAAAGATATATGTGATAAGGGGTTAATATCCAAAAAATACAAAGAACTCCTACAACTCAACATCAAAAAACAAACAACCCAATTTAAAAAATGGGCAGAGGACCTGAATTAACATTATTCCAAAGAAGACATACAGAGGACCAAAAGGCACATGAAAAGATGCTTAACATCACTAATCATTATGGAAACACAAATCAAAACCACAACGAGCTATCATGTCAAACTTGTCAGAATGTCTATTACCATAAAGACAGGAAATAAGAAGTGTTGGTAAAGGTGTGAAGAAAAGGGAATCCTCATGCACTGTTGATTGGAATGTAAATTGGTGCAGCCACTATGGAAAACAGTATGGAGATTCCTCCAAAAATTAAAAATAGAACTACCATGACTTCCAACAATTCTAGTTCTGGGTATTTTTCCAAAGAAAACAAAAACACTAGTGCGGAAAGATATATGCACACTTATGTTCATTGCAGCATTATATACAATAATCAAAGATGGAAGCAATGTAAGTGCCCATCAGTAAATGAATGGATAAAGATGTGGGGTGTGTGTGTATGTGTCTGTATATATATATAATGGAATATTACTTCTAAAAGAATGAAGTCTTGCCATTTGTGACTATATGGATAGATCTAGAGGGCATTATGCTAAATGAAATAAGTCAAATAGAGAAACAAATACTGTATGATTTCACTTATATGTGGAATCTAAAAAGCAAAACAAATGAACAAAGGTAACAAAGGAGAAACAAACTTACAGATACGGAAAACAAATATAGTTGCTAGAGGGGAATTAGTGGAACATAGTGTAAAATAGGTAGTCGAGATTGAAGTACAAATTTTCAGTTACAAAATAATGCATTATGGGGATAAAATGTACAGCATGGGGAACATAGTCAATTTTATTGTAATATCTTTGTGTGATGACAGGTGGTAACTTGACTTATCATGGTGATCATTTTGTAATGTATTAAAATGTCGAATCACTGTGTTGTACACCTGGAATGAACATAGCATTATAGGTCAACTATACTTCAATTTAAAAAATATAGACACTGGGAGGAAATGCATCTAAATGCTAATGATATTTATCTCTTTAGGGGTGTGGATTATAGGTGATTGTCATTTTTGACTTTATGTTTTTATGTATTTCTGTTGATCTCAATGAACATATATTGCTTGCAAAATTAAAAAACAATAAATGTCATTAAAAATGAAAAACAAAATAAATGAAAACCACTAGAGTTCATTTTAACCTTTGGAATACTCAAGAATCTAACTACATAAAAGCTTCTAGTGCAATTTATCTATTTCCTAAATATATAATGCTACTGAAGTATACAATCAGAACACGTTAGCCACTGTGGAAAACAGTATATAGGTTCCTTAAAAAACTAAAAATAGAGTTACTGTGTGATCCTGTAATCCCACTCCTGGGCATATATCTGGAGAAAACTGTAATTCAAAAAGATGCATGAACCCCAATGTTCCTAGCAGCACTATTTACAGTAGCCAAAACATAGAAACAACCTAAATGTCCATTGACAGATGAGTGGATAAGGAAGATGTGATACACACACACACACACACACACACACACACACACACACACACACACACACAGTGGAATACTACTCAGCCATAAAAAAGAATGAAATAATGCCATTTGTGGCAACATAGATGAACCTAGAGATTATCATACTAA
Source organism: Kogia breviceps (assembly GCF_026419965.1). Taxonomy (NCBI): domain Eukaryota; kingdom Metazoa; phylum Chordata; class Mammalia; order Artiodactyla; family Physeteridae; genus Kogia; species Kogia breviceps. The sequence goes on along the minus strand of NC_081311.1, from coordinate 44,394,223 downwards.
GTGAAGCCAGTCAGAGAAAGACAAATATCATATGATATCATTTATATGTGGAATCTAAAATATGATACAAATGAACTTATTTACAAAACAGAAACAGACTCACAGACATAGAAAACAAACTTATGGTTACCAAAGCAGAAAGGGGAGGGGGAGGGATAAATTAGGAGTTTGGGATTAGCAGATATAAACTACTATATATAAAATAAATAAACAACAAGGTCTTACTGCATAGCAAGGGAACTATATGCAATATCTTGTGGTAAACTATAGTGGAAAAGAATGTGAAAAGAATATATATAAGTGAATCACTTTGAACACATTGGCTTGGAATTTAAATTCAAAGAGATCCCTATCTTTGGTCCCTACTACCATAACCATCTTCTTAGCTAATATTTGCACAGGACTTAATGTTTGATGATATGGCTTTATATAAATCATCACAACTGATATTCACAGCATAATGGCAATACATGCAAGCCAGATGCTAATATCTCCCTTTTACAAATGAGGGACCTCTGTTTACAGTGTTAATTGGCCTCCATCATAGAGCAAATAAACGATGAAGAACAGTTTAACTCAGGTTTTCTGATTTCTAACAGTATGTATTCCTTCCTTCTGTAAAATATTTCAAATGTAGAAATCAGAAAGCTTTGTGTGTTAAATAAATGACCAAAAAACTAAGAATATTCATCTTTTTAACTTAAAAATTACTTTGAAAGCATTGGGTCAACTGGTTAATACTGTTAAAAGAAACCCACTTGAAAGGGGCAGTGACAAATGCAATTCTGTTTGTGTTTATGTATGTTTGATAATGTTGAAAAGGAGAAATTTTATCCCCTACCCCTCTTGAGCTCTTATAGTTGGACTAATAATAAAATTGACAGAAGACAGATTAACGGGAGAAAAAGAAACAAATTTTAATTCATGAGCATGGAGGTATCATAGCAATGGGATCTAAGAATTGGCCAAAGCAGGAAGATTTTATACAAAGAAACAATAAATTTGTGAGGAATTGACAGGACAAAGAAACTTAGGTTTTGAGTTCTCAACTAGTGAATCTAAACAGACTTTGGACTTTGTGTAGTAAATTAAAGAAGTAACAAGGTTTGCTTACATAGGCTTCTCAGCCTGAATTCCCTGTCTCTGGCAATAAGGGCATCCTTCACCTCCAGATGCAGGGAGCTCACCTTTCTCATGAGAGATTTATATCCTGCTTTTGGGGAAACACATTAGCAGGGTCAGTGTCCCTCTTGCCTTGGCTGTTTCTTAATTAACTTTAACTCAAAATAATCAACATGCCATTGTGTCATATTTGGGGGTGGCCTGCTCTGAGCCAAAACAATAACAGGATAACTTTAAAAGATAAATCGTTTTATCTCTTCAGTTGAAAACTGCAAGTTCTGTAGGTTGAGAACAATGAGGAAAAAGAAAAAAATTAAAGAATTTATTGCAAAGTGTTTGGTAAAGTGTTTTGATTATTGTCTCTATAATTGTCATTCTCCTAAAATCCATGTTTTCATTGTTTTAAGCTAAATATGTGCATGGAGTGTAATCCATCATGGAAGGTGCATATGTTCCAGGGACCCTTACCTCAGGCACATCTGCCCAACTTGTTAACTTTGGGTCAGAAGGCAACCTATACATAAGGAAACTGATTTCTAGCCAGTCACAAATGCAGGTCTGCCTCTTATAGATAAGGATTCTTCTATCTGTTGCAAGAAATTTTCTTCAGTTTTCTTGATTCATAACTGTCTTTCACTCCTGAGGATATTTTCTGCTTTTTTGTTATGTATTACACTTTAAAAGGAGTCAGACCTCAACTTACAGCTATCCCCCATATGGACTCCTCTGCTTATATTCTTCCTGCTGTTTTGGGAAGATATAAGACAAAAAAAATCTCTATTAGACTCTCACAATATTGTTGATGTTTGCAGCTAGTGATAGTCCTCTCCAGCTACCAGCAAGTGGAGGTATAGCCACAGGGCTTGCCCAAATTGGCGAACGAGTAAGAGCAGCGGTCTTTTCAAAGGATAGTACGGTGCCCGTTAAGCCAGACTTGGAAGATTATTTCATTGGGGTTTCAATTAAAGATGAATGGTCTGGGTACCTTTAGAAACCCAGGTTTAGGAGGAGAGTCTTTGCTTTCTAAGACTGGAAATAACTGCTTGGTTTGATTTTGTGACTTAGTGTGTATGCTATTCATTATGTAGAGCATATATCGTCAATTGTAATATTGTTGAAGATTTTTTAAAACATCAGGAGGGAACTAAACATATAGCACAGAATTTCGCTTGGAAGATCTCCATCAAATGAATTTATAGCTATTCTAAGTTATTTTCTTTTGGCTCTTATCTAACATTTGTTTTTTGTTTTGCTTTGTTTTCTTTTTTCCTGACTTTGTTCTTACTGGCAGAACTCAGCCTCTCTAGCCTTCTTCCTTTTTCTTTCTTTTTAAAATATTCATGCAAGTTAGCTAGGGTATTTTTTCTTAAAAAAAATGTGAACTATAGAGATTCTGGAGCTTTAACTTGTAAGTGATTTATGAAAGAATCACAGTTTTTTCCCTTCAAGAATATTTTAGTATCATCTGCTACCACCCAATATAAATAATACTTATCATAGGTAAGTGGGACATTTAGGGAAGTTTTCAGCTTTTTATTCTAAAAGCTGTTCTAAGAACATAAATTCATTGTAAAAGTAAGAAAAAAATTATATATATATATATATATATAATTTTATTTTCAGTCAAAAAAGGAATATTAAAGCACCATTTTTACTTACTTCCTCATTTATTTATATATTTGATATATTTCCCCCATAGTCCCCATCCAGAATCTATGATAAGTAATCCTTTTAAGAGGGCAGATTATACAATCTTTGTTACTGAAGAAGGAATTAACCTTCATCCTCTCTCAATTCTAATCCTATTGAAGAATATAAATGAAAAGGAGAAAATTTGTTTAGTATTTCACAGTAGGCGATGTATGTAATTAATCTTATATCATCATGGATACTCAATCTTTGCTGTCTCTCTGTTCAATTCTATAATTCATTCCAAAAGGAAGTCCTCAGGCATTTGAAATGAATCCAAGGCCAACTCATTTTCATTCTGTTGCTTGGATTTGTGAATGTCCTCTCTTAGAGTTATTTCAGCAAATTAAATATGATAATACTAGGAAGGACTTTTGAGCTTCTAATTATATCTCCTGTGTATCAGTAATATTTACAAAAACATAAACAAGAAGATGCTTAGAAATAGTTGATTATGAATAGACTTATTGTTGAAAAAATTAACTGCCAACTTACACTATTTTTCTGATGATCAGTAATTAAAAGTTAAAGTGTTATCTGTCCTTTTTTATTAGAAAATAACTTTGGAAGTTCGACTAATTAAATTTCTTCTTAAACTTGTCAATATTAAAGACACAGGTCAAATGTATGGTAGCTATAATTACCATGCCTGTGCTTACCATTTTTAGTTAGGCAGGGTTTTTCTTTGCATTGGCAAACAGACTGTAAGTGTTCTTGTCAATTTCAAATACATTACTCTGAGAAACACTGCAGTTTGACTCTGGACCAAGTTGTCTTTTTAATTCTAATTTAAGGTCCGGAGAAGGGATGTTCTCTGACTCCATTTAAACAATATATCTACAAAGTTTTCTACCTGTTTATCTCTATTCTAATCGTATCTGTGTTGGAATATCATACCAGAATAGACTGAGCCTTTTTTGGTATGGTCGAGACTACTCTTGATTATTTTAAGTTACACAAGTGTGAGAATGTAAATTGAATGTAAAATTGGCCTAAATCATTGTACTAGATATTAACAGATTGTGTCAATGATAAAATAATTCCAAACTTTGGAGAGTACAAGCCAGGGGCTATTATCTGAATATGAATTGCTGGATAAAGCCTAATTAATCATGTCTCAGCCTATGTAATATTCTTGTAATAGCAAGCATTCTAGAAATTTCAATCTGTCTTTGGTGCACGACTTGATACCTTTGAGACTGAGGGCTTTAATGACGTTAGGTAGCAGTGTTTCTGTAGAGGTATATGGAAAGAATAGTTTTCTTGCTGCAACATTACAAATTGATTTTCTCTTTTTAATTTTAATCCCACACCCTGTCATGGAAGTATTCTTTATTTGGAGAGAGATTTTCATTTGAAAAGAATAAAGTTGTTTGGAATTAGTGAAGTTCCTTATGACAAATCAGCAGATCATCAAATATCAAAGATAATTTAATCATGAGTCAGCTAGCCCAGTATTCTCTCTCTGAGATTCAATAGTTCATCAGCAAATAGTTTTTACCCTCAGTGGGATCTGTCTTGGCATAAGAAAAGAAAATCCAACTTTCTTCTTGGATCATTCAATACTCTGACTTGCTCTTCTTACTAATATAAAATCCATTTTTATGTATGTAAAATATACATAGAAATGGGCTACAGATATATATTATATATATATATATATATAAACTCTGTATATATAGAATATATACATAGCCCATGTCTATGTAGTACTTCATTGTATGTAAAATTAACCTTAATTCTCTGATAAAAAACAGTAGCAAAAAGGCTTGCTATTGTTTAAAAATGCCAATACATAATACTAGTTCCCACCACTTCTCACATAAACAGCATGCATAGATATTAGCTATATTAAAATAAAATGTGTCAACATCTACATCTATATGCCTCATAATCTTGGTATGAAACTAGTAACATTTACTTCAAAATGAATATTCTTCATTTAAGTTTAGATTCAGTCCGATTTGTTTATTTTATGCTTCACCTGTTAATTCCAGACATTTTGATTATATTAACCAGTTTATATTTCCATTTATTTTTGTAAATACTATTTTTATAAATTTTTGTTTATGAAGAGGACATTCCTCTATATGAACAACAATAGTACATTGAATTTGTGTTTGTAATGCCTTGCAATTTAGCCATTAGAAACTTTAACTCCTGTAACCCCGCCCAGGTTTATAAATATCAGTGATATTTCATTCATTTATTCTTTAATCTCATTAAATCAAGCATCTATTATTAACTTAAGTAAAAATATAGATGTATTTTTCTGATCTCAAAAATGGAAGAGCAAGGTGACAGATATGTAAACAATTTATTATCATTTAATGTATTAGATGTCAGAAAAGTGACCTACCATGGAAGGGAAGGATCCATGGAGGATATTATTAAAGAGTACCTGAAGGAAAGAAAATACTTTTTCAGACAGAAAAGAAGGCTAATGAATTTTAGATAGAGGGAAGTATATGTTATGGAGACATAAAATAATATTGCACAAATAAACAGTAATTAAACTGTATGGTCAGTGCTGGTTAGTCTCTTCATTTGATGCTGGCTGTCTTATTTTATCCTCTGTTTATACTCACAAAGAGACAAGGATATTCACAAGTAAAATAGAATATTTTAAATTTTTTTGGTGAAGGCATTAAGGAGTAAGGCTGAATCACTCTAATAATTATCATTACTCTCATTTTCTGTATATATAACTCAAAAGTCAACAAGCAAATAAATTGTCATCCATGCTTCAGAATGAGAATATAAAAAGACTTGATATACAGCTGACCCTTGAACAATGCAGGTTTGAACTGCACGTGTTCACCTACATGTGTGTTTTGTTTTGTTTTGTTTTCAATAAATACTTATAGTACTACACAAACAATGGTTGGTTGAATCTACTGTTGCAGAACTGAGAATATGGAGGGTTGACTATAAAGTTACACTCAGGTTTTCAACTATGTGAGGGGTCAGTACCTCCTACTCCCATGCATTGTTCAAGAGTCAACTGTTTGTGTATATGTGTGTGTGTGTCTGTGTCTCTATATATATATTATAGACATTTATAATAAATACACAATTATATATTCACTATGCATACAAATTCATTGTAACTATATTAACTTCATATATAATGTATATGTAATTGTATATATATATAAAATTGTATATATATTGTATGTATATACATATATAAAACCAACCATAGATCATGTAGTACTATAGTAGGTATTTATTGAAAAAAATCCATGTATAAGTGGACTTGTCAAGTTCAAACCTGTATTGTTCAAGGGTCAACTATATATATATATATTTTTTCATTTCCTGTCTTTATTTTAAAAAGGACTTAAAGAAGGAAAAATCACATAAAACTAGAATTAAATTTAACACACAGATCCCATGTAAGAGAGTCATATAACTTACTAACATGGGTACTTTTACATCTTGTATTTCCCAGCAAGTAAATATGAAAACATGGTTAATTATAGGATCCATCGTTTCCATAAAATAAAAGCAGTTGCTCAGGAGAAGTGAGACTATTCTATTCCTCTTACTAATATCTAAAAGAATGTTCTACCTTAGAATGTTATGTAACGTAGTAAACAATGTATGTATTATACAACGCTATGTAATGTAGTGCGAATGACATACTTACAACAGATACAGAAGCTGGAGTTGAAGAACTCTTTGCCATATCACCCTTCAATATATGCCTTCATTAATACACAAAGCCAAGCTCCTTAAAACTGAACCAACACATTCACTAAATAATATTTTCTGAGCACACAGTTATCACGGGCTGGCATAAGGCAAGGATAAATTTAAAACTATCCACAGAGAAACAGGGAATGCATCCCATATCAGATGATCTTTTTAGTATTACATGTTCCCTGACCTAAACTTATTAAGAAGTGGAGTTTGAAGTAAGGGTCTGTATCAAATAGCTTTGTTTATTATCTATTCCAGTTTGCCAGTTAAGAGTAGAACAGTATCTTTTGACAATTTCTTAAACTGGAGGTGGATTTGACATTTCCTTATGAAAATGAATGCATTTGCCAGAAGAGAGGTCTTAAAAAGAGAAAGAAGTTTGAACTGAGGACAGGAATGCCTAAATTCATTGACAAAAGGCTGTCATCCATTAACGTATTTTAATCATCCTATAAAGATGACCTTAGTCAAGAATTTAACTATTCAAACAAATGGGTAATAAGTTGTGCATCAAGTATTTATTTTGTTCTTTTTTAAATTTTCATACCAGTATAAATTTATAATGGATTTGAAACATACAAAGTATTAAAGCCCAGTTCACAATGACAATGCAGGAAGGTAGACATTCCTAGGGAATGAAAACAATCCCCAAGAAGCCTTCACTCTAGTGATAGTTACGATCATGCAATAATTATTTTTGTAAAGCACTTAGTAGCATATACATCAAACAAGATTGAAAAAAAGAAACCTTTCTTTCTCATTTTTCTTCCCCCACAATCTCTTATTATTCCAGAAAATACGGTCTAAACATTATTTGGTCTATTAGCCATAGGGCAATTTAAAATCCCTGGACCCTTGTATTCTTTGAAATTTGGTTTTCAACTCTGGAATTACTGAAGACATGTTAGTGTTTGTTCTCATTAATATGTGTTTGTAGTCAAAATTTCCTTTGATGGTTGAAGGAGACATTTTGCAGAGCAAATGTCATATTTCTTCTTTCTATTTGCTGAATAAAATACAGGTAGTGTTGGAGTATGATGTTACCGAATGAATTGGGATCCCGCTGCTCACCGCTTACAAAATCAATACTCAAAAATGGTAGAAAGGAAAGGTGCCTTTAATCAGAATGCTGGCAATCTGGGGAGACGGTGGACTCAGCATCCCCCAATAAACCACCTCCAAAGACTCTGCTCAGTCTTGAAAACTTTTAATGGTAAATAGGGAACTGATCTCAGTTAATCATCGAGAAGGGGGTCAGAGTCCACTATATACAGGCTTGTGTGCAGGCTTGTTGACTTCTTGTGATCTTCAGTTTTTCACACAGTTTGTTCCTGAGATTACTGCAGGGAAAGCTATGGAAGAGATCTGATCATCTGTTAATTACTTATTCTTCATTTCTACTTCTTTGATCTATGGAAAGAACCAACAAGTTAGGCAAAGATTTGTGTGATCAAAAGATGTGAAAGGTGTGCTAGGGCTGGAGATAAGTAGAGCAGGGGGGTGCCTGGTTTAATATTAGTGTCAAGACAAAGGAGTGCCTCCTACAGAGAGCTCTTTCCTGCAAAGAGCTTTTTCCTGCCAAAAGCTGCTAACAAATCCCCACTTGTCAGAACATAATTCCATTTCTGTGGGATCATGGGTGAAGGTCCGTCTTCTGTAACTTCTTCATGTTAACAAAGGGCACCATATTCTTAGAGTGGAAGATGTTGACATGGGTCTGTAGCATCTCTTTGCTGACATTTACAAAAACAGGCAGAACAAACTACAATTATTTTGATGTCCACAAAGATATAGATTATTATGAGCAATACTGTTAATCTCATTCTCTTAAGGCCAGTTCTTGGAACTGTGCTAACCATAGACTCAGTACTGCTCAAGATAGAGCATTTATGTTCTGGCTGCAGTCTGTTCATCATGCAACCAGCCTTTTCCCTCCGGTGGCAGTTACAGTATCTATAAAACAACTCAGGAATATGCATCAGACACTGAGTTTGTGACTCTGTTGTCCCAATCATTAGCTGTTTGAGCCTGCTCTTTTGTGACTCGGGGAGGCCTGGGAGACTTTAGCTTTTCTATAAACAAGAGGCAGAAGACATGGAGGAGCCTTTGTACTTGGTGTGGGCCACAGGACCTTTGTATTTGGGGGTGCCACAGGTTTCTGCTCAGTTCCAATTTTGATAACTAAGATTTATTTTAACAAATTAATAAATATAGAAAAATAAGTATATGAAATTTTACTGGTAATGGTTTTCAGTTTGAATTCATTACTACTTCTCATTTCAAATGTCTTTCAAATTATATACTAAATGCTTCAAATTTTGCATTGAAAATGAACACTTGTTTGAAAATAAGTGCTATGTTTGATTAGTGATGTTTGGTACAGGGAGTATATTTCACATTCTACATGCATGACAGAAAATCTATAAATTCAGAAAATCTATATAATAACTGGCCATTTTACAAATATAAATCTTTTATACTCTCTAAGAGATATTATAAATAAAAATTATTACATGACACATTGGGTTTGGGCACAAGCATCTGTCCTGTTTATTTCAGACTTATAAAAATTAAAATTCATAAGGCAATGTTAATTTGTTTGAATTTCCATAATTCCATCTATTTTTCACAAAAGTAGCTAAGATGTGAATAATACTTTATGTAGAGGTAGAAAATTTTTCCCTTTTTCCCTTCTAGGTTCTTTGGCTGGTCTAATAATTAAATTGACATAAGATAGATTAACAGGAGAAAAACAAATAAAAATTTAATGACATATGTCCCACCTATGTACATGGAAGAGATCCAAGAAAACTGAGTAATTCCTGGAAATGGCCAAAGCCATCACTTTAAATACCATCTTCAACTGAAAACAAAAGAGGATGAGGGGGTTGGGAAGTCAGTTATGGACGGTTATGAGGAAATGCACAGCAAACAATGATAAGGCTGTTATGCAAATTTAGGTCATTGTCTTCTCCATTGATAAGAGTTTCTAGAGATTTGGTCATTCTCCTCTTCTGGCTCCAGAGAGGGAGAAACTCTTACAAATGGAGTTTTCCCTTATGAATATAAATGTTTCTTACAAAAAGGTAATTTCTACTCAATTTTCAGAGCTCTACCTGTGTCTGTTGTTTCTTAAAAATTAACTATCTTAAAATAGTATGCCAAGGAGGCATATTTTGGTGTGGCAAAATCTGCTCTGCTTCATTTATTACTGGAAAGCTTTATCTAAGCTGATAATTATACTGTACCACAGAACTAAAGTAGTGGGTTTGTGTGTGTGTGTTGTGTTTGTTTTTTTATATTGGAGTCTATCTGATTTATAATGTTGTCTTAGTTTCAGGTGTACAGAAAAGTGATTCAGATGATACTTGTCTTTCTCTGTCTGACTTCACTTAGTATGATAATCTCCAGATCCATCCATGTTGCTGCAAATGGCATTATTTCATTCTTTTTTATGGCTGAGTAATATTCCACCGAAAATATATATACCACATCTTCTTTATCCATTCATCTATCGATGGACACTTAGGTTGTTTCCATGTCTTGGCTTTTTAAATAGTGCTGCAGTGAATATTGGGGTACATATATCTTTTCAAAGTATGGTTTCCTCTGGATATATGCCCAGGAGTGGAATTGCTGGATCATATGGTAGCTCTATTTTTAGTTTCTTAAGGAACCTCCATACTGTTCTTCATAGTGGCTATACTAATTTACATTCCCACCAACAGTGTAGGAGGGTTCCCTTTTCTCCACACCCCCTCCAGCATTCATTGTTTCAGATTTTTTGATGATGGTTGTTCTGACCAGTGTGAGGTGATACCTCACCAGGGACTGAACCCAGGTCATGGCAGTGAAAGTGCTGAGTCCTAACCACTGGACCACAGGGAACTCCCTCATTGTAATTTTGATTTGCATTTCTCTAATACTAGAGTAGCGTTTCAACATTTCTTTTATGTGATTTATATTTTTCATTGTTCATCTTTTTCTTTTGCTGTGGCACATACAATATATGCTGAAAAACATATTTTTATGTGTGACTGAGATAGTAAACATTTATGTATGATTTTATTAGCTATTTAACAACATTGATTTGATAAATTTCTAAGTAAAAATAGAAGTGAAATATGAACATAAAAATATAAACATTAAAATACAAAATTATCATGCCCATACAAATTAAAGCTTATGTAGAAATACATGACTCATGTAAGGTATCATATGATTTTAATGTTGCCCTTAAGAACCTTGCTAATATGGAGAACTTCAGTTACTCCAAAGTTAGTTCTTGTCATTTAGAACTTTTAGTGGTGAACAAAAGATGAGCAACTCTGTTTGGAATGATTCTGCAAAATAAGAAAATTTCTTATCATTGTGAAACAGAAGAAAAGATTAATCCAAATGCCAGTCTGCACAGAGAAGGCAGGTTATGATAGAGTTTCTACTACCCAAAAGCAAAAGCGTCTGAGTTAGGTTAAAAGTGATATGGGCTCTCTTAATTATATAAAATGCTTTTATGTCATTTGTTTCTCTTTTAGAAAATATGTCCTAGTATTCACATCTTTAGATGGCAAAACATTTAATTGGCAAATGCTTTGTCTCCATATTTTGGAGAGTTGGATAGAGGTGTCTTTTACTGGTTGTGAAATTTCACAATTGAAATCACTGTGTCAGGTATTTTAAAAAAACAACTATTTAGAGGTTGACTAAGTTCAGTAATTCACATGAAAGACTAGTTTTTCAAAGCATTATATCCATTTTCATGGCAACTCTATAAAATAAAATGCTTACAAATTATTTTTTTCTTTCTGAGTTTGCCAAATCATTCAGCTTAGAAAGAAACATACATAGCTTACACATTTTCCTCATATTCTTCTACTTGTAAGTAATAAAAATATCAAAATGAATTTAGATGAGTATAAGTTGGATTTATTTTCACATCCATTGCTTTTCAAGGATAGACTATTTTTTCTTCTGTCACTCATTGGGACCGTTTGATTTCTATTGAAGGAGATACAATTAAAATTATATCAGCATGGTCCAAAGAACAATCAAGATTGTATTCTACTGTTTTATTTTCCTTATAAAAATAATGCTTAAGATGACTCTGGATAGCATAATTATTCTTTTCACAAAATAACATCTGAAAGTACTCATAAAGTTCACCATTTTCTATACTACTTAGCTTCTAAGATGATTCTAATTGAATAATAGAAAAGGATAAAGATGTGGCCTATTACACCCCAGGTAATTTCAGTATCTTTTTTACTCATAATTTTGCAAACTTCAGCTAAAGAGATGTGATAGCTCTTAACAATCTAATAATAGTTTGGTTAAATTATATGCATAAGCATTACTGATTCTAAGCCCCATCATTCTCTCAATAGTTCATAACTTTAACATTTCTCTCAATTTTTAAATATTCAAAATTACTATTTTTTTGATGGGAGATACTAGTTACTTTAAAGGAGGTACAGATTTGTAGAGGAAAATTGCCCACCAAAAAATCCTCAGGCTGAATTTTACATAATTCTGATATTTAGCAGATTACAAGGACAAAAGAAGCCTAATTCTCATGCATAAATTGGGTTATAGTAATATTGAACACTTCAGTAAATTTAAGCAATAAATACCTAAGAAAACTAGATTATCATCCCTTCAACCTTATCCATAAAATCATCTCATCATCAGTCATGAGGAGCCTAATCTTTCCTAGTTCCTTAAATACTATAACAAATGACTTATATTTCATATATAATATTTCTTAAATAATATAAGAAATTAGGAGAAAGCCAAACTCTGTAATCAATCAATCAGACATTTGAGTTCCTTGATACTTTTTTTTTCTTTCATCTCACTTTAAAATTGGCTGTGAGGTGAAGAACTTAGACCCTAAATTTAAGAACCAGTATTTATTAGCTGCTAAAACCATGGATTTCATAGTCACATTGACCTGATGCTGAATCTTATCTTGCCATTTTGTAGCTATGAGATTTGGGCAAGTCATGTAATCTCTTTACACTTCAATTTTTGCATATGTAATACATTATAATAAACTTACACCAGAAGAGGAAATAATTTATGCAAAATATTTAACACGTTATCTAATGTATAGTAAGTTCTCAATAAAAGTAAATGTAATTATCTACTCCAAAGAGAATTTATTTTTAATTACTTTAATTGATATCTACAATGTGAAAACATATTTTGGAGACAAATACTACTTTTTACCGCCATCACAGCTAACCTACACAAAGAACACTGAATTCATATAGAATATATTGTCACATGGACTAAAATCTGTTTCCCATTCTGCATCCTGGTTTAATAGCTAGTCCCCATCAGGACTGAGAAACTCTCCTCCATTCATCTTTGAAGGAATCCTCCTTCTGCCCGGAAGCTCTGAGGGCACTCATTTCCCACAAATGGCACTCTGGAAGTGCTATAATTCACAGCTCTCAGAATGCCTCCTCAGTTCCACAGGAGGTGACAGGGAGATTGGTGATATAGGAGTGTCAATGGGTTGCTTATCAACAGGAAGGAGTCATTACAGAAAGAAAATCACAGGGAAATAATGAAAATGTGAGAATATGAGAGGGAGATGAAAATGTGGGCTCCAAAAGCTGGATAGGTTTAAACACAGGCTTTGCCACCAAGTATCTGTATATTCTCAGGAAAGTTTTTGAGCCCTTTTGTGTAAAGTTTTTTATCTACAAAATGGGGATAATAATAGCTATGCTATTATATTGTTGTGAATATTAAATAAGATAATGTAATCTCAGGTCTTTACTAAAGTGCTTAAACTATTGTAAAGTATAAAATTAGCTAAAGAAGCCTGAGGAGTAGGAGGAGGGGGAGAGGAAGAACAGTATTCACTGAGGAAAAAAATGGAAAGAAATAAAATTAAAATAAAGAAAGCAAAAATGGATAAAATTTTAGTTTGTAAAAAATTAATATTAGAGATACGTAGTAAGTATTGGTGAGGATATGGACAATTGGAACCCTCGTTCATTCCTGATGAGAATATAAAAGGTGCAGGCACTGTGGAAGATAATGTGGCATCTCCTCAGTAAGTTAAATATGGAGATACTATATGGCCCAGCAGTTTCACAACTAAATATATATCCAAGAGAAATGACAACATGTTCACACACAAACTTGTACAGAAATGTTCATAGCAGCATTATTCACAATAGCCAAAAAGTGGAAATAATTCAAATGTCCATTAGTTGATGAATGGTTAAATGAAATGTATATCTTTACAATGTAATATCATTCAGCCATAAAAATGATTGAAGTACTGCTACATGCTATAACATTGATGAACTATGAAAGCATGATGCTAAGTAAAAGAAGCCAGACACAAGGACTGCATATTTTATGACTCCATTTATATGAAATGTCCAGCATATGCAAATCTATAGAGACAGGAAATAGATCAGTGGTTGCCAGGCGCTGTGGGAGAGGGACTGCTGATGAGTATGGGAGTTATTTTGGGGGGGTGAAATTATTTTGGAATTAGATTGTGGTGATGGTTGCACAACTTTGTGAATATACTAAAACCCACTGAATTGTACACTTTAAAAGTAGATTTTATGGTATATGAATTATATCTTTATAAAACAGCAGTTGATATAGGAAAAGTAAAGCAGAAAAAAGCACAATATGGCAAAGAAATAATGAATTCTGTATGCAAAGAATATGTAGATTTCAAAATAAACAGCTGAATTTCTTTCTACACAGAGCTGTGATTAAAATGTGACTTTTCCCTCTTGAGATTACTGAGTCATTGAGTAGCAAAATGCGCTTAACTAACCAGAAAAAGCATAGAAAGAAGCAAAGTAAACTAAATAAAATAAGAACAAAGAAATGAAGTGTAATTACTACAGTTAAAATACACTTAATAAATACTTAATTTAAGCTTGCTACAATTTTTTATCAAAACACCATTTTTTATATGAACATGACTTGCCATAATTTACTTAGATTTAAGGATACAAACTTATGTTTCAATTCCAAAATCTATCCCCCTGAGCCTCTTTAAAACATACAAAGAATAATAGCAGCTATTCTGTAATCATAGCTCTGTTTTAGAGTTCTGCTTCATTCTATTTGAATAAATTAACCTGGTTCCAGCAGTAACTGTAACCTGATTTTCCCAGCTTCACATACAGCACTTTTCCAAGTTCCTCTTCTTTTCTTAAGTATCAAAGATCCTTCAAATATACATTTCTTGGCTTATTTTGTCCTGTATCTTTCCTCATTCAACTTCCTGGGCTTATGAACATCACCATGATACCCATGAAGAATAACATGAAATAGTGGTTTATCAACATGAATGGAACTGTAATTTTTGAAGTAACCAAGAGCTATAATTTAAAGGAGTATGTCAAGAACATCTAGGATTTTTTTTTAAAAAGGTGATTAATAATGCATGAAGGGCTTCCCTGGTGGCGCAGTGGTTGAGAATCCGCCTGCCGATGCAGGGGTCACGGGTTCGTGCCCTGGTCCGGGAGGATCCCACATGCCGCGGAGCGACTAAGCCCGTGAGCCGTGGCCGCTGGGCCTGCGCGTCCGGAGCCTGTGCTCCGCAACGGGAGAGGCCACAGCGGTGAGAGGCCCGCATACCACAAAAAAAAAAAAAAAAAAAAAAATGCATGAAACTTATCTACTTGGCATTTTAGCTTTTACAGACACTAAAAACAGTTCCTTTCAGTAATGACTTTAACAACAAAACCATTCAGAACAATTGATGTGAAATTTGCTAACTTGAGTCTCTTAGGTGTTGCCCTGTGCTGACTCCAATACTAAACTGGGAAGGTCTAGGACAAAGCAATGACCAAAGCCTTTCTAATCTGTTAGACATTTTTACTGACTGGTCATTGTAGATCCACCGTCAACCAAGATTCACTTTAGGTAACTGAGAACACCAACGTACCTGGTTACCTTAGAAGTTTCTATTATAATTATAGAATAATATGCAAAATAAAGAAAAATGTGTATATGTTTGCATGTGTGTGTGTCAATGTTGGAAACAGAATTTTATAGTACATTTCTTCACTGATTCCTGAATTATGCAAGCAGCAGTCTGTTATTATCTGTACTAGTTCTTATTCCATCAGCTTAGATGTATCAAAAGTGATTTTGATAACTATAGTCAGACATATAAGTTGGACATGAATGAACAGTGAACCAATCCATTTTCTCTGGCTAGCTTTTTGATAAGAAGATTTAATTGCAATAAAATACTCTTAAAATAAATATACAGTTTATTTAAAATGAAGCATTCAATTTATTTTGCCATAAGCAAGTGATAAAATTTTTTCTTCTGAAATTAATTTTTAAAAAGGATTCAGCAAGTATTAACTCACTGGAAATGCTGAAAAATGTTAAAATTTGGGCATTCTAGGAAAATTTTCTGAATAGGATAAGTTCTATACAGCTTGCCACCAGAAAAGAAAAAATGTAAAGGCATATTTAATTCCATATTGATTTTCAAAGTACTTGTGCCCAGTATTTTTCTCTTTTCTAGTTATTCTTTCAAACTCAGGGCACCAAATACCTATCCAGACTTTGAAATCATCATTGCTCTTCAATGTGAATAATAACCTTTATGTGTCTTTTATTTGCATATTTTATTCATTTCATATATCTACACAATAAGGATTATCTTGTCCCCTCATTTCTATCTGTAGTTTTGAGAGAACAATTGATCTAGCCTATGACTTTCTTTTTTTTTTTCTCGGTACGCCGGCCTCTCACTGGTGTGGCCTCTCCGGTTGTGGAGCACAGGCTCCGACGCGCAGGCTCAGCGGCCATAGCTCACGGCCCAGCCGCTCTGCGGCATGTGGGATCTTCCCACATGACTTCAGACTTTAGTCTGAAGTCAGGGAATCTGATTCCTACAACTCTGTTTCTTCCCCTCAAGACTGCTTTGGCTATTCGGAGTCTTTTGTATCTCCATACAAATTTTAAGATTTTTTGTTCTAGCTCTAAGAAATGCCACTGGCAATTTGATAGGGATTGCATTGAATCTGTAGATTGCTTTGGGTAGTAGAGTCATTTTCACAATATTGATTCTTCCAATCCAAGAACATGGTATATCTCTCCATCTGTTGGTATCATCTCTAATTTCTTTCAGCAGTGTCTTATAGTTTTCTGCATACAGGTCTTTTGTCTCCCTACGTAGGTTTATTCCTAGGTAAGTTTTCTTTTTGTTGCAGTGGTAAATGGGAGTGTTTCCTTAATTTCTCTTTCAGATTTTTCATCATTAGTATGTAGGAAGGCAAGAGATTTCTGTGCACTGATTTTGTATCCTGCAACTTTACCAAATTCATTGATTAGCTCTAGTAGTTTTCTGGTGGCATCTTTAGGATTCTCATGTCATCGGCAAACAGTGACGGTTTTACTTCTTCTTTTCCAATTTGTATTCCTTTTATTTCTTTTTCTTCTCTGATTGCCATGGCTAGAACTTCCAAAACTAGGTTGAATAATAGTGGTGAGAGTGGACATCCTTGTCTTGTTCCTGATCTTAGAGGAAATGCTTTCAGTTTTTCACCATTGAGAATGATGTTTGCTGTGGGTTTGTCATGTATGGCCTTCATTATGTTGAGGTAGGTTCCCTCTATGCCCACTTTCTGGAGAGTTTTTATCATAAATGTTGTTGCATTTTGTCAAAACCTTTTTCTGCATCTATTGAGATGATCATATGGTTTTTATTCTTCAGTTTGTTAATATGGTATATCACATTGATTGATTTGCATATATTGAAGAATCCTTGCAGCCCTGGGATAAATCCCACTTGATCATGTATATGATCCTTTTAATGTGTTGCTGGATTCTGTTTGCTAGTAATTTTTTGAGGATTTTGCATCTATATTCATCACTTATATTGATCTGTAATTTTCTTTTTTTGTACTATCTTTGGTTTTGGTATCAGGGTGATGGTGGCCTCATAGAATGAGTTTGGGAGTGTTCCTTACTCTGAAATTTTTGGGAAGAGTTTGAGCGGGATGGGTGTTAGCTCTTCTGTAAATGTTTGATAGAATTCACCTGTGATACCATCTGGTCCTGACCTTTGGTTGTTTGGAAGATTTTTAATCACAGTTTAAATTTCATGACTTGTGATTGGTCTCTTCATATTTTCTATTTCTTCCTGGTTCAGTCTTGGAAGGTTATACCTTTCTAAGAATTTGTCCATTTCTTCCACGTTCTCCATTTTATTGGCATAGAGTTGCTTATAGTAGTCTCTTAGGATGCTTTGTATTTCTGAGGTGTCTGTTGTAAGTTCTCCTTTTTCATTTCTAATTTTATTGACCTGAGTCCTCTCCGTCATTTTCTTGATGAGTCTGGCTAAAGGTTTATCAATTTTGTTTATCTTCTCAAAGAACCAGCTTTTAGTTTTATTGATCTTTGCAATTGTTTTCTTTGTTTCTATTTCGTTTATTTCTGCTCTGAACTTTATGATTTCTTTCCTTCTGCTAACTTTGGGTTTTGTTTGTTCTTCTTTCTCTAGCTCCTTTAGGTGTCAGATTAGATTGTTTATTTGAGATTTTTCTTGTTTCTTGAGGTAGGCTTGTATTGCTATAAAATTCCCTCTTAGAACTGCTTTTGCTGCATCCCATAGGTTTTGGATCATCGTGTTTTCATTGTTATTTGTCTCTAGGTATTTTTTGATTTCCTCTTTGATTTCTTCAGTGATCTCTTGTTTATTAAGTAACATATTGCTTAGCCTCCATGTGTTTGTGTTTTTTACGTTTTTTTCCCTGTAATAGATTTCTAATCTCATAGCATTGTGGTCAGAAGAGATTCTTGATATGATTTCAATTTTGTTAAATTTACTGAGGTTTGATTTGTGACCCAAGATGTGATCTATCCTGGAGAATGTTCTGTGCGCACTTGAGAAGAAAGAGTAATCTGCTGTTTGGGGATGGAATGTTCTATAAATATCAATTAAATCTATCTGGTCTATTGTGTCATTTAAAGCTCATGTTTCCTTATTAATTTTCATTTTGGATGATCTGTCCATTGGTGTGAGGTGTTAAATCCCTCACTATTATTGTGTTACTGTTGATTTCCTCTTTTATAGCTGTTAGCAGTTGCCATATGTAAGGAGGTGCTCCTATGTTGGGTGCCTGTTTATTTATAATTGTTATATCTTCTTCTTGGATTGATCCCTTGATCATTATGTAGTGTCCTTCCTTGTCTCTTTTAACATTCTTTATTTTAAAGTCTATTTTATCTGATATGAGTATGCTACTCCAGCTCTCTTTTGATTTCCATTTGCATGGAATATCTTTTTCCATCCCCTCAATTTCAGTCTGTATGTGTCCCTAGGTCTGAAGTGGGTCTCTTGTAGACAGCATATATATGGGTGTTTTGTTTTTGTTTTTGTTTTTGCGGTACACGGGCCTCTCACTGTTGTGGCCTCTCCCATTGCGGAGCACAGGCTCTGGACGCGCAGGCTCAGCGGCCATGGCTCACGGGCCCAGCCGCTCTGCAGCATGTGGGATCTTCCCGGACCGGGGCACGAACCCGTGTCCCCTGCATCGGCAGGCGGATTCTCAACCACTGCGCCACCAGGGAAGCCCTATGGGTGTTGTTTTTGTATCCATTCAGCGAGCCTGTGTCTTTTGGTAGGAACATTTAATCTATTCATGTTTAAGGTAATTATTGATATGTGTGTTCCTATTACCATTTTCTTAACATTTTGGGGTTGTTTTTTTAGGTCCTTTTCTTCTCTTGTGTTTCCCACTTAGAGAAGTTCCTTTAGCATTTGTTGTAGAGCTCGTTTGGTGGTGCTGAATTCTCTTAGCTTTTGCTTGTCTGTAAACGTTTGATTTCTCCATCGAATCTGAATGAGATCCTTGCAAGGTAGAGTAATCTTGGATGTAGGTTCTTTCCTTTCATCACTTTAAATATGTCATGCCACTCCCTTCTGGTTTCTAGACTTTCTGCTGAGGAGTCAGTTGTTAACCTTATGGGAGTACTCTTGTATGTTATTTGTTGTTTTTCCCTTGCTGCTTTCAATAATTTTACTTTGTCTTTTATTTTTGCCAATTTGATTACTGTGTGTCTTGGCATGTTTCTTCTTGAGTTTATTCTGCCTGGGATTCTCTGCACTTCCTGGACTTGGGTGGCTATTGCCTTTCTCATGTTAGGGATGTTTTCAACTATAATCTCTTCAAATATTTTCTCGGGTCCTTTCTCTCTCTTCTCCTTCTGGGACCCCTATAATGCAAATGTTGTTGCGTTTACTGTTGTCCCAGAGGTCTCTTAGGCTGTCTTCATTTCTTTTCATTCTTTTTTCTTTATTCTGTTCCACAGCAGTGAATTCCACCATTGTGTCTTCCAGGTCACTTATCCGTCCTTCTGCCTTGGTTATTCTGCTACTGATTCCTTCTAGTTTAGTTTTCATTTCAGTTATTGTATTGTTCATCTCTGTTTGTTTGTTCTTTTATTCTTCTAGGTTTCTGTTAAACATTTCTTGCATCTTCTTGATCTTTGCCTCCATTCTTTTTCTGAGGTCCTGGATCATCTTCACTATCATTATTCTAAATCTTTTTCTGGAAGGTTGCCTATCTCCTCTTCATTTAGTTGTTTTTCTGGGGTTTCATTTTGTTCCTTCATCTGGTACATAGCCCTCTGCTTTTTCATCTTGTCTGTCTTTCTGTGAATGTGGTTTTTGTTACACAGGCTGCAGGATTGTAGTTCTTGCTTCTGCTGTCTGCCCTCTGGTGGATGAGGCTATCTAAGAGGCTTGTGTAAGTTTCCTGATGGGAGAGACTGGTGGTGGGTAGAGCTGGCTGTTCCTCTGGTAGGCAGAGCTCAGTAAAACTTTAATCCACTTGTCTGCTGATGGGTGGGGCTGGGGTCCCTCCCTTTTGCTTGTTTGGCCTGAGATGACCCAACACTGGAATTACCCAGGCTCTTTGGTGGGACTAATGGCAGACTCTGGGAGAGCTCATGTCAAGGAGTACTTCCTAGAACTTCTGCTGCCAGTGTCCTTGTCCTCACAGTGAGACACAGCCACCCCCTGCCTCTGCAGGAGACCCCTCAACACCAGTAGGTAGGTCTGGTTCATTCTCCCCTGGGGTCACTGCTCCTTCCCCTGGGTCCTGATGCACACACTACTTTGTGTGTGCCCTCCAAGAGTGGAGTCTCTGTTTCCCCCAGTCCTGTTGAAGTCCTACAATCAAATCCCACTAGCCTTCAAAGTCTGATTCTCTAGGAATTCCTCCTCCCGTTGCTGGAAGCCCAGGTTGGGGAGCCTGACATGACGTGGGGCTCAGAACCTTCACTCCAGTGGGTGGACTTCTGTGGTAAAAGTGTTCTCCATTGTGTGAGTCACCCACCCAGCATTTATGGGATTTGATATGATTGTGATTGTGCCCCTCCTACCATCTCATTGTGGCTTCTCCTTTGTCTTTTGATGTGGGGTATCTTTTTTGGTGAGTTCCAGTGTCTTCCTGTTGATGGCTGTTCAGCAGTTATTTGTGATCAATATAATTTTTTAAAATACATATAATTAAAACTTTTTTTCTAACATAAATTCTAGAGGTCTCTCATTATTTCTATTCTATCTTTTAAGTGTTTAGAGAAGTTAAATCCATTATATTCAATTTAGCATACTTAGAGTAAGACTGTGCAATCTTTGCAGCAAGATATGTGTTTATATTCCATCTAGCATATCACCTAGCTACACAGTAGATACATAATGGTTGAAATGCAGTCTGTACCCAGAAAAGTTCAATAGGTTATAACATTTTATTTAATTCAAATAATAGAAAATTATGACCTGCTGATGTTTTCAGCCACATGTAGGAGTTCCAGGATTATAAAGAGAACACATGATTCTGAAAGATGTATTTATATGGACCTGATTACTGGAGAAGAATGTAGAAAATCATTAAATTTAGAGATTAAATTATTTTATATTTCAATGTTATAGAAATGCCAAAGGATATTTATATTTATGAGAAAACAGACATGAATCATTTTTTAAAACAGTCTTAAATCTTTGATTCCTTTATATAGGATAGTGATTTTATATATTTAACAATACCATGTACATTGTAGTGTTCTAGGTGAATGAGCATAATGGAAGATAGATAAAAGAGTAAATGAATTATAGAATTTTGTGTTTCATGCAAAAAAAAAAAAGATCATTCTGGGTTCAGCTAGAATTCTTCATATATATAAGAACAGATTTGTTACAGGGATTTGGCCTTATTCAATTTTGGGAGCTTAATTAATATTGTAATGGAGCAAGAACCTATGGGGCATTCCCAGGACAGACAACCCCCCTCCATGTCTTTTGCCTGGCTTTTGTGTGTAGAAAAACTTTAGCCGAAGAATAAATGTAATCAGAGAAGTGAGAAAATGCAGAAGCAAAGAAAAGTGGTCAAACAGGACAAAATAATAATAGTTTAGTCATTAAACAAAGTCAAGGACATTTAGTTCCTCCTCAAGGCTTATAGATAATATTCTGAGCCATAACCCTTGAGTTGTTTTATAGATACTGAAACCCCCACCAGGTGGCAAAATTTAACTACATGATGACCAGACTGTAGCCATGACATAAGTTGCCACAATTCCTGTAAACTGGCCTTAAGAAAATGGGAACCAACTAACCCTGGAACTGTAGATTAACTGTACATTAAAACAATCAAGATGATATTGATCAGACCACCTCATGGCCAATTTTAAGATAACTGTCAGAGCTGACTGCGGTGTTCTGCACACAGTCCCCTCCTTCCACCTACACACCCCTGAAACTCCCCTTTAAAAGCTCTTGCTCCCTACTCAACAGTGGGGAGTTGGCCTTTAGACACAAGTCTACCTTCTCCCCAGGCTGCCAGCTTCCTGAACAAAGCAAACTTTCCTTTCTACCAACACTTGCCTCTCGAGTATTTGCTTTACAGTGGCAAGCAGCCAGGCCTGAGTTAGGTGACAGGTTTTGGCACCCCATGTGGGGCTGCACTCTTGCAGTGTCTGGCCCCTCCAGGTTTCCTGGAGTAGAGCCATCGTCCATGGCAACATACTAGGATGGTCATGATGAGCCAGCTGCTTATGGCTAGCTGGTCCCAAGAAGGGGATTTGGGGGAAAGTTCCCAGTAACTGCTGAAACTATTTGTTTCGGGGATCCTCCCTGTTTCTCCCCTGCTCAGCACTGGCTGCCAACTTTTGCTTTCAGTTGGTGGAAACAGAAACAACAATATTATAAAACCAATGACTTTTTTCTATCTTGGAAGCCTGAATGTCATATATAGGCCTAAACAAATATGCTTTTACTCTAGAGAATTCACACTCACAAGATCAAACTTGTACCCAACAGATCATGGGTAACTATATACTGACATCTTTATAGACTAGTAAAATTTTACTGATATCATGTGACTCTTATAGTAGGTATAGGTACCCTGGACACTCCACTAGATAAATATGAAAAAAAAAATTATCACACTACCATCTTTTATTTTAGGAAACACTAAATTCTAGTTGATTTTATTTGAGCAATCTAGAAAGAAAAATAAAATATCACCAACAGATAATGAAAAACATGTTTTACATTTAGAGTAAAAAAGAGAGATAATTCATATCTATAAGAGTCAGTATTATGCTGTTTTTCATACATTATGTCCTTGCTTTATTTGATCTCTTCTGCCATATAAGTATTTTACTGTTAACTATATAAATATGTCTGATTAAAATGATAAAAGAGAATCATAGTATTATGTATGTTCATTTCTTTAAGCAGAATGTAGTAGTAAATTTGATGAGTAGATTAACGACTGTTCTTTGGATGATCCTGCTTTTGTTTATTTGAGCGTGAAAGTGTACGACAGAAGAAGGTTGAGTTGTTAATGGGGAAATGCTAACACACCTAAGAAGATTATTCTCAAAGCTACATATTAAAGCTTTAAGGCCTTTTTATGGTCTTTATTCTGCACATGACTGAGTGAAGCTTTAAGATTTTAATTCCCTTAGGTGTCTTAATGGTTAGGGACTAATTTATTTTACAACTCGGCAATGTGGGTAGGCTGCATCTCAGCACAAAACTTGGGATGTAGAATTCCAGCAAACTAAGGACATGTGTTGTAAACTGGAGCAGTTTAACAGAGCATTTAATGATTATTTGGTTGAAAATCTCTCTAAACGGAACAAGAAATTCACACACCAGGCTGCAGTGTTCTTTATCCTAAACGTTTAAATGAAGTGATTAAGGGTTTATTTGCTTTTTATGTCTGACATTTCACCATTTTAGTTTTATACACTGACTTTTACAGTGAGTGACGCTGGTTCAGAAAACAGGTGTCCTTTTTTTTAAGTGCAATTTTTTTTTTCAGAAAAAGGGAGAAAGTAATTTATCAAATGTAAATGTTGTAGATAAGATGATTAATATATTAGCTAGAAAAACAGACTGCAGACATGTAAACCAAGGTATTACTTAACAGTCAAAAACATACACTACGCCAGTCACAGGACAAATACTGCATAATTCAATTTACATGATGTTTATAATTAATGAAACTCATATAAGGAAAAAGTTGAATGGTGGTTGCCAGGGGCTGGGGGGAGGGGAAAATGAGGAGTTACTAATCAGTGTATACAAAGCTTCAGTTTATACAGGATGAAAAAGTTCTCTCTGATGTACAACATTGTGTCTTTAGGCAATGGTAGTGTATTGTACACTTAAAAATCTGTTAAGAGGGGCTTCCCTGGTGGTGCAGTGGTTGAGAGACCACCTGCCAATGCAGGGGATGTGTGTTCAAGCCCTGGTCCAGGAAGATCCCACATGCTGCAGAGCAGTTGGGCCTGTGCACCACAGCTGCTGAGCCTGTGCTCTGGAGCCCCTGAGCCACAACTACTGAGCCCGCATGCTACAATTACTGAAGCCCTCATGCCTAGAGCCCATGCTCTGCAACAAGAGAAGCCACCTCAATGAGAGGCCTGCCCCCTGCAATGAAAAGTAGCCCCCGCTTGCTATAACTAGAGAAAGCCTGAGAGCAGCAATGAAGAGCCAGTGCAGCCAAAGATAAATAAATAAAATAAATTAATTTTTTAAAAATCTGTTGAGGGTAGATCTCATGTTAACTGTTCTTTCACAATAAAAAATATATATATTTTAAAATATATATATATGGCTAATATGGGGGTTATTTTTTCTTCCAAAAATATTAGAAACTATACTTTTAGTTGTATTTAATGTTCAAAGAAAAATCCTGAGTTTCTGAATCAAATATATGATGTACACCAATGCTTTCCAATAATTTTTAGAGCAACAGGACATTCTTAAAAACATAAAACAGAAGTATTTGTGTAAGGTGATATTTATTATAATTTTAAATTATTTGCTATTTATATGAGCTATAGGAAACTAACCAGATAGATAAATCTACAGAATAATTCCGCTTAAAATCCTTTCATTTTGTGTTTTTTTTTTAAATCACAAAATTCAGAGTTAAATATCAAATGAAGGTTTCAATGAATTTTTTCTTAATGATTAGAAAACAGATCTCAAGTGTGAAAACCAAGTGAGATTCTCTTAAAGATAATGCTCAGCATGAATAGAAGGAGTAAGTTGTTGGAGCCCACAGTCTATATTTGAAGAGATGGTCAAACATGATCAGATAGAGGTGGCCACCTTTCCAAGGGTTAGTCTTAAGAGTATGTGTGATAAGTGTTTGAAGGCTTAACCGTACCCAGTCCATCCCCTACTATTAAAGAGCACAGTCATTTTTGCATGCTTAGATGTAACTGCCTCGTGGCCTAAAACCAGAATAGGATTTCTATGGGACATCATGACACTGGCCATTTAGGGTCAGGATAAGGCCCATCATCAGACATTGACCCATGTATTTCATTATAAGGGAAAAAAATGCAGATTAGCACATTTTTGATTGATCATAGAAGATTCTGCATCTTTTAGTGTGAGGGCCAAAATAGAGCTATTTTGCCTTAGAGGTCCTTTTACTGGAAGCATTTGATTAATATTGCTTTGAGGAGTTGGTTTCACAGTCTCTAACTGCTAACCATTAAAATCTTTTGGTTTAGTTCTCTTAATATGCTTCCTGGTTAACAGCTTACATCTTCTCTCCAGAAAAATCTCTATCTTTAACATAAGCAGGATGGAATAGACGTGGGCTCTCATTTACTCTGAGTTTTATAGGAGCTTATTTTTACATAAATTTT
Source organism: Kogia breviceps (assembly GCF_026419965.1). Taxonomy (NCBI): domain Eukaryota; kingdom Metazoa; phylum Chordata; class Mammalia; order Artiodactyla; family Physeteridae; genus Kogia; species Kogia breviceps. Next base: position 44,368,516 of record NC_081311.1, on the reverse strand, counting down.
CAACCATTTCATGAGTTTTCTATGTGTACATTTTAACTGTCTCTGACAGTTTCAGCTCTGTATTCTCCCCAAACTTCCTTGCTGTCATCAGCTATTGTAGAAGAGTCATTAGTTTCTACTGCCTACATGCACCATATTTCTCTGCTTTAGGCCGAAGACTTGTATACATTTCAAACTTGAAATTTATTATTCTTAAACTCATTTCATATAGGACAATTTTTCTGCTTGAAAATTTGACAAAACTTTTTATGAATTTTGCAATATTTTCATAACTTTCTGATTTTCTAATACATGTATATATTTTCCTCTTTTTCTAGGTTAAACAGCAGATTTTATACTAGCATTTGCTTTGTATGTTCTTTTTTATTCTTTTTTTTTTTTTTTTTTTGCAGTACGTGGGCCTCTCACCGTTGTGGCCTCTCCCGTTACAGAGCACAGGCTCTGGACGCGCAGGCTCAGCAGCCATGGCTCACAGGTGTAGCTGCTCTGCAGCATGTGGGATCCTCCCGGACTGGAGCACGAACCCGTGTCCCCTGCATCGGCAGGCAGACTCTCAACCACTGTGCCACCAGGGAAGCCCTTGTTCTTTTTTTTAATACATCATTATTGGAGTATAATTGTTTCACAATACTTTGTTAGTTTCTGTTGTACAACAAAAGTGAATCAGCCATATGCATGCATATATCCCCATATCCCCTCACTCTTGAGCCTTCCTCCCACCCTCCCTATCCCACCCCTCTAGGTCATCACAAAGCACCGAGCTGATCTCCCTGTGCTATGCTGCTGCTTCCCACTAGCTAGCTATTTTACATTTGGTAGTGTATATATGTTGATGCTACTCTCACTTCGCCCCAGCTTCCCTTTCCCCCTCCCCATGTCCTCAAGTCCATTCTCTACGTCTGCATCTTTATTCCTGTCCTGCCCCTAGGTTCATCTGTACCTTTTTTTTTTTTTTGTAGATTCCATATATATGCGTTAGCATACGGTATTTGTTTTTCTCTTTCTGAGTTACTTCACTCTGTATGACAGACTCTAGGTCCATCCACCTCACTACAAATAACTCAATTTTGTTTCTTTTTATGGCTAATATTCCATTGTATATATGTGCCACATCTTCTTTGTATTTTCAAGTCTTGTTATGGTATCTTAAAGCCCCAGAACTTCATCAGAGTGTATATATTTTTTTAATCCTAGGTTCCTTTTTGTGTTTTCATTATTGATTCAGAACCTGGCACTCTAAGACCTTTCTATATTCCTTTTGAAATAGTTTCAAAGTTATTGTCAATCAGTGCACCAGTGTCAGCTGGTATCTTTCACATTCTGTCTGGAAATTTCCTAGCTATTGACAAATTCATTAGGTGTGTTTCCTATTTGTACATTTTCTAAGTGAAGGAAATCACTGCAGAAAGCAGTATTGCAAACTTTCCACTATTACAGTAACAAGGATCCCATATTCTTTAGCTTCCACTACCATTTGTTACTTGCTTACTTTTATTCCCTCATGAACATAAAGGACCTTTATGTTTCTGCAAACATTCACCCATGTTCTATTTTCTCCTGACACCTGAATTCAAATCAATATCATATGCTCAGGAACTAAATTATTTTTCAGTTAGTATATGTTATATAACAAGCCAACCCAAAACTTAGCAGGTTAAAAAAAAAGAATAATCATTTTATTATTTTTCATGACTTTTGTAGGTCAAAAATTTGGAAGGTGATCAGATGGGCAGTTCAGGTTCAAGGTTTCACATGTGATTACATTCAGATAGTGACTGGTTGAAACAGCAGAGGACTGGAGCAGCTAGATACTGTTCAGGCAGTCTCTTTTCATGTAGTTTCAAGGTTATTCCATATGGTCTCTCCACATTCACTAGTTTGGGCTTCTTCCCAGCATGGCAGCTGCAGAGCAGTTGTACTTCCTACATGGTGGCTGGCTTCTCTCAGGGCCATTGTTCCAAGAGAATCAGGCCATAGGTATACATTACTTTCAGAAGTCAATCATGGCATCACTTATGCCATACTTCATTGGATGAGGTGGTCACAAAGTCTCCCCAGGTACAAGAATAAGGAAATAAACTCAACACTCAGTAGGAGCAATATAAAGGTCTCATTGTAAGAAGAACATGTAGAATGGGATATATTTTTGGAAACTTCTTTAGGAAATTCATTCTGCTAAAGGCTTTAGCCAAAATATAGGAACAGTTTAACATATTTAATGTACTCATAAATTTACATTAATCAAAAATTAAGCTCTTCTAGGACTTCCCTGATGGCACAGTGGTTAAGAATCCACCTGCCAATGTAGGGGACATGGGTTCAAGCCCTGGTCCGGGAAGATCCCACATGTCGCAGAGCAACTAAGGCCATGTGCCACAACTACTGATCCTGTGCTCTAGAGCCCACAAGCCACAACTACTGAGCCTGCGTGCCGCAACTACTGAAGCCCGCGCGTCTAGAGCCCATTCTCCACAACAAGAGAAGCCACTGCAATGAGAAGCCCGAGCACCCAACAAAGAGTAGCCCCTGCTCACTGCAACTAGAGAAAACCTGCGTGCAGCAACCAAGACCCAATGCAGCCAAAAAACAAATAATAATAATAATAAAAATTAAGCTATTCTAAAATGAGTAAGTTTTATGGACCGAATTGTGTCCCCCCAAAATTCAGGTTGTGGAAGCCCTAACCCTCAATGTGACCTTATGGGAGATAGGGTCTTTAAGCAGGTAATTAATGTCAAATAAGATCATAAGGGTAGTGTCCTAATTTAGGAAAATAAACTTCTGTTTAAGCCACTCGGTCTGTGGTGTCTTATTATGGCAGTGCAAGCTAACAAATACAGAAAGCAAAGTGTATAATTGTTTTTTAGTTTAAAAGGTGGAAAATATGTCTTTTCATGTCATTCTCTTGGAGCTCACAATGCAGTTTATCAAATAAAGTTCTCTGAAGTCATGCAATAAAGAGATATGTTTAATTGTATTTAATTCCATTTAACCCATTTATTCCCAAACTAATCTGTGCACCAAGTAGCCCCCTTTTTCCCCTTGATGCTTGCGTTGCATCCTGTGGAATAATGTAGTTTTCTGCAGGATGACATTTTAATAAAAATTGAGGATCATTCATTTATATTGGATTTTCTACTTAAAGAAAATGCAGTCTACTCCTGAAATATCTCTTTCTTAGTTACCTAAATGATGATAACATCCAAGTGGTGGTCACATTAATTTATACTATTTAGCTTTACCCTAGGACTTTTACATATATTGTGGAAAAAGTGAATTAAAGAGACAAATTAGTAAAGAATTAATATATCCTCTTAACCTCTCTTCAGAAGACATTTATTGAATACCTATTATCAGCTACACACTGTCCTAAGTATGTACTTGATGGAGAAATTAACATCTTCAAGGATTTTATAGATAGAAGAGGAAGAGAGCTTTGTTAAAAAAAAAAAAAACTTAAGAGCTATATAGTACCATGTGTTTGGCTCTCAGAGTAATGATAATAATTACAGTAGGCATTTATTGGAAACATACTGTGTTCCAAGTACAGTGCTAAGTATCTCAAAGTATATCATCCATTTAAAAGTCACAACAATCAACCATATGTTAGAGATAATGCTATAATCATTTTTGCCTGAATTAAGAAGCTCAAGGTCAAAAAATTAAGCAATTTGCCTGATAAGTGAGACACTTCTGATAATCAGTACAGTGAGGTTGAGGGGAAGATGCTTTGATTCGATTTTTTTATGAATGAGCAGGTTTATGCAGAACAGGACAATGCAGAATAAGGTTCTCCTCAGAGAGGAAGAAGTGTTGACAATATCATGAGGGAGTGTTAAGATATAAGCCATCTGAAGACTGCAAGTGGTGTGGTGTGACTCTCAACATTTTCACCTGGGTAAAGAGAGAGCCTCAATCTGAGCATTCTCAAGACTGTTCATCTGAGCTACAACAAAAGAAAGAACAAGTACTAAAAAAAACCCTCTCTTTTCAGTAAAAAACGATATAAGCCAGTAGTTCTTGAGAACGGCTGTTTAGCTCCATAAGGGACATTTCTGAAGTATTTTAAGTTATTTCAAAGATTGTTGGACATTACTGGCATTTGCTGTGTAGGGACTGGGGATATTAGACAACTGGCAATGTCCAAGGAAATCCCACACAAGAAAGAGTTGTCCTGAGGCCAGGGACGTTTCCAAAGTTCCCTGGGATATTCATTCAGGGGCAGTACTTGTTTAAAAGTATATAAAATCTAACTCCATTATACATATAAACCAAAGATTTGCTTTTCTCAGGTTTACTACACATTAAAATCTTACAATTAAAAGACCTCAGTGTGAATCAATAGAGATTACACTTTAATTTATTGAAAACCAGAGTCAGAGACACTCCAAATTTAGAAAATCATGACGCTGAATATTTTGTTTGCTCACCAATACAGTGCGTACATCTGCATTTGTGGTTCTTATACCAGATGTGATTCCGTGTATAGGATAAACATCTGACTACTTTGTTATGACTTCTACAGTTGTATCTGTAAGTGTGCAAAATTAAATACATGTTATTTTATTATCAATTAATTTTCTCATTGTTTTTAGATTAAGTTTCAGGCATTGCAGCTAGTTTTACAAAATATGCATATAGATATTTCACTATTCTTTATTTCAATTTAAGGTTATAAAGGGGGAGTTGTGTGTGTGCATGCATGTGTGTGTGTATACAGACAGAGTGAGGCAGCATTAAATATGGTAGAGAACCATAGATACTGTCTTAGCACAGAGTCAATATGGAAGACAGAATTTATACATCTTTTTCTCCATGGGTTTGCTATATATCTATTTAAAAATTCTCATCTTTCTAAACTTTCTTCCACTTATAGGAGTCAGGTTATATTTCTAACCATTAAATTGTAAACAAGGATTGATGAATAAGATTTCTGAAAAAGCTTTTTGACAAGAGATTGTCTCTGTTCATATGCTTATTTTGTCTTTCCACTGTACTGCTTTGTTTTCTTTCTGCCTGGAATGATACCCAGAAATGTAGCAGAAATAGGACAAGTATGATGTAGAAAAGCCAAGTGATAATACTAATGGAGGAGAAAAAGGAGAAGGGATATTGGTTCACAAGATTATCATGGAATCACTATACCTGCCTATATCTTGACATCTTAAGTGAAATCAGTAAACTCCTTTTTTAAGTTATTGTTTGGTGGACTTTCTGTTGCTTATATCGTAACATAGTATCAACTGATACAGAATTAGGGTTTGGAAGTAAAGTACTGCAAGTAACAGAACTTAAAATGCAGAATTGCCATGGTTAAAGAGGATGTGTGGTGAGGACACAGATATTGTCATCTAGAATGCTAGTGGCCCTTGTTTTATACTAGCCAAAATTTGAGCAAAATTTCATATGCAGTTCTGCATGACATTGACCACATTTTGATCGAGCGTTGGGAAAATAAGAAAAATTCAGAATGTTGACTTGTTTTTGTAAATTTTTACTGATTTTGAAAAAGGAAATGGTGATGTTAGATCAGAGCTATCCATTTCACTAGCCCAGAGAGAAGAAAACTTCATTTGCTAAGGGAAGAAAGGTCTCATGGACTGGAGAATAACATACACTGTCATGTATATAAATTTTTGTAACTTATAGCTTGCCTGATTGAAAAATGATTGTTTCTAATCACCAAGCAATAATATCTGTAAGAGGGAGTCAGAATCAGCAGCCTTAACAGGTGATAAGATTGTAGCCTGAAATGTTTTCCATGAAATGTTTCACTAATTATCTGAAAAATAATAGGGCACCAGCAAAGATCAGGTTAAAGGTTCCATTAGAGCCCAGTCTCTGAATTTCCTCAAGGCAGTGCCATTCTTTTAAGAATAGGATCCTGGGGAGAACACAACAACCACTAGTTTATCACTTTATCTAATGAAAACCTGTGGAAGAAACAAAAGAAATTATCCTCAAAAAATTATTTTTGTTGAAGAATCCTTAGGATGACCAACAATAGTTTGTAACTGTCCAAGAAAGTTCAACCTTCAATTAGCAGAGAATCCTGATTTACTGGTATTTCCAACAGAAAATTTCAATGTTCCCAGCTTGGCTTTCATCTAAAAGAGATGTTACTTGTTTAGCCTATTAACATTCACGGAGTGATTTCAGCCATATATTAGCTAGCACACAATAAATTTGTTCGTATAATTTCTAGTCCCCTTTCAGATATTCTCCATTGCTTGCCTTCCACACAATAATGTGTGCTCCTGAGACTCTTCACTCATTATTAGGAAAATCACTCAGTGGAATTTTGAGTTCTGTTTCATGTAGATGCTATTCACTTTGGTTAAGTCAATTTCCATCTCATTGTCCTACTTTCTTCACCTTTGCTTCTCAAATTACAGTTCAAGTACTTACAGGGATATGATATAAGGTAGTAAGGTATCAAGCCATAGGAGACTCAAATGCTTATTAATTTTAAACAAATAATTATTATAAATAAAAAGACATAACAAATTCTATGACTTTATGCATTAAGTTCCCAAAATAAAGAAACCAATGGGTTTTTGAGGAAAATTTTCACATCCTGATCCAAGATCAATTAATGGAAAAGGGACATTATTTTTTATTCACAGCACACCCATATATTAACATAATCTCTGGTTTCTCTTATCAATTTCCCTTCTTATTTGGGAGTGCCAAAGGTTAATTAAAGATATATTTATTTGTCATTTTCAGCTACTTCTTGAGCTAATTATTACATTGGCAGCGCAGAGGGAATCTACAAAGTGCTTCACCTTTAGATAACTTTTCCTCTCAGTTCAAAGTACCTTTAATACATCAATCCCTGTGCTCCTATTTCAATGTGTTACCTGTTGTTACCTGGAACAACTTAAAGAGTCCATGCTAGGCAGGTTTGTCTACAAATGTTTACCTGGAAGGCAACTGAATGATCGATATTCTCATTTCTTCTCATTTCTGCAGCTGCAGAACATGTATAAACAGGGAATAGCTGGGAGATGGGAGTACATCCCCGGCAACACCGATTCAATGTATTAGAGACCTGAAAGGGCTTGTCGGCCATCATCTGGACCAGTCTTCTAACACTGGACAGATGAATGACCAAAGATACTATAAATGTGGCTGTCTGTTGTATGTAAGATTATATTCTCAACAGTTTTGAGTATTCTTGGGATCTATAATCATTATGAGAAATTCTAAACCTGAGGATAAACTAAGGTAGTAATTTTGATTTTACTCTAATTTCCAGACAGCATCCCTGCCAGATAAATAGTATCAAATAGATTGTAACTGGAAGGACTTTAACTTGCTATCCCTAGTGTCTGGCATGTAACGAGCACTTAATAAAAATTTGTAATGGTGACAGGATGTATCTACTTATGTAAATAATAGCTGTTGGTATCACAGGTATGTGTGAACTGTGACAGAATTCTCCTTGTGTATTTACGAGACTCAAGGGATAAATTAAATAGTTATTCAGGTAACAAACTCGTATGAATGAAGTAAGGTAATAAACGTCCTAATGGAATATTTTCCTCCAGTAACTGACTTGTCTTTTTGTTTTGTTTGTTTTAATTCTATTTACTATTTAGGTTACAAAACTGAGTAATCACACTGAGAAAGTCACTGGACAAGACAGGCCTGAACTGCCTGCCTTTGGGCACTTATTAATAACAAATAGTATATTATATGTCTTTATTTATCTTATAGTTTTCTGCTGAACATGTAAAGGAAAGGATCAGAATGACAATTCAGTGAAATTACAAAACATGGAAAAGGTCAAAGGTATATAAATCTAGTATTACCTTTCAGAGAATATGAGGCCCTGAAATTTTGAAACCTAATTCCTGTGACAAAGCTTGTAAAAGGAAGAGAAAAACAGAAAACCATAAATCAGGCCACCTGCCACTATCTAGAGCAAGAGGAACCATAACAACTTAATCTGTTTGAGTTACAAAGTCAGGAATGTAATCTCTAACTCAGTTTTATAATCAGGATTGAGTTTAGTTCCCTTCAAATAAAGAATTTTATGTGGGTACTTTTTTAATAAGCTTTGTATTGCCTGCATGTTATTGTTTTAAAGGCGATGTTTTAAAAATAGTCTCTGAGCTTTAATGTAGTTTAAAATATATTAAATTTGCCTACAGAAACATAGCTGATTAATTATATAAACTACCATCCATGCGCAAAATTCTCCAATTATCCCATTAATATCTTTTATAACATTTTGCTCCAGTCACACATTGCATTTTTAAAATTTTATTTTTATTGAATTAAAATGTTGAATTACAATGTGTTAATTATCGCTGTACAGCAAAGTAACTCAGTTATACATATATATACCTTCTTTTTAATATTCTTTTCCATTATGGTTTATCACGGGATATTGAAAATAGTTCCCTTTGCTATACAGAAGGATCTTATTGTTTATCCATTCTATATATACCAGTTTGCCTCTGTTAATTCCAAACTCCCAATCCCTCCCTCCCCCACAACCCCTCCCCCTTGGCAACCACCAGTCTATTCTCTATGTCCCTGATTGTTTCTGTTTCATACATAGGTTCATTTGTGTCATATTTTAGACTCCACATACAAGTGATATCGAATGGTATTTATCTTTCTCTTTCTGACTTCACTTAGAATGATAATCTCTAGTTGCATCCATGTTGCTGCAAATGACATTATTTCCTTCTTTTTATGGTTGAGTAGTAGTCCATTGTATATATATGTACCACATCTTCTTATCCATTCATCTATCGATGGACGTGTAGGTTGTTTCCATGTTTTGGCTATTGTTAATAGTGCTGCTATGAATATAGGGTGCATGCATCTTTTTGAATTATATTTTTGTCCGGTTATATTCCCAGGAGGGGGATTGCTTGATCATATGGTAATTCTAATTTTAGTTTTCTGAGGAACCTCAGCACTGTTTTCCATAGTGGCTGCACCAACTTACATTCCCACTAACAGTGTAGGAGAGTTCCCTTTTCTTCACACCCTCTCCAGTATTTGTTATTTGTAGGCTTTTAAATGATGGCCCTTCTGACCAGCATGAGGTGGTACCTCATTGTAGTTTTGATTTGCATTTCTCTAATAATTAGCAATGTTGAGCATCTTTTCATGTCACACATTGCATTTAATTGTCGTAATCCTTTAGTTACTTTTTTTTAGGTCTCAATTTTATTTTCTGTAAAATGGATACAAGGATAATAATAACTACAATAAAATAATAGTATCTACCTTCTATTGTTATGAGGATTAAATGAGAAAGAACCCTTAGTGATATGCCTCTCACAAGGAAACATTCAAGAAGTCTTAGCAATTACTAACAATCCCTAATTGAGTATTACTTCTTGCATAAGACAGAGATTTACAAAGACATTAACATGATCCCACCAAGCAAAAGTCTGAGTAATCCTTCTTCCTCTGATTGCACTAATTCCAGTCCATGCTGTCAGTCCCCACTCCAGAGGAGGATCGTGAGATGATTCTTTATAATACCAGTAAACGAAACATCAGTTATCTAGTGACAAGTGCTTGCCTCTAAGGGTTACAAACACCGAAAAAGCAATAAATAGCACTGGAAAGGTATTGTGATGGATACTGCTAGTTTCAAAATTAATCATGTTTAATGTTATTTAATAACAATGATGATTTGATTCTCACTGTTGGTTAAATTTCTGAGTGAAACATTCCTCTCTCAAGACTATATTACCCACCATTCAGAGTTTGGAATAGCAATATATTATGTCATTATTAGCCTGTTCATTATCTGTTGGCAGCTGTAGAAAATAGCAGCCTCTGTAATGGCCACAGACTAAGTTCGGCCTGTTTGTGTCAAAAGGGTTTTGAATTATACCTCCTCTCCAGCTTCTGCTCCCACCCTGCCGTAACCTGCTGCCACAAAGTAGAAGAGGCAGAAGTATTTTTCTGACTGGTGTTGCAAGATATACTTAGTCTAGAACAAAATGAAACTTTCATTTATGTGAGCTGAAAAAAAGTTCCCTCTATGCCTACTTTCTGGAGGGTTTTTGTCATAAATGAGTATTGAATATTGTCAAAAGCTTTTTCTGCATCTATTGAGATGATCATATGTTTTTTTTCTTCAATTTGTTAATATGGTGAATCATGTAATTTGATTTGCGAATACTGAAGAATCCTTGCATTCTTGGGATAAAACCCACTTGATCATGGTTTATGATTCTTTTAATGTGCTGGTGGTTTCTGTTTGCTACTATTTCGCTGAGGATTTTTGCATCTATGTTCATCAGTGATATTGGCCTGTAGTTTTCTTTCTTTGTGACATCTTTGTCTGGTTTTGGTATCACAGTAATGGTGGCCTCGAACAATGAATTTGGGAGTGTTCCTCCCTCTGCTATATTTTGGAAGAGTTTGAGAAGGATAGGTGTTAGTTCTTCTCTAAATGTTTCATAGAATACCTGTGAAGCCATCTGTTCCTGGGTTTTTGATAGTTGGAAGATTTTTAATCATAGTCTCAATTTCAGTGCTTGTGATTGGTCTGTTCATATTTTCTATTTTTTCCTGGCTCAGTCTTAGAACATTGTGCTTTTGTAAGAATTTGTCCATTTCTTCCAGGTTGTCCATTTTATTGGCATACAGTTGCTTGTAGTAATCTCTCACGATACTTTGTATTTCTGCAGTGTCAGTTGTTACTTCTCCTTTTTCTTTTCTAATTCTATTGATTTGAGTCTTCTCCCTTTTTTCCTTGATGAGTCTGGCTAATGGTTTATCAATTTTGTTTATCTTCTCAAAGAACCAGCTTTTAGTTTTATTGATCTTTGCTATTGTTTCCTTCATTTCTTTTCCATTTATTTCTGATCAGATCTTTATGATTTCTTTCCTTCTGCTAACTTTGGGGGGTTTTTGTTCTTCTTTTTCTAATTGTTTTAGCTGTAAGGTTAGGTTGTATATTTGAGATGTTTCTTGTTTCCTGAGGTAGGACTGTATTGCTATAAACTTCCCTCTTAGGACTGCTTTTGGTGCATCCCATAGGTTTTGGGTGATCGTGTTTTCACTGTCATTTGTTTCTAGGTACTTTTTGCTTTCCTTTTTGTTTTCTTCAGGGATCCCTTGATTATTTAGTAGCGTATTGTTTAGCCTCCGTGTGTTTGTATATTTTACAGAATTTGTCATGTAATTGATATCTAGTCTCATAGCATTGTGGTCAGAAAAGACACTTGATATGATTTCAATTTTCTTAAATTTACCAAGGCTTGATTTGTGACCCAAGGTATGATCTATCCTGGAGAATGGTCCAAGAGCACTTGAGAAGAAAGTGTTGTTTTTGGATGGAATGTCCTATAAACATCAATTAAGTCCATCTTGTTTAATGTATCATTTAAAGCTTCTGTTTTCTTTTTTATTTTGATTTTGGATGAGCTGTCCATTGGTGAAAGCGGGGTGTTAAAGTCCCCTACTATGATTGTGTTACTGTCAATTTCCCCTTTTATGGCTGTTAGTATTTGCCTTATGTATTGAGGTGCTCCTATGTTGGGTACATAAATATTTACAATTGTTATATCTTCTTCTGGGATTGATCCCTTGATCATTAGATACTGTCCTTCTTTCTCTCTTGTAACAGTCTTTATTTTAAAGTCTATTTTGACTGATATGTGAATTGCTACTCCAGCTTTCTTCTGATTTCCTTTTGCATGGAATATCTTTTTCCATCCCCTCACTTTCAGTCTGTATGTGTCCCTAGGTATGAAGTGGGTCTCTTGTAGACAGCATATATATGGGTCTTGTTTTTGTATACATTCAGTCAGTCTGTGCCTTTTGGTTGTAGCATTTAATCCATTTACATTTAAGGTAGTTATCAATATGTATGTTCCTATTACCATTTTCTTAATTCTTTTCAGTTTGTTATTGTAGGTCTTTTCCTTCACTTGTATTTCCTGCCTAGAGAAGTTCCTTTAGCATTTGATGTAAAGCTGCTTTGGTGGTGCTGAATTCTCTTAGCTTTGGCTTGTCTGTAAAGGTTTTAATTTCTCCATCAAATCTGAATGAGATCCTTGCTGTTAGAGCAATCTTTTTTTCTAGGTTTTCCCTTTCATAACTTTTAACATGTCCTGCCACCCCTATCTGGCTGGCAGACTTTCTGTTGAAAGATCAGCTGTTAACCTTATGGGGATTCTCTTGTATGTTATTTTTAGTTTTTCCCTTGCTACTTTTTTTTTCTTTGATTTAATTTTTGATAGTTTGATTAGCATGTGTCTTGGCATGTTTCTCCTTGTATTTATCCTGTATGGGACTCTCTATGCTTCCTGTACTTGATTGACTATTTACTTTCCCATATTAGAGATTTTTCAACTATAATCTCTTCAAATATTTGCTCAGTCACTTTCTTTTTCTCTTCTTCTTCTGGGACTCCTATCATTCGAATGTTGTTGCATTTAATGTTGTCCCTGAGGTCTCTGAGACAGTCCTCAATTCTTTTCATTCTTTTTTCTTTATTCCTCTCTGCGGTAGTTATTTCCACTATTTTATCTTCTAGGTCAGTTATCTGTCCTTCTGTCTCAGTTATTCTGCTATTGATTCCTTCTAGAGAATTTTAAATTTCATCTATTGCGTTGTTCATCATTTTTTGTTTGCTCTTTAGTTCTGCTAGGTCCTTGTTAAACATTTTCTACATTCTATTTCCAAGATTTTGGATCATCTTTACTATCATTACTCTGAATTCTTTTTCGGGTAGACTGCCTATTTACTCTTCATTTGTTTGTTCTGTTGGGTTTTTACCTTGCTCCTTCATCTGCTGTGTGTTTCTCTGTCTTCTCATTTTGCTTAATTTACTGTGTTTGGGGTCTCCTTTTTCTAGGCTGCAGGTTCATGGTTCCCATTGTTTTTGTTGTCTGTCCCCAGTGGCTAAGGTTGGTTCAGTGGTCCCTCCTGGTGGAAGGGACTAGTGCCTGTGTTCTAGAGGATGAGGCTGGATCTCGTCTTTCTGATGGGCAGGACTGTGTCTAGTGGTGTGTTTTGGGGTGTCTGTGACCTTATTCTGATTTTAGGCAGCCTCTCTGCTAATGGGTGGGGTTGTGTTCCTGTCTTGCTAGTTGTTTTTCATAGGGTGTCCAGCACTGTAGCTTGCTGGTCGTTGAGTGGAGCTGGGTCTTAGTGTTGAGACAGAGATCTCTGGGAGATCTTTTGCCATTTGATATTATGTGGAGCTGGGAGGTGTCTGGTGGACCAATGTCCTGAACTAGGCTTTCCCACCTCAGAGGCACAAGCCTGACACCATGCCAGAGCACCAAAACCCTGTCAGCCATACGGCTCAGTAGAAAAAGGGAGAAAAAAAAAAAAAAAAAAAAGGAGAGAAAAAAATGTTATTAAAATTTTTTAAAATTATTAAGAATAAAAAATTTTAAAGTAATGAAAAGAAAGAAGAGAGCAACCAAACCAAAAAACAAATCCACCAACAATAAGCAGTAAAAACTATACTAAAAAACAAACAAAGAAACTAAAAACGGACAAGCAGAACCCTAGGACAAATGGTAAAAGCAAAGCTATAGAGACAAACTCACACAAAGAACCATACACATACACACTCACAAAATGAGAAAAGGAAATATATATATATATATTAAAAAAAGGAAGAGAGCAACCAAATCAATAAACAAATCAACCAATGATAAACTCGAAATACTAAACTAAGATAAACATAAAACCAGAAACAAATTAGATGCAGAAAGCAAACCCCAAGTCTCCTCTCGCTCCAATTCCAGTGCCTCAATTTTGGGATGATTCGCTGGCTATTCAGCTAATCCAGAGATTCAGGGTATATCAAGTTGATTGTGGAGATTTAATTCACTGCTTCTGGGGCTGCTGGGAGAAATTTCCCTTTCTCTTCTTGTTTTGCCCAGCTCCTGGGGTTCAGCTTTGGATTTGGCCCTGCCTCTGTGTGTAGGTCACCTGAGGTTGTCTGTTCTTTGCTCAAACAGGACGGGGTTAAAGTAGTAGCTAATTCGGGGGCTCTGGCTCACTCAGGCCGGGGGAAGTGAGGGGTACAGAATGTGGGCGAGCCTGTGGTGGCAGAGGCTGGCGTGACGTTGCAACAGCCTGAGGCATGCCGTGTGTTTTCCCAGGGAAGTTGTCACTGGATCACAGGACTCTGCCAGTGGTGGGCTGTACAGGCTCCTGGGGGTGTGTGGATAGTGACCTGTGCTTGCACACAGGCTTCTTTGTGGCTGCAGCTGCAGCCTTAGCATTTCATGCCTATCTCTGCTGTCCGCACTGTTAGCCACACTTGTGCCCATCTCTGGAGCTCATTTAGGTGGTACTCTGAATCCCCTCTCCTCATGCACACTGAAACAATGGTCTCTTTCCTCTTAGGCAGGTCAAAACTTTTTCCCAGACCACCTCCCAGCTAGGTGTGGCACACTAGCCCCCTTCAGGCTGTGTTCATGCAGCCAACCCCAGTCCTCTCCCTGGGGTCTGACGTCTGAAGCCCGAGCCTCAGCTCCCAGCCCCCACCCACCCCAGGGGGTGAGAAGTCAAGTGTCTCAGGCTTGTGAGTACTGGTTGGCACCAATCCTCTGTGCAGGAATCTTTCCACTTTGGCCTCTGCACCCCTATTGCTGTGCTCTCCTCCATGGCTCCAATGCTGCTACCCCCCGCCAGTGAAGGGGCTTCCTAGTGTGTGGAAACTTTCCTCCTTCACAGCTCCCTCCCAGAGGTGCAGGTCCCATCCCTATTCTTTTGTCTCTGTTTTTAATTTTTTCTCTTGCCCTACCCAGGTACGTGGGGAGTTTCTTGCCTTTGGGGAAGTCTGAGGTCTTCTGCCAGTGTTCAGTAGGTGTTCTGTAGGAATTGTTCCACATGTAGATGTATTTCTGATGTATTTGTGGGGAGGAAGGTGATCTCCACGTCTCCTCCACCATCTTGAAGGTCTCTCTAGTTACTTTTAAATTTGAAAATTCTTCAGCCCCTATTTGTCTTTCATGACATTGTTTTGAAGAGCCTGAGCCAGTTTTTCTGTAGAATGTCCCTCAGATTTTGTTTTCTGATGTATTCTGTTGATTAAATTTATATCGTGCATTTTTGGCATTAATATCATATAAGTAATGTTGTATCCTTTTCAGCAGATCACATTGGGAGGCAGGCGTTGTCGGTTTAATCACATTTTGTTGATGTTAAATGCATTTATTTGTTTTCCCCCATTCTATAACTTAATATAAATTGAACCATGTAGTATATTATCTTTGGGGCCTGGCTTCTTTCTATGTATATCTAATAAACGTGTTTATTAGATATATTTACAGGGTTGTTTGTTTCCATAATGTGTTTTTCTTACTGCTGAGTAATTACAAGATTGGTAATTTTTTTCTGTAAAAGTCATAGAGTAATATCTGAGGTTTTGCTGGCCACAAATTAGTCTCTATTACATAACTGTCTTTAAAAAATGTTTTATAATTCTTTAAAAATATAAATACTATTTGTAGCACTCAAGCTGTATAAACACATGCCTCAGGCCAGATTTGTCCAGTTGGCTCTAATTTGCCAAACCTTACTCTTAGTAAATTTGTGACAATATCTTTTTTCATTCAGTTTTTGATAGATGTTTTGATTGTTTTTTGTTTTGAGCTATTATGAATAAAATTACCCTGGAAATTTCTGTAGAAGTCTTTCTATGGTTATATTTTCTTATTGTGGTGAGATATACATAACATAAATTTTATCATTTTAATTTAATTGTATGTTTTAGATGTACAATTCAGCAGCATTAAGTACATTCACAAAGTTGTGCAACCATCACCACTATCAATTTCCAGAACTTGTTCATAATACCAAGTAGAAACTCTGTATTCATTAAACAATAACTCTTCATTCCCCTCTATTCATATGTTTTTATTTCTCTTGTATAAATACCGAGGTATGGAATTGCTAGGTCTTAGGGCACATATGTGTTTAATTTTATGAGAAATTGCTGAAGAATTCTCCAAAATGATTCTACCATTAGCCTTCCACAGACAATGCATAGGAGTTGTTGTTGCTCCACATTCTCACCAACATTTGATACTGTCAGTCTTTCCAAATGTTCATCATTCTACTGAGTGTGCCACCAGTCAACCTGAGGCTTAGGTTTCCCTTTATCTTCATCTACCATCCCCACGTGTTCCCCCTGTGTGGTAAAAGCTGGTTCATATCTTCTCTACAGAGTGTGAAAAGGGGAAGAAGACATGTGAGTCAAGCCGTTTCTCAGGAAAATATTATTCAGAAAATGCCCCTACTATCCCTTCCACTGCCAGTCCGTAGGGCAGGCTGCAGTTGCAAGGCCACAGGTGGCAGTGAGAGAAGCAGCAAAATGTGATTTTTATCTGGGCAGCCACTTGTGCTTTTATAATCCTGGAATTTTGAAGAAAAAAGAGAAGAATAGATATTTCAAGAAGATTACCATACTCTTACACTTTTGAAACATGTTACAGTTAGGTTTATTTCATCTTTCCTTTTACAATGTTAACCTAAGATTTCTAGGTAGGAACAAACTGATATCCTATTCCTTTAGAAACCAAAAAGGAATGAATGATTTAATATACTGCATACTTCTGTGTGATCCAAGCTAATATCATTTCCCTATGAAAGAAAAAAAAGAAAGGGAGAAGGAAAGAAAAATGCCCCTTGTCTACTTATTATTGCATAGTAAAATATTAGTGCTAATGGGGACTTTCAGTAAGACCCAAATAGGTAAAATCGTTTTCTCCACAGTGCTCTCTAATGAGCAATAATACTCTTTTCTTTTGACAATTTTAGGTATATGGAACTGAATTTCTTGTAAGGCACCCATTTCAATTCCATGCAGCTCAAATTGATAACAAGTGGGTTTAGGGGCCAGTATTCACAATCATTTAATATTCATTAGTGTGAAATGAGAATTTTATTTACTTGAGACCAAATTCTCATTTTGACCCTTTCCAAATAACTAAGAATTTGGTGTGTAGTCTTATAGTTTAAAAAAATTATCTTGGATTAACATATTTTAAATTCATAGAAAAATAGTTATATGTTCATTATTTTAGTTTAAATGACTAGTGAATAAAATTATTTACTTTTGATAATAGTCTCCTTGGTGTTAGCTCTTCTATAACATATTCTAAAATACAAACTATTATACTATACTCAGTAAAGTTGAGTGAAAATTACAATGAAGTAATCATTGCTGAGCCAAAATCAAGTGCATAACATTTTTCTTTAAAGTAGGTCACCACTAAATGCTGCATCAAACATTTCAGATATCTAGGGTACTATTTGGTCAATAAATGTATGATTGAAATTCTCCATTTGTTACATTGGAGGACTAAGTGTAGCCTCTAAATTACCTAATCTGCAACCAGTATAAAACTTAACCACTTCATTGAAGTCTTGTTGGATTTGATGTTCTACGTAAATTTTTCTTTTTTTTTTTGTAAATTCTTCATATAAATGCAAAGCTTTTTAACTCATTGCAAAGTATGCAACTTGCTTTGCTGACCTATTTACTTTAGAGGCATTAGGAAGTTGATTAAAATAGAATACAGTTCACAGGTTTAGGAAATCCCTTCCAGAATTTCAGTATTTTCTAGAAAAACATGTGCAGAGTCCACATACCTTCTCTGATGAATTTGTTGTATATTTTAGTAACCAAAGGTAATTTCTTTAAAGTAAATGTTGATGTAATCGTGGATATCACTATCAAAAATAATTTCATCCTATTTTTATAGTATTTGGTAATTCTAATAATGATAGTCTCTAGAAATAATCTTTCCATATTCTCATATCAATTATTTAGTTTTAATTTTAAGAATAAATATACATTATTAGGGATGACAAGCTATAAAAAGAAACTTATCATTAGTCATTATGGACATG
This sequence comes from Kogia breviceps, assembly GCF_026419965.1. NCBI lineage: Eukaryota > Metazoa > Chordata > Mammalia > Artiodactyla > Physeteridae > Kogia > Kogia breviceps. The sequence continues at coordinate 44,350,645 of NC_081311.1, read as the reverse complement.
TAATTTTAAACCATAATGAGATGTGACTACACACTTGTTGGAATGGCTAATGCCACCACCAATAACAAAATAACACATAATACTAAGATCTCATAGCATGTGGAACAATTAGAGTTCTCATACTTTGCTGGGGATGTAAGATGAAACAACAGGTTTAGAAAACAGTTTTGTCACTTTCTCACCTAATGAAACAACAACCTAGCAAATCCAACTTTTAGATATCAAACCAACAGAAATTAAAATATCTGTTCTTACAGAGACTTGCATGAGACTGTTTTAATAACTTTAATCACAAAAGTCAGATTAGAATAATAAGAAAGGTACATGAATAAAAAAATGGTAGTATGTGTATACAACAGAATACTACTCAAAATTTTTAAAAAGCAAGTGATTCTGATACACAAAACAATGTAAATGAATCTCAAAAGCATTTTATGTAGTAAGTGATAAAAGTCAATTTTGTGCCAACAAGTTAGGTAACATAGGTGAAATAGACAAATTCTAGAAAAACACAAACTACCAAAGCTAACTTAAGAAACAGATAATCTGAATAGATTTATAATAAGTAAAGATATTAAAATAGTAATAACAAAATTTCCCACAAAAAGATCAAATACTTTCCCTGGCGAATTTCCATAAAGAAAAAAATACCATAAATTTAAAAATTTTAGTTAAATTAATTAATTAATCATTAATTCTTTTATGATTTTTTCCAAAATTGAAGAGACAGAAACACTCTCTAACTTATTCTAGAATGCCAGTATTATTCCAATAGCAAAACTAGACAAGGACATCACAAGAAGAAAATTATGGACCAATATCCTTATGAATATAGACATAAAATCCTTAACAAAATAATAGCAAATAGAATCCAGTAACATATAAACAGAATTATACATCATAAGCAAGTGGGATTTATCCCAAGTGTGCAAGGTTTGTTCAACATTTAAATGTAAACTAATGATAATATAGCATATCCAAAAAATAAAAAACAAAAAACACATGACCATCTCAACAGATACATAACAAGCATTTGATAATGTCCAACACATTTTTTTAATAAAAATACTCAACAAACTAGCAAGCTGGGGAACTTAATCTACTAGATAAAGGATATCTATGAAAAACCTACAACTAACATCATACTTAATGGTGAAGGACTAAAAGCTTTCCTAAGATGAGGAACAACACAAAGATGCTCAATATTGCCATTTCTCTTTCAGCATTGTTTTGGAGGATCTAGTAAAAGCAAGTAGGCAAGAAAAACAAAAGTCATCCAGATTGGAAAGAAAGGAGTAAATTATCTATATTTGCATATGCTACATATAAAAAAATCCTAAAGCATAATTTTTTAAAAGTATGCTTATAAAAAAAAAAAAAAAAAAAAAAAGTATGCTTATAAACAGGCTCAGCAAGGTTACAGAATACAAGGTTGTAAAAAGAAATGAAGTATTGATAATGCTAAAGCATGGATGAACCTTGAAAATACAATGGTACATGAATGAACCAGACACCAAAGGCCAATCCATAGACCCTGAAAGCAGATAAATGTTTGCTATGGACTGGGGTGGGAGGCAAGGTGGGTGAAGAGGGTAGAGGTATGAGGACTGACTGATAATGAGTATGGGTTTATTTTTTGCGTAACAGAAATGTTTTTGAATTAGATAGTGATGATGTTGCACAACTTTGTGAATATACTAAAAGCAACTGAATTGTAAACTTTTTAAATGTGAATTTTTTGGTATGTGAATTATATTTCAATAATAAAAGCAGTTTTAGTGAATGACTTTTCTGAGGCAGTATAAGAGTTCTTGTTCCCTTATTCCTTACTGATACTTGGTATTACCGAACTTTAAAATTTTTCCATTCTTCTGGTTGGAGAAAGTATTCCATTGCAGTTTTACCTTGAACTTTTCTGATCATTATGAATTTTTAATTGTTTATTAGACTTTAGTGTCATCTGTTCATATTCTTTCCTTCTGAATTTTCTATTTGTATGCTTTTTTAAAAATGGTAATTAATTGCTTTTGTTTATATGATACAAATAACTTTTCTAATTTTTTGTGTTTTTAGTTTCTGTGGTATTCTGTGATAAATGAAACTTTAATTTTAAAGAGGCTCAAATTATCAATCTTTCATCATGATTATTCCTTTCTAAATTTTGTTTAGGAAATCTTATCTACCACCAAGGTCATGATATTATTCTCCTATATTTTCTTTCACAAGTTTTTAAGTTTTCACTTTCACATTTGTTTAATGAGTCTTCTTTATTTTATTAGGGTATAGTTGCTTTACAATGTTGTGTTAGTTTCTGCTGTACAACCAAGTGAATCAGCTATATGTATACATATATCCCCTCCCTCTTGTATATCCCCCCCGATTCCACCCATCTAGGTCACCACACAGCACCAAGCTGAGCTCCCTGCACTATACAGCAGGTTCCCACTAGCTATCAGTTTTACACATGGTAGTGTATATATGTCAATTCTAATCTTCCAATTCATCTCACCCCCCGCTTCCCACTCCCCTTGTTCACATGTCCATTCTCTATGATGGAGATGTGTACATATATAAAATGGAATATTACTGAGCCATAAAAAACAACAAAACTGGGTCATTTGTAAAGATGTGGATGGACCTAGCGTCTGTCATACAGAGTGAAGTAAGTCAGAAAGAGAAAAACAAATATTGTATATTAACGTATATATGTGAAACCTAGAAAAATGGTACAGATGAACCTATTTGCAGGGCAGGAATAAAGACATATTTTTCTTTAATTCATGGTATCAATGCTTTTTGTTCACAGTATGATTAAAAATAAAACTTCAATGATTTTTTATATATTGAGACAACTCAGATGTTTCAGTTGAATAGTCTATCATATATTTACAGATCATTGGAGCCTATTTTGCCGTATATTATGCAACATATGAACAATATAGTTCTCCCTATGTTCTGACATTGGTCTTTTTCTCTCTTCCTGCATTAGTACCTCAATGACTTAATGTTGCTGTCAGTAATTTCTTTTTGTTTGTCAGGACAAGTCCTTTTCTTTGTTCTTCTTCAAGAGAGGAATGGTTATATAAATTTTAGAATGAGCATGCCAGTTCCACAAAAGCAGTGTTAGGATTTTGTTTAGAAGAGCATTACTCCATTTATCAATTCTGGAAGTAAAGATATTTTTATGTTGAGAATTATAATCCATGGATATAGTCCTATATTTATATAGGTTTTCTCTACTACCTTTCTGTAAAGATGTATGCTTTTCCCTCCAGAAATTTAAATAACTTTTGTCAGAATGACTGCCATCAATGTTGTATACTTTTTGATGTTTACTTCTTTCAAATTTTATTTTTGGTCTAAAACAGTGTAATTAAATTTTGTACATTGTTCTTATTTCCAGCTAACACTACTAACATCTCTATTAAAAAAATCTATCAGACTCTATATAATCTACTGATAATTATAGTTTATTACTTTTAATCTCTATACTGTTATTTTTTTTTTGCCTATCTAATTTGGTTAACTTAATTATGCTAGCTAGTAACTCATATAATATCAAATAATAGTGACATTTATGTCCTGGTTCATGATTTTTAAATGTTCCACTAATTTTTATGATACCCTAATAGATTTTTGTTGCTAAGACCCATTCACAATAGAAACCTACCAAACTAGCTACAGAAGTTGAAACAACATTCACATTATAGGAAAATGCTTTTCTCTAGGGGAGAAGGTACATAAGCACTGTTGTGAGAGCAACAGTTATTAGAACAAAATCATATACATTACAGAATGAGGTTCCATATCTTTCCATGGAAGTACTTTGATCTTGATGTTTTCGTATTTCAAAAATCCCTTAGAATTGAGGATAAAATCTAATCAAAATAACTAAAGTTTATATATGTTTCTTAAACACCTACTGTGTGCTAGTCATGATAATATAACAACACTTACTGTCAGGAATGGGAGAATAAATATGAAGATATTTAGTGTGGAGAAACCTTTCTATTGAATAAGCAGCCCATCCTCAAATTATTTCCTTTTGAAATTATGTGAGATCATTTGTGGGATTATATGTCCACCCAGATAGAGATAATTTGTTATTGACATTTATTTCCCAGGGCTTCACCTTTACTTTTATTCTCCCTGAATGAATTGCTCTAAACATTTTCACATTCAACTGGTTATTGAATCAGTGACGTGGAAGGAACCATAATGAAGAGACCCAGAGAGATCAAGAGACATACTCAGGGCTCAACAACTATTTAGTACTAAGAGTATTATATACTTCTTTTTTTTCCTATAATGCCATTCCTCCTGATGTATCTATAATAATAATTTGTTGAAGGATTACTGTGTGCCAGATGTGTGGGAAGTTGTTGTTGTTGTTGTTTTTGCGGTACGCGGGCCTCTCACTGCTGTGGCCTCTCCCGTTGTGGAGCACAGGCTCCAGACGCGCAGGCCCAGCGGCCATGGCTCACGGGCCCAGCCGCTCCGCGGCATGTGGGATCTTCCCGGACCGGGGCACGAACCCGTGTGCCCTGCATCGTCAGGTGGACTCCCAACCACTGCGCCACCAGGGAAGCCCTGTGGGAAGATTTTTTATGTATTTTCACAATCAATCCCCACAAAAGAGATATATATTTTAACAAAATGTACATATGAACAAGCTTTGATTGAATTTACACATATATTGCCCAAATCCACTCAACTTGTCAAGGGGACAGCTGTGGGATGGGGATCCAGGCAGTCTGAGTTTGTCTCTACCACTCTTGCCTGCTCTGATGTACTGCCTGCTATGTATGAATAGTGAATATTTCTATATTTCATACATATATATAAATACCAACTCAGAAGATGATTTTAAACAGGTTCCATTGCAATTTGTAAGTAGGGAATATACATTGATGGATTCAACAATGTCTGCACTTTGATTTTGGCCAGCACTAAGGATAGTACACAAGACAGTGGATTTCACATTCACACCACTTTATTCCAGATAAGAAAATTTCCAAAAAACACTATCATTAGCTTTTACTCAGAGTATTTTTTTACATAATGTTTTCAGAGTACACTGATTTAAGATTAACATACTCCATAATCTGTGTGGCAGAACTATAGTTCTTTTAATCCTTCCATCAGAGGCCAGTGGGAGTTAGGAAAGGTCCAACTGAGCTCTCTAAAAAACTCTGTTCATTAAATTAACTTCTAGTCAGAATGAGGGCCTTGATAAAGATATGCTGAACATTTTCCCATGGATATTTAAATATCCTTTTCCTCTACTAAATTATCTTTTTTATATTTGATGTAGATGACACATTTACAGTTATATCTCTACTGGATTAGAGTCTCCAGTAAAAGACACTTCACTTATTTTGATGATCATGCTTCCTCTTCTAATCCTATTGCCTTTGCCCAGATTTCTTCCTGACACCCACCTTCAGTGACAAGTTCTCACCATGCTTTTACAGCCCTGGCTGAATAATCTCCATCTTCATACTTTTGATGAAACATAGTATTAATATGTTTAATTAATTAATATGCAGATGTATCAAATTACAGCTCAATATATTATACTAGGCATAGGTTGGACAGAGAGAACAGAATAGTTATAAACTTTTCATTTCAGAAATTGAACTTCCTTTTTTACTGCTGTAGATGATTAGTCCTTAAGCTTTTGCTACCTTTATCAACCACCAACTCTTCTGTCATTTTATTTCATATAATTAATCATCTTAATAATCATTAGCTCCTTAATTCATTATTAGCTCTTCTGCAAAATGACCCTGGGAATATCCCCTAATGTCTGTCACGATCCTGTACATAACAGGACTTCCAAAGAAATATATGACCGAATGAAATTTAACAGTAGAAGGAAACAATACAACAAAGCATATATACATATAGTTTTTTTCTTAATATGCTTATTTATCATCTCCCTAAAATGGCTTACAGACAGGATGTTGACCAGGTCTTCAGTGCCTACCTGTTTCCTATTTTATTCTTTTCAGCTTTCTTAAGGATTTCACTACACATTTCTATATTTCTTGAAGTGTCTTAGATTCCTTGGGTTGTTTGAAAAGATTATTAATAATTATTTCTTTTAGAAATGACATCATAAATGCTAACATCTATTTCTATAGTTAGGAAATTTAAAGTAAAATTGTATCTCAGTTCACCTTTGTTGCATCAGTTTTCTCTGGATAGTGACCAAATTATTCATTGTATTTTCCAATTTTAATTTCAAAAGAATACTTCGCTAATTTAAAATTTTTCAACTGTAAGCAAAATATTACAACATGCTTCTTAATTTAGGTAGAAAATCATATTCAAACTCTTGGTTATTTTATTAGTCTATTATAGAGATGATCCTGGAAACAAAAAATAATGCAGAAGGCAGTGAGTTTTAACTCTAGGGGGGCATTCATCAAGTCAATGTGGAAAATGCCTCTGAATATAAATTAATGTCACTGTCAAGTAAAATCAAATAATGTGAGCAAAAGATAATACGATTAAAATGAACTTCTTTTCAGCTGATGAAATACTTTCTTACATCTGTAGGACTGATGTGTCCATTCTTTTGCTTTTGCCTAACATATTCACAGTCCACACTCAAGGGAAGAAATTATACAAGTGATTCCCACTACTTAAACCAGGGGGTGGGAATCTTGGGGAAGCCATCTCAGAATTCTGTTTACCATACATACCTTGCCCTAAAATCACATCCAGAGTCCATGAAACATCTCTAGCTTTTTATTTCTTAGAGACTTAGAGCCTTATTAAAGCTGATAGAGCCAAAATAATTTAAATACAATATATCCATCGATTTTGCCCTTTTTAAAAGAAAATGCTAGAAATATCCAATGGAGCTATCAATTGGAAACCCTTATTCAGAGCAGTCCAGAGCATTAAGAAGCAATTAAAAATTTAGTGTCTAAGCTATGTTTTCTATTACAATATTTTTGTCATATATTTTAATTGTAGTTTATCTCATGAGTCAGATTTTTCTTCTGCCAGTATTCTTAAGAAAATATTTATATGAAAATTTGCATTTATTTTAAAATAATGACCATTCTCAAACCAATTAACTGCCCTGCATAAAGAAATCTAGCTTAGTTCCTACACCTAAAATAAGCATATCATAAAATAAAGCAAAAAAAAATCATCATACCCAAATAATTTTTTACTGATTTTTAATGAATATATGGCACAGCAGGAATATATATTAATTTTGATTAAATGAGAATGAAATCTAGAGGATTATATAAGCATTGCATGAGCAAAATATTATTGCAAGTGTTACATATAAAATGTTAACCTAAAAATGATGTTAATGCTGCCATTTACTTATTTCTTACAATTTTATTAAAAGTCCATTATAAACCAGGAGACACTGCAGTTTCACATTTCATTATTGACATGCTAAAGCACAGTTTTGGGATATGTTGTAGTACGTCTAGAAATAGGAAGAGGAAATATGAGATCAAGGCAATTGTTATTGCATAAAGTCTGCCTTAAATATCATGATGAAATAACTACCACCAGGATTTAATAGATAATTATCCTATTCTCACTTCTTCATATGAGAATGCAATCTGATTTTATTTCTTCCTTCCAGAATCCTATCAGTACAAGATTTAAATCCATGAGTGTGTGCATATATATTTTTTTTCATTCACCCATGATATTAAACATAAAGGAAAATGTCAAAATCTTAATCTGTGTTATAATACTTCACTTAATTACTGATGCTCAAGATTTGAGATTCTCATATGAATTCCAGAAACCTTCTTTGTGGAGCACCAACTATGTCTGGTATAGAAGAGACAGAGTGCTAGATACATAGTCCTCTTGTCAGTCTAGTCCTCATATCTGTCTAATATATTGTTAGGACAATAAAGCTGAGTTTTGTAGTTACATGATACTCAAATTCCACTCTCACGTTCCTTGAGGAAAGGTATTATAGCAAAAGGTGATAAGGCCAAGGGCAATCCTGTGTTAGTCTTTTTACCTTGAATGCAATATTCAAAACAATTAAATAAGAAACATTAATGGATTTTAAACTCATATCATCCTGGATGATAGTAAAAACAAAAAAAAAGGTCAACTGTATTGATTGATTGGTCATTGGATGCAAAAGGATTTATAAAGCAATTACTTGCAAGCATTAAAGACTGTTTTGCACAGTTAAGTGTTGGATTTATTTTTGCATATTTTTAAAATTCCATGAAAGAGGCCAGTCTTAGATTAACAAAAAAATAGTGGTGCTATATCCTTCATTCCTTGAAAATTAGGAAGCTTTTGGACTGGCAAATGAGACTCTAGTCTTGTTTTTTTAATCTAATTATCCCATCTATTTCATGCAAGAGTAAGGTGACATCTGTCAAATACCTTACAAAGTTTAGTTTTGTGATTTTGTTTCAACAAGTGAAAACAAATTATAAGGAAAATTTTAATATTTGATATTTGAGGAACTTTGTGTGACTGTTCAGTGAAGGGAATTTACATGAAGGAAATAATTAAACACATTATTTTGTTGTAAAACCTACCATCACGTTGCAGATATCAATCGTATTAATATCTCCTCAGAAATACATTGCAGTTCATGTCTGGGAAGATATAATTGACAACAACATACCACTGGTGTTTTTCTTCACAAAAATTAGTACTTTGAAATTCCTAGCTATATTCCTTTACCCTGAAATTGTAAAAAACAGATGTTCAAAATACATCACACTTAAAAAAAAAATCATTCCTTGAGCAGCCAGGCAGAACACTCTCATTCAGACATGAAAACATGTATGTGTTGTGTGTTGTCATAATTGGCATATTACTTTAACTGCATTTGGAGTAAATATCTACATGTGTATTTTGATGCCATGCCTTCTGAACACCTAGTTTTGCAATTGCTATGGACAGGCAAAAAATGTAGAAGACTGTTGGTTTTTTTTTTCCATCTTGTAATTTAGTTTACAAACACTCTCTTCTTTCCTTAAGATTCCTGTGCTGTAACATGAGTATTTTGTGACTGCTTCTCTGAGCAACATAGAGCAACTCAATCACAAGTACTAAAATGAAGATATACAGGACCCAAAATTCCAACATTTTGAAATATAATAGAGTAGGCTTATTCTAGTCCTGAGACTTTCTAATTAAATTTTTGAAATTATCTAATCTCTTGGCCTCTTCTGACGAGTAGTCTTTCTCCTAGGAACACAACCTCAGCGCATATTTTCATAAAACACTGTGGATTTGTAACTGTCTAGGCATAAATAAGAATATCAAACATGCTCTCCTTTCTTTGAGTCTTCTAGGAATGTTAAAAAAAAATATATGGAACTTTTAGAGTTCTCATGATGACCTGGTAGTGATTTCTAGGTAGAGATTCTTCCATAGGAATAAAAGTGATATATTTCTGGGTATGTCCACGTGGGAAGTTTAAATTCAGTTGACAACCATTTAGTTCAAAATACAGCACACCATACAGGTCCAGCCTGTAAGAACGAACTCATAAAACACCCCACTACTCCTCCATGCAGCACCCAGCAAAGCTTGTGGCAGAAGTTTCCCTCAGTGATACTCATTTGAGAATACCCCAAACATTTTTCTTTGCTGTAGATTTTAAGGCATACTTCTTTACAATAAAATGTCCCAATACATCTTATAAACTCAGAGAATACCGTGTATGTAAGACTATGAGAATGCTTATTTGAATTCCTGAATTGACTGCTTTGTAAGGAACATACATTTGCTGTAACCTTAGTACTACATATTATCTGCTTCTTTCATTATGAGAACAAGTTGCATAATGAAAACAAGTTAAAACTTTTGACTTGTAGGAAGAAAAAAGATTAGAGATGTGTTAATGAACTCAAAAAAAGTTGAGTAAACAATGTATGTAATTACTCTGTGAGGAAATGCTGCTTAATTAAAACAGTCATTCTATTAGCGTATACACCTGCTGCTTATAGGACTCATTTCCTCCCATAATAACTGAATTCCTAAACAGGGTTCTCCTTCTAGTTCATCTCCTTGGGGAATCTCCATTTCTATTTTCTGCCTTAGTCTTATTTGTGCTGATACCTCTCATATTAATTATGATAGAATATTACAGGATGAGCAAGAATTTATGATAAAATGTCCATGTAGTCTTCAAAGCCTTGTGATTCACTGTGGAAGATAGGAAAGTGAAAATCGTTAATTTCCAAAATATTCTAAATCCTGTCATACCAGGCCTGAGAACACAGTATTTTCTTTAAGAACTCAAAGCACAATCTCCGTGTCATAGTCAAAACTAGGGGAGTATCATTTACACATACTGATCCTTGTAGAACAACATTACTAGGGAATTTTATTCAAAGAATTTATAAACTATATTTTATTCTGGAAACTTTTGGGTTTTTTTTTAAAAAGGTGGTTTTTATTTATTGGTATTTTTAATTATAATTTTTATTTATTTAAACTAAAAAAAAAAGTTCACCCATTTCTCCTACCCCTTACTCCTGCCTTTTGCAACCATCAGTCCGTTGTTTTGTTTTTCAGATTTCACACATAAGAGAAATCATACGGTATTTGTCTTTCTCTGTCAACTTATTGCACTTAGCATAATGCCTTTGAAGCCCAACCATGTTATTGCAAATGGCAAAATTTCATTCTTTTTTATGGCTGAATAATATTTCATTGTATATATATATATATATATACATACATACATATATACCTCAATTTCTTTATCCATTCATCCACTGATGAACACTTAGGTTGTTCCACTTAAAGAGGTTACTTTTTTCAAATACATCCAATAATGTGTCTATCTACTCCTCTTCAAAAATAAATAAGTAGGTTAAAAATAATACAGATAACAATAAATAATAGAGATAATTTACTGTGAGCCACATACTGCAGTATTTTATACATTGATATGATTGGTCTGTGTGTGTCTGTAGTTTATCTATCAATAGGATTCAAATTATTTTAATTTTCCACATGAGAGTAAAAATCTCTAATCTGCTTTTGGCCACTTAAAGCCAGCTCAAGCAAAAGTGCTGTTAACAAGTTTATTCTGTTTATACATTTAAAAAGAATATTTGATATTTTTAATATAGTGAAGAATAAGAAAATTAAAATAATATATAAGTCCACTATCCAGATATCTTTGGTCTGTGGAAAAATAGCAATATATGAAAGTTATTAGACATCTAGAACATTCATGTTGTTGACATGTTGGAACACTCAAATAGTACCAAGAAGTTCAAAATGAAAAATGAGAGCATTCCAACATTTCATAACCCTGGAGTTATCACAATTAATAAGTATTCATGTGTGTGTGTGATTCTGTCCTCAAAAAAAAAGATGTATGTCCACAAATATTAATTTGTATATTTGTATATCTTTTCAAATAGTATATGCAGATCTATGTCTCTCATTTAATGACTGCACAGTATTGCATCACAGGCTTGTGTGATTACTTGTTTAATATTTCCCTATTAATGGGCATTTTGTTTGTCATCTGTACTTTACTATTAAAAAAATGCAATGGGGCTTCCCTGGTGGCACAGTGGTTGAGAGTCCACCTGCCAATGCAGGGGACATGGGTTCATGCCCTGGTCCAGGAAGATCCCACATGCCGTGGAGCGGCTAGGCCCGTGAGCCATGGCCACTGAGCCTGTGTGTCTGGAGCCTGTGCTCCACAATGGGAGAGGCCACAACAGTGAGAGGCCCACGTGTCACACACACACACAAAAAAGCAATGACTTTACTTGGTGTATTTGTGGTGGGGAAAGGGAGTCTATCTTATTTTTTTTTTTTTTGGTGGTACGCGGGCCTCTCACTGTTGTGGAGCGCAGGCTCCGGACGCACAGGCTCAGCGGCCATGGCTCACGGGCCCAGCCGCTCCGCGGCATGTGGGATCTTCCCGGACCGGGGCATGAACCCGTATCTCCTGCATCGGCAGGCGGATTCTCAACCACTGCGCCACCAGGGAAGCCCGGGAGTCTATCTTTCAGCACAATAAAACTTTTGTTTGTGTAACTGTAGGGATAATTAATACTAGTGAAATTAGTGTGTCAAAGGGAATATGCATGTTAAATTTCAGTAGATATTGCTTAATTTTATATTTCAAAGAAACTGAATCAATGTGTCTTCCCAAAAGCAATATGTGAAACTATTTTCTCATATTTTTACCAGTACTAAATAGCATCTCACATTAAAAAATTTTTACCTGATTGTTCAAAAATGGCATCTCATTTTCCTTTGACTTACCCAGTATTTTTTGATACTTTTTAAAGTATCTTAAGCAGTTACTTTTAAATGATTATTATTCATACTTTTCTGATACTGACAGTTTCTAATCATTTCAGCTAACATAATTGGTTGTTTATTACAATCCAGGCATTGCACTAACCATACTGTAAGTTAAATTCATTTAATCCTCAAAATCAATTTAGGAAGTGTCATCCTTATTCCTATTTCACAAACAAAGCAATTAAGGTGTAGAGATTGAATGACTTGCTCAAGCTCAGGGAGCAAGTCATTAATGGAGTCAGGATACAAAATTAGGCAGCCTGACTCCAGACACCATGCTCTTATCCTCTTCTTTATGAATTGTCTTATAGAAGACAAGGATGGCTCTCAACTGGTGCATTTATTTTCCAGTAAATAACTGTAAGATTAGCTCTGAGGACTGTCATGAAATATAGTTTTCTTTCTAAATAAAATTATAGGTAATAAACAGGCTCCAGTAATCAAACACATATCATATATTCTTTGCTTAGAATAAATGATAAGACAAAAATAAGGCACATATCTAAAAATTTTCATAAATGTAGTAGGTGCTGTAATAAAAATGTTAATGGAGCATAGAGGAATGTCATTTAATTCAGCTCTGAATTTCAGAGGAAACTTCTGGGGGAGATGGTTCTTTGGATAAGTCTTCATACATGAGTGGACCATTAATGAAGCCATGAAGTTAAAAGAGTGAAGGAAATATGAATGGGATTTCATGGTGTACAGGTGGCATTGTAAAAGTTTAGTGCAAATAAGAAATATACTTCAAGATGAGAAATAAGGGGAGATGAACCTAGATAAATCAGGAGTTAGTGAATTGACTATATAGAAGACAATGTTGCTACTCACTAGTATTCATGTGCCCCTCTACATATTATCTGCTTTTCCAGGCCAAGGCACTTAAGATTCTATTCTTACTTTTTTTCTTTACCTGCTGTGGCCATGGCCACACTATGGCTGTAACCTTGCAGGCCACATGGCCTACAATGAACTCTTAGCCATTGTCCATTTTGTTATCACCACATCCTCTTCTTTAAGTTCATGAATGTTAAAACTTTTATTTACTAAGTTAGAGTTTTAACCCTTCCCCCTAATTTTCCATATATCTGACTTATTTTATCAAATGTCCCCATCTCAGAGGGCTTTCCTTGATGACTCTATCTAAAATGGCATCTTTCTCTATTATTTGAGTCTCTTACTTCTTTCAAAGCAAATATTTCAATATAAAATATACTTCTATGTATTTATTTGTTGCCACTAAAATCTAATTTTCAATGAAGCCCAAACATTGCCTAGGATAGTTATGATACAGATAAGTGTTCAATCAATATTCATTGAATGAATGAATTCAAAAATTAAAATTCAAAACAACCCTATGAGAAAGGCATTAATACTACCCATGTTTAGTGAATAAAACAAAGGTTTAGAATTTTTTTAAACAGGTTAAAAAGGTATAATTGAGGTATAATTGATATACAAAAACTGAACATATTTAATGTATACAATCTGATGAGTTTGGACATGTGTGTACACACATGAAATCATCACCACAATCAAGGTAGTAGACATATCCATTACCTCAAAAAGCATCTTTGTGTTCCTTTTCTTCTGTGGTAAGAACACTTAACATGAGATCTACCCTCTTAACAAATTTCTAAGTGCATATTACAGTACTGATAATTATAAGCACCCTGTTGTACAGCAGATCTCTAGAACGTACTCATCTTGCATGAAACTTTATACCAATTCAACAACTCCCTATTTCCCTCTCCGTGAGCCATGGCAACCACCCTTCTATTTCCTACTTACACAGATTAATGGATAAAGAAAATATGGTATATAAATATACTGGAATGTTATTAAGTCTTAAAAAAAGGAAATCCTGTCATCTTTTTTTTTTTTTAAGGTTTGTATATTCACTTTATTGGACTGGAAAATGGATACAAACCAAACGAGTTAGCTTTATCATTCTTTTATTTTATTTTATTTTTTTAAACATCTTTATTGGAGTATAACTGTTTTACAATAGTGTGTTAGTTTTTCCTTTACAACAAAGTGAATCAGTTATACATATACATATGTTCCCATATCTCTTCCCTCTTGCATCACCCTCTCTCCCACCCTCCCTATCCCACCCCTCTAGCTGGTCACAAAGCACAGAGGTGATCTCCCTGTGCTATGTGGCAGCTTCCCACTAGCTATCTAATTTACATTTGATAGTGTATATATGTCCCTGCCACTCTCTCACTTCGTCACAGCTTACCCTTCCCCCTCCCCATATCCTCAAGTCCATGCTCCAGTAAGTCTGTGTTTTATTCCCGTCCTACCACTAATCTCTTCATGACATTTTTTTTTTCCCTTAGAGTCCATATATATGTGTTAGCATACGGTATTTGTTTTTCTCCTTCTGACTTACTTCACTCTGTATGACAGACTCCAGGTTCATCCACCTCATTATAAATAACTCAGTTTCATTTCTTTTTATGGCTGAGTAATATTCCATTGTATATATGTGCCACATCTTCTTTATCCATTCATCTGTTGATGGACACTTAGGTTGCTTCCATGTCCTGGCTATTGTAAATAGAGATGCAATGAACATTTTGGTACATGAGTCTTTTTGAATTATGGTTTTCTCTGGGTATATGCCCAGTAGTGGGATTGCTAGGTTACATGGTAGTTCTATTTTTAGTTTTTTAAGGAACCTCCATACTGTTCTCAATAGTGGCTGTATCAATTTACATTCCCACCAACAGTGTAAGAGGATTCCCTTTTCTCCACACCCTCTCCAGCATTTATTGTTTGTAGATTTTTTGATGACGGCTATTCTGATGGGTGTGGGGTGATACCTCATTGTAGTTTTGATTTGCATTTCTCTAATAGTTAGTGATGTTGAGCCATCTTATGCCTGATGCTGGAACAGTATTCAACTGAATCTATAATAGCAGCACTTTAAAAGAGGCCAAGCTGTGAAAGTAATTTCTTCTGCTTAATTACTTTTCCAGAACTAAGGTACTTAGACATTCTGGCTCTAAATACAATTTTGTGCACTTATTTTCAGCATTTCTGTCAAGGCTTATTCATATGTCTTTCCCCATACCTTTAGGTGATGGCATCATTTTATTGTTCATTGAAATAGTTTTGTGTGAGCTCTATAACACACAAAGATATAGATGGATTTTTTAACCTTTTTCATCTAATTTTTTGCTTCAGTCGATTTGTGTTAATTTTTAGTATTTGGAGAAATAGTGTTTGAAAACCACTATACCTCATAGATATTTCCTTTTTCTTTAATTTTTTTTCTTAATTACTGCTTATTTTTTCTAAAGAAACATTTTCACCTTTTTGTTTATGTAATTTCAAACTTACATAAAATATCAGGAATTCCCTTACAGTAGCTAAGACAGGGAAACAACCTAAGTGTCCATAAAAGGATGGATGCATAAAGAAGGATGTGGAGTGTGTGTGTGTGTGTGTGTGTATGTATGTATATATATATATATATATATATATATATATATATATATATATATATACATACATACACACACACACACACACAAACCCACACAGAATGGAATATTATTCAGCCATAAAAAGGATGGAAAACCTGCCTTTTGTGAATTGCATCAATACATTGATAAACCTTGAGGGCATTATGTTTAGTGAAGTAAGTCTGACAGAGGAAGACAAATCCTGTATGATCTAACTTATTTGTGGAATCTAAAAAGAAATACACTGAGAAACATGGAGTAGGTTGGTGGTTGCCAGGGGTAGCAGTTGGGGGAGTGGAGGAAATGGGTAAAGGTGGTCAAAGGATACAAGCTTCCAATTATAAGATTAACATGTTCAGAGGATCAAATGTACAGCATGGCAACTATGGTTAACAATACTATGCTTGAAACATTTGAAAGTTGCTTAGAGAGTAAATCTTTAAAGTTCTCACCACACAGCAAATAAAAGGTAAGTTTGTGAAGTTATGGATGTTAATTAATCTCACTGTAATCATTTTGCAATATATACATATATCAAATCATCACACTGTATACCTTATACAATGTTATATGTCAACTGTATCTCAAGCTGGGGAAAAAAGAAACCTGCTCCAATTTTTCTCATAATAATGACTCACTCAATTTTGAAATATATAGTAGTTTTAGGTTTGCTAACATATGCCAATTAAAAATAATAACTAGAATTCAGTAATTGCGTACATTCTTTTTGTATTTAAACTGAGGTTATATAACATATGTGTGTTATATATGTATATATATGTAGTGTATATATTACTATCTTCAAGATCAACTTATTTTTTAAGTAAAATCTATAACTACTAGTCAAGTACAACTTTATCACATTAGGTATCACCTGAGTAATTGAAGGTGAAACTTGGAAACGAGATTATAAAGTAACTAAAAAAAGAAGACTCATCCTCCTGGCAGCATGCTAAGAGAGACAAGACACACCTGGAAAGGGAAATCAACTTTTGTTTCATTGGTGATTAATCTGTCCATTCATAGTTTAATGACTCCAGTAAATTGTGTTTGCACATAAATTAAGGTATCAGTCCATATGATCTGTGTCTCTCTTATCTAATTGCAGAGAAAAATGAAAAGATTTGGTGTCAATGAAAGCCTGCTGAAAATCTTTTCCTTCACTCTTTATAACAGGGCAGCTGTAGCTACAACTGAGAGCTCTGTAGGCCACATTTTGGACCGTCTGATGCACTTCATAGATGACTTGTTGCTTTCACAAGAACTCTTATTTTCATACTCCAAATAGCAAGTATTGAGATCTAGAGGAAGTTCCACAGAAGCCTCATCAGTCACTCTGTGCTTGACAGTCTTCAGATGGAAATTCCTGAATAGAAAACAGGTATCTGTCATGCAATATTTCATCCTACATCCTCAATAACTTGCAAATTTCATGGTTGGCTATATAAGTGGCATGCTGAGCTTAAGCTAATATGTTTTCCATCCCAAATGGCACAGCTGTTTTTCTCCTCCTGCATTAAGCACTGAGCAGGTGGTGTTTTCTAACCATTTATGTTCATCCCGTCAGCCATCATGAGCAAGAGAGATCATAGATGTGCTCAGTGGCTCTTATAGTTAAATGGTGATGAATACAACAGTGAGAGTCTGCTTTGACCATAGAAGCATCTAATTTGAAAACCATGGCAACAAAAGTGTGAAGATTGGGCTGGGCCCTGTCCTCTGTCAACTAGAAATATTCAACATCACCTAGCAGCCATTTGTCTTGGCTCTGGTTATTGTTGAGAAATGATGAATTGGAGCATAGAATCAATAGAAGTGGCAGAGTATTTTCTTCGGTTAAAAGAACAAAGTTAGTCAATGATAATTTACAAATACTTAATTTTTTAATACTCATTAGGAAGGTGCATATGATGATGATAATATTTTCACTCTCATAGTATCTCCATTTGTAGTCAGAGCTTTATGCATAAACAAAGATACTGGCTTTCTCACCCAATCGTATCTGCTAAAAGTTGCTTTTCTATTCCTTCATTTCCATTTCAAGGAAAATTAAGAAACAAATAGATAATCACACTTAGTGAAAAGGGTATTGAATACCAGATCTTGTGGGCCTTTTGATTCCTACTTGTAGGCTGATGTCTAGGTACAAAGAAAAATGTGGGTGAAAGTCACTTTGAATGAAATCCAGCTTGGAAAATACATTCATAAAAATGCAAAAAGATGATCACCTTTCAGATTTTTAAAATTTTCTCTTTCTTACACTCTGCCATACTAAATGTGCCATTTGAATTTGTCTTGTTCCTATTGAATAGGAGCAAAATATACCACCCCACAATGTGCCCCCTTTGGCATATTGATTATTTTGAGCTGGTTAAGAAACAGCAGGCACAAGTGAAGCTCTGAAAAGTGAGTAGAAGTTAGCCTTTTGTGAGAGATATTTACATGTTAAGGAAATATTCATTTGTAAAGTTGTCTTGTCTGTGCTGGGAAGGATGACTCTAAATCTATAGAAACTCTTTATCAGTGGAGAAAAGAACAACCTAAATCTGAATAACAATGTTACTCTTGTTTAATGTGCTTTTCCTGGTAACTTTTCATTACTGGCCTTCCCCCCACCCCACTAACATCTTTTATCTTTAGCTTCAGGTAGTATTTAAGGTGCTGGCTTAGGCCTTTTTGGAGAGGTACTCAGTTTTCCTGGGTATCTCGCATATATTCAGGGGGTATACATGTTATGACGTTTCTATTTTTTTCTCCTGTTAATCTGTCTCTTATTCTGGGGGAGGGATCGCAGCCCTAGAAGGGTAGAGGGAAAATTATTTTTCCTCCCCTATGCTATAAGTAAGGACTCTGCTGAAGGGTAACTATTATAAGTGAGACTATCTAAGAGACTGTCTGGTCCATGGATGCTGAAGACAGGGTAATCCAAATAAGATTTCAACTACAGGCCAGGGAAGAGGCAAAGATATAAATGTATAAGTAGTATGGAAATAAGGGAATGTTCCCAAAACATGGGAAAGTGAGTGAGAAAATGTGAGGGCACATGGTACAAGAGGGGCGAGGTAAAGAACCATAGGGAACCAGATGTCTGTGGCACTGTCTAGAGAAAGTTCTAAGAGAATAAAGGAAGTAGAAGGATTTGGGAGCAGTGAACTTTTATATTTGTCAGGTTTCATTTATTTATTCTTTCATCATTCATTCTATAAAAGGATAAGTTTTTTGATGTTTCAAATTCCTAAATTTATGTATGCTATTTGTAACTCTACTGATGACTAGTATCAAAATAAAATTGAAATAATTTCTGCTAAATAGAGAAGGGCTTTAAGTTCATATCTTCCTCTATTTTTTTCAATACTTACCAGGAATCCATAGAGTTACATTCTCCTGAAGGCTATGGAGTCGGTCTTATCTACATAATCATCCATTTCAATTTTCCCATATGAATGCTTTCTATTGGTAGAATACCTTACCCTGACAACCACAGGACAGAAAAGGCACAAGTTAAGAGTGAATGTATCTTACATCTCTTATATAAACCATGTCAGTTTAAGATTTTCAATGAAAGGCAAGGCTGTGAATCATGGTTTTTAAGAACTTGATCTCAAAGCTGAGCCATCTTAAAAGCTGATTACATTAGACAAGTCAAGTCAGGACTCAAATTTTTCATCTCAAAAATGGCCTAATAATGCTACATGCTTCATAGGATTATTTTAAAGGAGGAATGATTTTCTAGTAGAATTTGTAGTATGGCGCCTGACCATAATACTTTTCAAACACAAATTAGGTACTAGCACTGCATTATTATTCTGAATGCCAGAAATTGAAGGACATTTATACCATGTTATTAATGACAGAAATCTGAAGTGGTTTGAGAAATAAGTTGTTTTTTGTTTTTTTTTAAATTTTCTAAATTGGGATTTCACATCCTTTTCTAAACTGGGATCTCACATCATTTTGAGTTAAAAAAAGAAAATGAGCAGAGACCAACCTATATAATTTATTTATTTGCAAATTATACACTAATACCATTATACTAATATACTTTTTGTATATTGACAATAAACTAGTAATTAAAATAATATAAAAATTATGGGCAAGGACTTATGGATAAAATCATGGAAGTTTTCTTCCAGAAGGCAAATTTATACCCATGATGTTTTATCTGGTTCAGAGTGAGATTAGTTCTATTGGATCCCTAAAAGCTACTGTGGTTAAAGAAAAGTACTGACAGCAATGCACAATGGGTAAACATTTATTGAGCACAAGTCCACATAGTCTTTGATTTATGGAATTTAGAGACCCTATGAAGAAAATAGAAACATGTATGTAAATGAGGCTTAGGGAATTTTCCTTCTAAATGCAGCTCATCTTTGAGAAATACTTCCTCACCTTCCTGAAAGGCTGTGTTCTTTGTTTTAACCAGGATTTGATCATTATAATAGCACTTATTTTCATTCATCTACCTCCCTTCTAGACTATAACCTCCTTGAAGGATAAATCGTTTCCTTTTGTTTCCTTGGTACCTGGCATAGCATTTGGCAGATAGTAGGTGGTCAAAAAATATACGCTGTTGAATATAATATATATATTATATTCAACATGAAGATACAGCCACTACACTCTCATGATTTGCTAAAGAACGTCAAATCTCCCCAAATTTTGAATGTAATATGCCCAATCATTTCAATTATTTTAAAAGTTTACCTTTATTGGTGGAGGTGGGTAAGTAAAACTCTCTAACACACTTATAATTTCATATTCATTAAATCAACAAGGTAAAGCTGACGACCTTACCTCAGAACATATTTTACGAGTTACAGTTAACTTATTTTCTAAAGCTGAACTAATAGAGAAAATAAGACAGTTTTCTATTTGGGAGTGCAGGCACTTTACACTCCAGTGCTCTCATAAACACTTTTGACGCTACATTGACCAGGTTAAGGGTAAGTATGAGAGTAGGCACGCAACTGTGTTAACAATGAGAACGGGATATTAGGGGAATAAGGTTCAACCGAAAAGCAATTCAGGCTTCACCAAGGGGACAATTTACATAAGAGAATCTTCCTGAAATGCAAATTATGTTTTCTAGCAACCTGAAGGACATATGAGACCCAATATAAGCAGTTAACTAAGTCATGCTTAATTTGATTTCTGACAAAATGTGCATTTAATGTACAGTATAAATTGATGGGTGACAGAGAAAATAGAACTGAAAATGATGAAAACAAAGTCCTGAGCTGAGCTCTGGACCTCAATCCACAAGATCTTTGGGACGAATGGTCTCGTTGTGGTTTCTAATCTTAACTATAAAATCAGGTACATAACATTCCTATGTACTTTTCAAAGTTCAATGATTTGTTTGCCCTGTTACTAGAGGAAAGCCATTAGAGATTTAATGAAAAATATAACTTTTCAAAAGGCACTTGTGATATCAATAAAGAAAATCTAAGCATTGTGGATAGCATTTTTATACATGTAATGCTGAAGTAGTTTATATGAGAAATCAGTAAGTTCCCATCATATATTTATATCCACTTATCATCTGTAAGAGATGCTTAAGAGAGTGGAGTAATGTGAAATAAATAAATCTGTTTTTTCAATGACAATTTTGTTGAAGAAACCAAACAGATTATAAATACACACATTCAATATTGAAAGGACCTGGGTCAAAGGGAGAGAATTAGGAAAGGATTTCCTGAAAAGGATATAATTTTAAATAAAAACTTATTAATCTTTTCTTCACACCACAGGTTAGAAGAAAAAAGAAGGCATTTGAGAATAAAGTCAAAGGCATTTGTAAAGGCAAGAGGGTACAACGAATCAGTTTTGTTAGGAGGCCACTGAGTTCCACTGCCTTGCATGAGCCACTTGAAGGATTAAGGTAAAGTTATAATTATGGAATGTAGCTCCTGAAGAGGATTGGATAAAACTCTGTGCCATATGTTTTTAGATAGATGACTAAAATAAAGAAGGACATTTTCTGAGCTAACAGTGTTAACAGCTAACTTTCATTGAATGCATACTACTAACTTTGTCTATCATTTCATTTAATCCTCACAACAACCATTTAAGGTAGACACTATCATCTTCTTTTGTGTAAAAGGAAATAAAGGCATGAGGAGTTGAATAACTTGTTAATAACCATAACATTAGAGGTTTTATATCAAAGGGGTGAGTGTATTTTTATACAAGTAGTTATGAGAGTTTATTGCTAGAATCTCATTTTCTTTGTGTTTAGAAATCTGCTTAATTTGGTCTTCTATACCTTTCAAAATAATTTATTTCACTTGCTCTAGTCCTTTTTAATGATGTAATAGCTTTATAACCTTTTTCTCTTCCTCTGTTTCCATTACTTTATTCCAAGACTATAAGTAGCATAGGCATTTTATGTTTCTATATTCATCTTTTCTTCAATATCTTAGTATTTTTATATTTTAAAAATAGCTGTATACCAAAATCTATATTAGTTTTCTATTGCTTTTCTAACAAATTACTATAAACTTAGCAACTTAAAACAACATAAATTTATTATCTCTGTTTCTGCATGTCAGAAGTTTGAGTGGCCTCAACTGGGTTCCCTGCTGAACATCTAACAATATTGAAATAAAGGTGTCACCAGGACTGCAATCCTTACTGGAGGCTCTGGGTAAGATCTGGCTTCTAAGCTCATTTGGGTGGTTGACTAAATCCATTTCCTTGCAGTTGTAGGACTGAGGTCCTCATTTCTTGATAGCTATAAGCTAGTAGTTAGTTATTTCTCCTAAAGGCTACTTTCATTCTTTCTTAGGCTCTCCACATGGCTTCCTCCACTAAGAGCCAATCAAGGCCATCTCATTTTAATTCTCTTTGACTTCAGCATTTGTCAAATCTCTCTTGACTAAAGGAAGGTAATAGGCAATATAGTTGGGAATGGATTAGAACTACCTGACAAAAGATCTCTAAGTATATTAGAGAAATTAACAGTACTATGAACTATATTAATCTAACAGTGATTTATAGAACACTATCCTAAAAAAAAATGGCAGGACATATTTATTTATTTTTTCATGTTATCCAGATTTACTATATTTTATTATTATTATTTTAATTTTTAAAAAATTTTATTTTATATTGGAGTATAGTTGATTAACAATGTTGTGTTAGTTTCAGGTGTACAGCAAAGTGATTCAGTTTTACATATATTATACATGTATCTATTCTTTTTCAAGTTCTTTCCCGTTTAGGTTATTACAGAATATTGAGCAGAGTTTCCTGTGCTATACAGTAGGTCCTTGCTGGTTATCTACTTTAAATGTAGCAGTGTGTATAAGTCAATCCCAAATTACCAATCTATCCCTCCCCCTGACCCTCCCCACCGGTAACCATAAGTTTGTTCTGTAAGTCTGTGACTCAGTTTCTGTTTTGTAAATAAGTTCATTTGTATCATTTTCTTTTTTTAGATTCTGCATATAAGTGATATACGATATTTGTCTTTCTCTGTCTGACTTAATTAGCATGATAATCTCCAGGTCTATCCATGTTGCTGCAAATGGCATTACCTCATTCTTTTTAATGGCTGAGTAATAATCCATTTTATAGATGCACCACATCTTCTTTATCCATTCATTGATTGATAGACATTTATGTCATTCCCATGTCTTGGCTATAGTAAACAGTGCTACAGTGAACACTGGGGTGCATTTGTCCTTTCAAACCATGTTTTTTCTCTGGATATATGCCTAGGAGTGGGATTGCTGTATCATATGGTAACTCTGTTTTTAGTTTAAGGAACATCCTGTTCGGCATAGTGGCTGTACCAATTTATACTCACACCAACAGTGTAGGAGGGTTCCCTTTTCCACACACCCTCTCCAGCATTTATTGTTTGTAGACTTTTTGATGATGGCATTCTGACTGCTATGAGGTGATACTTCATTGTAGTTTTGATTTGCATTTCTCTAATAATTAGTGACGAGCATCTTTTCATGTGCCTCATGGACATCTGTATGTCTTCTTTGGAGAAATGTTTATTTAGATCTTCTGCCTATTTTTTTGCTTGGGTTGTTTTTCTCATATTGAGCCATATGAGCTATTTGCAAATTTTGGAGATTAATCTCTTGTTGGTTGCAAATATTTTCTCCCATTCTATGGGTTGTCTTTTCATTTTGTTTATGGTTTCCTTTGCTGTGCAAAAGCTTTTGAAATTAATTAGGTCCTGGGCTTCCCTGGTGGCACAGTGGTTGAGAGTCCGCCTGCCAATGCAGGGGACATGGGTTCGTGCCCCAGTCCAGGAGGATCCTACATGCCGCGGAGCGGCTGGGCCCGTGAGCCATGGCCGCTGGGCCTGCGTGTCTGGAGCCTGTGCTCCACAACGGGAGAGGCCACAACAGTGAGAGGCCCACGTACCACTATAAAAAAAAAAAAAAAAAAAAAAAAAAAAAAAAAAATTAATTAGGTCCAATTTGTGTTTCTTTTTATTTATTTCCATTACTCTAGGAGACGGATAGAAAAAGATATTGTTGCAATTTATATCAAACAGTGTTCTGCCTTTGCTTTGCTCTAAGAGTTTTTATAGTATCTGGTCTTATATTTGGGTCTTTAGTCCATTTTGAGTTTATTTTTGTGTATGGTGTTAGAGAATGTTCTAATTTCATTCTTCTACATGCAGCTGTCCAATTTTCCCAGCTCCATTTATTGCAGAGACTGTCTTTTCTCCATTGTATAGTCTTGCCTCCTTTGTTGTAGATTAATTGACCATAGGTGCATGGGTTTATTTCTGGGCTTTCTATCCCATTCCATTGATATATATTTCTGTTTCTGTGCCAGGACCATACTGATTTGATGACTGTAGCTTTGTAGTATAGTCTGAACTCAGAGAGCCTGATTCCTCTAGCTCCATTTTTCTTTCTCAAGATTGATTTGGCTATTAAGGGCCTTTTGTCCTTCAAGTTAAAATTTTTTAAATTCTAGTTCTGTGAAAAATGCCATTGGTAATCTGATAGGGATTGCATTGAATCTGTAGATTGCCTTGGGTAGTGTAGTCATTTCTACAGTATTGATTCTTCCAATCCAAGAACATCAGCATATCATAGTTTTCAGAGTACAGGTCTTTTGCCTCCTTAGATAGGTTTATTCCTAGGTATTTTATTTTTCTGATGCAATGGTAAATGGGACTGTTTCCTTAATTTCCTGATCTTTCATTGTTATAGTATACAAATGCAACAGATTTCTGTGTATTAATTTTGTATCCTGCAACTTTACCAAATTCCTTGATTAGCTCTAGTAGTTTTCTGGTAGTGTCTTTAGGACTTTCTACGTATAGTATCATGTCATCTGCCAACAGTGACAGTTTTATTTCTTTTCCAATTTGGATCCTTTTTTTCATTTTCTTCTCTGATTGCTGCTGTGGCTAGGACTTCCAAAAGTTTGTTGAATAAAAGTGGTGAGAGTGGGCACCCTTGTGTTGTTCTTGATCTTAGAGAAAATGCTTTCAGCTTTTCACCATTGAGTATGATGTTTGCTCTGGGTTTGTCATATATGGCCTTTATTATATTGAGGTAGGTTCCCTCTATGCCCATTTTCTGGAGAGTTTTTTTTTTTTTTTATCATAAATGGTGTTGAATTTTGTCAAAAGCTTTTTCTGCATCTATTGAGATGATCATATGGGTTTTATTCTTCAATTTGTTAATGTGGTGAATCACACTGATTGATTTGAAGATTTTGAAGATATTGAAAAATCCTGGTATCTCTGGGATAAATCCCAGTTGATCATGGTGTATGATCCTTTTAATGTATTGTTGGACTCAGTTTGCTAATATTTTCTTGAGGATTTTTGGGTCTATGTTCACCAGTGATATTGGCCTATAATTTGTGTGTGTGTGTGGTATCTTTGTCTGATTTTTGTAATAGGGATGGTGGCCTCACAGAATGAGTTTGGGAGTGGTCCTTTCTCTGCAATTTTTTGGAATAGTTTCAGAAGGCTAGATGTTAACTCTTCTCCCAACATTTGATAGAATTCACCTGTGAAGCCATCTGGTCTTGGGCTTTGGTTTGTTGTGAGTTTTTAAAGCACAGTGTCAATTTCACTACTTGTGATTGGTCTGTTCATATTTCTATTTCTTCCTGGTTTAGTCTTGGGAGATTGTACCTTTCTAAGAATTTATCCATTTCTTCTAGGTTGTCCATTTTATTGGCATGTAGCTGCTTGTAGTAGTCTCTTATGGTCCTTCGTATTTCTGTGGTGTTGGCTATAATTTCCCCTTTTTCATCGCTAATTTTATTGATTTGAGTCCTCTCCCTTTTCTTCTTGATGAGTCTGGCTAAAAGTTTATCAATTTTGTTTTTCTTTTCAAAGAACCAGCTTTTAGTTTCATTCATCTTTTCTGTTGTTTTCTTCATCTCTTTCATTTATTTCTCCTCTGATATTTATGATTTCATTCCTTCTACTAACTTGGGGTTTTGTTTGTTCTACTTTCTCTATTTGCTTTAGGTGTAAGCTTAGGCTGTTTGAGATTTTTCTTGTTTCCTGCAGTAAGCTCGTATCACTATAAATTTACCTCTTAGACTTGTTTTTGCTGCATCCCCCTGGTTTTGGATCATCCTATTTTTGTTTTCATTTGTCTCTAGGTATTTTTTAATTTCTTCTTTGATTTCTTCATTGACCTGTTGGTTGTTTATTAGCATATTGTTTAACCTCCACGTGTTTGTGTTTTTTGCAGTTTTCTTCTTGTAGTTAATTTCTAATCTCATAGTGTTTTGGTCAGAAAAGATGCTTCATATTATTTCAATTAAATTTGCTTAGGCTTGCTTTGTGGCCCAGCATGTGATCTATCCTGGAGAATGTTCCATGTGTACTTGAAAAGAATGTGTATTCTGCTGCTAGCAGATAGAACTCTGTATAGATATCAATTAAGTTGATGTGGTCTAATGTGTCATTTAAGTCCTGTGTATCCTTATTGATTTCCTGTCTGATCTCCATTGATGTAAGTGGGGTGTTAAAGTCCCTCACTATTATTGTGTTACTGTCAATTTCTCCTTTTATATCTGTTAACATGTGCCTTATATATTGAGGGGCTCCTGTGTTGGGTGCATATATATTTACAATTGGCATATCTTCTTCTTGGATTGATCCCTTGATCATTATGTAGTGTCCTTCCTTGTCTCTTTTAACAGTCTTCATTTTAAAGTCTATTTTATCTTATATGAGCATTGTTACTCTGCTTTCTTTTGATTTCCATTTGCATGGAATACCTTTTTCTATCCCCTCACTTTCAGCCTCTATGTGTCTCTATGTCTGAAGTGGATCCCTTGTAGACAGCGTGTGTACAGGTCTTGTTTTTGTATACATTCAGCCAGTCTATGTCTTTTGGTTGGAGCATTTAATCCATTTATATTTAAGGTAATTATCAATACGTATGTTTTTACTGTTATTTTGTTAATTGTTTTGGATTTGTTTCTGTAGGTCCTTTTTCTTCCTCTCCTCTTTTGTTCTCTTCCCTCATGAACTGATCATTATCTTTAGTGTTGTTTTTGGATTCCTTTTTTTTTTTTTTTCATGTGTATATCTATTATAGATTTTTCATTTGCAGTTACCATGAGGTTTTGGTACAGCAGTCTATATATAAACAAGATTGTTTTAAGTTGCTGGCTTGTTCATTTCAAATATCCTGCACTTGTACTCTCCTCTTCTCATAATTACTAGTTGATATCATATTTGTGTGTGGATGATTTCCTACCTTTACTGTATGTTTGCCTTTACCAGTGAGCTTTCCCATTTCATAATTTTCCACTTTCTAGTTGCAGCCTTTTATTTTATGCCTACAGAAGTTCCTCTAGCATTTGTTGTAAAGCTGGTTTGGTGGTGCTGAATTATTTTAGCTTTTGCTTATCTGTAAAGCTTTTGATTTCTCTGTCAAATCTGAATGAGAGCCTTTCTGGGTAGTGTATTCTTGGTTGTAGGTATTTTCCTTTCATCAGCTTAAATATATTGTGTCACTCCCTTCTGGCCTGCAGAGTTTCTGCTGAAAAATCAGCTGATAACCTTATGGCTTTGATCTATGCCCTCATCGCTACCTGGACTTTAATTACTTTTCCTGATTTCCATTGCTTACCCTCTCTCTGTTTCTCACCTATGGCAACATTTATTTTAGCCATTTTTTCTGCTCATCTCTTGCAGTGAAGCATCAGAACTAAGAAGGCTTCATGTGACAGAGGTTGTGGTAGGTAGTGTTAATGGTCAATAAAAAAATTTCCCAAACTGTTCTTTCTTTGCTGACTTAAAGCTGGAAAAGCACCTATTTATCTTCTCAATTGCTTGGGCAGTTAGAATTGGCCACGTGATACAATTCTGCTCAATAAGACTTGAAAGGAAGTCTGTTAAAAGGCTTTTGGAAAATAATACTATCTATCTCCCTGATAAGCAGAAAAGCTCCTCTTCCTCTAAATTCCATCCCACTCCCCATTCCTTTCTGCCCCTGACTTACGATGCCCCTGGCATTGCAAATATCTGTTAACAACTTGGGACCCTGGGGTGAAAAGCAAGAATAAATTTAGCAAACAAGCATAGAAGCGCCTATGGATGGAAAGGGACCAGGTCCTTTATGATGCTGTTGGACAGCCAAGCAAAAGCCAAATATTTACATAGGTTTTTTTTTTTTTTAACTTTGGGGCTTCGTTGCTGTGTGTGTGTGGGGGCCCTCTTCTAGTTTCCACGAGCAGGGGCTGGTCCTCATTGTGGTGTGTGGGCTTTTCATTGCACTGGCTTCTCTTGTTGCAGTGCACAGGCTCTAGGTGCATGGGCTACAGTAGTTGTGGCTCACAGGCTCCAGAGCACAGGCTCAACAGTTGTGGCCTGTGGGCTGAGTTGCTCTGTGGCATGTGGGATGGGACCAGGGCTCAAACCCTTGTCCCTTGCATTGGCAGGTGGATTCCCAACCACTGCACCACCAGGGAAGCCCTACATGTTCTTTTAATGGGGGAATTATGTAATGGAGAAACCCATTACATAGCCTTTATGGGGGAAGGGTTTAGCTTCCTCAAATAGAAATTGGCGCCAAATATGGTCCTTTCAGCTTTAGCATATTTCTTTCTCTTTTGTTGCACAGAACATTTCACCTAAAAGTTGGGTTGGAAGGTGGAAGATGCCAGTGCAGTTTGACATTTTTCCAGGAACCACTCCTTGCTTCCAATCTGTAAGCTCTGACCCTTGAGTGTGGTCCATATAAAAATGCTCCTTCACATTATGAAAGTTTCTTCCTGAAAAATTTTGAGACCTGTTATTTTTCCATGCAAAATGTCTTAAACCAGATATAGCAGTATGTGTCTGAACCTTTAGAATAGAGTTTAAGCTCTTTTCCTTGAAATTGTGGATCCCAGATGAATCAGAGCATGTGATTATAAACCTACTGATTTTTCCAATGATATATGTTTATTAAATAAATGGCAACAGGACAGTATAGGTCAAACATTTAAAGTACAGAAGATACTTATGAACTATTAATTATTGGTATAAATGAGTATTTTGAACATTATCTGATCAAGAGAGGAAGAAACTAGTAAGTTCAAATTACTAAGAGAGAAATGAGGGAAGTGTCTTGTGATTTTTTCATTACAGAGAGAGATTGATCTATTGAGTTATTAGGAAGATGATAATCCAAAATAATAGAAAGACAGGTTCAAGAAAGGTCATTGGTGTGTTCTGATTTCAAGGAAGTTAGGATACATAATGCCATGAATTTATTTGAAGACAAACACTTACATATTACTTTCTTTCAACAACTTTTCCCAAAAACTTTTAGACATACTCTTTGGGAACAAAAACAAAAGATTGAACCACCATCTTTTTCTGGGAGAACACTATTTTGAAGCATTTTGGCCTATTCTAAAAATGCATAAAGTTATCTTTGATACTAAAGGAAGTTATGTATTAAAACAACTGAGAGGGGCTTCCCTGGTGGCGCAGTGGTTGAGAGTCCACCTGCCGATGCAGGGGACATGGGTTCATGCCCCAGTCCAGGAAGATCCCACGTGCCGCGGAGAGGCTAGGCCCGTGAGCCATGGCTGCTGAGCCTGTGTGTCCGGAGCCTGTGCTCCACAACGGGAGAGGCCCACGTACTGGAAAAAAAAAAAAAAAAAAAACAGATTGCATATAACATTTTATCAAGCATTATAAAATGTAATAATCCAGGAACATTTAATTTATGTTTCAACAGTGAACCAAATGTCCTCAGTAATTTCTCAAAATATATGAGGAAATCTCTGCATCCTACATATGGAACCACTAAAACATTCTTTAGAATTTAAGTTTTCAATAAGCAGTTTTTTTGAAGTGGACTTATAAAGTAGGGAGAAGAAACCAATACATTTTGGCAGTAGCCCAAAAATGTAGTTAACGTCATGGACTCCAGACCAAGAGAGAACTCCTAATAATTCTTGGCAGTTAGTCTGTTGGCAAATTTCCAAACTTCTAAACATCTCAGTTCCCTTATTTGAGGTAAGTAAGAATGATATAGTTTCTGTTTCCCAATGTCATTGCAATGGTTAGGGCTTAGCACAGTGCCTGATAAGTGCATATAATAGAGCACTACCTAATGCCTATAGCATCTCATTTAAACTCCACAGGAGCTCTATTAAAAAACTCTTATTTAGAACACATATTTTGGTGAAGAAAATGTTTTCCCAACAGAGCTATAAATATGCTTTTCTTTTTTTAAAATTGAAGTATAGTTGATGTACAATAGTATATAAGTTACAGGTGTACAATACAGTGATTCACAATTTAAGGTTATACTCCATTTATAATTATTATAAAATATTGGCTATATTCCCTGTGTTATACAGTATATCCCTGTAGCTTATTTTATACATAATAGTTTGTACTACTTACATATATTGCCCTTGCCCCCTTCCCTCTCCCCACTGGTAACCACTAGTTTGTTCTCTAGATCTATGAGTCTGCTTCTTTTTTGTTTTTTTCCCTAGTTAGTTGTGTTTTTTAGATTTCACATATGAATGCTATCATACAGTATTTATTTCTGAGTTATTTCACTTACAATAATGCCCTTCAAGTCCATCCATGTTGCTTCAAATGGCATTATTTTGTTCTTTTTTAAGGCTGAGTAGTAGTCCATTGTGTATATATATACACATCTTTTTCATCTGTTTATGGACACTTAGGCTGCTTCCAAACCTTAGCAATTATAAATAATGTTATGAACATTGGGGTGCATGTATCTTTTAGACTTAGTGTTTTGGGTTTTTCTGGATATATACTCATGCGTGGAATTGCTGGGTCATATGGTAATTCCATTTTTAGTTTTTTGAGAAATCCCCATACTGTTTTTCATAGTGGTTGTACCTATTTACATTCCCACCAACAGTGTTGGAGGGTTCCCTTTCTCCACATCCTCACCAAAATTGTGTTCTGTTTGATGATATCTCATTGTGGTTTTGATTTGCATTTCCCTGATGACTAGTGATGTTGAGCATCTTTTCATGTGCCTGTTGCCCATCTGCATTTAATCTTTGGAAAAATGTCTATTCAGGTCTTCTGCCCATTTTTTGATTGACTTGTTTTTCTGATGTTGACTTTTATGAACTGTTTACAAATGTTGGATATTAACCCCTTATCAGTCATAACATTTGCAAATATTTTCTCCCATTCAGTAGGTTGTCTTTTGTGGATGGTTTTTTTTGTAGGCTCAACAGGAGACTCTGTTCTACATGTTTACCATACTCTTTCTGGGACTGTCAGGCCACCTGAATATGTAATTGTTTTATCAATGGCTAAGTACAAGAGGGGAAGCACCGTGATGTAAGAATTTTGCAAGTTTATGAACATATCAGGCCTGCTAACATTATATTGGCTTAAGCATATTCCATGCCTAAACCCAAAGTTAAAGGGCAGAGAATACTCTGCACATGGAGTGGGTGTGGGGATGGATATTTCTAAATAATATATATAATTTAATCCACACAGTTGTATTTTGAATTTACATCATCTTCTCCCAAGGAGTTGCCCTCCCATGCATTCTAATGGATATCTGAGGTATTTAAGCACTGTGTTAATATCATAGTAACCATAACAATACTTCTCCCTGTATCAAGAGAGAAGCTAGTATATCTTAGATTTCTATACTAGTTCTTTGTAGAGTCATGTGATCATTTAGAGATATCAAGAAATGTTAAAGGAAGCTCTGTTAAGTAAGCTCTGTTACTTAAAAAGGATTTTGCCAAAGGAGGTTATAGAGTCTTTTCAGATCCAACAAACATGTACTACACACCTATTGAATGACAGATTTTTGAAAACTTTATCTCACTTAGTCATCATAACCATGTGGTCATTATAATTTCCACTGCATCAGTGAAGAAAGTGAGATTCATCCATAGTCCACAGTATCACAGTTTAATTGACATGAAGAGAGCTGAAATCCAGGAATTACTCTTCTAAGTCTAATATTCTTTCCCTTGTACCAATCCCACTGCCCCACAAAGACCAATATGCCTTACTTTTTATATAACCTTTTATATGAAGACTAAAATTTGAGGCTATAACTCAGCCTTGCTGACTCTTTTGGAAAGGGAGTTTGGCAGATTGTATTCATTTAGTGAACAAATATTTGTTGAAAGCCTATTATTTGACAGACATTGTTCTACTTGCTGAGGATTTGGCAGCAAACAAAAAATCCTCTTCCTCAAGGGTATTACATTCTAGTGCAGAAGGCAGATTATATGCAAATAAATGAATAAACAAAAAAGTTCTATATATAATATACAGTATACTTATAAAAAGTAAATAAATACATAGTTTTATAATGTGTGTTCCAAAGAGACAGACACATACAGAGTAACGTTCTATGTAAGAAAATAAAGCAGGATAGCGTCACAGGAGTACTACTTTAGATAGATAGGCCATTTGTCAGGAAATTTCTCTCCTAAGATGTGACACCTGAGTATAAACCTGAATAGTATCAAGGAAATGTATCTAGGGGAAGGGTTTTCCAGGTGGAGGGAAATAAGAAGTGAGAGACGGCCTGAGGTAGAAAGCAGTTTCCCTTGTTTGAGCAGGTGTTTTCAAAGTGGTGTCCTTGAACAAGCAGCATCACCATCATCAAGGTACGCGTTAGGCAAATTTTTGGCCTCAACCTACTAAACCATTAATTGGTTTAGTTGGAATTGGGCACTGCAATCTGTGGCCTAGGTGATCCTAATGTTACCTAATGTTTGTTTGAGAAATACTGTGTTTGAAGAACAACAGGAAGCAAAGGTGCTGAAGCATGACAAGTGAATGGGAAAGTTTTAAGAAATGAAGTCTGGGCTAAATAACGGAGGACTTTGCAAGGTTCTTTTAAGGCCTTTGGATTTTACAAATTATCATACATTTTCCAATCATACTACAATAGCATATCCATCCTATAATCACATTCTTAAATGGCAATACACAGTTTATATATACACATACACACACACCCATATATATGTAACTAAGCAAAATTTGTAATGAAACATTATTACTATTTGTGTAATTTGCAAGTAAGTTATGTCTGCTGAATTTATGATAAATACAGCTGATAAAAATTCTATATAAAGGGTTGAGTTGTAAGGAAAATATTTAAAAAGAGTTAACATGTAATATAAAAACTTATATCAGGCATACAAGCAAACTGACCATGGATAAATATTTGTGCATGAGGATCAACCTAAGAAAGTAAACTACATTCTTGGATCTGGCAATGGATCTGTGTAGTTTAAAAGCACATTAAACAGAGTGAATGAGCACATGAGCCCTGGGGACCTCAGCTTACAACCAACAACTTTAACTAGAACTTACAACCCTATCTCTTATATGGTTGCACCTGCTGGCTGTCTAAAGAAGCAACTAATCTTTTCCTTTGTTTCTAAGCCACCTTATAATTTCATAAATGCAAGTTTATTTCCTAAAGTACATCATCTATGAGTGTCTCCCAGGAAAGAAAGTAAAGAACACTGAAGCCACCCTGACAGTGTGAGTGAGAAAGGATTGATCCAAGTTCCATCACAGTAACATGATTTGGGGTTCTGTTGGTTTTGAACTGAATGCCAGAAATTACTAAACAGGTAACATAGCAGCTATTTTAATGTCTCAAATTCCAGCCTCTCTACTCCTTCATTTTATATAAGGGACTTGAGCATCTGTGGATTTTGGTATGGGGAATGGGGGATCCTGGAACCAATCCCCCACCACCACCCCCTGTATACAGAGAGAAAATGATATTTTGGAATATCCATGACCCCATCTCTCTAGTAAAAAGGTAACACTAATTTAACTGTTATACCAGGACTAGGTAAAGTCCCTTTTGATAATAACTAAAAACAAAAGTGCTTCTTCCAATAAATGTAAGGGAATAGAAACCAGTTTTCATGCATAGACTGGCAACTACATATGATTTTTTCATTTGTATAGGGAGACATTACATTCTGTATCAATTTTGTTTTAAACATGTTCCTTAGGAAATACTCTGAATTTTATTTTCCAAATAGACAGTTCTTAATACATTAATATAACCTTTTTATGGTGCAAATGCATCACTTAAAAGGGGACTCTCAATCAGTCAAAATTTCCTTTCCAGGAAGAGAGGAATGAAAATGGAAGAAGAAAGAGCATGTAACAACACATTAACTACAGTAATAGTTACAGTGAAACAAACATAAGAAAACAGAAAAAGCTGAATAAGGAAAGAAGAAGTAATACTGAGACAAAGGAAATCTTAAGTAAAAGAGAATAATTAATGGTTCTAAATAATACTAATTTCAATAGAAAGCAAAAAGCCTCTCTGTTGGCAACCTATTGTGAAAATTTCCAATTCCAGCCAATGTTCTGGCTGGAATGTTCTACATATAGGTTTTACCAGTGCTGAGTAGATACAGCCTAATCATTCCTCAGGCTCTAGTACTTCCTGATGCCTCATGATGGGGCACCCGTAGGAACTTCTTAGCACTGACCTATAGGAAACCTGGAAATTTCTCCTGGAGAACTGATGTCCTGTGGAGAAATCCTTGGTCAATAAAGAAACTCACTTTAAATATAAAGATAAAATAGATGAAAAGTAAATCTATGGGGGAAAGTATACCATGCTAATACTAAAGAAAGCAGGAATAGCTATATTAATTTCATACAGAGCAGATTTCAAACCAAAGAAAGCTTCAGGGATAAAGAAGTTCATTTACATACTAATAAAAGGTTCAGTTCTTTAAGAAGACATAACAATT
The DNA here is from genome assembly GCF_026419965.1 of Kogia breviceps. Taxonomy (NCBI): domain Eukaryota; kingdom Metazoa; phylum Chordata; class Mammalia; order Artiodactyla; family Physeteridae; genus Kogia; species Kogia breviceps. The sequence goes on along the minus strand of NC_081311.1, from coordinate 44,315,639 downwards.
CTCACTGTGTGAATCTGACATAATACTGTCAAAATACACAAGGCAAAAACTGATAGAAATGCAAGAAGAAATAGATGTATCCATTATCATGGATGGAGACTTCATCACCCGTCTCAGAAATGGACACAACTGGCAGGTAGAAAATCAGTAAGGACATAGTCCAACTCAATAATACCATCAATCAACAGGATATAATTAACATACATAGACTACTTCATTGAACAACAGTGGAATATACATGCTTCTCAAGCTCATGTGCAACATTCACAAAGATACACTACATTATGGACCATAAAACACACCTTAACAAATTTAAAAGAAGAGAAGTCATACAATGTCTGATCACTGATCACAAAGGAATTAAACTAGAAATCAACAACAGACAACTGGAAAATCCCAAAATACATGGAGATTAAACAACACACTTCTAAGTGACACATGGGTCAAAGAAGAAATCTCAAAATATATTTTTAAACACAAATATGAAGATAAACCTCACAGTTTGTGTGAGACAGCAAAAGCAATGCTTAGAGGAAATTTTATAGCATTGAATGAATATATTAGTAAAGAAGATCTGTCATCCAACTTTCCACATTAGGAAACTAGAAAAAGTAGAGCAAATGAAATCCCAAGTAAGCAGAAAAATAATATAGCCAATATTTTATAATAACTATAAATGGAATATAACATTTGAAAATTGTGAATCAGTTTTGTACACCTGACACATATACTATTTTACATCAACTATACCTCAATTTAAAAAATAATTAGAGTATAAATCATGAAATTGTAAACAGGAACTGGAGAAGAATAACAAAAGAAAAGCTGGTTCCTTGAAAAGATCAACAAAATAAGCTTCTACCTAGGCTAACTAAGGGAAAAAAACACACCAGTTACTAACATTAGAAATGAAAGAGGGGACATCACTACAGATACATGGAAATCAAAACAATAAAAAATGAATACTATGAACAACTCTAAGCCCATATTTGATAACCGAGACAAAATGGATCATACTTTCAAAGACACAATCTGCCAAACTCACACAAGAAGAAATCAATGATCTGAATAGAACTGCATTTATTCCATAAATTAAATAAATAAATATAACCTTCCGAAATAGAAGGCACCAGGCTAGATGGGTTCATGGTGAATTCTACCAAACATTTAAGGGAGAAACTATAACAATTCTCTACAATCTTTCAGAGAACAGAAACTGAGGAAATACTTTCTCATTCTGTTAGGTCAGCATTATCCCAATACCAACACCAGACAAAGACACTACAAGAAAATAAAACTTCAGACCAATATCTCTCATGAACATAGACACAAAAATCCTGAACTAAATATTTGCAAATCAAATCCAAAAAAGTATAAAAAAATTATACACCATGACCAAGTAGAATTTATCCCAGGTATGAAAGGCTGGTTCAACACTTAAAAATTAACGTAATCCATCACATCCATCACATCAACTGACCTAGGAATAGAGAGAGACTTCTCAACTGGATAAAGACTCTTCAAAAAACTAATAGAAACTCAAAGCTTTCCCACTGAGATCAGATACAAGGCCAGAATGTGGCCTTTCACCTTTCCTTTGCAACATGGTGTTGAAAGTCCCTGTTAATGCAAGAAAAAGGAATACAGATTGGGAAGGAAGACAAACTGCCTTTGTTTGTAAAACACATGTCATTTATGTAGAAAAGTCAAAATAATCAACAATAGCAACAAAATCCTAAAATAAGAAGTGATTATAGCAAGGTTGCAGGATACAAGGTTAATATACAAAAGTCAATTTCTTCCCTATATACCAACAATGTAGTGGTTGAATTTGAAATTAAAAACATAATTCCATTTATATGAGTACTCCCAAGACAAAATACTTAGGAATAAATCTAAAAAAAATATGGATAAGATCTATATAACAGAAACTACATCAAAGAAGAAATAAATAAATGGAGTGATATTCTATGTTCATGGATTGGAAGACTCAATATTGTCCTGATGTCAGTTCTTGCCAACTTGATCTATAGATTCAATGCAATCTCAATCAAAATCCCAGCAAGTTATTTTATAGATATCAGCACACTGATTTTAAAGTTTATATGAAAAGACAAATGACCCTGAATAGCCAACACAATACTGAACGAGAAGAACAAGTTGGAGGACTGGTGCTACCCAACTTTAAGAATTTCTATAAAGCTATAATAATCAAGACAGTGTTGTATTGGTGAGGGAATGGACAAATAGATCAATGGAACAAAACAGCCCAGAAGTACACCTCCATAAAAATAGTCAAATTATCCTTGACAAAGAAGCAAAAAGCAATACATTGGAGCAAAGACAGTCTTTTCAATAAATGATGCTGAAACAACTGGTCATCCACATGCAAAACAGTGAATCTAGACATGGACCTTAAACCCTTCACAAAAATTAACTCAAAATGGATCATAGACCCAAATGTAAAATGTCTATCTTCTAGAAGATACCATAGGAGAAAACAACATGACCTTGGGTATGGTGACACTTTTTTGATACAACACCAAGGATACACTCCATGAAAGAAATAATTGATAAGTTGGACTTCATTAAAATTGAAAACTTGTGCCATGAAACACAATGTCAAGAGAATTAGAAGCCACAGACTGTGAGAAAATTTTTGCAAAAGATTCATCTTTTATCCAAAATGGATAAAGAACTCAAAATTCAATAATAAGAAAACAACCCAATAAAAATGGTTCAAAGACCTTAATGGACACCTCATCAAAGAAGATATACTGGGGACTCTCGGAGAGGATGGTGGAAGAGTAAGACACGGGGATCACCTTCCTCCTCACAGATACATCAGAAATACATCTACACGTGGAACCTCTCCTATAGAACACCCACCGAACGCTGGCAGAAGACCTCAGACCTCCCAAAAGGCAAGAAGCTCCCCACGTACCTGGGTAGGGCAAAAGAAAAAAGAATAAACAGAGACAAAAGAATAGGGATCGGACCTGTACCAGTGGGAGGGAGCCGTAAAGGAGGAAAGGTTCCCACACACTAGAAGCCCCTTCGCGGGCGGAGACTGAGGGTGGCGTTGGGGGAAGCTTCAGCGCCGCGGAGGAGAGCGCAGCAACAGGGTGCGGAGGGCAAAGCAGAGAGATTCCCGCACGGAGGATTGGAGGATAGGTGCTGATCAGCACTCACCAGCCCGAGAGGCTTGTCTGCTCACCCGCAGCGGCGGGCGGAGCTGGGAACTGAGCCTCGGGCAGATCCCAGGGAAAGGTCTGGAGTTAGCAGAGTGAAAACAGCCTGAAGGGGTTAGTGCACCACGGCTGGCCGGGAGGGAGTTCGGGAGAAGTCTGGAGCTGCCAAAGAGGCAAGAGACCCTTTCTTCCCTCTTTACCTCCTGCTGCGCGAGGAGAGGGGTTTAAGCGCTCCGCTTAAAGGAGCTCCAGAAACGGGCACGGAGCTGCCGAAGAGACAAGAGACTTTTTCTTGCCTCTTTGCTTCCTGGGGCGCGAGGAAAGGGAATTAAGGGCACCACATAAAGGAGCTCCAGAAACGGGCGCGAGCTGCGGCTGTCGGCACGGACAACAGAGACGGGTGTGGGACGCTAGGGTTGCTACTGCCGCCACCAAGAGGCCTGTGTGCGAGCACAGGTCACTCTCCACACCGGCCCTCCCAGGAGCCTGTGCAGCCCGCCACCGCCAGGGTCCCGGGATCCAGGGACTACTTCCCCGGGAAAATGCGCTGTGTGCCTCGGGCCGGTGCAGCATCACGCCGGCCTCTGGCACCGCGGACTCGCCCCACATCCGTGCCCCCGCCCCCCGCCTGAGTGAGCCAGAGACCACGAATCAGCTGCTCCGTTAACACTGCTCCTTTGACCCTGCCGTGTCTGAGCAAAGGGCAGACGCCCTCGGACAACCTGCACGCAGAGGCTGGGCCAGGTCCAGGGCTGAGCCCCAGGAGCTGTGCGAACAAAGAGAGGGGAAGGTCCCTCCCAGCAGCCTCAGAAACAGCGGGTTAAAGCTCCACAGTCAGCTTGAAGTGCCCTGCATCTGTGGAAAACCTAAATAGACAGCGAAATATCCCAGGTTGAGGAAGTGGACTTTGGGAGCAAGATATACTATTATTTTCCCCTTTTTTCTTTTTGTGAGTGTGTATGTGGGTGCTGCTGTGTGAGATTTTGTCTGTGTAGCTTTGTTTTCACCATTTGTCCTGGGGTTACACCGACCATTTTTTTTTTTTTTTTTTGGTCTTTTTTTTTTTCTTTAATAGAAATTTTTCTTCTTAATAATTATTTTGTTACTTTATTTTTTTTAATTATTATTATTTTTTTTGTGGTACGCGGGCCTCTCACTGTTGTGGCCTCTCCCATTGCGGAGCGCAGGCTCCGGACGCGCAGGCCCAGCGGCCATGGCTCACAGGCCCAGCCGCTCTGCAGCATGGGGGATCTTCCCGGACCGGGGCACGAACCCGTGTCCCCTGCATCGGCAGGTGGATTCTCAACCACTGCGCCACCAGGGAAGCCCTATTTTGTTACTTTAATAACTGTATTTTACCCTACTTTATTTTGTCTTCTCCCCTTTCTTCCTTTCTTCCCTCCTTTCTTTCCTATTTCCCTCCTTCCTTCCTCCCTCCCTTCCTTTCTTTATTCCCTCCTTCCTTCCCTCCCTTCCTTTCTTCCTTCCTTCCCTCCCTTCCTCCTTTCTTGCCTTTCTATTTTTTTCTTCCTTTGTTTTGAGCCGTGTGGATTAAAGGCTCTTGGCACTCCAGCCAGGTGTCAAGGCTGTGTCTCTGAGGTGGGAGAACTAACCTCAGGACACTGGTCCACAAGAGACCTCTCAGCTCCACGTAATATCAAACGGCGAAAATCTCCCAGAGATCTCCATCTCAACACCAAGACCCAGCGTCACTCAAGGACCAGCAACGAACAGTGCTGGACACCCTATACCCAACAAAGAGCGAGACAGGTCTACAGCCCCATCCATTAGCAGAGAGGCTGCCTAGAATCACAGTAAGGCTACCGACATCCCCATACACCCCACCAGACGTGGACCTGCCCACCAGGGAGACGGGATCCAGCCTCATCCACCAGAACAGGGGCACTGGTCCCCCCAACCAGGAAACCTGCTCAACCCACTGAACCAACCTCAGCCACTGGGGACAGCCACCAAAAATAGAACTACGAACCTGCAGCCTGCAAAAGGGAGACCCCAAACACAGTAAGATAAGCAAAATGAGAAGACAGAAAAACACACAGCAGATGAAGGAACAAGATAAAAACACGCCAGACCTAACAAATGAAGAGGTAATAGACAGTCTACCTGAAAGAGAATTTAGAATAATGCTGGTGAAGATGATGCAAAATCTGGGAAATAGAATAGACAAATTGCAAGAAACAGTTAACAAGGACATAGAAGAAATAAAGAGGAAGCAAGTAACGATGAGCAACACAATAAATGAAATGAAAAATAGTCTAGATGGAATCAGTAGCAGAATAACTGAGGCAGAAGGACGGATAAGTGACCTGGAAGATAAAATAGTGGAAATAACTACTGCAGAGCAGAAGAAAGAAAAAAGAATGAAAAGAACTGAGGACAGTCTCAGAGATCTCTGGGACAACATTAAATGCACCAACATTCGAATCATAGGGGTCCCAGAAGAAGAAGAGAAAAAGAAAGGGACTGAGAAAATATTTGAAGAGATTATAGTTGAAAACTTCCCTAATATAGGAAAGGAAATAGTCAACCAAGTCCAGGAAGCACAGAGAGTCCCATACAGGATAAACCCAAGGATAAACACGCCAAGACACATAATAATCAAACTGTCAAAAATTAAATACAAAGAAAACATATTAAAAGCAGCAAGGGAAAAACAACAAATAACACACAAGGGAATCCCCATAAGGCTAACAGCTGATCTTTCAGCAGAAACTCTACAAGCCAGAAGGGAGTGGCAGGACATATTTAAAGTGATGAAGGAAAAAAACCTACAACCAAGATTACTCTACCCAGCAAGGATCACATTCAGATTTGATGGAGAAATTAAAACCTTTACAGACAAGCAAAAGCTGAGAGAGTTCAGCACCACCAAACCAGGTTTACAACAAATGCTAAAGGAACTTGTCTAAGCAAGAAACATAAGAGAAGGAAAAGACCTGCAAGAACAACCCAAAACAATTAAGTAAATGGTAATAGGAATGCACATATCAATAATTACCTTAAATGTAAATGAATTAAATGCTCCCACCAAAAGACACAGACTGGCTGAATGGATACAAAAACAGGACCCATATAAATGCTGTCTACAAGAGACCCACTTCAGACCTAGGGACACTTACAGGCTGAAAGTGAGGGGATGGAAAAAGATATTCCATGCAAATGGAAATCAGAAGAAAGCTGGAGTAGCAATTCTCATATCAGACAAAAAACAGACTTTAAAATAAAGACTATTACAAGAGACAAAGAAGGACACTACATAATGATCAAGGGATTGATCCATGAAGAAGATATAACAATTGTAAATATTTATGCACCCAACATAGGTGCACCTCAATACATAAGGCAAATACTAACAGCCATAAAAGGGGAAATCGACAGTAACACAATCATAGTAGGGGACTTTAACACCCCACTGTCACCAATGGACAGATCATCCAATATGAAAATAAATAAGGAAACACAAGCTTTAAATGATACATTATACAAGATGGATTTACTTGATATTTATAGGACATTCCATCCAAAAACAACAGAATACACATTTTTCTCAAGCGCCCATGGAACATTCTCCAGGATAGATCATATCTTGGGTCACAAATCTAGCCTTGGCAAATTTAAGAAAATTGAAATCGTATCAAGTATCTTTTCTGACCACAATGCTATGAGACTAGATATCAATTACAGGAAAAGATCTGTAAAAAATACAAACACATGGAGGCTAAACAATACACTACTTAATAATGAAGTGATCACTGAAGAAATCAAAGAGAAAATCAAAAAGTACTTAGAAACAAATGACAATGGAGACACGACGACCCAAAACCTATGGGATACAGCAAAAGCAGTTCTAAGAGGGAAGTTTATAGCAATACAATCATACCTTAAGAAACAGGAAGCATCTTGAATAAACAACTTAACTTTGCACCTAAAGCAATTAGAGAAGGAAGAACAAAAAAAACCCAAATTTAGCAGAAGGAAAGAAATCATAAAGATCAGATCAGAAATAAATGAAAAAGAAATGAAGGAAACAATAGCAAAGATCAATAAAAGTAAAAGCTGGTTCTTTGAGAAGATAAATAAAATTGACAAACCATTAGCCAGACTCATCAAGAAAAAAAGGGAGAAGACTCAAATCAATAGAATTAGAAATGAAAAAGGAGAAGTAACAACTGACTCTGCAGAAATACAAAAGATTATTAGAGATTACTACAAGCAACCCTATGCCAATAAAATGGACAACCTGGAAGAAATGGACAAATTCTTAGAAATGCACAACCTGCCAAGACTGAACCAAGAAGAAATAGAAAATATGAACAGACCAATCACAAGCACTGAAATTGAAACTGTGATTAAAAATCTTCCAACAAACAAAAGCCCAGGACCAGATGGCTTCACAGGCGAATTCTATCAAACATTTAGAGAAGAGCTAATACCTATCCTTCTCAAACTCTTCCAAAAGATAGCAGAGGGAGGAACACTCCCAAACTCATTCCATGAGGCCACCATCACCCTGATACCAAAACCAGACAAAGACATCACAAAGAAAGAAAACTATAGGCCAATATCACTGATGAACATAGATGCAAAAATCCTCAACAAAATACTAGCAAACAGAATCCAACAGCACATTAAAAGGGTCATACACCATGATCAAGTGGGGTTTATTCCAGGAATGCAAGGATTCTTCAATATACGCAAATCAACATGATACACTATATCAACAAACTGAAGGAGAAAAACCATATGATCATCTCAATAGATGCAGAAAAAGCTTTTGACAAAATTCAACACTCATTTATGATAAAAGCCCTGCAGAAAGTAGGCATAGAGGGAACTTTCCTCAACATAATAAAGGCCATATATGACAAACCCACAGCTAGCATCGTTCTCAATGGTGAAAAACTGAAAGCATTTCCACTAAGATCAGGAACAAGACAAGGTTGCCCACTCTCACCACTCTTATTCAACCTAGTTTTGGAAGTTCTAGCCACAGCAATCAGAGAAGAAAAAGAAATAAAAGGAATCCAAATAGGAAAAGAAGAAGTAAAGCTGTCACTGTTTGCAGATGACATGATACTATACATAGAGAATCCTAAAGATGCTACCAGAAAACTACTAGAACTAATCAATGAATTTGGTAAAGTAGCAGGATACAAAATTAATGCACAGAAATCTCTGGCATTCTTATACACTAATGATGAAAAATCTGAGAATGAAATTAAGAAAACACTCCCATTTACCATTGAAACAAAAAGAATAAAATATCCAGGAATAAACCTATGTAAGGAGACAAAAGACTTGTATGCAGAAAACTATAAGACACTGATGAAAGAAATTAAAGATGATACAAATAGGTGGAGAAATATACCATGTTCTTGGATTGGAAGAATCAACATAGTGAAAATGACTCTATTACCCAAAGCAATCTACAGATTCAATGCAATCCCTATCAAATTACCACTGGCATTTTTTACAGAACTAGAACAAAGAATTTCACAATTTGTATGGAAACACAAAAGACCCCGAATAGCCAAAGCAATCTTGAGAACGAAAAATGGAGCTGGAGGAATCAGGCTCCCTGACTTCAGACTATACTACAAGGCTACAGTAATCAAGACAGTATGGTACTGGCACAAAAACAGAAATATAGATCAATGGAACAGGATAGAAAGCCCAGAGATAAACCCACACACATATGGTCACCTTATCTTTGATAAAGGAGGGAAGGAAACACAGTGGAGAAAAGACAGCCTCTTCAATAAGTGGTGCTGGGAAAACTGGACAGCTACCTGTAGAAGTATGAAATTAGAACACTCCCTAACACCATACACAAAAATAAACTCAAAATGGGTTAAAGACCTAAATGTAAGGCCAGACACTATCAAACTCTTCGAGGAAAACATAGGCAGAACACTATGACATCAATCACAGCAAGATCCTTTTTGACCCATCTCCTAGAGAAATGGAAATAAAAACAAAAATAAACAAATGGGATCTAATGAAACTTAAAAGCTTTTGCACAGCAAAGGATACCATAAACAAGACCAAAAGACAACCCTCAGAATGGGAGAAAATATTTGCAAATGAAGCAACTGACAAAGGATTAATATCCAAAATTTATAAGCAACTCATGCAGCTCAATAACAAAAAAAACAAACAACCCAATCCAAAAATGGGCAGAAGAACTAAATAGACATTTCTCCAAAGAAGATATACAGATAGCCAACAAACACATGAAAGAATGCTCAACATCATTAATCATTAGAGAAATGCAAATCAAAACTACAATGAGATATCATCTCACACTGGCCAGATTGGCCATCATCAAAAACTCTAGAAACAATAAATGCTGGAGAGGGTGTGGAGAAAAGGGAACACTCTTGCACTGTTGGTGGGAATGTAAAATGATACAGCCATTATGGAGAACAGTATGGAGGTTCCTTAAAAATCTACAAATAGAACTACCATCTGACCCAGCAATCCCACTACTGGGCATATATGCTGAGAAAACCATAATTCAAAAAGACTTATGTACCAAAATGTTTATTGCAGCTCTATTTACGATAGCCAGGACATGGAAGCAACCCAAGGCTCCATCAACAGATGAATGGATAAGGAAGATGTGGCACATATATACAATGGAATATTACTCAGCCATAAAAAGAAATGAAACTGAGTTATTTGTAATGAGGTGGATAGACCTGGAATCTGTCATACAGAGTGAAGTAAGTCAGAAGGATAAAAACAAATACCGTATGCTAACACATATATATGGAATCTAAAAAAAAAAAAAAAAATGTCATGAAGAGATTAGTGGTAGGATGGGAATAAAACACAGACCTACTAGAGCATGGACTTGAGGATAAGGGGAAGGGGAAGGGTGGGCTGTGATGATGTGAGAGAGTGGCAGGGACATATACACACTACCAAATGTAAATTAGATAGCTAGTGGGAAGCTGCAGCATAGCACAGGGAGTTCACCTCCTTGCTTTGTGACCAGCTAGAGGGGTGGGATAGGGAGGGTGGGAGGGAGGGTGACACAAGAGGGAAGAGTTATGGGAACATATGTATATGTATAACTGATTCACTTTGTTGTAAAGGAGAAACTAACACACTGTTGTAAAACAGTTATACTCAAATAAAGATGTTAAAAAAAAAAAGAAGATATACTGGATATAAGATATAAGCATATGAAAAGATTCCCCACATCATATGTCCAGGGAAATACAAAATAAAACAACAATGAGATACCACTACACACCTATTAGAATGGCCAAAATCCAGAACACAAATAACACCAAATGCTGGCAAGGATGTGAAGCTCAGGAACTTTTATACATTGGTGGGGAAAACAGTCACTTTGCAAAACTGTTTCTTACAAAACTAAACATACTCTTACCATACAATACGGCAATTGCACTCCTTGCCATTTACTCAAAGTAGTTGAAAACTTATGTTCACACAAAAACCTGCACATGTTTATGGAAACTTTATTCGTAATTGCCAAAATTTTGGGGAAAGAAAACCATGATGTGGAGGTAAATGGATAAATATACTGTGATATATCTAGACAACGGAATATTATTCAGCACTAAAAAGAAATGAGCTATCAAGCCATGAAAAGATAAGGAGGAAACTTAAATGCATATTACTAATCTGAAAAAGCTACATTCTGTATGATTCCAACTAAATGACATTCTGGAAAAGACAAAACTATGGAAACAAAAAATATATATACCAGTGGTTGCCAGGGGCTGGGGTTTAAAGGGACAGATGAATAGGCAGGGCATAGAGGCTTTTTAAGTCAGTTAAAATACTCTATGTAATATTATAATGATGGTTATATATCATTATACATTCATCCTAAATCATAGAATGTACTATACCAAGAGTGAACCCTAAGGTAACTATGAATTTTGGATGATTACGATGTATCAATGAGGTTCATCCTTGGTAACTAATGTACCATTCTGTTGACTGGTGTTGATAATGGGTAAGGCTATGCATGTTTTAGAGCAGGGGATATATAGAAAAATCTCTGTACCTCCCTCTCAATTTGGTTGCAAACCTAAAATTTCTTTAAAACTTTTTTAAAAAATAAAAACAAAAATAAATTTTTGCATTGTTTTCAGAAAAAAATTAACATTTAAATTTAAAAATATTGTGTATAACATCAAAAATATGAAATACATTGGGATATACCTGACAAAAGATGTATAAGACTTCTACAATGAAAACTGTGAACACTGCATAGAAAAATTAAAAAATAGAATCACCTTGTCCATTTTTCACATTCATCTATAAATTCTGTGCAATACAAATCAAAATCCCAACATGTATATTTGTAGAAATTTTAAAGCAGTTTTAAAACTTATATACTAAAGCAGAGGACATAGAATAACCAAACAGTGACAAAAAAGAAAAAAAGTTGGAGGACTCATGATGCCTGATTTCAACACAATATAAAGCTGTAGTAATCAAGACTTGTGAGAGTAGGAGGACAGACTAACAGAGAAATTCAGGACCCAGGGAATATTAATCAGTGTGAGCTCTCCTGGACATCCTCATCTTGGCAACAAGACCCGGATCCACTCAACTGCCAGCAAACTCCAGTGCTGGTGCCTCAGACCAAACAACCAGCAAGAGGGGAACACAGTCCCACTCATCAAAAAAATTGACATGACAAAAAAATATGTTACAGACAAAGGAGCAAGGTAAAAACTTACAAGACCAAATAAATGAAGAAGAAATAGGCAACCTACCTGAAAAAGAATTCAGAGTAATGATAGTAAAGAGTATCCAAAATCCCCGAAATAGAATGGAGACATGGATGGAGAAAATACAAGAAATGTTTAAAAAGGACCTAGAAGAAATGAAGAACAAAAGAACAGTGATGAACAACACAATAATTGAAAAATACACTAGAAGGAATCAATAGCAGAATAACTGAGGCAGAAGAATGAATACATGAGCTGGATGATAGAATGGTGGCAATAACTGCTGAGGAGCAGAATAAAGAAAAAAGAATGAAAAGAAATGAGGACAATCTCAGAGACCTCTGGGACAACATTAAATAAACCAACATTCGAATTATAAGGGTCCCAGAAGAAGAAGAGAAAGAGAAAGGGTCTGAGAAAATATTTGAAGAGATTATAGTCAAAAACCTCTCTAACGTGGGAAAGGAAATAGTCACCCAAGTCCAGGAAGTGCAGAGTCCCACACAGGATAAACCCAAGGAGAAGCATGCCAAGACATATGTTAATCAAATGAACAAAGATTAAATTCAAAGAAAAATATTAAAAGCAGCAAGGGAAAAGCAACAAATAACATAAAAGAGAATCACCATAAGGTTATCAGCTGATTTTTCAGCAGAAATTCTCAGGCCAGAAGGGAGTGGCAGGATATATTTAAAGAGAGGAAAGGGAAAAACCTACAACCAAGATTGCTCTACCCAGTAAGGATCTCATTCAGGTTCGACAGAGAAATTAAAACCTTTACAGAGAAGCAAATCTAAGAGAATTCAGCACCACCAAACCAGCTTTACAACAAATGATAAAGGAACTTCTCTAGGCAAGAAACACAAGAGAAGGAAAAGACCCACAAAAACAAACCCAAAACAATTAAGAAAATGGTAACAGGAAAATACATGTAGATAATTACCTTCAATGTAAATGGAATAAATACTCCAACCAAAATACACAGACTGGCTGAATAGATACAAAAACAAGACCCGTATATATGCTGCCTACAAGAGACCCACTTGAATCAGACCTAGGAACACATACAGACTGAAAGTGAGGGGATGGAAAAAGATATTCCATGCAAATGGAAATCAAAAGAAAGCAGAGTAGCAATGCTCATATCAGATAAAATAGACTTTAAAATAAACACTGTTACAAGAGACAAGGAAGGACACTACATAATGATCAAGGTAACAACCTGAGAAGAAGATATAACAATTATAAATATTTATGCACCGACATAGGAGCCCCTCAGTACATAAGGCAAATGCTAACAGCGATAAAAGGGGAAATCAACAGTAACACAATAATAGTGGGGGACTTTTAACACCACACTAACATCAATGGACATCCAGACAGAAAATTAATAAGGAAACACAAGCTTTAAATGACACAATAGACCAGATAGATTTAATTGATATTTATAGCACCTTCCACCTAAAAGCAGAATACACTTTCTTCTCATGTGCACACAGAACACTCTCCAATATAGATCACACCTTGTGTCACAAATCAAGCCTCAGTAAATTTAAGAAAACTGAACTCATTTCAAACATCTTTTCTGACCACAACACTATGAGATTAAGAATCAATTACAGGAAGAAAAAAAGTAAAAAAATACAAACACATGGGGGCTAAACAATATGCTAATAAATAACCAAGAGACCACTGAAGAACTCAAAGAGGAAATTTTAAAAATTCATAGAAACATGACAATGAAAACACAATGACCAAAAAACCTATGGGATGCAGCAAAAGCAGTTCTAAGATGGAAGTTTTTAGCAATTCAGTCCTACCTCAAGAAACAAGAAAAATCTCAAATAAACAATCTAATGTTACACCTAAAGGAACTACAGAAAGAAGAACAAACAAAACCCAAAGTTAGCAGAAGGAAAGAAATCATAAAGATCAGAGTATAAATAAATGAAAAAGAAATGAAGAAAACAATAGCAAAAATCAATGAAACTAAAACCTGTTTCTCTGAGAAGGTAAACAAAATTGATAAACCTTTAGCCAGACTCATCAAGAAAAAAAGGGAGAGGACTCAAATCAATAAAATTAGAAATGAAAAGGAGAAATTACAATGACACCACAGAAATACAAAGGATCATGAGACACTTCTACAAGCAACTCTATGCCAATAAAATCGACAACCTGTAAGAAATGGACAAATTCTTGGAAAGGACAACCTTCCAAGACAGAGCCAGGAAGAAACAGAAAATATAAACAGATCAATCACAAGTAATGGAATTGAAACTGTAATTTTAAATCTTCCAACAAACAAAAGTCCAGGACCAGACGGATTCACAGGTGAATTCTATCAAACATTTAGAGAAGAGCTAACACCCATTCTTCTCAAACTCCTCCAAAAATTTGCAGAGGAAGGGACACTTCCCAGCTCATTCTATGAGGCCACCATCACCCTGATATCAAAACAAAGAAACTTACAGAGCAACATCACTGATGAACACAGATGCAAAAATCTTCAACAAAATAATAGCAAACAGAATCCAACAACACATTAAAAGGATCATACACCATGATCAAGTGGGATTTGTCTCAGGAATACAAGCATTCTTCAATATATGCAAATCAATCAATGTGATACACCATATTAACAAATTGAAGAAGAAAAGCCATATGATCATCTCCATAGATGCAGAAAAGGCTTTTGACAAAATTCTACACTCATTGATGATAAAAACTCTCCAGAAAGTGAGCATAGAGGGAACCTACCTCAATATAATAAAGACCATTTATGGCAAACCCACAGCAGACAACATTCTCGATGGTGAAAAACAGAAACAATTTCCTCTAAGATCAGGAACAAAACAAGTATGTCCACTCTCACCACTATTATTCAACATAGTTTTGGATGTCCTACTCACAGCAATCAGAGAAGAAAAAGAAATAAGAGGAATCCAAATTGGAAAGGAGGAAGTAAAACTGTCACTGTTTGCAGATAACATGATACTCTACAGAGAAAATCCTAAAGATGTCACCAGAAAACTACTAGAGCCAATCAAGGGATTTGGTAAAGTTGCAGGATACAAAATTAATGCACAGAAATCTCTTGCATTCCTATACACTAACAATGATAAGAAAGAGAAATTAAGGAAACAATTCCATTTACCATTGCAACAAAAAGAATAGAACACCTAGGAATAAACCTACCTAAGGAGGCAAAAGACTGGTACTCAGAAAACTATAAAACACTGATGAAGGGCTTCCCTGGTGGCGCAGTGGTTGAGAGTCTGCCTGCCGATGCAGGGGACATGGGTTCGTGCCCCGGTCCAGGAAGATCCCACAGGCTGCGGAGTGGCTGGGCCCGTGAGCCATGGCCACTGAGCCTGCGCGTCCGAAGCATGTGCTCCGCAATGGGAGAGGCCACAACAGTGAGAGGCCTGCGTACCACAAAAACAAACAAACAAACAAAAAAACAACACTGATGAAAGAAATCAAAGGTGACACAAACAGATGGAGAGATATACCATGTTCTTGGATTGGAAGAATCAACATTGTGGAAATGACTATATTACCCAAAGCAATCTACAGATTCAATGCAATCTCTATCAAATTACCAATGGCATTTTTCACAGAATTAGAATAAACAATTTTACAGTTTGTACGTAAACACAAATAGCCAAAGCAATCTTGAGAAAGAAAAATGGAGCTGGAGGAATCAGGCTCCCTGACTTCAGAATATACTACAGAGCTACAGTAATCAAGACAGTATGGTATTGGCACAAAAACAAAAATATAGATCAATGGTAGAAAATAGAAACCCCAGAGATAAACCCACATACCTATGGACACCTAATGTATGACAAAGGAGGCAAGAACATATAATGGAGAAAAGACAGTCTCTTCAATAAGTGATGCTGGAGTAACTGGACAGCTACATGTAAAAGAATGAAATTAGAACACTCCCTAACACCATACACAAAAATAAACTCAAAATGGATTAAAACCCTAAAGGTAAGACCAGACACTATAAAACTCTTAGAGGAAAACATATGCAGAACACTCTGACATAAATCACAGCAAGATCTTTTTTGACCCACATCCTAATGAAAATAAAAGCAAAAATAAATAAATGGGATCTAATGAAACTTAAAATCATTTGCACAGTAAAGGAAACCATAAACAAGACTAACAGACAACCCCAGAATGGGAGAAAATATTTGCAAATGAAGCAACTGACAAGGGATTAATCTCCAAAATATACGAACAGCTTATGTAGCTCAGTATCAAAAAAACAAACAACCCAATCAAAAAATAGGTGGAAGACCTAAATAGACAAAGGAAGACATACAGTTGGCCAAGAGGCACATGAAAAGATGCTCAACATGACTAATTATTAGAGAAAGGCAAATCGAAACTATAATGTGATATCACCTCACACCAGTCAGAATGGCTGGAAAAAAATGTGGAAAAAAAGAAACCCTCTTGCACCATTGGTGGGAATGTAAATTGATACAGCCATTATGGAGGACAGTATGGAGGTTCCTTAAACAACTAAAAATAGAACTACCATATGACCCATAAATCCCACTACTGGGCATATACCCTGAGAAAACCATAATTTAAAAAGATACATGTTCATTGTTCATTGCAGCACTATTTACAATAGCCAGGACATGGAAACAACCTAAATGTCCATCGACAGACGAATGGATGAAGAAGATGTGGTACCTATATACAATGGAATATTACTCAAGCCATAAAGAGAATGAAAGTGGGTCATTTGTAGAGATGTGGATGGACCTAGAAAGTAAGTCAGAAAGAAAAACAAATATCGTATATTAACGCACATATGTGGAATCTAGAAAAATGATACAAATGAACCAATTTTCAGGGCAGGAATAGAGATGTAGATGTAGAAAACAGACATTTGGACACCTTTGGGAGGGATGAATTGGAATATTAGGATTGACATATATACACTACCATGTGTCAAATAGATGGTAGTGGGAACTTGCTGTATAGCAAAGGGAGCTCACCTTGGTGCTCTGTGGTGACCTAGATGGGTGGGATGGAGGACTGGGAAGCAGGGGATATATGTATACATATAGTTGATTCACTTCATTGTACAGCAGAGACTAACACAACGTTGTAAAGCAACTATACCCCAATTTTAAAAAAAGAAAGGAAATGGGCAAAGTGTATCCACAGTAAAATCACAGGGGAGAAAATGCAAATGCTCAACTTAACTCAAAATTAAACAAATGAAAGCTAAGACAATAATGAAATGCCTTTTAATCTATCAAATTGACAAAAAAAGTTTTAAAGTATCTGGTGTCAATAAGTGTGTATGGAAATCTGTACTGGAGGGTGTGCAAATATGAGCAACCTTATTTGGAAGATAATTTGGCTATCCCTATTAAATTTTAAATGTTAAAAAATGTGGTCTATATATTGAATGGAATATTATTAAGCCGTTGAAAAAAGGAAGCCTTGCTATTTGTGATAATGTGGATGGACCTTGAGGACATTATCTTAAGTGAAATATGTCAGAGAAAGACAAATACCACATGATGTCACTTATATGTGGAATCTAAAAAACAAGAACAACAACAAAATACCAAACTAACCAAGCAAGCAAACAAACAAAAAAACCCCGCAAGCTCACGGATGCCAGAGGCAGGAGGTGGTGAGGTGGGAAAAGTAGAAGAAGGGAGTTAAAAAGTACAAACTATCAGCTATAAAATAAATGTCACGAGGTTGTAATGTACACCAGGGGACTATAGTTAATAATACTGTATTGTATATTTGAAAGTTGCTAAGAGAATAAATGTTAAAAGTTTTCATCACAAGAAAAAAATTTTGTAACTCTGTGTGGTGATGGATGTTAACTAGACTTATTGTACTGATCATTCTGTAATATATAGAAATATATATTTCAACAAATAGTAATATTAAATCATTATGTTATACACCTGAAAAAAAAACTTGTGGGAGTGGCATAAATGTAGCTAAATAGATTAATGGAACAGAAACACACTCATATATACAGATAACTCAATTTCAACAAAGTGAAAAGGCAGTTTAGTGAAGAAAGGATAATCTTTTCAAGAAATGATACTGGAACAATTGTATATCTCTATGTAAAAAAAATAAACTTCAATCCACTTATAGCACTGTATATAAAATTAACTAAAAAATGGAACATGGAGCCAAATATAAAGCATAAAACTGTATACTTTCTAATGTAAGGAAAAATAAAAGGAGAAAGTCTTAGTGACCCTGTGATAAGCAAAGATTTTTAGATATGGTACCAAAGTGTCATCCATAAAAAAAAAAAACAATAAAGTTTACTTGTGTCAGAGAATGAAAAGATGATCCACAGTCTGGGAAAAAATATTTGAAAATCATATATCTGATAAAAATCACATCATTCATTATACATAAAGAATACCTAAAACTCAAAAATAAGAAAACAAACAACCTGAAAACATGGGAAAAGATTTTAAGCAGACATCTTACCAAAGAAGATATATAGGTGGTATATAACAACAAATTCAACCTTGCTGGTTATTAGAAAAATGTAGATTAAAGCCATGATAATATAACTTTTCATACCTCGTAAGAGATGAAAGAAAAAGAAAAGAAGAAAAAGGAAAGGTAAAGGAAGCAAAACAAACTTGACCCTACCACATGCTTATGAGGTGAGGAAGAACTAGGACTCATTATTCACTACTGTTGGGAATTCACTCTTGTTGGGAATGTGAAATGTTACAACTACTTTGGATAACAGTTTGGCAATTACTTAAAAAGTTAACTATACATGTACCACATGATACAGCCATTCCATTCCTAAATATTTACTGAAAAGAAATTAAAGCACATGTTCATACAAATGCTTGTATGTTAATAACAGCTTCATGTGTAATAGCCAAAAACTGTAAACAACCCAAATGCCCATCATCAGTGACTAGTTAAACATATGGTGGAATAATACTCATCAAGTCAGAGATGAACTACTGATAGTGTCAACAATGTGGATGAATCTAAAAATTATTATCCTGAGTGAAAGAAGCCAGAAAAAAAATGCATACTCTTATGATTCCACTTACCAAAATAAAGTATAGAAAATGTAAATTAATCTGTAGTAACAGACACATCAGTGGCTACCTAGGAATGAGGGGAAGAGGTGGGAGGGAGGGATTACAACAGGGCACAGGGAAACTTTTAGGGGCACTGAGTATATTATTACCTTGATTGTGATGATTTTTCAAGTGTATGCTTATGACCAAAATTGTCAAGTTGTACATTAAAATACGTACAGTTTATTGAATATCATTTATACCACCATAAAGTTATTAAAATTATATAATAAAGAGAATAAGTCAGAAAAAAGGCTTTTATGAAGTTATCCTAAGATTTGTTCCCCAAGTATTGTAGTTAAGCAAAATTTTACTAAACAATGTAGCCAAATATAAACCCTTGCTCTCTACTTATTTATAGAAAGTTTTCCTACCAGAGTTTGTACAATCCCTGCTCCCTGATCTCTTAAAAATTAATGTATTAATTTTCCTGTATTGTATTGTTTTGACTCAATGTTTTCTCCTAATAAATTAATCATCACATTTTCTTTATAGTTGTTTCTTCATGGATAAAATTTAACACACTCATATCATATTTGAGTGTAATCTTTCCCTCATGAACATCAAATTTGTTATTTGCTTTTAAAATAATTATTTTAGGGCTTCCCTGGTGGTGCAATGGTTGAGAGTCCGCCTGCCGATTCAGGGGACACGGGTTCGTGCCCGGGTCCGGGAAGATCCCACATGCTGCAGAGCAGCTAGGCCCGTGAGCCATGGCCACTGAGCCTGCGCGTCCGGAGCCTGTGCTCCGCAATGGGAGAGGCCACAACAGTGAGAGTCCCGCGTACCACACACACACACACACACACACACACACACACACACACACACAAATTATTTTAATATGTGCTCTTGCCTAAGCACTTTGAAAATTAGTCCTCTAAAGACTTTTGCTTTACATAAATTTATCTCCTGTGTTTTGGATAAATATTATTATATAGTAGAATGAGGTTAAAGGGGAAATATGCAATTAACCCATGTGCCTTATTATTAAAAACAGGCCCTATAAGGTAAGTTTTACTTCTGTGTCTATTGGATGGGGGATAGAGACTTGCAATGAAGACTTTGGGTTTCCATTTTTTCATCAAGGTAATAAGAATGATCCAGATCAGTCATATCTTGACATTCATTAAGGCATGTTTAATTAATACATGGAGTTATTGTGCCTCAGTGGTACAAAACTTTGTTCCTGGCTCCTTTTTGCTCTGTTATTCTGGTTCCTTATACTCTCTTCTGGTTTCTGTCATCAGGGATCAGGGAAGGATCTACTATGGGGTAAAGGTCCTGCTTTCTCTCACTCTCTCTCTCTCTCTATATATATATATCTCCTCCACCTATAAGCAAGGGGTCAAGTTAGTTTCTACTGAAAGTTTTCCTCCAATTCAAGGCGGAAGAATAAAAGTTTCCATTTTGGTTTCACATCTGACCTATGTCCTCCAATGCAGTTTTTACCAGAAAAACTTCATTTATTAGACATTTTACAGTTCTTTATAAACTAAACATTTATTTTCTAATTTGACTTCAGTTCTTTGCATATATACTTTTATTTGTAACAATTCCAAAGGGCATGGGTGAAAGTCCTAAATCTTTAACAAGGTATGATAAATCAAGTATAGTCATTAATATGGACAAATGATGACCTATCTGAACTATGGGGGAAAATGTATATTTTCGCTGTGCCTAGCACTATGCTGTACATTACACATATGCTGGATTTTACTTCATCAACTTTGTTATGCTGATGAGTATGTTTTGAGAATCCCCTTCTCAGTATTGTTCCACATAGGAGCTAGCCAAAAGAGGAACTTGTTTAAGGTATTAAAGAGGATATTAAGCAGCAAGTATTATTATGTGAAGGCCTTTATGATCAGGAAGAGGAGGACTGATGCATGCAAATCTGTCTGGCGGATTTCAGTGTGCTCTAGCTTTCTTTTTTCCACATCTACTTCTTTCTGATGGCTTGTCCTAATAAGCCTACCACCAGCTACTTGACTGAGGATCCTCAGAGGTGTAGAAGCAGTCACTACACAGAGGCAATAGCCTCCCCTAAACCTCTCCAAAACCTCCTTCAGGACCCCACCATGGCAGCTAGAAATACATCTGAGACAACTCTCAGATTCCCCTGTAAAAATCAACTTGTGTCCAAAGAAACCTCTGGGTTAATGCTGGCTAGTGTCCCCTCCAATCCTCGAACTTCCTCTTCTAGACCTTTACTTGACCAGCTTATTCCACAGTTGTTTAAAATCTAATCACTTAAAAAAAAAAAAAAAAAAAACCTCATCCCATAGTTCATGTATCAGTCATTGCATACAGACATTAAACTTTAGTGTTTTGAGACAGCAGCAATTATTTCTTTTGTTTATAAATCTGAAATTTGGACAGATTTCATTTGGAATGTCTCATCTCTGATGCACAAAAATATCTAGGCCCTCAATCAGAATAATTCAAATGTCTGGGGCTTGGAATAGTTGGGGCCTGGTCATTCACCTCTCTCCTTTTTTGTAATATCATTTCCCTCCATGTGGTATCTCTAACTCTCAGTCAATTCCCCAAGAGTGAGTAATTTAAGGAAGAAGTACAAGTCACCAATATCTTTAAGGCCAGGGCCCAAAACCAGAACAGCATCGCCCTGCCCTGCTCCAGTGGACAAAGCATTTCGAGACCAGATCCATATTCAGGAGGAGAGACATAAATGCAGACTCTCAGTGAAAGCAGTGTCTTAAAATCTGTGGTCATTTTTAATCTGCTACATTTCATAACAGTGGCTATGCTTCAATAGAGCTTACAAGAGAGTTCATAAAAGAGTCAAGAATCCAACTAACTCTGCATAGAATCGGGAACCCATTTTGAAAAACGTGTATGCCTGGCAACATGCTGTCTGTGTTTACATGTGTTCTCATTACATGCAAATCATTGAAATCTACACATCAATATTTTTCAGAGATGAAAATGTTAAGGCTTACAAAAAAATTAACTGCTCATTGCCTATTAGTCAATGAAAGAGCTGGAGTTCAAATCCAGCCCCCTCAGGCAGCAAAACTTTGCATTCAGTCCCTCAGCACCAACTTTCCCATCCTCACTGTCTGCTGTTTGGAAGCACATCATTTCCTGAATAGTCAGAAAGCCTATCCCCCAGAGCAGGGGAATATTTTATATGTATATAGGATATCCTCTGAAAATAAATGTATATCAGTTTCTTTCCTTGGAGAAGATTAGGCAGAGATCATCTGGTCATTTCCTCTCAGTCTCAGAGAAGGTTTTTCCTTACCTTTGGGAAGAGTAGATGCCTGGCTTAATGTCTACCAAAGCTTGAGATCCCAGCTGCTTCCCCACCTGCTTTCAATCCACTTGAGAGAACAGGCTTCCCACTTGAGGAAACTGAGGGTCTGTGAATGAAGTAGTACAAAGAAGTCATTGAGAGCACAAGATTTAATGAATCTGATACCTCTGTGATTTAGTAGCAAAAACATTATTAACCTTCTAAGGTTCCCTCAGTGAGAAGATCATGATAAAACTAACTTACTAGCATTGTTACAGTGTTAATTTTTATCAGTTACGATTTTTATTGACTCCTTTGAATATGAGGACCAAGAGATGAGTTCCACAATCTTTTCATAACAAATCACTGGTAAGGGGGATATATTATCATGATTGACTTACTCTAATTTCTGGAATGGGTATTGGGAACAACATCTACAATGACTGCTATACTGATATTTCAGTGTACTAAGCTTAATGCAAGGTGCCAATACATTACAAGGTCTTTGATCAAAGTTTGAAATGTTATTAAGCAGCAGCCATTATAACTGTATAAACAACATTGATGGAATAGAGATCGAGAATACAAGTCACTTTTTTAAAAGAATGGATAAACTGAGTAGCATAGAACTCACTCCTATGCAATTTTACAACTTTGTCTGGTTAAAGATCTATTCAAGTCTCCAATGTTTAAACTAGTTATTTGTGTGATGCATGAATGTTGAATGTTTTTCAACTGTTCATTTTTCTGTCAATTTTTATCTAAAGTATTAAGACACCATCTTGTCTTCTTTTTGTTTTAAACTCCTTTTTTATCCATTTCTGGTTTGCCAAATAACATTTTAATTCAAAGAAAATAGCTAGAGAAGAGAAAAAATTCTGTTTTTTTAATTGAATTAAGTTATAATTGGGCTAATTTTCAAGGGGCTGGTGTTTGCCCTTGAGTAACTACAAAGCAGAAGGTGGAACATTAAATTGTGTGTAAAAATAACTTTACAACAAATGATTACAAAGGGATTTCTGCCAAATGATTCATTTGGAATTGGAATCTTTGAGCCTTCCTACTGGTTTTGGAGTTTAAGTTCTGACAAGAAGATACTGTCTGGTCTTGGCCTTTCTTTTCCATGTACAGGAATTAATTCCATAAAACAATGAAATTTGCAGCATGAACTGCTGAGACTGAAAGTACAATCTGTATACTGCAAACCAAGGTAATTTCAAATGATTTGTAATTGGAATTTAGCAAAGAAAGATTTTACTTTGTAATTATTTTTCTTAACTTCAGCATAAAACAACTATGTGCTTTGATATCACTAAACAGCAAACATTAAGTATAGAAGTTTTAATATAGTTGAAAGGCAGGTTGGCTTTTATTATTAATGAGGACAAAGAATTTCCTAAATCCCTATACTTATAGTGAGTTTGCTTCACCTGGACAAATTGAAGTCCATGAGCTCATAGAACCTGATCCCTGACCTTTCCAGTTTTCTCATTAGCTATAAGGACACTCAGAGAGTATGTATAATTTAGCACACACTGTTAGTCTTGGGCTCACAGTAATATCTGGGTGCTTAGGACAAACAATATACAAATCAGTGTTTCATTAATTTTTATATTTGCATGTACACAGAGGAGTAGGACATGGAGCTCACCTTCCCCCAGAAATACATCAGAAATACATCCATATACAGATTGATTCTCACAGAACATCTACTGATCACTGGCAGAAGACCTCAGACTCCCAAAAGGGCAAGAAAATCTCCACATAACTGGGTAGGGCAAAAGAAAAAAAAAAAAAAAAAAAGAAAGAAAAAGAGAAAGAAATTGGGATGGGACCTGTGCCCCTGGGAGGGAGCTGTGAAAGAGGAACGGTTTCCATACCCTGGGAAGTCCCCTCACTGTCAGGGAGATCAGCTGGGACAGAGGGGGATCTTTGGAGCCCTGGAGAAGAGTGCAGCAACCAGCTTGTGGAGGGCAAAGTGGAGAGAGACCTAAACAGATGGTCAGTGCCTACCGGCACTCCCCAGCCTGAAACACTCTTCCTCTGTGGTGGGCAGGGGCTGAGTGTTGAAGCTCGGGCTTTGGAGGTCAGACCCTGGGCAGAGGATTGGGGTTGGCTGTATGGAGACAGCCTGAGGGGGCTAGGGTGTGGTGTGCCACAACCAAGGGAGTACAGGAAGGAGCCTGGGCCCACCAGAGAGGGGAACCAGGAGGGCATGCAAGGAGAGGGGTGGGTCCACCATAGGAGCTTCTTTCTCTGTGCATGTTCTCAGGTAGCACAGCACTGCCTACATGAGTTCTGGGGGCAGCTGTGAGCCACTGCTGCCATCTCAAACTCCAGAGGCAGGTGTGGACTGCTGCCACCACCAAGGATCCTATGAGCAGGTGCAGGTTGCTGCCCCCACCTTCCTGGGAGCATGCATGACCTGCTGCTGTTGCCATGACCTGGAGCAAACTGCTGCCCCTGCCTTCCTAGGTGCATGCATGGGTTGCACACCTGCACACCTCCTACAAAGGGGATAATGGCCAGCACATGCTGAAGAAAGAGATAGCAAGCATCCAAACCAAAAACAGCTGTCACACCAAAAAAAAAAAAAAAAAATGTATATATATATATATACTAAACCCACACAAGCTACGCAGGGATGCTACTGCATTTAAATAGCCCTCCAAGATTACAGTAGATAATTATTTCTGCTAAACTCACAGAGTAAGAGAAACATAAGCAAAATGAAGAAGCAGAGGAACGACTCCCACTTAAAAGACCAAGAGAATTCCCCTGAAGGAACAAACAATGAAACAGACTTCTTCAGTCTAATAGACACTGAGTTCAAAAAGGAGGTAACGCAACTACTGAAGGAACTAAGAAAGGCTATTGACAGAAATGCAGATTACTGTCAAAAGGAACTACAAACTATAAGGAGGAACCAAGAAAAATGAGAAAATTTATTTGCTGAGACAAAAGCTGAGCTAAAGGCAATGAACAGCTGAATCAATAATGCAGAAGAAAGAATAAGTTGTCTGAAAGATAGAATAATGGAAATTACCCAATCAAAACAGCAGACAGAAAGCCAAATGAATTTTAAAAATGAAAACAATAAGAGACCTATGGGATAATAAAAGTGGGCCAATCTACACATAATAGGGATTCCAGAAGGAGAAGAAAGAGAAAAGAGGATTGAAAAGAGGCTGAAAACTTCCCAAACCTAAAGAAGGAAACAGATATTCAGGTACAGGAAGCATAGAGAATCCCAAATAAGATGAATCCAAACAAACCTACACCAAGACATATTATAATAAAAATGGCAAATTTAAAGATAAAGAGAGGATTCTAAAGGCAGCAGAGAAAAACAATGAGTTAATTAGAAGGGAACTCTCATAAGGCTATCAGCTGATTTCTCTACAGAAACACTTGAGGCCAGAAGGGAGTGGCAAACTATATTCAAAGTTTTCAAAGGGAAAAATCTGCAACCCAGAATAGTCTACCCAGCAAGATTATCATTTAGAATAGGAGAAGAAATAAAGAATTCCTCAGACAAGCAAAAACTGAAAGAATAAAGCAATACTAAACCTATCCTGAAAGAAATATTGAAAGGCCTTTTCTAAATAGAAAAGAAGCAAGAAGATATAGGAAGGAGGACATCACAATTGGAAAGTAAATGACTTACATCAGCCAGTATACAGATCAAAAATGAACAACAAAACCTATTTGTGAAAGTGATGATAAACACAAGGAAGAGCAAAAGGATAAACATGAAGATGTAAAAAAGGACATCAAAATTATAAAATGTGGGAAAGGAGAGTAAGAAAATGCAGTTTTTTTTAAGAATATGTTTGAACCTATAAGACTATCAGTCTAAAGCAAGCAGATATAGGAAGGGGTTAATATACTTGAAAAACAGGTCATACACATATCAAAAACATACAAGAGATTCACAAAAAACAAAAAGAACACAAGCATAAAATAAAAGGAAATCATCAAACCACAAAAAGAAAAAAGAGAAAGGACCAAAGAAGAAACAAAGAATCAACTGGAAAACAAGGCTTACAAGGCAACAAATACATATGTATCAATAATTACCTTAAATGTCAATGGACTGATTGCTCCAATCAAAAGACATAGAAAGGGAGACTGGATAAAAAAAACAAGAGCCTATTATATGCTGCCTACAAGAGACCCACTTTAGGACAAAGGACACACATAGATTGAAAGTGAGGGGAGGAAAAAAGATATTTCATGCAAAAAGACAAGAAAGTGGAAGATCCAATACTCATAACAGACAAATAGACTTTAAAGCAAATGCTATAAAGAAAAAAAGAAGGACACTATATAATGATAAAAAGATCAATACAAGAAGAGGATTTTACACTCATCAACATATATGCACCTAATATAGGAGCACCCAAATATATAAAACAAATACTAACAGACATAAAGGGAGAAACTGATGGGAATACAATAATAGTAGGAGACTTTTCCAGACAGAAAATCAGTAAGGCAGCAGAGATCCTAAATGATACAATAGAACAGTCAGACTTAATTGATATTTTCAGGACATTACATACAAAAAAACCCAGAATACACATTCGTAAGTGCACACAGAACATTCGCTAGGACTGACCACATACTAGGGCACAAAACCAACCTCAACAAATGTAAGAGTATAGAAATTATTTCAAGCATCTTCTCTGACCACAACAGCATGAAGCTAGAAATCAACCATAGGAAAAGAAATGAGGAAAAAATGATAAATGGAAACTAAATAACATGCTACCAAAAAACCATTGGGTCAATGAGGAAATCAAAACAGAAATTAAAAAGTACCTTGAGACAAATGACAAAGAAAACACAACCATACAAAATCCATGGGATGCAGCAAAAGCAGTTCTTAGAGGGATGTTCATAGTGATACAGGCCTTCCTCAAGAAACAAGAAAAATCTCAAATAAACAACTTAACCTATCACCTACAAGAATTAGAAAAAGAAGAACAAATAAAACCTAAAGTCAGCAGAAAGAAGGAAATAATACAAATCAGGGAGTAAATAAATAAAATAGAGATTAAAAGAAAAAAGAATCAATAAAACCAAAAGCTGGTTCTTTGAAAGGGTAAACAAAATTGAGAAACCTCTGGGCAGGCTCATGAAGAAGAAAAGAGAGAGGACCTAAGTAAACAAAATAATAAATGAAAAAGGAGAAATCTCAACTGATACCACAGGAATACAAAAAACCATAAGAGAATACAATGAATAATTATATGCCAACAAATTTGACAACCTAGAAGAAATGGACAACTTTCTGTAAACATACAGCCTACCAAAATTGAATTAAGAAGAAATAGATGATTAGTACAGACCAATCAGAAATGAAATAAAATCTATAATAAATTAAAAACTTCCTAGAAACAAAAAGCCCAGGACCAGATGTCTTCACAGGTGAATTCTATCAAGCATACATAGAAGAACTTATACCAATTCTCAAACTCTTCCAAAAGATTGAAGAGGAGGGAACGCTTCCAAAGACATTCTATAAAACCACCATCACCCTTATACCAAAACCAAAGACACCACCAAAAAAGAAAATTACAGGTCAATATCTTTGATGAATACAGATGCAAAAATTCTCAAAAAAATATTAGCAAACCAAATCCAAACACATAAAAAAGATCATACACCACAACCAAGTGGGATTCATCTCAAATTAACAAGGATGGTTCAACATATGCAAATCAATCAATATAATACACATTAACAAAAGAAAAGTCAAAAACCACATGATCATCTCAATAGATACAGAAAAAGCACTGGAAAAAATTCAAATTCATTCATGATAAAACCTCTTACCAAAGTGGGTATAGAGGGAACAGATCTCAACATAATAAAAGCCATTTATGACAAACCCACAGCCAATATAATATGCAATGGTGAAATGCTGAAAGCCTTCCTGCTAAAATCTGGAATGAGACAAGTATGCCCACTCTTACCACTTCTTTTCAACGTAGTATTGGAAATCCTAGCCACAGCAATCAGACAAGAAAAAGAAATAAAAGGTATCCAAAATGGAAGGGAAAAGGTAAAACTGTCACTATACACAGATGACATGATACAGTATATAGAAAACCCTGAGGACTCCACACAAAAACTGCTAGATCTAATAAGTGAATTCAGCAAAGTAGCAGGATACAAGAAAAACGTTCAGAAATCAGTTGTATTTCTTTACACTAACAATGAAATATCAGAAACATTACCTTTTAAAATCACACACACAAAAAAAAACAAAAACCTAGGAATAAACCTGACTAAGAAGGTGACAGACTTATATGCTGAGAAGTATAAAACATCAATAAAAGAAATTAAAGAGGATTCAAAGAAATGAAAAGTTATCCCATGCTCTTGGATTGGAAGAATTGATACTGTTAAAATGGCAATACTACCTAAAGTGATCTACAGATTTAATGTGATCCCTGTCAAATTACCCATGACTTTCTCACAGAGCTAGAACAAATAATCTAAAAACTTATGTGGGACCATAAAAGACCCAGAATTGCCAAAGCAATACTGAGGAAAAAAATGAAGCAGGAGGCATAACTCTCCAAGACTTCAGGCAATATTACAAAATTGTAAATTGTATCAGTATAAAAACAGACATACAGATCAATGGAACAGAATAGAGAGCCCAGAAATAAACCCACACACTTATGATCAATTAATCTTCAACAAAAGAGTCAAGAATATAAAATAGGAAAAAGACAGTCTCTTCAGCAAGTGGTGCTGGGAAAGTTGGACAGCTGCGTGTAAATCAATGAATTTAGAACACACCCTCACATCATGCACAAAAATAAATTCAAAATAGCTTAAAGACTTAAACATAAGATATGACACCATAAAACTCATAGACAAGTTTTTTCCTAGAATTAGTTTCTCTAATTATTAGAGAAATGCAAATCAAAACTACAATGAGGTATCACCCCACACTGGTCAGAATAGGCATCATTAAATAGTGTACAAATAATAAGTGCTGGAGAGGGTGTGGAGAAAAGGGAACCCACCTACACTGTTGGTGGGAATGTAAGGTGGTTCAACCACTGTGGAAAAGAGTATGGAGGTTCCTCAGAAAACTAAAATAAAATTACCATATGATCCAGCAATCCCACTCCTGGGCGTATACCCAGACAAAGCTATAATTCTAAAAGATACATGCATCCCTATGTTCATAGCAGCACTATTCACAATAGCCAAAACATGGAAACAACCTAAATGTCCATTGACAGATGAATGGATAAAGAAGATGTGGTACATATATACAATGGAATACTACTGAGCCATAAAAAGAAAGAAATAATGCCATTTGCAGCAACATGGATGCAACTAGAGATTATCATACTAAGTGAAGTAAGTCAGAAAGAGAAAGACAAATATCACATGATATCACTTATATGTGGAATCTAAAATATGGCACAAATGTGCCTATCTACAAAATAAAAACAGACTCACAGACATAGAGAACAAACTTGTGGTTGCCAACACGGGAAGGGGGGAAGGACTGGGAGTTTAGAATTAGCTGATGTAAACTATTATATATAGGATGGATAAACAACAAAGTCCTACTGTATAGCACAGGGAGCTATACAGTAAGTTCCCTACATAAGAACCTTCAAGTCGCGAACTTTTAAAGATGCGAAAGTGCCCCCTGTATGCCAGCTGTTGTACTGTACTACTGTACTTTTCAAGGTACTGTACTATAAGATTAAAATTTTTTCCTTTATTTTTTCTGTTTGTTTTTTATGTATTAGTTGTGTGACAAGTATTATAACTCTATTACAGTACAGTACTATATAACTGATTGTGTTAGTTGGGTACCTAGGCTAACTTCATTGGACCTTCGAACAAATTGGACTTACAAGTGTGCTCCTGGAATGGAACTCATCTGTATGGAGGGGACTTACTGTATTCACTATCTTGTGATAAACCACAATGGAAAATACTATTAAAGAAAATAAGGGGCTTCCCTGGTGGCGCAGTCGTTGAGAATCCGCCTGCCGATGCAGGGGACACGGGTTCATGCCCCGGTCTGGGAAGATCCCACATGCCGCGGAGCGGCTGGGCCCGTGAGCCATGGCCGCTGAGCCTGAGCATCCGGAGCCTGTGCTCCACAACGGGAGAGGCCACAACAGTGAGGCCCGCATACCAAAAAAAAAAAAAAAAAAAAAAAAAAAAAAAAAAAAAAGAAAATAAGTCTCTGTGTATAATTGAGTCACTTTGCTGTACAGCAGAGATTGGCACAACATTGTAAATCAACTATACTTCAATTAAAAAAAATGAAAAATGAAACAGAGATAATTTTGGTGATTAAAATCAGGTGATGCAGAGTCAAAAGTTTAAATTCCTCCTATTCAATGCTTACATTTAAAGCTTTGCAATGTTTATGTTTAAAACTGTCAAAATCACTTTCATTTCATGTTTCTTTAAATATCTATACTACCATCAAGCTTTTGTCCAAAGAAAAGACACCTGAAGAGAAATTTAAATTTATTTCTTCCTTAGTAGCAATTTGGAGAAAAAGATGAGACAAAAAATTATTCTGGTAATTTACAACTTAAGTGAAATATAAGTGAAATAACACTGTCTTCTCCAAAATCATGTTTGTGATTGAAGTAATTCTCTCAAGTGTAAAGTTTAAAGGATATACTTCACATGTAACTACAGATGTTTAATAGTAAACAAAGTATGTTTTTGCACTAGAAATTTTTGGAATTGCAAAAGAAGAGAAGCCACTGAGGAAATTTGCCATATTTAGAAGAATCAAATTTATTTTTGTCTATTCTGATTAGTGGTAGATTCATTGTTTAACAAACTAAGTCATAAATATTCAGTATCATTAACTTCTCTTATCAGCAGAGAGGAGTGCCTTATAAAATACAGTCTCAAAACAATGTATTTTAGCTCCAAGTGACTTGTTTTATATATTCATTAATTATTACTGAATCCCTGCTTAATGGGAGATTCACAATTCTGATATTATGTTACCTGTCCTTGATCAAAGAGAAGTTGTGTACTTTTTTTTTTCTACTTTCTAGAGAGACAAGAAAGACATCTCAAAAAAAAATCCACAACCCCTTACTAGCTGCATAGGAAAAATCTTTAATCACTCTGAATCTTATATTGAATAACTACAAGTTAGAAATAATAATAGCATATTGCTCTTGGGTTAATTGGGTGAATACGATGAAATATGCCCAGAGATAAAGTGCTTTGAACAGTTTCTGGAACCAAGTAAACAACAAACAATAGTTAACAATTATTATTTTTATTACATTACCCTCTTATTTGAAGATTTTCGGAATTTCCACTGGTTTTTGTACCATATACAGAAATTCTCTCCTGAGCACTCTGTGCCTTTTTATCACAAGGCCTGTGAAATGTGTAATGATGACATTTGCCTGATTACCAGAAATCTTATAGCCAGATTGATGCCCAAATCCCCTAAACATATTTATACGAATCAAGAATAGCTAGGTCATTTTATGGTAGCAAAAAAATCAACTTTTCAGTGGTTTAATGAGACAATAGTTTATCTCTTACTCCCACAAAGACCACTGCAAACTCTGTAGAAGCTGGAAACCATACGTTGTTTAAACATTTCAGGCTGCATTGATGTTATGGCTCTCTTTTGTACTGGAGCTAACTCATACTCTATCTCCAGCCAATTGTTGGCATTTCTTCCCAATTTCAAGTTTAGTGGCATAATGTTGGTAGCTTGCAATCAGGAGTCATTTATGCCTCGGATATCAGTAAACGCTACTAGAACTTTTCTTCTTGTTTCAGAAAGCCAGATGCTGAATTTACCACCACACTTTACATTAATAAGCACTCTCCTGAGCTTCTTTGCAAAGTTAGAACATGGAAATTTACACACAGGCTTTTAACTGCTTCCAATTAGAATTTAAATGATTCAAAATAAGTAGAGATGGTTATGGAGGTACTAGTTTAGATAGAATGAGTAAGGAAGGCCTCTCTGAAAGGGACATATTTAAATAAAGTAATGAAGCAAGCCATTTGGCAAAAGGGAAACAGCAGATGCAAAGGCTCTAAGGTACGTTTGAGAAATAGCAAGAAGGCAGCCTGGCTAGAGTGAAGAGAATTACTTGGAGAGCAGTAAGAGATAAGGTCAGAGAAGTAGCCAAGGGCCAGTTTCTGTAGGGCTTTGTATGTCAAACTAAAAAAATCTGGACTTTATTCTATAGGAAGTGAAGATTGACTAGACAGTGTTGAGAAGAGGAATGACATTGTATCTTCATATTTTAGCAGAATCATTTTTAGCTGTCCTTCTAAAGAGTGATGTCTGTGTTTCTGGACTGAGCAACAGTAGAATGGTAAGTATAATTCCCTGAGCAATAAACACTGGAGGAAGAGCAGGGTTCGCAGGGCACAGGTGTAGCTCAGTTCTTTGTAACTGTCAGACTAGGATTTGAGTATGATACAGAAATAGGAAACTAGATATGTTGATATATTTCATCCATGTATATTGGCCTACTTCAGTTTGAGCAATATACTGTGATGACAATAAAAACCAGAAAGATTTTGAACATTTGTGCAAGGGGAAAGATTTGTATGCAGTATATTTAAGACAATTTCCTACAATGACCTTCACAGAAAAGGGAAGACTGAAACCAATAAGCTTGGAAACTCAGTGGCTCTGAGGCCATTCAATCAGGAAATAGATTATTTCAAATATGTCCCTAATAAGTATGCAGAATGATTCACCCTGTTAAAAATTGCTTCTATGCCTGAGGTCCAGTTTTGGCTCTAACTAGTATACTTTTCCCGGTCCTCCTCAAAGAATTTCTTCTTTCACTAAAAAAAGAAAATAAAAACCTTTCAGGTAACACCATCTAATCATTCCATTTATATGAATTTTATGAAATTAAAAAAAACACTTTGTCTAGGGATCATTTTATTTATTCAGAGTACTAGTGGGAATATATTATCTAGATTCTTGTTTATGCCTAAACAAAATCTCAGTGCTCCACTAAATCATTAAGCATTTTTGATGCTTTGGTAATCAAACAACTTACTTAACTCTTATAGATTGTCTGCTAGTCTCCCATACACTTCAGGAAATATTCTCAGGGTTTGCTTTAGTTTGTTTTTTGGATATGGTAGACAGACACAAATTTATTATCTATAGCTATTCACTTTAATCTAATCATTCACGAACGTGAACGATTTCTTTGGCTTAAAGATTTTCCAGGAAGACCTTCAAGATTGCAGAGGACTAAGACATGGAGATCACCTTCCTCCCCACAAATACATCAAAAATACATCTACAGGTGGAACAACTCCTACAGAACAGCTACTGAACGCTGGCAGAAGACCTCAGACTTCCCAAAAGGCAAAAACCTCACCCATGAACCTGGCCATGTGGGAGACAGGGTCTTGGTGCTCCGGCTGGGTGTCAGGCCTGTGCCTCTGAGGTGAGAGAGCCTAGTTCAGGACGTTGGTCCACCAGAGGCCTCCTGGCTCGATGTAATTTCAAACGGCTAAAGCTCTCCCAGAGATCTCCATCTGAACGCTAAGACCCAGCTCCACTCAACAACCACCAAGCTACAGTGCTGGACAACCTATGCCAAAGAACTAGCAAGACAGGAACACAACCCCACCCATTAGCAGAGAGGCTGCCTAAAATTATACCAAGTTCACAGACACACCAAAACACACCACCGGACATGGTCTGGCCCACCAGACAGACAAGATCCAACCTCATCCACCAGAACACAGGCACTAGTCCCCTCCACCAGGAAGCCTACACAACCCACTGAACCAACCTTAGACAGACGGACAACAAAAACAATGGGAACCACAAACCTGCAGCCTAGGAAAAGGAGACGCCAAACACAGTAAGTTAAGCAAAATGAGAAGACAGAGAAACACACAGCAGATGAAGGAACAAGGAAAACACCCACCAAACCAAACAAATGAAGAGGAAATAGGCAGTCTACCTGAAAGAGAATTCAGAGTAATGATAGTAAAGATGATACAAAATCTTGGAAAAAGAATGGAGAAAACAAAAGAAACATTTAACAGGGACCTAGAAGAACTAAAGAGCAAAGACACAATGATGAACAACACAATAAATGAAATTAAAAATTCTCTAGAAGGAATCAATAGCAAAATAACTGAGGCAGAAGAATGGAGAAGTGACCTGGAAGTAAAATAGTGGAAATAACTACTGCAGAGCAGAATAAAGATAAAGAATAAAAAGAATTGAGGACAGTCTTAGAGACTTCTGGGACAACATTAAATGCACCAACTTTCGAATTATAGGAGTCCCAGAAGAAGAAGAGAAAGAGACTGAGAAAATATTTGAAGATATTATCATTGAAAACTTCCCTAATATGGGAAAGGAAATAGTCAATCAAGTCCAGGAAGCACAGAGAGTACCATAAAGGATAAATACAAGGAGAAACACTCCAAATTGCATATTAATCAAACTATCAAAAATTAAATGCAAAGAATATTAAAAGCAGCAAGGGAAAAAAACAAATAACATACAAAGAACTCCCCATAAGGTTAACAGCTGATCTTCCAGCAGAAACTCTGCAAGACAGAAGGGAGTGCAACACATATTTAAAGTGATAAAAGGCGAAAACCTAAAACCAAGACTACTCTACCCAGCAAGGATCTCATTGAGATTCGACAGAGAAATTAAAACTTTTACAGAGAAGCAAAAGCTAAGACAGTTCAGCACCACCAAACCAGCTTTACAACAAATGCAAAAGGAACTTCTCCAGGCAGGAAACACAAGACAAGGAAAAGACCTACATAAACAAGCCCAAAACAATTAAGAAAATGGTAATAGGAACATACATATCAATAGTTACCTTAAATGTAAATGGATTAAGGGCTCCCACCAAAAGTCACAGACTGGCTGAATGGATACAAAAACACGACCCATATATATGCTATCTACAAGAGACCCACTTCAGACCTAGGGACACATACAGACTGAAGTGAGGGGATTGAAAGATATTCCATGCAAATGGAAATCAAATGAAAGCTGGAGTAGCAATTCTCATATCAGACAAAATAGATGTTAAAATAAAGACTATCACAAGAGACAAAGAAGGACACTACATAATGATCAAGTGATCAATCCAACAAGAAGATATAACAATTGTAAATACTTTTGCACCCAACATAGGAGCACCTCAATACATAAGGCAAGTGCTAACAGCCATAAAAGGAGAAATCAACAGTAACACAATAATAGTGGGGGACTTTTAACACCCCACTTACACCAATGGACAGATGATCCAATATGCAAATAAGGAAACACAAGCTTTAAATGATACATTAAACAAGATGGATTTACTTGATATTTATAGGACATTCCATCCAAAAACAACAGAATACACATTTTTCTCAAGCGCCCATGGAACATTCTCCAGGATAGATCATATCTTGGGTCACAAATCTAGCCTTGGCAAATTTAAGAAAATTGAAATCGTATCAAGTATCTTTTCTGACCACAACGCTATGAGACTAGATATCAATTACAGGAAAAGATCTGTAAAAAATACAAACACATGGAGGCTAAACAATACATTACTTAATAACGAAGTGATCACTGAAGAAATCAAAGAGAAAATCAAAAAGTACTTAGAAACAAATGACAATGGAGACACGACGACCCAAAACCTATGGGATACAGCAAAAGCAGTTCTAAGAGGGAAGTTTATAGCAATACAATCATACCTTAAGAAACAGGAAGCATCTTGAATAAACAACTTAACTTTGCACCTAAAGCAATTAGAGAAGGAAGAACAAAAAAAACCCAAATTTAGCAGAAGGAAAGAAATCATAAAGATCAGATCAGAAATAAATGAAAAAGAAATGAAGGAAACAATAGCAAAGATCAATAAAAGTAAAAGCTGGTTCTTTGAGAAGATAAATAAAATTGACAAACCATTAGCCAGACTCATCAAGAAAAAAAGGGAGAAGACTCAAATCAATAGAATTAGAAATGAAAAAGGAGAAGTAACAACTGACTCTGCAGAAATACAAAAGATTATTAGAGATTACTACAAGCAACCCTATGCCAATAAAATGGACAACCTGGAAGAAATGGACAAATTCTTAGAAATGCACAACCTGCCAAGACTGAACCAAGAAGAAATAGAAAATATGAACAGACCAATCACAAGCACTGAAATTGAAACTGTGATTAAAAATCTTCCAACAAACAAAAGCCCAGGACCAGATGGCTTCACAGGCGAATTCTATCAAGCATTTAGAGAAGAGCTAACACCTATCCTTCTCAAACTCTTCCAAAAGATAGCAGAGGGAGGAACACTCCCAAACTCATTCTACAAAGCCACCATCACCCTGATACCAAAACAAGACAAAGACATCACAAAGAAAGAAAACTACAGGCCAATATACTAATGAACATGAATGCAAAAATCCTCAACAAAATACTAGCAAACAGAATCCAACAGCACATTAAAAGGGTCATACAACATGATCAAGTGGGGTTTATTCCAGGAATGCAAGGATTCTTCAATATACACAAATTAGTCAATGTGATACACCATATTAACAAATTGAAGGATAAAAACCATATGATCATCTCAATAGATGCAGAAAAAGCTTTTGACAAAATTCAATACCATTTATGATAAAAACCCTCCAGAAAGTAGGCATAGAGGGCAATTATCTCAACATAATAAAGGCTATATATATGACAAACCCATAGCCAACATCATTCTCAGTGGTGAAAAACTGAAACCATTCCTCTAAGATCAGGAACAAGACAAGGTTGCCCACTCTCACCACTCTTATTCAACCTAGTTTTGGAAGTTCTAGCCACAGCAATCAGAGAAGAAAAAGAAATAAAAGGAATCCAAATAGGAAAAGAAGAAGTAAAGCTGTCACTCTTTGCAGATGACATGATACTTACTATACATAGAGAATCCTGAAAATGCTACCAGAAAACTACTAGAGCTAATCAATGAATTTGGTAAAGTAGCAGGATACAAAATTAATGCACAGAAATCTCTGGCATTCTTATACACTAATGATGAAAAATCTGAGAGTGAAATTAAGAAA
Organism: Kogia breviceps; assembly: GCF_026419965.1. Taxonomy (NCBI): domain Eukaryota; kingdom Metazoa; phylum Chordata; class Mammalia; order Artiodactyla; family Physeteridae; genus Kogia; species Kogia breviceps. The sequence goes on along the minus strand of NC_081311.1, from coordinate 44,278,216 downwards.
ACACTCCCATTTACCAGTGGAACAAAAAGAATAAAATATCTAGCAATAAAACTACCTAAGGAGACAAAAGACCTGTATGCAGAAAATTATGACACTGATGAAAGAAATTAAAGATGATAAAAATAGATGGAGAGATATACCATGTTCTTGGATTGGAAGAATCAACATTGTGAAAATGACTCTACTACCCAAAGCAATCTACAGATTCAGTGCAATCCCTATCAAACTACCAATGGCATTTTTCACAGAAGGAGAACAAAACATTTAAAGGATCATACAGCATGATCAAGTGGGATTTATCCCAGGGATGCAAGTATTCTTCAATATATGCAAATCCATCAGTGTGATACAACAATATTAACAACGTGAAAAATAACAAACATATGATCATCTCAATAGATGATGAAAAAACCTTTGACAAAATTCAATACCCATTTATGATAAAAACTCTCCAGAAAGTGGTCATAGAGGGAACCTACCTCAACATAATAAAGGCCATACACAACAATCCCACAGCAAACATCATTCTCAATGGTGAAAAACTGAAAGCATTTCTGTTAAGATCAGGAACAAGACAAGGATGTCCACTCTCACCACTATTATTCAACATAGTTTTGGAAGTCCTAGCCACGGCAATCAGTGAAGGAAAAGAAATAAAAGGAATACAAATTGGAAAAGAAGAAGTAAAACTGTCACTGTTTGCAGGTGACATGATACTATACATAGAGAATCCTAAAGATGCCACCAGAAAACTATGAGAGCTAATCAATGAATTGGTAAAGTTCAGGATACAAAATTACTGCACAGAAATCTCTTGCATTCCTATACACTAATGATGAAAAATCTGAAAGAGAAATTAAGGAAACACTCCCATTTACCATTGCAACAAAAATAATAAAATACCTAGGAATAAACCTATGTAGGGAGACAAAAGACCTGTATGCAGAAAACTACAAGACACTGCTGAAAGAAATTAAAGATGATACCAACAGATGGAGAGATATACCATGTTCTTGGATTGGAAGAGTCAATATTGTGAAAATGACTGTACTACCCTAAGCAATCTACAGATTCAATGCAATCTGTTATCACATTACCAATGGCAGTTTTTTTGGAACTAGAACAAAAAAACTTAAAATTTGTATGGAGACAAAAAAGACCCCGAATAGCCAAAGCAGTCTTGAGGGGAAAAAACGGAGCTAGAGGAAGCAGACTCCCTGACTTCAGACTCTACTACAAAGCTACAGTAATCAAGACAATATGGTACTGGCACAAAAACAGAAACATAGATCAATGGAACAAGATAGAAAACCCAGAGATAAACCCACACACCTATGGTCAACTAATCTATGACAAAGGAGGCAAAGATATACAATGGAGAAAAGACAGTCTCTTCAATAAGTGGTGCTGGGAAAACTGGACAGCTACATGTAAAAGAATGAACTTAGAACACTCCCTAACACCATACACGAAAATAAACTCAAATGGATTCAAGACATAAGTGTAAGGCCAGACACTATAAAACTCTTAGAGGAAAACATAGGAAGAACACTCTTTGACATAAATAACAGCAAGATCTTTTGTGATCCACTTCCTAGAGGAATGGAAATAAAAACAAAAATAAACAAATGGGACCCAATGAAACTTAAAAGCTTTTGCAAAGCAAAGGAAACTATAAAGACGAAAAGACAACCCTCAGAATGGGAAAAAATATTTGCAAACGAATCAACAGAAAAAGGATTAATCTCCAAAATACATAAACAGCTCATGCAGCTCAACATGAAAAAAAAACCCAAAACAAAAATGGGCAGACGACCTAAATAGAGATTTCTGCAAAGTCGACATAGAGATGGCCAAGAAGCACGTGAAAAGCTGCTCAACATCACTAATTTTTAGAGAAATGTAAATCAAAACTACAATGAGGTATCACCTCACAACAGTTAGAAGGGGCATCATCAGAAAATCTATGAACAACAAATGCGGGAGAGGGTGTGGAGAATAGGGAACCCTCTTGCACTGTTGGTGGGAATGTAAATTGATACAGCCACTATGGAGAACAGTATGGTGGTTCCTTAAAAAACTAAAAATGGAATTACCATATGACCCAGCAATCCCACTACTGGGCATATACCCTTAGAAAACCATAATTCAAAAAGACACATGCATCCCAATGTTCATTGCAGCACTATTTACAATAGCCCAGTCATGCAAGCAACCTAAATGCCCATCGACAGATGAATGGATAAAGAAGATGCGGTACATATATACAATGGAGTATTAATCAGCCATAAAAAGGAACAAAATTGGGTCATTTGTAGAGACATGGATGTATCTAGAGACTGTCATACAGAGTGAAGTAAGTCAGAAAGAGAAAAACAAATATCGTATATTAACTCATGTATGTGGAACCTAGAAAAATGGTACAGATAAACCAGTTTGTAGGGCAGGAGTTGAGACCCAGATGTAGAGAACAAATGTATGGACACCAAGCAGGGGAAAGCGGTGGGGTGGTGGGGGTGATGGTGTGATGAATTGGGTGATTGGGATTGACATGTATACACCAATGTGGATAAAATCCATGACTAATAAGAACCTGCTGTATAAAAAAATAAATAATTTTTTTAATGTGCCTTTTATAGAATCAGGCACAAAGAAGATATTTAATAGATTGGTAGATATTGTTTTTGTGGGAAAAAAAAAGACACACATTCTTAAATCCCAGTTTTTCACTAGTTATCAACATTTCCCTGCTCCCCTTCCAGCAATTTCCCATGCCATTGTGTATCTTCACTGTTTTCAGTTTTCCTCTTATTTTTCTCTTAAACCCAAAGCAATTACGTTTTTCCTTCAAGACTCCACTCAAACCGTTTTTTCAAAATCCCCAATGTCCTTATTGTCAAAAACAGCTTTGCCAAGGTCACCAATATCTTTTACTTTGCTAAAAATATTGATTAGTTCTCAATCTTCCAGTAACTTGAGTTACAGGAACATCTGACATACTCCTTCCATCTTGATATACTTTTCTTTTCACCTTCAAGTGCTTACAGCTATCAGAGTTACAGACGGCACAACTACAAGGGGGAGCTGTTTATCATGTAGTCATTGTATATTTACATACTTCTTATTTCCTTTTTTGAGCAGATGGCAGTAGGTGCCATAATAAAAAAGATTGTTTTCTGATGTCCCCCCAACATGGCCATTTGTGTTCGCTGAAGCAAGAGACCTTACCTTCTTGATATTCCTCCTTCCTCACAGGCTGCTACTCCTCAGTCTCCTCTGAGAGTTTCTCTCTTCTCTCCAACCTGTTAATGTCAGATTATTCTAGGGCTTACTCTAGTCTCTTTTGTGCTTATATTATGACTTTAAACACTGTATGACAGAGATTACTATGTTTATGTCTGCAGCCCAAACTTCTCTTTTAAATTCCAAACATTTATATACAACTGCCTACTATATTTCCAACTGTATATCTATTTTAACCCAGTTGATCATTAAACAACATGGGTTTGAACTGAGCAGGTCCTCTTATACACAGACTTTTTTTTCAATCAATATGTACCATGCAATCCATGGTGGATTGAATCTGAGAATTCAAAACTGCAGATAAGGTTATAGGGCAGACGATCAAGTTATGCAAGGATTTTTGACACCACAGGTATCAGTGCCCCATCACCCATCATTCAAGAGTCAACTGTCTATATGTCCAATGTAACAGGCTTAACATTAAACTCCTGGGCTTTTCCACCACCCTGACTTGATTCCCCTAGTCTTCCCAGCCACAGCTGATGATAGCAACTCCAACTCAGGCCAAAAATGTCCTGTCAACTTTCACTCATTTATTTTTGTTCACTCATGCCACAAGCAACTCATGAGGAAATATCCAGAATCCACTGTTCTTCCCTTTGCCTTTATTTATCAACTTACTACCTGGTACAAGCCCCCATTATCTCTTAATCTGGATTTGATTATCTTCTAACTAATCTCCCTGTTTCCCTCCCTTGATAACTAATGTCTGTTCTCAGCCTAGAAACCAGAGGGATTAAACTAGGTATCTGTCTTCTGCTCAAAACTCTCCCTGGCTCCCCTTCTCACTAAAATAAAACAGAAGAAAATCCTTATAATGGTCTCTGCTAGGTCCACACAATCTGACACTCCATTTCCTTTCCAACATCCACGAAGGCCCTCATCCTTTTTTGTTCCACTCCAGCTGCTGGCTGGCTTGCTTGCTTGCTGTACAATCAGGGACATTGTACAGGTAGTTCCTCCTGACTAGGACATTCTTTGCCCAAATATCTGCATAGCTAACTACCTTTGTAGGGGCTAGAATATTGCTTTTTCAATCAAAATCAGGATATAGTAAGTATAATGTCAGTAAAAGTAGAAATTTCCCTCATGCACCTTTTCTGATCATCCCCCATGCCAGAGGTAACTGCTGTTCTAACTTTTGTCATCATAGTGAAACCAAGTGGGGCCCTGTGGGGCTCCCAAGCACTGAGGCCCTTTTGTCCTTCATTTCTTGTAGGCCAGACTCCAGCCTCCATGACCTTCCCTGAGTTCCAAAGGGCAGATTCAAACAGCTGCTAAACAGGGGAGGAGTAGCCAAGAAACCACCTAAGGCAAGATTAAAGGGACCAGAGAAGCTCCTCAAGATTAGGAGGAGATGAGATTAAGAAGTGCAAGTCCTGCTCACACCCTAATCTTGTCAGAGACCCCACCCTGAACCACTATTATAGAACCCTTCATCAAACCCTCCCAGGTTGGGACACAGTTTTTCAAGGCAGGAGCCCCCTGTGTCCCCCTTTGCCTGGCAAAGCAATAAAGCTATCCTTTTCTACTTCACCCAGAACTCTGTCTCCGAGATTCAATTCGGCACCCGTGTAGAGAAGCCGAGTTTTCGGTAACAGATTACATTTCTTAGTATCATATAAATGAAACTTAAGTGGAAACTCTTTGTCTTGGCTTCTTTTTCCTCATTTATGTAATTACTTTGTATCAATAGTTTGTATCTTTATATTGCTGGTATTATTCCATTCTATGAATATATCAACATTTATTAATTTTTCTTCTTTAAAGGGGCATTTGGGTCTTCAGCTTTCGATTATGCATACAATGATGGTAACATTCTTATATAAGTCATTTTGATGACATATCCTTTCTCTTTTTAAATACCCGAGGGTCACAGGGTACATATATGTTTAATTTTATAGTTAAACAGCAACCAGTTTTCCAAAGTTGTTGTATCACTATTCACATCCTTTAAGAAAGTCTGAGAAACTCTCTTACTACCCATGTTTACCAGGACCTGGGACTGTTAGCTTTTTTTTTTAATGTTAGCCTTAGTAAAGTTTTGAAATTTTGTTTCATTGTCATTTTAATTTGTATCACCTGATGATTAATTATGTTTGGAGATGTTTGTTTATTGGGCATTTGTATATATCCTTTATTATTGCATCAGTTCAAGCATTTTTCCCCTTTCTGTTGGAATATGTAGGCCCTCCATTGTTACTATGCAAGTCCAATAATGAGACATTTTAGCATAGAAATCGATTCGAGTCACAATTTGAAAGCAAGTTAAGAATGCTTTAAAAGTTTTCCTGGACTTTCAACCCTATTCTTAATTGAATATGCTTCAAAATGCCTTAAATTTTCATATTAAAATGGAAGGATATTTCACTCTACTTTTGAGGATGAAGGGGAGCAGAATACATCACCACAAAATATATGTCTTTGGCATAAGGATTATCTTTAGCTGATTATTTTTAAGAAACAGCAGGCATAGGAGAGTCTCTAAAAACCAAGTAGAAGTTATCCTTCTGAAAGTGACATTTTACATTTATAAGGGAAATCTCCATTTATAAGGTTCTCTCTCATACTAGGAAGAGGGTCATGGCTAAATCTCTAGAAACTCCCATCAATGGAGAAGGTAACCAACTTAAATCTGCATAACAACTATATCTTTGTTTACAGTGCTTTGCCAGGTAACCTGCCATAACTGGCTTCCCTCCCCTTCAACAGCATCTTTTGTCTTTTGTTGGTGATGGTATTCAAGGTGCTGGTGTGGGCCATTTTGGGGAGTTACTCAGTTTTCTTGAGAATTTCCCATGTATACAGAAAGTACCCATGTTATTAAACTTTTCTTTGTTTTTCTCCTATTAATGCTTTTTTTTAAAAAAATGGGGGGTGGGTCTTAGCCAAAAACCTAGGGTAGAGGAAAAATTATTTTTCCTCCCCTACAAAGATTATTTCAATTTAAGAAGCTATGAGATACACTGGCAATTATAGGCAACCAATGCAAAGACTTTCTTATCACCCCGAAAGAACTTTGACCATCAATTTACTTCCAGGTGTATCTAAAAGTGGGGACCACAGATTATGTGTTAACAGTTGAACCTTAGCAAAATTTTGGAGTAACACTGGGAAACTTATTACTATGAAATGTAATATAATCTAGAGGTACTAGCATATAAAAATTACTATCTTTATATAGATTATCACCCTGTCAGAGAGGAAGAATTTTTTCTTTATCCTTCGAAGGGTTCTTCTGGCTGGTCTAAGAATTAAATTGACATGAGACAGATTAACGGGAGAAAAATCAAACAAAAGTTTAATAACGTGTACACATTGGAGAGACCCAGGAAAACTGAATAACTCACCAAAAAGGCTGAGACCCTAACCTTAAATGCCATCTTCAGCTAAAGACAAAAGAGGATGTTGTGGGTAGTGGTTTGGGACTTCAAAGGAGAGGGAGGCAATCCACATGAAGATGGAAAAGCAAATGTCTGGTAAACAAGTGTTTGCTGGGCCAGGCAGAGACAATGGGACACAGGGAGGAATTTTAACAAACTTTGTTAGCTTCCTCCCTGCCTACCATAGCTAGTTTATACTATAGTTATCTATGGTGATAGTTCCCTTCCTGAAATATGTCCTTTATTTACATTCTTTTAGACAGGGGTAAGGTCAAAGTTTCTTTCTGAGTCTTTTGGGCTTGGACTGTTTTTCAGCTTCAAATAAAACACATGCCAAAGAGACATTTTGGGGTGGCGAGTTTTGCTCCCCTAAAACCCCTATACACAGAAACATTTACTGTTCCTGCCAGATGCATAGCTCAGAAATGAGCATAGTCCAAGATGCATAGCTTAGGAATGAGAAAAAATATTATCTTTTAATGTAAGCTAAAACAGATAATATGTAACAATGTCTACTATAGCATAATTATTTTCTTTTTGAGTTGGTTTAATGGCTGGCCAATTACTTACTGATAATATTCATAAGTATTTTCTCAATTACTTAGTATGGGAAATGTTTACTGAGATCTTAATGGCTGAAAGTGACTCCTTGAAAATTTGCAACTACCTACTTTACATTTTCTCAGCTGTCAATTGCTGTACAAACAAACGACGTGCAATTTAAGCATTGATTTTTTTTAAAGCACTTATGAGCTTATTTGGCACTTATTTGGAATCACTCAGTGTAACTCTATTTCCTAAGAATTGGCAGAGTATATAGAGTATTCTCATTTCAAGTTATCTTTCTATCTCATAAGCTGTTTCATTCTGAGAAGACAAATACACTAGTTGAAAAATGGTACAGATAGAATAAAAGAAGGCAAAAGTTTGCAACTTGATGAATTAAATGTGAACAATCTTCCCATTCGAACTGCTAACCACATAGGTAAACAATTTTTTAAATAAAATAATAAAAATAAGAATAAATAATATGAAAACAGAACCTTTACCTAAACTCTTTCTGAAGGCTGATAGTATCATCAGGGAAAAAGAAAGAATAGAAAAAGGGAAGGGGAAGTGGCTGGAGAAGTATAGAAAGAAGGCTATGATTTGCATAGTGACCTTTACTTCCAGATGCTAAATCTCCTGGTAAATGATTAGTTTTGCCTCAGTATTGAGAGTTATTCTTTTCCTACATTAAACTTAAGTTCAATTGACCTTGTGAATTTTTTTTTTTCATTTTTACTTTTATTATTATTATTTTTTGGCTACATTGGGTCTTTGTTGCTGCACACGGGCTTTCTCTAGTTGCCGCCAGTGGGGGCTACTCTTCGTTGTAGTGCACAGGCTTCTCATTGCAGTGGCTTCTCTTGCTGTGGAGCATGGGCTCTAGGCACGCGGGCTTCAGTAGCTGTGACTCACGGGCTCTAGAGCACAGGCTCAGTAGTTGTGGCACACGGGCTTAGCTGCTCTGTGGCATGGGGGATCTTCCCACACCAGGGATTGAACCCATGTCCCCTGCACTGGCAGGTGGATTCTTAACCACTGCACCACCAGGGAAGTCCTGACCTTGTGAATTTTAACCCAACTTTTATTTTTAACCTTCCTCTCTCCTAAAAAATCTATCACCCTTTCCAGACTTTTTCTATACAAGAAAAAATACTAAAGAATTGAATTTTCTAGGTAGTTTGCTCTATGTGGCTAATCTACCCAGTCTCGGAATTAGGCTCAGGACCAATTGCTCTAAGATGGAGTAACTCATATTAGATCCTCCTCACACTATAAGCAACTATACAGCTGGATGATATAAATAACAAAAATAAAATTAAAATACTCTTTACTGATATCAGTTGATAGCATAGTACTAAAATTATTGAAGGAAAGGTAGTATACAAAATAAGCTTCACATTTATGCTGAGTTTTCCCTGAGGACATTTTTCGAACAAGTAGGTATGGGGTATGAAGCAGTAAGGGACAGTCTCACTAGATGGAGGAAATACAAATTGAAGTTCAGGGATGCTAAGACGGGCAAAGATGGTAGTGATGTAAATTACTAAAGTAGGGGGGACCACACAGAAAGATTCCCCCAAATTCTGTGCATGGTTTACCTTGGGATCTTGGTTAAAACATAAGCTACACAGGTAGAGAATGGATTCTGAGGAAACAGCTGTGGGAAGACTCAGAGCGAAACCAATTTCAAAGGTAACACACATAATATGGATTATGCTGACCATAATGTCATTCAACTGAAAATCAATTACAAGATGATACCTGGAAAATACACAAACACTTGGAAATCAAGCAATACTTTTGTAAGCAATCTGTACATCTGAAATAAAGAAGCAAAAAATACAGAGAATGAAATTAAACAATAATTTTAAAAAGATATCAAGATTCATGGAATACAGTTAAAGCAGTGTGTAGAAGGAAAAATATAGCTTCGATTGCATAAATTAAAAAAGAAAAATATTAAAAAATGAATAACCCAAATTACCACCTCAAAAGCTATAAAAAAAAGAAAATTGTTCCCCTAAAATAGACATCCAAAAGGAAATAATAAAGGAATAAGTAGAAATCAAGAGAAAAATGACATAGCAAACATAAAAGTTGTTTTATTGAAAAGATTAATAAAATCGGTACATTTCTAGCAAGACTGATCAAGAGAAAAGAGAAATAACCAATATCCAGAAAGAGGAAACTTCACAACATATCACGAAGTTATTATGATGTGAAAGAAGACTGTGAATCATTGTAAACCAATAAATTTGACAACATAAAGAAAACGTGTAAATTCTTTGAAATACACCATTTTATGAAATACAATGTAAAACAGAAGAAACTGTCTGGAGTGGCCTCATCTCTTAAAGAAATTGACTCTGGAATTACAGACTCTACACAAACTGAACTCTAGCACCAGAATAGTTTCACTGGTGAGTTCTGTCCAACATTTAGTAATGCAATAGAAACAAGCTTACTCAGACTCTTTTAGAAAACAGAGAAGGAAGAAATATTTTCTGAGGCCAACAGAGCAATGATATTAAAACTGGCTACAATATTTCAAGAAAAGAAAATTACAGATCAATATTCTCAGACACTTACACACAGAACTCTTAAATTCAATATTAGAAAATTAAATCCAGGATGATATAAAACTGATAAAACCTTAGGACCAAGTAGATTTTATCTCACTACTATAACTGAACAGTGAATTTAGTAATGTTGCAACACATATGAAAAATATACAAAATCAACTATATATATTAATTAGAAAATGCAATAAAACATAATACTAGTGGAAATCACATCATAACTTATGAAATCCAAGAAATAAGCTTAACAACGGTTGTGCAAGGATTGATCAGAAAAGAAAGCTGCTATTATTTTAATGTTATCAAGGTCTATGCTTAAATGTTACTTCCTCATGTAAGTCTTCACTGTTTCCCTCATTTTACTCTACTTGATAAGCTAATTTATATAATTATTTATATATTGTATATAAGTGTGTATATATAATTATAGGTGACATATGTTAGATTTTATAAAGTAAAGGATATTTTAGTTTTTAAAGGTAGAAATCTAATTCCTAATAGTTTAAGAACAGAGGGACTTTATTGATCCATTGCTTCATGTAGCTGGAAAGTTCAGGGATGGTAATATTTCTGTTGTTAGATCTAAGTGTTTAAATGAGGTCTCTCTGACACTCTCTCAGCAGAGACTATCTTTCTATTCCTCAATCTTTTAGCTTTACTTGCATTACAGTCTCTCACCGAAGAGAGTTTTCTTTCATACATTTTGGAGAATTTCCACTCATTTTCAGAATCTCAATGTTCAAAATTCATGGGCAGAATTTTGATGACAGCAATAAGATGACTCAACTCCAAATGCTTTCTGTCCTGGTATCTTGGTTTAAGGTTCATTAAATATATATGAAGCTCTATCACGTGAGAAAGGAGGAAGAAATGCTATACAGATAGAAAGAGTAGATATTCATTACAAAATAATTTAAACACCAGGAGGGCAGGTCCAATGACTATAACATTTTTATGCATTTTTTTCAGGGATTAATCCCCAGTACTTAGCACAGTTCTTAAAAAAAGTTATTGGTTACTATTTGCTAAATGATTACAGGTGAATCCCAGATGTATTTTACTTATTCCTTAGTCATTGTTAAATTGCTTTCCTCACTTTTATTTGTAAATTTTATTAATTGGGACTTCAGTGATATTTTCCCTTTTATATCACACAAATAGAAAAGTATGTTAGACTGTTCTTAATAGAAAAATATCAAAATCAGGACATATTCTAATTTTTCATTACTGCGGTCTTTAAGTTGTAAATAAAGTTCATAGAATCAGAAAAGAGATGGATTATTTAATGCGTTAAGAAAATGAATAATAAATTCTTGTAAGACATTTTTCTCCTAAAAAAATGCCCCAGTTGTTCCTTCTTTCTGGAATGCTGTACATTTAGTTTCTACTTTTATAAATTCTAGCTCTTATCCCAACTCCTCTGTGCTCCTTCCCTTATAGATAGCACCAGCAAGACTCTTCCCTCTCTGAGATCCTGTGGCCTGAAGAATCTTTTAGAGCAACTGGTTTGCACATTGCATATATTCTCACATATTATTTTGCTTGTCATAGCTTTTTAACTAGGTTGAATGTTTGTTGAGATCCATATTGTGATAAATTTCTGTGTTGAGTAAATAAAGAGCCTTCCAAAACTGATGTACTCCAGAAAAAGTAAGTGCTGTCATTAATAATGATAGAAGTGGCCTAGAAAGGTTTTAGCATTTTTATGATATGAAAACACATAGTTCCTAAACATATTTAATTTCATGTTATCTAGCTTTGTGTCTTAGATGTTAAGATGATTAAAAAAATGTGTGTTTTAATTTTATAAAATATGATCCCACATGCATGTAATCATTAGGACAAAGAAAAATTAAATTGTAAAACCATGGATCAATAACTCTTCAGACAATAAAAGCATGAAATGAAACAAAGTATATCATGGGTATTTCAAAATAGCAATACTATTTTTTTAGACAATTGAAATGAATATTTCAAATGAAAGGAAAATAAGACTACAGAGAATCATTATTTTCACTTTTATGCTATATCCAATTAGGTGAAATTATCTAATTCATTAGAGAGAATAAATAGTGAAGATTAAATTATAGCTTTAACTAAGTCTGTTATGAGGTAATGAGCCTTACATATATGACATTCTTAGTTTTGTAGAAAAAAATGAAACATTGCATGAAGGGAGGTTAGTACAGTACTTAATACACTTATGTTGTGGTGGATTTTGATTTGAATCCTGGCCTTACCTCCTAATACATGTTTGATTATAAGGAAGTCATATATTCTCGCTGATTGTCAATTCTCTCACATATAATTTGGTATAATAATATTTACCTCAGAAGGTTGTCGTGAGATTTAAATAGTGCATAGTAAAGTGCTTATCATGGTGCCCGACACATATTAATAACCCAGAAATTGGGAGCTATAAATATTTTCAGATACCTTGCAACTTGAAATCTTCTCCTAATGCACTTATTTCTGTAACAACAGGGAGGTCCTGCTCCTTTGTGAAATTTATTCTAACAATGCCCAGATTTGGGGAACCACATGAGCTGATATTAAAGGAGGTAAAAGCTGAGGGAGCTTCTGAAATTCAATAGCAGATTTGATGATTAAGGCTATAATCTTAATTATTTGAAAAAAAGATTATTAATACCCCCATTGATTTGTAGTTACCTTTGAGTACAGGATGTTGACTGGAAAGGAGCAAGAAACTAATTTCTGGAGGCATTTAGAATGGTTTGTTTCTCGATGTGGAGGCTATAACATGGTGTTGATAAGTTTGGGAAAATAAACTGAGCGATGCATGAGTGTTATGTTCATACTTACGTATGTATGCTATACATAATAAAGTTTAAATTCCATTTATTTATTTTTGTCATTCATTCAACAAATAATGTATTTATTTTGCAAATATGATAAAAGTGTTCAATTGTATATTGTGTCATTGAAAAACACAAGTACAATAATAGTTCATTTTTTTGAGTTGAATAATCATTTTTCAAAATCATTTTTTTTTTTTTTTTTTTTTTTTTTTTTGCGGTACACAGGCCTCTCACTGTTGTGGCCTCTCCCGTTGCGTAGCACAGGCTCCGGACGCGCAGGCTCAGCGGCCATAGCTCAGGAGCCTAGCCGTTCCGCTGCATGTGGGATCTTCCCAGACTGGGGCACGAACCCATGTCCCCTGCATCGGCAGGCGGACTCTCAACCACTGCACCACCAGGGAAGCCCCCAAATCAAGATTATACTTGCATTGATCAAGTGTATGTTCATTGAAATTGCAACAATGTATATTTAATAGTAATGGAGTGAATTTTTAAATTAGAGACTTATGTCCACTATAGAATATTAAATTTTAATGAGTATACATAGTATTTGTTAGAGAATTATGGTAAGGTTTTATCAGTATAAGATATAAAAGCACTAAAAACATCACATTATGATTGAAAATCCATTATGATAGAAAATCCACAAAAGTAAGGTGGATATATTAGTTTGTAGATATAAATGGTATATTTTAAAAGTTACATTAATTACATAAAAACAAATGAAAAAAATTAAGCCTTTGTAATTTTCAGACTAGGGCCTAATTTTCCAAAGTAGATTTTCTTTGGATAGGCCACCTTATCAAATATGAGTATTTTATTTACTTCCTTTGGTAGTTATATACCCTTTGCCTTACTTGCAACAAAATCATTTATCTCAATTAATTCTACATTAAAAATCATAATTTAATTTGGGAGCTGATCATTACATTTCTATGACACTTCAGCTTTGGCTGCCTCCCAGGATTGAACCATATGAAGGCAGGTTTTGAGAGTTTCCTGAAGTAGTAAATGTGCATCACATGCAGTAAGCTCTCTTCAACCATAAAAACCTGACATTATTTCCTTCCTGGCTATCAGGCATGCCAATCTTGTACAATAACTATGATTTTTCCCTACACACTTTAAACTGGGCTATGGTCTTATAATCCTTTTAATGTAATAATATGACATCCTAACAACAAAAAATTTGTAATTTGCCAGATACTGACTATTTACCCCTTATAAAAGGGGTTCTCTTGAGTGCACAGAATTATTCATTATGTAATACAAATTTAAAGCTAGTTCTCATAAAAAATGAAATGTCGGCTAATGAAGTTGGTAATGAAATTTGGAACTATCAAGTGTTTATACTTTTATAATAGTTTGAATTAAATGACTTTGATGATTCTAACATGATTTAGGCATATTTATTCTCAACATGACTTACAGTCTTTGCATGATTAGTTTATTTTACCAACTAAAGAGTTCTATTAGAATACATATAATTCATTCATTATGATTAGAATTTAGTAAAAAGCTCTGAAATCATAACAGGAGGTTTATTTCTAAAACTAAAATGCACCCATATAACTATATACTTAACAAGTATCTTCACTGTTTGCTATATTCCCTTACCTATTTACTTAAGATATTACATCATTTATTATTATAATTGTCTTTTAATATTTCTACTTATTCATTCAGACTGTGAGCTACTTGAGGGAAACTTCTGCATGTCATTCTTCTTTGACTTTCCAGATTCTTTATTAGTATCTGAGGCTAAGTTTAGTGCTCCTTAAATATTTTCTTTATGAATACATGAATAAATGAATGAATGAAATATAAAATGTAAATTTTACCAAAGTCTCCTCTCTTCTCTGATTTGCTTACTGTTTTGGATATCATAAAGGCACAGTAGTCACCTTCTGTTAATCAATAATGTAATTTTGTTTTTAAGAAAAGGCTGATGTAAAATCAAACCATCCCAGAACATATGTTGTAATCTCCACTTACTAATAAATTGTAAGATAATTTTAAGAATTCTCCAAAATGTAATCCTGGCCTTTGAAAGAACAGAAACTGGTTTTATGCATAAGTATAGGTTACAGTCTACAAGAAATACTGCATTCATGAATTTCACGCAATCATGAAATCTGGGAAGGCATTAACAGAATAATATGGAACTCTTTCATTTCTGGTTGGAAGGTGATTCGGACTACATTGCACATTAATAAAATTGATTTGATACTTGCTCAATCTACACTTGGTTTTGTACTGAATAGCCTGAGGATCAGAACTCAGGAACTTAGAGTTCATTTACTTCAAGATTTGGAGACAAGGTCAAGAGAGATAAAAAGGCTTTATGAACATCAGAGTCTTCTAAAAGAAGAGGCATTACATAAGCCTAGTCTTACTTCCTAATTTCTTTCTACTACACCATTCTTCACTATTTTATAATAAAATTACTCCAGTCAAAAGGTTATGATTTTAAAAAACATTTTAAACTTTGTTGATGTAAAAAATACATATTGAAATGTGCAAAAAATGCACTAATCTTCAGTGTGCAACAAAAGAAATTCTTATTATTTTCTTTTTTGGTGAGGGAGGGAGAGATGGAGACTGAGTGAGGGAGAGTGAGTGAGAGGGGATGAGAGGGAGCCTGAGTGAGAGAGGATGAGAAGGGAGTCTGAGGGAGGGAGGGTGAGAGGGAGCCTGAGTGACAGAGGTTGGGAGAGAGCCTGAGTGAGGGAGGGTGAGAGGGACCCTTGGTGAGTGAGGGTGAGAGGGAGCCTGAGTGAGGGATGGTGAGTGGGAGCCTGAATGAGGGAGGGTGAGAGGGAGCCTGAGTGAGGGAGGGAGAGAGGGAGCCTAGGTGAGAGAGGGGGAGAGGGAGCCTGAATGAGGGAGGGTGATAGGGAGGGCGATAGGTGATAGGGAGCCTGAGTGAGTGACAGTGAGAGAGATCCCGTGTGAGTGATGGTAATAGGGAGCCCCAGTGAGTCTGGGTGAGTGGGATCCTGAGTAATGGATGGTGAGAGAGGGTGATAGGCAGCCTGAGTGAGGGAAGATGAGAGTGAGGTCACAATGAGGAAGGGTGAGTGGGAGCCTCAGTGACAGAGTTTGTGTGTGAGCCTGAGTGACGGAGGGTGAGATGGAACCTAGGTGAGTGAGCCTGAGAGGGAGCCTGAGTGAGAGAGGGTGGGAGGGAATATGAGTGAGGGAAGGTGAGAGGGAGCTGAGTGAGGGAGGGTTAAAGGGAACCTAGGGAGTGAGGGTGAGAGGGAGCCTGAGTGAGGGAGGGGAGACTTAGGTCACAATGAGGGAGGGTGAGAGGGAGCCTCAGTGAAAGAGGTTGTGTGGGAGCCTGAGTGAGGGAGGGTTAGAGGGAACCTAGGTGAGTGAGGGTGAGAGGGAGCCCGAGTGACAGAGGTTGTGAGGGAGCCTGAGTGAGAGAGGGAGAGACATAGTCTGAGTGAGAGAGGCTGAGAAGGAGCCTGACTGAGCAACGGTGAGAGCAAGCCCGAGTGAGACAGGCTGCAAGGGAACCTGAGTGAGGGAAGGTGAGAGGGTGCTGAGTGAGGGAGAGTCAGAGGGAATCTAGGAGAGTGAGGGCGGGTTAAAGGGAATCTAGGAGTGTGAGGGTGAGAGGAGTTTGAAGGAGGGAGGGTGAGAATGAGGCCACAATTAGGGAGGGTGAGACAGAGCCTGAGTGATAAGGTTGTGAGGGAGTCTGAGTGAGGGAGGGTGAGAGGGAGCCCAGGTGAATCAGGAGGAGAGGGATCCCAACTGAGTGACGGTGACAGGGAGCCTCATGACTCAGGGTGACTGGGAGCTTGAGGGATGGAAGAGCGAGGTCACAGTGAGGGTGTGTGAGAGGGAGCCTGAGTGCGGGAAGGTGAGAGGGAGCTGAATGAGGGAGGGTTAGAGGGAGTCTAGGTGAATGAGGGTGAGATGGAGCCTGAGTGAGGGAGGATGAGAGGGAGCCTGAGTGAGGGATGGTGAGAGAGAGACTGAATGACAGAGCTTGTGAGGGAGCCTGAGTGAGGGAGGTAGAGAGGTAGCCTGAATGAGGCGGGGAGAGACATAGTGTGAGTGAGAGAGGGTGCCTGAGTGAGAAGAGGGTGAGAGGGAACTTGTGTGATGGAGGGTGAGAGCGAATTCATTGTGAGGGAGGGTGAGAGGGAACCCGCATGAGTGAGGGTGATATGGATCCCGAATGAGTCAGTGTGAGAGGGAGCCTGAGTGAGAGAGGATGAGAGGGAGGGTGAGAGGGAAGATGTTTGAAGGGTGGGGAGAGGGAGGCTGAGTGAGAGAGGGTGAGAAGAAGGCTCACCCTACTGATATTCCTTAAATATCAGTAGGTTTATTTCTGGGTCCTACGAGTGGTTGGATTTCCAAGAGAGTGGCTAACATTTCAAGAGCCTTCCAGTTGGCTGGTGCCCTGGGACTGTTCTGGAGAGACTGAGCCGGAAGAAAAGGGAATGAATATGGATATCCATTCTCAGTTTCTTTGTTTTCAGGGCTGCAGTTCCTTGCCACTGTCTGCTCTTTCCCTTCTGTCCTCTCGCTCCTTTTATATCCTTCAATCCCACCTCCCAGAACAAGCCCCTACTTGAGGAAAGAAGGCTGGACAGAGGATGGGGCCCTGTCATTGATTACATTGTAACTTACTGTGCAGCAAAGAGGCACTGTATTGCAAGGTTTTTATCTTCTACCTCAAAATGCTTAGAAGGACCAGATCAAGATGGCAGAGGAGTAGGATGTGGAGCTCACCTTCTCCCCACAGATACAGCAAAAATACATCTACACATGGAATGATTGTCACAGGACATCTAATGAACGCTGGCAGAAGACTTCAGACTTCCCAAAGGACAAGAAAATCTCCATATAACTGGGTAGGGCAAAAGAAAAAAGAAAAAATATAAAGAGAAAGGAATTGGAACAGGACCTGCACCTCTGGGAGGGAGCTGTGAAAGAGGAAAGGTTTCCACACACTGGGAAGTCCCCTCACTAGTAGGGATAGAGGGGGAGCTTCAGAGGCTTAGAAGAGAGGGCAGCAACAGGTGTTCAAAGGGCAAAATGGAGAGAGACCTGCACAGAGGGTCAGTGCAGAGCAGGACTTCCCAGCCTGAGAAGCTTGTCTGCTAGCCCACAGGGGCAAGTGGGGGCTGGGTACTGAGGCTCAGGCTTTGGAGTTCAGACCCTGGGGAGAGGACTGGGGTTGGCTGCGTGAAGACAGCCTGAGGTGTCTAGGGTGCAGTGCACCACAACTGGGGGAATCTGGGAAGAAGACTGGGCCTGACAGAGAATCAAGCAACCACTGTTGGGGGCCACGTGAGGAGACGGGAGAGCCCGCCATAGGAGCTTCTTTCTCTGCTTGCTTGCAGGCGGCAGGGCACCACCTACATGAGCTCCAGGGGCAGGCGTGGGCTGCAGCTGCCATCTCAGACTCCAGAGGACTCAGGGTCCTCTGAGCAGGGGTGCAGGTTACTGCCCCCACCTTCCTGGGAGCCAGCACTGTCTGCCATTGCCGAGGGTCCTGCGATCTGTGGCTAACTTCTCCGGGAGTGTGTATGGCCCCCACAGCTGCTAATCAGGGCCCCGTGACTAGGTGCTAACCACTGTCCCCACCTCCACTGGAGCACGTGACCTGATGCCACCACCTAGGGTCTCACAACCTGGGTCTAACTTCCCTGGGGGATGTGCAACCCATTGCCGTCACTGCAGAGGGACTCACCACCAGGAGCCAACCACTGCCCCTGCCTCCCTGGGAGCATGCACCTGTGTATCTGCACACCCCCTACCAAGAGAATAACAGGCAGCACATGCTGAGGAAAGTGACGGCAAGCATCCAAACCAAAAACAGCCCTCGTGTCCAAAAAAATACTAAACCCACACAAGCTACACATGCTACACATTACTCCTGCTTGTAAATAGCCCTCCAAGACTACAGTAGATAATTGTTTCTTCTAAACTCACAGAGTAAGAGACATATAAGCAAAATGAAGAAGCAGAGGAATGATTCTCAGTTAAAAGACCAAGAAAAATTACCCTGAAGAAACAAACACTGAAACAGCCCTCTTTAGTCTAATAGACACTGAGTTCAAAAGGCAGTAATGAAAATACTGAAGGAATTAAGAAAGGCTGTCAGCAGAAATGCAGATTACTGTGAAAAGGAACTAGAAACTATAAGGCAGAGTCAAGAAAAATTAGAAAATTCATTTGCTGAGACAAATGCTCAGCTCAAGGCAATTAATAGCAGAATGAATAATGCAGAAGAAAGAGTAAGTGACCTGGAAAATAGACCAGTGGAAATTACCCAATCAAAAGAGTAGACAGAAAGCCAAATTTTAAAAAAATTTTAAAATGAAAGCAATATAAGAGACCTATGGAATAATATAAAGTGGGCTAATCTACACATAATAGGGAGTCTGGAAGGAGAAAAAGAGAAAAGAGGATTGAAAATGTATTTGATGAAATTTGGCTGAAAATATCCCAAACCTAAACAGATATCCACATATAGGAGGCACAGAGGGTCCCAAAGAAGACGAACCCAAACAGACCTACAAGACATATTATAATAAAAATGGCAAAATTTGGCAGCAAGAGAAAAACAAAGAGTTCTTCACCAGGGTACCCCCATAAGTCTATCAGCTGATTTCTGTACAGAAACACTGCAGGCCTCAAGGGAGTAGCAAAATATATTCAAAGTCTTAAAAGAGAATATTCTGCAACCTAGAATATTCTACCCAGCAAGATAATCATTTAGAATAGGAGGGGAAATAAAGAATTTATCAGACAAATAAAAACTAAAAGACTATAGCAACACTAAACCTATCCTAAAAGAAATATTGAAAGGTCACTTCTAAACAGAAAAGAAGCAAGACGAAATAGGAAGGAGGAAATCACAATTGGCAAGTAAATCACTTAAATTAGCCAGTATACAGACCAAAAAGAAAAACACACAAAAACAAAAAAAAAAACTATTTGTGAAAGCAATGATAAACAAAAGGAGCAAAAGGGATAAACATGAAGATGTAAAAAGGGACATCAAAATAATAAAATATGGGAAAGGAGAGTATGAAAATGAAGATTTTTTTTTTTTTTTAAAGAATGTGTTTGAGCCTATATGACTATCCCAAAGCAAGCAGATATAGGAAGGGGTTAACATACTTGAAAAACAGGGCAACCACAAATCAAAAACATACAATAGCTTCACAGAAAACCTAAAGGAAGAGAACACAAGCGTAAAATAAAAGGAAATCATCAAACCACAAAAAGAAAAACAGAAAAAGGGCCAAAGAAGAAACAAAGAATCAACTGGAAAACAAGGCTTACAAGGCAATAAACACATATGTATCAATAATTACCTTAAATGTCAATGGACTGATTGCTCCAATCAAAAGACATAGAGAGGAAGACTGGATTAAAAAAACAAGAGCCTATAATATGCTGCCTACAAGAGACCCACCTTAGGACAAAGGACACACATAGCTTGAAAGTGAGGAGATGGAAAAAGATATTTCACGCAAACAGAAATGATAAGAAAACAGGAGTTGCACTGTTTGTTTGTTTTTTATGGCTGTGTTGGATCTTTTTTGCTGTGTGCGGGCTTTCTCTAGTTGCAGTGAGCAGGGGCTACTCTTTGTTGTGGTGAGTGGGCTTCTTATTGTGGTCGCTTCTCCTGTTGCAGAGCATGGGCTCTAAGCACGCAGGCTCAGTAGTTGTAGCTTGCAGGCTCTAGAGCACAGGCTTAGTTGCTCTGCAGCATGTGGGATCTTCCAGGACCAGGGATCGAACCCATGTCTCCTGCATTGGCAGGCAGAATCTCAACCACTGTGCCACCAGGGAAGCCCCTCATATCAGACAAAATAGACGGTAAAGTAAAGGCTATAAAGATAAAGAACACTATATAATGACAAAAGGATCAATACAAGAAGAGGGTTTTACACTCATCAACATATATGTACCTAATATAGGAGCACCCAAATACATAAATACTAACAGACATAAAGGGAGAAATCGATAGGAATACAATAATAGTAGGACACTTTAACACCTCACCCACATCAATGGACAGATCTTCCAGCCAGAGAATCAATAAGGCAACAGAGGTCCTAAATGATACAATAGAACAAGTAGACTTAATTGATATTTTCAGGACACTACATCCAAAAAAAAACACTGAATACACATTCTTTTCAAGTGCACACAGAACATTCTCTAGGATTGACCACTACCTAGGGCACAAAACTAACCTCAACAAACTTAAGAGTACAGAAATTATTTCAAGCATCTTCTCTGACCACATGGCATCAAACTAGAAATCAACCACAGGAAAAGAAATGAGAAAAAACAATTACTTGGAGACTAAATAACATGTTACTAAAAAACCAATGGGTCTATTACTCAGCCATAAAAAGAAGCAAAACTGAGTTATCTTTAGTGAGGTGGATGGACCTAGAGTCTGTCATACAGAGTGAAGTAAGTCAGAAAGAGAAAAACAAAATACTGTATGCTAACACATATATATGGAATCTTTAAAAAAAAAAAAAAGGTTCTGAAGAACCTAGGGGCAGGACAGGAATAAAGAAGAAGATGTAGAGAATGGACTTGACACAGGGAGTGGGAAGGGTAAGCTGGGACGAAGTGAGAGAGTGGAATGGACTTATAAATACCACCAAATGTAAAACAGATAGCTAGTGGGAAGCAGCCACATGGCACAGGGAGATCAGCTCAGTGCTTTGTGATCACCTAGAGGGGTGGGATAGGGAGGGTGGGAGGGAGACACAAGAGGAAGGAGATATGGGGATATATGTATACATATAGCTGATTCACTTTGTTATAAAGCAGAAACTAACACACCATTGTAAAGCAATTATATGCCAATAAAGATGTTAAAAAACAAAACAAAACAATGGGTCAATGAGGAAATCAAAAAGGAAATTAAAAAATACCTTGAGACAAATGACAATGAAAAGACAACCATACAAAATCTATGGAATGCAGCAAAAGCAGTTCTTAGAGGGAAGTTCATAGTGATACAGGCTTTCATCCAAAAACAAGAAAAATCTCAGTAAACAACCTAACTTATCACCTAAAAGAATTAGAAAAAGAAGAACAAACAAAACAGAAGTCAGCAGAAGGAAGGAAATAATAAAGATCAGGGAGGAAATTTTAAAAACAATAGGAAAAAAAATCAATAAAACCAAGAGCTCGTTCTTTGAAAGGGTAAACAAAATTGACAAACCTCTAGACAGGCTCACCAAAAGAGAGAAAACCCAAATAAACAAAGTAAGAAATGAAAAAGGAGAAATCTCAACTGATATGCAGAAATACAAAAAACCGTAAGAGAACACTATGAATATTATATGCCAACAAATATGACAACTTAGAAGAAATGGACAGCTTTCTAGAAAGCAAAATTGAATGAAGAAGAAATAGATAATTTGAACAGACCGATCACTAGAAGTGAAATAGAATCTGTAATAAAAAAAACTTCCTACAAACAAAATTCAGGACTAGATGGCTTCACAGGCAAATTCTACCAAACAAAGAGGAAGTTAAACCAATTCTTCTCAAACTCTTCCAAAAGACTGAAGAGGAAGGAACACTCCTGAAGACATTCTATGAAGCCACTATCACCCTGATACCAAAACCAGACAAAGACACCACCAAAAAAGAAAATTACAGACCAATATCTTTCATGAATACAGGTGCAAAAATTCTCAACAAAATATTAGCAAACCAAATCCAACAACACATAAAAAAGATCATACACCGCAACCAAGTGGGGTTCATCCCAGTTTCACGAGGATTGTTCAACATGTGCCAATCAATCAATGTAATACACCATATTAACAAAAGAAAAGTCATAAATCACATGATCATCTCAATAGATGCAGAAAAAGCATTGGACAGAATTCAACATCTATTCAATGATAAAAACGCTTACCAAAGTGGGAATAGAGGGCACATATCTCAACATAATAAAAGCCATTTATGACAAACCCACAGCCAAAATGATACTCAACAGTGAAAAGTTGAAAGCCTTCCCACTAAAATCTGCAACAAGATAAGGATGCCCACTCTCACCACTTCTCTTCAACACAGTACTAAAAGTCCTAGTCACAGCAATCAGATAAGAGAAAGAAATGAAAGGTATCCAAATTGGAAAGGAAGAGGTAAAACTGTCACTACATGCAGATGACATGATACTATATATAGAAAAGCCTAAGGACTCCACACAAAAACTACTAGATCTAATAAATGAATTCAGCAAAGTAGCAGGATAAAAGATCAACATTCAGAAATCAGCTGCTAACACTAACAATGACATATCAGAAAGAGAATGTAAAAAAAAAAAAAACTTTTAAAATTGTACCAAAAAAAAAAAAAAAAACCTAGGAATAAACCTGACCAACGAGGTGAAAGACTTATCCACAGAGAACTATAAAACGTTAGTAAAGGAAATAAAAGAAGATTCAAAGAAATGGAAAAGATATCCCATTCTCTTGGATTGGACAAATTAACACAGTTAAAATGGCAATACTGCCCAAAGCAATCTACAGATTTAATGGAATCCC
Source organism: Kogia breviceps (assembly GCF_026419965.1). Classification (NCBI taxonomy): domain Eukaryota; kingdom Metazoa; phylum Chordata; class Mammalia; order Artiodactyla; family Physeteridae; genus Kogia; species Kogia breviceps. The sequence continues at coordinate 44,255,015 of NC_081311.1, read as the reverse complement.
TATCAAATTACCCATGACATTTTTCACAGAACAAATAATCCAAAAATGTATATGGAACCATAAAAGACCCAGAATTGCTAGAGCAATTCTGCAAAAGAACAAAGCAGGAGGCATAACTCTCCCAGACTTCAGACAATACTACAAAGCTACAGTAATCAAAACAGTGTGGTATTGGTACAAAAAATAGGTATATGGATCAACAGAACAGAATAGAGAGCCCAGAAATAAACCCACAGACCTATGGGTCAATTAATCTTCAATAAAGGAGACAAGAATATAAAATAGGAAAAAGACAGTCTCTTCAGCAAGTAGTGCTGGGAAAGTTGGACAGCTGCATGTAAATCAATGCCGTTAGAACACACCCTCACACCATGCACAAAAATAAACTCAAAATGGCTTAAACATAAGACAAGACACCATAAAACTCCTAGAAGAGAGCACAGGCAAAACATTCTCTGTCATAAATTGTACCAATGTTTTCTTAGGTCAGTCTCCCAAGACAATAGAAATAAAAACAAAAATAAACAAATGGGAACTAATCAAACTTACAAGCTTTGACACAGCAAAGGAAACCATAAAAAAAAACTGAAAAGACAACCTACAGAATGGGAGAAAATGTTTGTAAATGATGCAGCAGACAAGGGCTTAAGCTCCAAGATATACAAACAATTCATACAACTCAACAACAAAAAGACAAAATAACCCGGTCGAAAAATGGGCAGAAGAGTTCAATAGACATTTCTCCTAAGAAGACATACAGTTGACCAAGAGGCACATGAAAAGATGCTCAGCATCACTAACTATTAGAGAAACGCAAATCAAAACTACAAGGTACCACCTCTCACCAGTCAGAATGGTCATCATTAAAAAGTCCACAGATAACAAATATTGGAGTGGATGTGGAGGAAAAGGGAACCCTCCTACACTGTTGGTGGGAATGTAAGCTGGTACAGCCACTATGGAAAACAGTATGGAGGTTCCTTAGAACAGGGGTCCCCAACCCCTGGGTGTCAGCCTGTTAGGAACCAGGCCTCACAGCAGGAGGTAAGCATCAGGTGAGGGAGCGAAACTTCATCTGTTGCTCCCCATCGCTTGCATTACCACTTGAAGCATCCCCCCACCTCCCCGTCCGTGGAAAAATTGTCTTCCACAAAACCAGTCCCTGGTGCCAAAAAGGTTGGGGACCACTGCCTTAGAAAACTAAAAATAGAATTACCATATGATCCAGCAATCCCACTCCTGGAAATATACCCGAACACAACTATAATTCAAAACGATACATGCACCCTATGTTCATAGCAACACCATTCACAATAGCCAAGACATGGAAACAACCTAAATGGCCACTGACAGATGAATGGATAAAGAAGATGCAGTACATAGATACAATCGAATACTACTCAGCCATAAAAAGAATGAAATAATGCCATTTGCAGCAACATGGATGCAACTAGAGATTATCATACTAAGTGAACTAAGTCAGAAAGAGAAAGACAAATATCATATGATATCACTTATATGTGGAATCTAAAATATGGCACAAATGAACCTACCTACAAAACAGAAACAGACTCATAGACATAGAGAACAGACTTGTGGTTGTCAAGGGGAGGGAGGGGAGGGAGAGGGATGGACTGGGAGTTTGAGCTTGGTAGATGCAAACTATTACATTTGGGATGGATAGGCAACAGGGTCCTAATGTACAGCACAGGAAGCTGTATTGAATATCCTGTGATAGACCATAGTGGAAAATAATATGAGAAGGGAGTGTCTCTATGTGTAGAACTGAGACACTTTGTTGCATAGCAGAGATTGGCACAGCACTGTAAATCAACTCTACTACTATAAAAAAAAATTAATGCTTAGAAATTAGAAACATGAGATTCTGGTTTTATCACCAGTCATGTTTAACTAGAATGTTTGCTTTACTTTTTTTCCCCTGAAAGTGACTTTTATTAAGACTCTAAAATTATCCCAACCTCCTGTTACACAGACAGACACAGAGCACTCAGGCACTCTGTCTCTCTCTGTGTATAAATTCTATAGCTCTCTCTCTAGATCTATATATTTGTCTCTCTGTCTCTCTCTCTCCACACACACACACACACACACACACACACACACACACACACACATATATAACTGCTAGAGTGATGGGGCAACTGATGGAAATCAGTTTTTGACTACTAATATTTTTATCCCTGTTACTGTTATGATTCCCTCTAGTTTATAGATATTGGCAACTAACACTAATACAGGTTGTCTTATAATACAAGTCAATAGGTCAGTCTAATTTAGGCTTTACAAACTCTCATCTCCACAGCATCCTTCCTTTGGTGGTTAGTTTGGCTTCCAGAGCTTCGCATCTTTAGTAATGCATTTCCATAGGTCTGAAAATACAGTAAACATGATAACACAAGTTCTGACATATGGCAAGTAGTGATAGTCTGTCACCTTCTGCCCAAACCTCTTATCTGCTCTGGGGAGCAGGGAGGTGGATGACAGGGGCCTTTGGCAAGTGACTGCCAGCCGGCAACCTGTGAAACTCTTATTTATATATGGTGAGCTGATTCCCTATCTTCAGTTTTGTGCTCTTTAGGGACAGAATATACTGATAACAAATCCTTGGTTTTATTAAGCTTATATTATTAATAATTATGACCCTGAGGTAATGGGGTTGTTTCTCAATACCTATCTATTGGGATTATGTTTTCCAAGTGGAAAAAGACACCAAAGCTGATCTTACCTTACTGTGTATCTCCCAATCTAATTATCGTGAAAGTAGGAAAGGATTAGAATAATCCAAACAAGGTGCAGAATCTATAAATATCAGTAACCGTGTAGCCAGGTGGATAGGGGTGATATGCACACACCAGGAAAATACTAAAGTCTGACACAGGGGCTGAGGATACCTGGGAAATAGTAGCAAGTAAGGAGAGGAAGAAAGTACCTGAGGGAGAGACGTCTTGCTACAAAGCATGCATTTTCAAGAGTTTTTAAGAAATTCAGATTCAAAGTTCCAATATTGCAGAGATGGTTTTTTAATGTGATTCACTGAGAATGCATCACAAATATATTTATATCTTTACATCTCTGACTTCCAGAAAGTGTTCTAAATAGTGTTGTTACTTTGTGTATCTCCTTATGTATCAACTTAAATACATGTTTAAATAATCCGCGGAATGATGAAAATATAAACAGTCATCTTCAGGAAAGCAGGGAGTTTTTAATGGCTGAATTTTTATTCTCTGTTTACTTCCTTAGCATTTAAAACCATGCAAAAGAATGCAGATAAACCAGCAATACCCCTAGTTATACTAAATGTTAAATTGACCTCAGTTACTGAAATCTGAAGCTGGATTTGTATTGATCTTTTCCAGTAATTTGTGATTTCTCTTCGAGAAATCACTCATGTTTGTTGCACTACCATACAAGTAGAAGCCACAAACCAGTCTGTCTATTGCTAACCAAATCACTGCTCAGTAAAAGGAAGCAGCAAATTCAACTGTAGTCCATTCAAAGTGTTGACAAATACCTTACAGATAAAACATCTGAAATATGGACAGTCTTAAATTTAGTGATTATATTTTGTATAGAATTGATTGGTAGTTCTTGCCATCCTTGGCCCAAATAAATTCCTGTCAAAATTCCTGTGTCCATTTCACTCCTGTTATTTGAACAGATAACTAAGAATATGCAATGTCTTAAACATATTTATCATGAGTAAAAAAGAGTCTGCAGACTGCCAATTATTGGGATAAGGCACTAAAGATTGAAATCTCAAACCTGTCTTTCCATCTCAGCTATTAACTCACCAAACATAAGCTTGCATTATGATGAAGTAAAGTCACAAAGTAAAATGAAATAATTAAATATCAATACTTCACATTTAAGATTCCAAAATGTGTGCACTTGTTATATCCATTTGAGCCTCAAAACAACCCCAAGAGATGGGAGGAGTTGGTTATATTATTTTTACCTTGTCAAAAGGATGTCAATTCTACTCTCTCCTGTCAAAATGACAAGGTACATAACACAAGAGACAAAGGTTTGGATATCTGCCATTCAGAGCCTTAATTTATTTCCCATATCATTCAAATTACCAGGGTCTTCAGTCTACTTCTGTACAAATTGAACACAACGCTTGAGGATTTCAAGTCATAAACCTGATATAAAAAAGTAGGAGTTTAAGTCTCGTACATGAGGAAAAACTAGGTGCAGGAGAAATAGCCTAGAGCAATTCAGGGGAACCACACATGAAAATAAAATGTTTTTATGTAAGCACGGAGCTATTTAGTTTTGAAATAGAATATTCAGACTCAGGAAGAATGGAGAGGAAGAATTTTCAAAAATTTTATTCCTTAACTGCCAGTTCACTCTAGTTCTGATTAAGTATTTTCTAGAAGTTTCCTTAAAATGTTTTCTACCTCCTCAGTTCTTTTGTCCTATCATTCAAGAGGTCACGTCAGTGTAGGTTTTTTGCAAGTTTATATATAGGTATAGATATATAGATATAACCTCCACATTATTTCCACCATCATTAGCGATGGTCAGGGATTTGTCACATCACCCTTAGATGTCCATCACAATCCTCAAATTCATCTTCTTGCTACTGTTGGCTCCTTATTGCAATCTATTCTGCTTCCACTGCTAGATTAATCTTCCTAATATATGGTCTTCAGAGTACCACTGCTCATTCCAAAGAAATCACCTTAATTTTTTAGAAGATAAAAGAAAACATATTTGTTCTTAAAATCTTCCACAATCTGACACCAAATTACCACGAGATACTCCCTGAAACATCTCCTCTACTTTGGCAGTTTAGTGCCCTAGATGTTCCTGTAAGGAATACAGGTGTTTTGTGCCTTTCCAAGATGCCTTCATCTGATGGTAAATGAAACCATCTTTACATGAACAACCCATTTCATAAAGTTCAGGTAGGATCTTCCTCTATCACCACTTGAGAAATGGGCCTATTATTCCAGTCTAAACCACAATATTGTATCACTCAGATCACAATAATTCGTTCAGTGACAGACAACAGAATCAATCAAATTTTCTAAAATCTAATTTTCTAATGAATGTTGTATATATGTATATAGCTGCCTTCTTTCCTACTACTTAGGCAGAGCCTATCTGAAAACACCAGTGAATGGAAGAAATTGGATCCCAGAGATGGAAAGAGAGAGAGGTCCTACTTATACTGTTTACACCTCAGGATTCAGCAATGCCATACTTCAGAGCTGTGTGAGCAAATACATTTCTTCTTTAAGTTAGTTTAGGTTGGGCATTTGTCATTTACAAACAAAATGTTTTAGGTTAATATTTCTTCCAGACTCATCCTCATATTCATGTACGTACCCTTACTAACACACTTCCCCTTTGCTAGGAAAGAGACCTCTCTTCCCTCTACCAAGACAAACACAAGTTATCCTTGAAGGCCCAGATAATTCCTTTGCATTGGGTACAGATTTCCCTGACCATCCCTTGCTCACAGAAACATCTTCATCTTTTGATCTATCAATTTAACTAATTTACTCTTGAAATAATTTATATGTTAAACAGTTTTATTTTACAATTATATAGCTTATATTCCCAACTATTTAGGCTACTTGGTGGAACAAATAGTGTCATACTTTTTAAAATTCAACAAGGTATCTAAAATACTGCCTTGAAATAATATCTATCATTCTTTAGAGACTAATGTCTAAATACACACTAACCACAAAAGAAAGATGGTCTTATTTGATTTGTTCTTAGGAACATAATTATTCCTCTTTATTCAAATGGGACCACTCATTTCTGTGTCTTAGGCTTTCATAGTCATTAAAGCCTATCAGCTAGAGATAATATGCTTAACATTGGAAATGTGTGACTTCCATACAATTATTTTATAGAATATTATCATAGTTACAAAGTTTCTTTTCATTATTCATCTCACCCGAGGGCATTCAAATTAACAGCTAGCAAGATTTAGTTTGATATGAGCACATTAAAAACAAAAGAAAGGTAGTGGTAATTATATTCTAAGCACATTGAAAAATGAAACTTTATCTTACTGGTTGCATTAACTTGTATACGCTCTGCTATAAAACAAACATGTTTATTTTGATGCAGGTAATAAGTAAATAAAAACAGTATAGGCGACATTTTATTTAATAGTTAATATTGTGACTGTTAAACATTTGCTACATTCAAAATGTAGCAGAAAATACTTAGGCTTAAAAGTTCAAAGGAATAAAATGGCTTGCTAAAACCATAGTTTGAGAAAATTTTTAGGGCCTGAGAATTGAGCATGTGAGCATATGAATGACAGTGTGCCTACTTTATTGTCAACTTGAATAAAAATGAGGGCATAGGGAGCGTGGTAGGGAGGGAGATGCAAGAGGGAAGAGATATGGTGACATATGTATGTGTAGAACTGATTCACTTTGTTGTAAAGCAGAAACTAACACACTATTGTAAAGCAATTATACTCCAATAAAGATGTTAAAAAAAAAAAAAAAAAGAATGTGAGTCAGCCTTCAGAGAGACTGGCCAGCCCAGTTGAAAACATAATAATTTAAAGAAAAAAATTCAGAAGTTTCTAAAGTCACCAATTAATCTGTTTATAATAGAAAACAGTGACAACCACATGAGAATCACATTCACAAAGGTCATATCAAATCTATCTAGACATCAGCAAAGGCAGAATCAGGGCTTGTTTTTGTGGAAGTCTAGGTATATGGGACATATTTAAGGTTCTGTTACTTTAGAACCCAAAATAGAGCCACCCTGTATTTGTTGTTGTTTTTGACATTGTAATTGCTATTTTTTTATTACTCTCTTGCTATTTGTTTTATATCAAAATGAAAATACATTTTTCTTATATTTCTTTTAAATTTATTTGCATATTTATTTATGTATCACTGGTAGATGTCATACTTTGTGATATTCAAAGCAGGCCAAATTATTAGATTTTTCTTTTTCTACAGTAGATTCTATAGTGACTTGGAATTAGCAAGTATGTGAAAGCAAGGCTATTTAGTGTGGTTTTAAATTTCATTTTTAAATTCTCAGCACCCAGTATGTCATATAGCTCTGCAGTAGTTTTGTAGTTATTGATGCAATTGCTCATTATTTTAAAAAACAACTTATATGGTTTGTAGATATTCAGCATTCCTATTCTGTATTCACGATATTTGTACTCATGCCAAATCATCTTATTTTAATATATACATTTAGTTATTTCTGAGTTGATTGTTTATTCCAAGAGCACATTAAAAAGATCATTGATTTGGAAAAAAAAAATGAGGGCAAAGGGCACTCATGAAGACATTTCAAGCCCTTCCTCAAATATCACCAGCCTCCTCATTCACCATTCCAGTCCAAATAATGATAGAATCTAATAAGACAAGGAAATTACACTATAAGATGCTTCAGGAAAAGTCCCCTAGCTCCCCTTCTAACCAGTCTGCCACTCCTAAGCTCTCCCTATACAGAACTTGTTGGGCTGCCACTAATTAGTTGCTAAATAGATATTTGTGGAATTTCATGATAATGAGGGGATACAGGAAATATAGGGAGAAATAATGGAAGCAAAAAGGATGGCAGCAGGAGTATACTATGAAGAAAATACAAACTCACAGAATCTAAGTGAGAAAATTCCTAATCTCTTTTTGTAACTTTTATATTTCATTTTGTGACAAAAGTTGTCTACCAAACCTATTTCCTCCTCCTTCTGGGAATACTGGAAGACTGCATTTCTCAGCATTACTTGATGTTAGATGTTACCACGTGCCTGATCTATAGAGAATTAAATGTGAGCAGAAGTAATGTGTGCCCCTTCCAGGCTTGGCCCAGCAAAACAAACAAACATAAAACCTCTTCGGGCTTCCCTGGTGGCGCAGTGGTTGAGAGTCCGCCTGCCGATGCAGGGAACACGGGTTCGTGCCCCAGTCTGGGAAGATCCCACGTGCCGCGGAGCGGCTGGGCCCGTGAGCCATGGCCGCTGCGCCTGCGCGTCCAGAGCCTGCGCTCCACAACGGGAAAGGCCCCAACAGTGAGAGGCCCACGTACCGCCAAAAAAAAAAAAAAAAAAAAAAAACAACCCTTCATCACACTTCCTCACTTTTTTTCCCCTCATTTTATCTACATGACACAGATGAGTATGACACACAAGAAAGCTACAGGACAAGAGGATGTTAAAAATCAAATAATCTTTTTGCTTTTAAGACTGTCTTAACATTCCTAGTCAAATTAATGTCCCTTTTCTCCAGGTTAGTATAAAACTGATCTGGAAACAGCACCTGTTAACATATTATGAAGGGAGAATATCTTGGTTTCTCCTGAGATCATAGAAAACAAACTAGCAATCAGACAGGCTTATTATTCCCTCTACCTCTTCTTTCTTAGTAAAGGATCAGTCACCAAAGTGTTCATTTGAAGCTATAGGAATCTACTGAGTTGAAGAGAATCTTTCTCTGCCATCTACAACTGGCTATATATTTTCAGAGCTAAAAAGTTAATGCAGTGAGAAGCTGTATAGTATATTATTATTTATAGTAAGCTGCCATCTTACTATGTTTCGTGCATTTGACTTCAGAGCTTCAGTTTTACTTACGAAGATTTGTGTCAGAGAAGCTGTCTATAATGAAGAATCTGCATCCTATTTTGGAGTTTATAACTACTTTTATCACCAGAAAAATGCATGAGTTTAGTGAAGACTTTTTGGAATTTGTTCATTCATTTATTAATTCATTTAGCAAATACTTGTTGCACACCTTCTATGTGATAGACCATGTGTAGAGCACTGCAGATAAAGTAATGAACTAAAAATAGCCAAAAATCTTATTCTCGAAGAATTTATATTCTGATTTGAAATATGGCTTCTGAAAATGGACAAGATGTAAATAACCATACCTGAAAATCAAAGTATGAGCTCTCAGAAGCAAGCTCAGTGAGAGGAGCAGGTGGTGGAGAGGTCTCTGAGCCCCAACGATTAAGAACGATTTCATTGAACATAAGGATTTTAGACAAGAAATGAGTGAAAACAGGGACAGAGGTTCCAGCCAGCCTGCTGAGGCCAATAGGAATACCCATAAATTAAGTGGCCCATCAGATATCCCCCACATGCCCTATGGCCAGATGAGGGACCAGATTAAAAAAAAAAAAAAAAAAAAAGGAAGTATGAGCTCGCAGATAATCTCAGACAATGTGGTGTGGTACCACATTGCTATCCAGAAAGTCATTGCACATTTCCACCCAAGGATCTTTTAATTTTTTCCTCCAAACAGCCAATTCTAGTAGAGGTAGCACTAGGATGGAAAGATAGACTTTGTAATTGAAATGGATTATGTTTCACTAAGTCTGAATCTGTCTGCATTTGTTCTTTTTAAAAAATTTTTTTAAATTGTTGGCTTCACTGGGTCTTCATTGCTACGTGCAGGCTCTTCTCTAGTTTCAGCAAGCAGGGGCTACTCTTTGTTGTGGTGCACGGGCTTCTCATTGTGGTGGCTTCTCTTGTTGTGGAGCATGGGCTCTAGGCATGGGCTTCAGTAGTTGTGGCACATGGGCTCAGTAGTTGTGACTCACAGGCTCTAGAGCACAGGCTCAATAGTTGTGGCGCACGGGCTTAGGTGCTCCACGGCATGTGGAATCTTCCCGGACCAGGGCTCAAACCCGTGTCCCCTGCATTGGCAGGCAGATTCTTAACCACTATGCCACCAGGGAAGCCCCTGCACTTGTTCATTTGAGTACAGCAGAGGCCCTAGTTTATGACAAAAGCTGGGCTGGAAGTGATTTCGTTAGTGGAGCAATAGTATGCAAGGATTCTAGAGAGAGTCTTTCAGTTCCAAGTCTTCAGCTTGTGAAAAGAGTTAGTGTGTTTTCCAGAAGGAATGGTGGGTATTGTGTTTTCAGATGGGTCAGTGACATGGAAGTCATTTAAGAAAGCTTGCACTGGACGTCTCTATTTCATACCATACTTTGAGGCATGATGAAAACAAAATAGGGTGCATCAGAAATTACACAGTGCTTGGAATCAGAAGCTTGAAGCCTAGCCTGCGTACCAAACAGGAAAAATCTGTATGATCTTGTGGCCTCTCTGGAAATCACTATCCACAATTTAAGTATTGTAATAATATTTTACAGTACTTATAGTTTTCCAACAATAATAATAGTAATAGCAAATCACATCACTATCCAGTTCTCTTCCTCAATATGCAGGCAGCTCAGCATTGTTGCTAATTACATGGCAATGCCTGGTGACCTTTCTTGGGGAAGGAGAAATTTCCCCCTCTACCCCTACTGAGTTCTTATGGTTGGAGTAATAATAAAATTGACACAGATGGATTAACAGGAGAAAAAGAAACAAACGTTAATTCATGCGCATGGAGGTCTCAGAGAAAATGGGACCTAAGAAGTAGCCAAAGCAGGCAGCTCTTATACTTTTTAGATAAAGAAACAATAAATTTCTGAGGAATTGACCAGACAAAGAAATTTAGGCTTTGGGTGCTTAAGTAGTGAAGAATCTAAGCAGAGTTTGGACTTGGGTGGTTAATTAAAGAAGTAACAAAGTTTATTTATATAAGCTTCTTAGCTTGAATTCCCTCTCTCTGGCAATTAAGAGTACCCTTCTACCTCCAGATTCAGGGAGTGGACCTTTCACGTTAGAGATTTATTTCCTGCTTCCAGGGAGACAGAGAGGAGAGTCAAAGTGTCCCTCTTGCACTGGCCATTTCTTAAGTAACTTTAACTATAAATAATCAATATGCCATTGTGGCACATAATGGGGAAGCCTCCCCTGGGTACCAACAGCTTCTTGACACTACTTTCTAATAGTTGAACCATCCTAAATAAGTGAGAATATTTCTGTCATTTTCTTCATCATAAAATGGTATATGATTCTAGTGTCCTTTTAAAAAGGTTTATAAGGTAAATGAAATAATCAAGAGAACAGCATGTTTCAAGTGCTTAAAGATGATGCTGTTATGATTGTTTACTTTTTTCGGTTATGAGTAGGGAATTAATGAAAAGGTCTAGAAAAGTACATTAAAAACTGCAATCACTTTATAAATGCCATGTATTATTGTGTAATTTGGTTACAGAAAACCAAAGCACACCAGTATTGTCAGGTTTGATTCTCTTAGGCACACCTACATTACTTAAAGTGATTCAAAATCAGTATTCCCTATTCCCTAGGAATTTTCTTATTCTCTAGCTTCTGGGTTCATAAGACTTCCCTGAATGATTTATTAATTTCAAGCTAGAATTTTTTAAGGTATTTATTATTACTCTTTAGATTTGCAGGTAGCATTTGAGTAGTTTGCTGATTAGAGAAAGTAATGAGTTTCATTTTGCTGCAAATGAAACTTGAAAGCTTCAGTGATTACAAATGTCTGACTATAATTGCATTTATTTCAGAGGTTAAGGTAGATTACTGAAGATTAAATTTGCCGAAACTCCCTAACAACAGTCTAATGATTTATAGTGGGCTGGGGGAGTAAATATGCAATCCTTGACTACTGTTTAAATTCAGTGTTCTTAGAATTACAGAACTTTGGCTCTGGAAGGGGCTACAAGGAGATGTTTAAAAGCCTTTCTTTTAGCTTACTGACCAGAAAGCAGAGGATAAGACAGGCTGTGTGATTTGATCTGGGCCACAATTTATTATAAATAGAGCCTAGATGAGAACCAAGAGGAGACATCTTCTCACTGCATTATGCAAAAGAAGAAATTAAATCAGAGAGAGAGACACAAACTAGGGGCACTGAGACAAATAGAATCCCATTTCAGAAAATAAAGGCTATGAAAGAAAACAGAGGGAATACCAATTTTTTTAAGAGTACAAATCATAGAAAGTATTGAGTAATTTTTTTACTTCAGTTAAATATATTTAATTTTATTGTTTATTTATTTATTATATCATTTGTTGTCTTAACAAATGTCTTAGAACTCACTACCAAAAGTCCACTAGTGAAAACCAAATTAGAGATGTGTGATATAACAATATTGCCACCATAGTAAAAATAGAAAATTACCAAGTCCATCAAGAATGGGTGAAAATAATAAAATGATTCAGGAGTGTAATACTATCCTTTTCATGAAGTATGACATACAAACTCATAAGGACAGTTGCATACATACTTATCAAGGCAGAGTTTTTTTTTGTTTGTTTGTTTTTTTTTTTTTTTTTTTTTCGGTATGCGGGCCTCTCACTGCTGTGGCCTCTCCCGCTGCGGAGCACAGGCTCCGGACGCACAGGCCCAGCGGCCACGGCTCACGGGCCCAGTCGCTCCGCGGCACGTGGGATCCTCCCGGACCAGGGCACGAACCCGCGTCTCCTGCATCGGCAGGCGGACTCTCAACCACTGCGCCACCAGGGAAGCCCCAAGGCAGAGTTTTTAAGAACTCATGAATGAGTGCTGTGTAAGCAGAAGTGATTTGTGTTACTTCCCACCCGAAATGGTTACAAAGCTCATGTACTTTTCCCCACTCCCACATCATCATCAGTGTGAATGGAAAGGCCTCTGAGAGCTTATACAAGGGCAGAATCCACATATAAGAGTGTCTATGTCCCTGAATGACCAATGAAAGTGAGAAATAAACATTCATTTTATCAATTCATTTAGAATTGGAGGTTAGATTTAAAAAGTTAACATGACCTTGAGTGATACAGTTTTAAATCTAATATCCCATATTCTAATAACAGGTGTTACTTTTAGATAATACCATTCTCCAGTTATCTAGAATATTTTATTAACCAACTATTTCGGTAAGGTCCTGCTTAATGACAGCTAAGTCTAGTTCACATTTATTTTGTTTCTCCCATTTACAACTGCTCAAAATGTTTCTCTATTATACACTCAGTCACATTCTTGGCATTGAAATATGCAATACATATGCAAAACAATTCACAGACAACAAGAAGAAAATAGTTAAGAAGACTGCTGATTCACAAATCTTGCTCTTTTGTTTCTAACTTAACAGAGGTCATTTTCTGAAGAAGAGTAAATCTTTAGATTAACTGGATTAGTTTCCTAGGGCTGCCATAACAAAGTACCACAAACTGGGTGGCTTAAACAACAAAAAATTATTTCCTCACAGTTCTGGATGTTAGAAGTCTGAAATCAAGGTGTTGGGAAGGTTGCTTCCTTCTGAGGTCTCTGAAGGAGAATCTATTCCAAACCTCTCTTCTAGTTTCTGATGACAGATGGAAATGTATCATTCCAAATCTGTCAACATCTTCATACAAAGTTCTGCCTGTTTCTCTGTCTTCTCATGGCCATATTCTTTAAGGACACCAGTCATACTGGATTAGGGGCCTGCCCTACTTAACTGATTACATCTGCAACTACCTCATTTCCAAATAAGGTCACATTCTGAGGTATATTCTGAGGTTAGGACTTCAACATATGTTAAATAGCAACCAATTTAATTTTTCTGAAAAGGCTGACCAGAATGTAAAGTTCATAAGCATACTTCTCTATCTTAGCCTCACAATTCTAAATACTGATTCACAAATGAAAATAAGGGTAAGATCTACATGTCTATTTCTTTCCCTAAATTGTTTGAAAGAGCTCATTATTACTGTTAACCTGAAACAAAGATGGCTCATTTGCTTGTTTTTGGTTTTTTTTTTTTTGTTTATCACACTTCAGTTACTCCTACCTCCCCAACTCTTGAACTAGGAAAAAGAAAGATAACAGTGGAACCCACAACACTGAAAATTTTCTAGCAAATTTAAATTTCAATGACCTAGAGCTTCAGTGGTCTAGCATTGTTTTATTATTTATACCAAAACAAAAATTTCTAAGTTTTCAATAAACCTATAGATACCGTCACCAGGCGCTAGTTCCAATTTAGCCAAAGAACACATTTATTTCCTACTTATTTCTGATAGTTTCTATAATGTGTTGCAATTGTTTCATTAAATTTTGTAGGTCATGCTTAATGAATGTGTTTTTTGTTTGTTTGTTTGTTTGTTTATTGTGGTACATGGGCCTCTCACTGTTGTGGCCTCTCCCGTTGAGGAGCACAGGTTCCGGACGCACAGGCTCAGCGGCCATGGCTCACGGGCCCAGCCGCTCCGCGGCATGTGGGATCTTCCTGGACTGGGGCACGAGCCCATGTCCCCTGCATCGGCAGGAGGATTCTCAACCACTGTACCACCAGGGAAGCCCTTAATGAATGTTTTTAACGTACTTGTGAAAAGTTCTAGGTAGTTTCCTCAATATAAAATTTAACTCATAAATTATTCTTATTTTTGGAAAAGTATTGTTCAAGATCTCTGGGTGCTATAGAGCCTGATTTATTGTCTCACCTTGTTTAAGTGAGACCATATGAAGCCAGACATTGAAGCTAAGAGTATTTATCCTAGAACTATCAGAAAGCTATAGCTGGTGGCAGGCAACATTTTGGTAGGGAGGAAGTTTTATTTGTCAGATTATTCTTTATCCTTTCTAAGTGAGCTGCAAAGACAATAAGGTACCTGCAAAAATTTTTGACAGCACATTACTTTAAAATCTTATCTGGTTCTTCACAAAGCCAGAAATGTGGTTCCACACAAGAAACTTTTTTGTTGTCATGATCATGTGTGTAGAGTTATATTTGTATTCTTTTTTGATTGAATAAAGAGAGATATCTAAGTGTATGTAAGGTGTCAATATTTTAAAAAATGCATCCTCGTAAGGAGACAAGTTGGCAGAGCAGGAGGACCTTGAGCTCATCTCATATCACAAGCACACCAAAATCCAACTAAATGCTGAAAAAACATTGATAAAAAAGACTGGAATCTACAAAAAAAAGATATCTCACATCCAAAGACATAAAGAAGAAACCACGAGATGGTAGGAGGGGCGCACATGCAAGATAATCAAATCCCATACCACCCAGGTGGGTGATGCGCAAACTGGCGAATAACTGTATCACAAAAGTTCTCCCACAGGAGTGACATGTCTGACACCATGCCAGGCTCCCCAGCCTAGGGGTCTGGCATTGGGAGAAGAGGCCCCCAGAGCATTTAGCTTTGAAGGCCAGCAGGGCTTGACTGCAGGAACTCCACAGGACTGGGGGAAACAGAGACTCTACTCTTGGAGGGTGCACACAAGGTCCTGTGTACACTGGGTCCCAGGGAAATAGCAGTGACTCTATAGGAGCCTGGGACAGACCTACCTGCTGGTCTTGGAGGTTCTCCTGGGGAGACAGGAGGTGGTTGTGGCTCTCTCTGGGGTGATAAAAGCTGGTGAAGGCATAGCAGGGACCTAACTGAACTCTGGCTGAGGCAGATATTCTGGGTCTTTGGTACAGAGACTGGCCCCATCCAACAGCCTTTAAGCACCTGTGCTGGGATGCCTCGGGCCAAACAACTAACAGGCAGGAACACAGCCCCACCCATTGGCAGATAGGCTGCCTAAGGACTTCCTGAGCCCAGAGCCACCTCTAGACACGCCCACTGACACAGCCCTGCTGACCAGAGGACCAAGACCCAGCTCCATCCACCAGTGGGTGGGCACCAGACCCTCCCTGCCAGGAAGCCTGCAGAAACCTCTAAACCAGCCTCATCCACCAGAGGGCAGACACCAGAAGTAAGAAAACTATGATCCTACAGCT
Organism: Kogia breviceps; assembly: GCF_026419965.1. Taxonomy (NCBI): domain Eukaryota; kingdom Metazoa; phylum Chordata; class Mammalia; order Artiodactyla; family Physeteridae; genus Kogia; species Kogia breviceps. The sequence goes on along the minus strand of NC_081311.1, from coordinate 44,239,424 downwards.
TGTAGAACTGAGTCCACAAAGACAGGTCAGAAGCTACCCTTGGGGCCAGCTGGTCCCTGGCCCTTGGGTGAAGAGAGGGGAGTATACTGCTGGGACACATAGAACAATGCCTACAGAGGGTCACTTCTCCAACATTGAGAAATGGAACTAAGCTACTACATATACAAAACTACAAAGAGAAATTTAAACAAAATGAGACAGCAAAGGAATATGTTCCAGATGAAGGAACAAGGTAAAATCCCAGAAGAACAACTAAGTGAAGCAGAGACAGCCAGTCTACCTCAGAAAGAGTTCAGAGTAATGATTGTAAAGATGATCCAAGAACTCAGGAAAAGAATGGATGAACAGAGAAAGAAGTTACAAGAAGTTTTGAGAAAAGAGTTAGAAAATATAAAGAACAACCAAACAGAGTTGAAGAATACAATAACTGAAATGTAAAACTACACTAAAAGGAATCAGTAGCAGAATAAATGAGGCAGAAGAACAAATCAGTGAGCTGGAGGACAGAGTGGTGGAAATCACTGCTGCAGAACCGAATAAAGAAAAAAGAATGAAAAAAAAAAATAAGGACAGTTTAAGAGAACTCTGGGACAATGTCAAACACACCAACATTCACATTATATGGGTCTCAGAAAGAGAAGAGGGAGAGAAAGGACCTGAGAAAATATATGAAGAGATAATAGCTGAAAACTTCCCTAACATAAGAAATGAAACAGTCACCCAAGTCCAGGAAGTACAGAGGGTCTGATACAGGATAAACCCAAGGAGGAACATACCAAAACACATTCTTTTCAAGTGCACTTGGAACATTCTCCAGGATAGATTTCATGATGGGCAACAAAGCAAGGCTTGGTAAATTTAAGAAAACTGAAACCATATCAAGCATCTTTTCCGACCACAATGCTATGAGATGAGAAATCAACTATAAGGAAAAAACTAAAACACAGAAACACATGGAGCCTAAATAATTTCCTAGTAAACGAACAATGGATCATTGAAGAAATCAAAGAGGAAATTAAAAAAATACCTAGAGACAAATGAAAACAAAACATGACAATTCAAAACCTATGAGACACAGCAAAAGGAGTTCTAAGAGGGAAGTTTATGGCAATAGAAGCTTACCTTAGGAAACAAGAAAAATCTCAAATAAACAACCTAACCTTACACCTAAAGCCACTAGAGAAAGAACAAACCCAAAGGTAGTAGAAAGAAAAAAATCATAAAGATCAGAGCAGAAATAAATGAAAGAGACCTAAAAAAAACAAAAAAAAGATCAATGTAAGTAAAAGCTGGTTCTTTGAAAAGATAAACAAAATTGATAAACTTTTAGCCAGACTCATCAAGAAAAAAAAGGGAGAGGGCTCAAACCAATAAAATCAGAAATGAAAAATGAAAAATTACAACTGACAACACAGAAATATAAAGGACCATAAGAGTCTACTACAGGCAACTATATGCCAATATGGACAACCTAGAAGAAATGGACAAATTCTTAGGAAGGTACAATCTCCCAAGATTAAACCAAGAATAAATAGAAAATAGGAACACACCAATCACAAGTACTGAAAATGAACCTGTGATTAAAAACTCCCAACAAACCAAAGTCCAGGACAAGGTGGCTTCACATGCTTTTAGAGAAGATGTAACACCTATTCTTCTGAAACTATTCCAAAAAAGTGAAGAGGAAGGAACGAACACTCCCAAACTCATTCTATGAGGCCACCATCACCTTGATACCAAAACCAGAAAAAACGATCAAATAAAAAGAAAATGAAAAGAAAGAAAGAAAATTACAAAAAAAAAAAGAAAATTACAGGCCAACATCACTGATGAACATACATGCAAAAATCCTCAACAAAATACTAGTAAACTAAATCTAACAATACATTAAAAGGATCATATACTGACTAAGCGGGTTTTGTTCCAGGGAGGCAAGCATTTTTCAATATTGGCAAATCAAACCGCGTGATCCACCACATTAACAAATTGAAGAATGAAAACCACATGATCACGTCAATAGATGCCGAAAAATCTTTTGATAAAATTCAACATCTATTTATGATAAAAACTCTCCAGAAAGTGCACATATAGGGAACATACCTCAACATAATAAAGCCCATACATGACAAACCCACACCTAACATCATACTCGATGGTGAAAAGGTGAAAGCATTTCCTCTAACATCAGGAATGAGATAAGGATGTTCACTCTTGTCACTTTTATCGAACATAGTTTTGCAAGTCCTAGTCACATCAATCAGAGAAGAAAAAGAAATAAAAGGAATTCAAATTGGAGAAGAAGTAAAACAGTCACTGTTTTCAGGTCACATGATACTATACATAAAAAATCCTAAAGATGCTACCAGGAAACTATTAGAGCTCATCAGTGAATTAAGTAAATTTGCAGCATACAAAATTAATAACACAGAAATCTGTTGCATTTTTACACACTAACAACAAAAGATTGAAAAGAGGAATTAATGAAACAACCTCATTTACCATCACATCAAAAAGAATAAAATACCTAGGAATAAACCTACCTACAGAGGCAAAAGACCTGTACTCTGAAAACTATAAGATGCTGATGAAAGAAACTGAAGATGACACAAAGAGATGGACAGATATACCATGTTCTTGGATTGGAAGAATCAAAATTGTCAAAATGACTATATTACCTAAGGCAATCTATAGATTCAATGCAATCCCTATCAAGCTACCAATGGCATTTTTCACGGAACTAAAACAAAACAAAAAAAAATTACAATTTGTATGGAAACACAAAAGACACCAAAAAAGCCAAAGCAACCTTGAGAAAGAATAATGGAACTTGAAGAATCAGGTGCCCTGAATTCAAACTCTACTACAAAGCTACAGTCATCAGAATAGTATGGTACTGGCACAAAAACAGAAACATAAATCAATGGAACAGGATAGAACGCCCAGAAATAAACCCATGCACCTATGGTCAATTAATCTACAACAAAGGAGGCAAGAATATACAATGGAGAAAAGACAATCTCTTTTATAAGTTGTGCTGGGAAAACTGGACAGCTACATGTAAAAGCATGAAATTAGAACATTCTCTAACACCATATACAAAAATAAAATCAAAATGGATTAAAGGCCTAAATATAAGACCAGACACTATAAAACTCCTAGAGGAAAACATTGGCAGACATTCCTTGACATAAATTTCAGCAGTATCTTTTTGGATTCACCTCCTAAAGTAATGGAAATAAAAACAAAAATAAACAAATGGAACCTAATTAAACTTAAAAGCTTTTGCACAGCAAAAGAAACCACAAGGAAGATGGGAGACAACATAAAGAATGGGAGAAAATATCTGCAAGTGATGCAACCTATAAGGGATTAATCTCCAAAATATACAAACAGCTCATACAGCTCAATATCAAAAAAAAAAAAAAAAAAAAAAAAACCCAATCATAAAACGGACAGAATATCTACACTTCTCTAAAGAAGACATACAGGTGGGCAACAGGCATGTAAAAAGATGCTCACCATTGCTAATTAGTAGAGAAATGCAAATCAAAACTACAATGAAGTACCACCTCATACCAGTCAGAATGGCCATCAAAATGTCTAAAAATAATAAATGCTGGTGAGAGTGTGGAGAAAAAGAAACCCTCCTACACTGTTGGTAGAAATGTAAGTTGGTACATCCATTATGGAGAACAGTATGGAGGTTCCTTTAAAAACTAAAAATAGAGTTATCATATGATCCAGAGATCCTACTCCTGGGCATATGCTGAAAGAAAGCTATAATTCGAAGAGATACATGCACCCCAATGTTCATTTCAGCACTATTTGCAATAGCCAATACATTGAAGCAACTGAAACTTCCATTTACAGATGAATAAAGAAGATGTGGTGCGTGTGTGTGTGTGTGTACGTATATATATATATATATATATATATATACGTACACACACCCACCCATATACACATCCAATTGAATATTACTCAACCACAAAAAAGAATGAAATAATGCCACTTTCAGAAACATGGATGAACCTAGAGGTTCTCATACTAAGTGAAGTAAGCTCGACAAAGAAAGACAAATATCATTTGATATCACTTATATGTGTAATCTAAAAAGAAAAACATATAAATTAATTTATTTACAAAAGAGTGAGACTCACAGACATAGAAAACAAACTTATGATTACCAGGTGAGAATGCATGGGGAGGAATAAATTAGAAGATTGAGATTAACATATGCACAGTACTATATATAAAATAGATAACAAACAAGGACCTATTGTATAGCACAGGGAACTATACTCAACACTCTGTAATAACCTATTTGGGAAAAGAATTTGAAAAGAAAGATATAGAAAAGATAGATAGATACAGATATATAGATATAGATTATCTCTTTGAAAAGATATAGATAGATATAGATATAGATGCATGTATAATTGAATCACTGTGCTGTACATCTGAAACATGACATTGTAAATCAACTATACTTCAATTTTTAAAAAAAGAAAAAAAAGGAGTTAAATGCCACAAAATTTCCAAAATGTGTTGAAGATGTCAACATATGGATTGAAGAAGCTCAAAAACTCCAAGAAGAATAAATACAAACAAGCACTATCTAAGCACCTATTACTTAAATTGCTGAAAATCAAAGAGAAAATCTTAAAAGCAGCCAAATGAAAAACATTTTGTGTAGAGACTTTTTTAAATGATAAAAAAAAAATTATAGCTAACCACTCATGATACTAGACATGACAGATGCCAAAAGTCAAGAGAAGACATTCTTAACATGCTGAGGCGGAAAAAATTTTTCATACTAGAATCTTCCATTCAGTGAATATATTCTTCAAAAATGCAAGTTGAATAAAGACATTTTCAGTGAGAAATTTGAGAGTTTTCTCGAGACTATATATATATAAGCCTATATAAGAAAAGTTTAAAGTAAATTAAGTTAAAATGGTAAGAGATCTTTGGAATGTTGGGGAAGAAAGTAAAATAAATTAATAATAGTATTTGATAAATCAAGAATTTATATTGTAACATCTAATGTAATCACTAAGACTAGATTTTAAAGGTACACAACTTTCAAGATGTTAGAGAAGTGAAAATGAAATAAAAAATATTCAATCCAAACAAAAGTAAAAAGAAGAGAAAAAGACAGGAAGGAAACAGACAAACACTTATTGGATGGTATATTTAATTTCTAACGTATTGGTAATTTTCTTACATAAAAATCAACTTAATCCAGTTAAAAGAAAAAAGGAAAAATTAGATTAAAAAGATATATGCAGTTTGAAATAGATTCATCTACAACAAGAAAATTTTAAAGTAAAGGATGGGAATATATGTATACCATGCAGAAGTTAACAAAAAGAAGATTGGAAAATCTGTATAAAGAGCAAACAGAGTAGATGTTAAGGAGAAAATTATTACTAGAGATGAAAGAAGACACTGAATAATGACAAAATATTCAAATGCTTTCAGCACCCACCCTCCCACCTATCCCCAGATAAGGTGAAGCTATTAAGCTTTAAAATTATTTACAGCCTGGAGCTCTCCCAAGGACAGCCTTCCCCATTTCTAAACAATAGTGATTTCACAACAGCAGCAAACATCCAGTTGGTATTCACAGTTCTCTGAATACTCAAAATTATTTTCAACAGTTGCCATTCAGATAGGAACCAAATAAAATCCACAATTTGGCTGACTGTGACATCTGTCTTTAAGTGTTTCTTTTTCCTCTTTTTTCTTCTTTCAGTTTATTTGTTAAATATAACAAATTTGTTTGTTATATTTAACAAACTATAACTTCTGTTGGTCCTACAGAAGTCCCTTATTCTAGATTTTGCTGATTAAACTGTCATGGTTAAATTTGGAGGTTTATATGAATCAATCTAAAATTTTTGTCAAGAATACTGTATAGGTGATTATGTGAATTACACAAGAACCATATTACCTGGTTGGTATCTGTGATATTAGAAATATTCATGGTTTTTGCAAAGATCCATCATTTCATTAGGAGACTGTAAAATGGTGTTATTCTAATAATATTTGATATTTGTTTTGTTCCAGTTGCAAAAATACATTGCCTGTCTACAGAGCACTAATCAGAATGTGCCAAAGTGTGATGTTCCTAAAAAGAATGTCCTATTATGGCCCCTCCTTAGTTAATTTATTGAGCACTTAATATGTGACTGGCTTTCTCTAGATTATAAAAACATGGCAAGGAGCAAGAGAGACAAGATCAGTGTTCCAGTGATCCTGGTACTATGTTGTGGGAAAAAGACAATGAGCTGGTAAATAAATAAACAAAGTAATTTCAGGTTATCATAAGCAGAGTGAAAGAAACTAACTAGGTGAAGTGATAGTGACCTGCAGAAGAGTAAACTTTAAATAAGGTGGTCCAGTTCCCCCTTATATCTTCTCTGGCCATATACTAATCCCCAAAAGCCCATATGCAAGACTTCAGGTACAGAATGAAAAATATGGTCTTAGGACAGAGAGCAGTCATACAAAAATGAAATGGTTAATTCAGCTATGGAAAAAAGAAAGGGGGAGGAGAAATTTTTTCCTGATACTCATCATCAGAGCATTTGCTTTTATTTATTTATTTATTTTAAATGGAAATGCATTTCTTTTATTTATTTATTTCACTTTACTTTTGGCTGTGTTGGGTCTTCGTTTCTGTGCGAGGGCTTTCTCTAGTTGTGGCAAGCGGGGGCCACTCTTCATCGCAGTGCGCGGGCCTCTCACTGTCGCGGCATCTCTTGTTGCGGAGCACAGGCTCCAGACACACAGGCTCAGTAGTTGTGGCTCACGGGCCTAGTTGCTCTGCGGCACATGGGATCTTCCCAGACCAGGGCTCGAAACCGTGTCCCCTGCATTAGCAGGCAGATTCTCAACCACTGAGCCACCAGGGAAGCCCAGAGCATTTGCTTTTAAATTCATCTTTTTGAAACTCCTGCATCCTGATTTTTAAAAATTGAAATGTACAGAAGTGATGATTTGATCTGTCACAATCTCCCCATCTTAGTTATTAGAGCAATGTACTTGAAATAACTGAGAATAAGCTTTTTAAAATCAAGTTTATCTTTTTCTCTATGAACAAATCCTGAGACCAGATCCCAAAGGAGAAAATCTTGTCTTCTTTTTCTCCCTACTTCCTCAGTCAGAGTCAACCCCACTCCTTTCAAGGTTCCATTCTTAGAAGATGGGAAGGAAAAAAGAGGCAAAGTAGGAAGATTACTAGGAACTGAGATGGAGATTGTGTCCTCTATTTAAAATGTAATGGGAAAACTCCCATTTCAGATGTTTTTACTTCATGATCCATCAGTAATGTTGATGGAGGATACTCCTCTTTTCATACTCAGAATTCTTCAGTTATTACCAGGTTGAAGATTAAAATCTTCTCTTTGAGTTCATACAGGGTAGACATTAGGTGAGGGCATAGATTTTGGTGTCATACCAAAATGTGGTTCAAATTCCTTCTGTACCATTTAAAGCTGTGTGTGACCCAGACAAGTTATTTAATCCCCTAAGCCTCAGTTTCATCTTCTATAAAGTGCCGGAACACTTTGTTATGCTTAATTTTGTGTGTCACCTTGAATGAGCCCAAATAGTTGGTAGAACATTATTTCTGGGTATGTCTGAGATATCTCCTGAAAAGACTTTGCATTTGAATCAGTAGACAGAAGTATCTCACCAATGTGAGTGGGCATCGTTTAACCCATTAAGGGCCTGAATGGAACAAAAAGAGGGAAGAAGGGTGAATTCACTCTCTCTGCTTGGGCTGAGACATACATCTTTTCCTGCCCAAGGATATTGGTGCTTCTGGTTCTTGGGCTTTCAGATCCAAACTGGTACTTACACCATTGGCCCTCCTTTCTCAGGCCTTCAGACCTTAGTGGATAACACCCCCAGCTTTCCTGGTTCTCCAATTTGCAGATAGCAGATCATGGGACTGCTCAGCCTCTATAACTGTGTGCGCCAAATTCTATAATAAAGCTCCTTTTATATATCCATCTATATATCCTCCTGGTTCTGTTTCTTTGGAGAATGCTAATATGCACTTATATCTCATAGTTGGGTTTCTTGTGAGGATTACGTGAAAAGCAGATAGCACAGTGCTTGATACATAATAAGTATTCAGAAGAAACATTCAGAATCTGGGGGCTATTACTTTTTAAATCCCAGGACTACAAAGGCCACACTCACTCTCCTGAAAAGGAAGTATTATCCACTACACAGAACTTCTGGACTACAATTCCCAGAATCCCAAAGAAGTAGTAGGGCTACATCCTAACCTTTCCCGGGGCAGAAATGCTTCCAACTAAAAAGACCATATGAAGGTATTTTATCCAGCCTTCTTTACCTAATCATATAAATCATAATATGGCATATTCATTTTTAAAAATTATTTTCATAAAAACAATAATTTCATTAGAAGTATCTAAGATTCATATACAACAGAACGGTGTGTGGAGGGGGCCCAGTAAGACCTAGGGACTCTGTTTTTCTTACCAAAGAACAAAATGCTGATAGATTCTTATTTTATTGATACTAAAGTTTTCCTACTGAATATTGTATTGACAGGTGTTAAAACTCGGCTTGTCTTTCTTCCTCCTTGACATAGTTTAAAATAATTTATTAGCCACCTGAATAAGGAGTCCTCAAATTCACACATAAATCTCACATCAGCAGCAGGAGCCAAAGATCTGCCTCAACTGCTTCTGAGTCATCAAGATTTCACTGAAGAGGAAACAGAGCTCAAAGATGGAGAGAAAACATTCATGTGTTTCAGCAAAGCTGATGCCTGCTGGAGAGAGGTGAGAGGTATTTGCTGCTTCACTGAGTCAGATGAAACCTACCAGCCTTGATGGAGGCGGACAAGCTTTGCAAAACATTTGCTTAAGTAAACCGTGTCCCTCCCATAGCTCTTAGTGGCTTTCTCTTCAGATGATACCTGTCTTAGGTGCAAAGTTCAGCATCCATATTCAGTCCAATTGTCAGCCCTTGGTAGAGAGGTTATATAACTGCCCTCTGTGAGAAAATTTGGTTTACTCCACACTGGCCTGCCAACCCTTCAAGAGCTAAGTCAATATAAATTTACAGAGTGCAGAGGCTGCACCTTAAACAGTTGACATGTGTGGGGAAACTGAATTTAATTATATCAGATGAATAGAAAAGCTTTTCATAAATATACAGTGCCTAAGAGGTATGTCCGAGCGTGGGCATTACTATCCTAACGTGCATAACGGCTTAGAGTACAGGGATGCAACATTGCCCAAGTTCGCGAGAAATATGAGAACGCATGGGATAAAACTGTTTTCTCAGCCTGTACTCTTCTGATATTCACTCTGTATCATATAACCTGAAAGCCTCAAAGTCTCATATTCAGGTACAGCCTAAATTCTAACACAAAGTAAATTAGACATCAGTTAATTTAATTAATTGATTTTTTTCTGAGACAGAGAACACTATTGATACGTACTGAAGAGATTAGGCCATAATTATTTTTTTTACAACAAACAGTTCTGGAATATGCATGGGGATTTTAGCTCATTGTTAACATCACTGGTTTTTCCCAAACAAGAAAGTTCCAAAAATGCCAAGGATAGAAAATGGAATTTTATTTGCACTCAAGCACTTGATCAGAAGATTTTAACCCAGGACCTCAGTCGTAACTTCATTTATGTTGCACATGAGCACAGGCACACATTTAGTAGCACAAACACTCTTCAGTTGCTCTTCCAGCTAGTCTTGAGCCCAGTCCTGAGATGTAGCCCTGGGCTTCTCATTCAAGACCTACCACTCTAGACATACCAAAAAAAAACCCAGGACAACAAACAATACAAATCCCAATTTTAAAGTTGATTTTTATTTATATTCCCTTTAACCTGTGTACTACTAATACTTAATCTCTCTCAAGAATTAAATGCCTTCAAACTGCCCTTTGGCTATCAAAATTGTGGTCAGTGTGAGTGCCTTGGGCTTCCCTATCTTCTAATGTCATACTGATGCCTAGCAGGACCCTGTGGGGCTACTGGGCACATAGTCTTCACTTCAGCCTCCATGACCTTCCCTGAGTTCCAGTGAGCAGGTTCAAACAGCTGCTAATTAGGAAAGGGAGAGGATGTGGAGACAAGGGAGGAACAGTCAAAATAAAAAATAGTGCAGCCTTGGGACAAGGTCCTGGTTCCTCATGGAGGGATACACATCACAATATCATCGAACTGTTTTGCAGATACTGAAACCCCCACCAGGTGGGAGAAATTAATGGTATGCTGCCCACAAGCAAGTAGTCCCCAGACAGGCTGGAACCAGAAGGTTGATGATGCTGACTCCCACTTACCTCATTACTAACCAGTCAGAAGAAGGTCCAAGACCTGATCACTCCCTCTTTGAAGCGTTACTGTAAAACTTCTCACTACTCCCTCCAAGTTGGGACACACAGTTTGAGGGTATTAGCCCGCTGTGGCCCACTTTGCCTGGCAAGGCAATAAAGCTATTCTTTTCTACTTCACCCAAAACTCTGTCTCTGACAATTCAGTGTTGGGATCCAGAGGCCAGATTCAGCTTCAATATGCTCTGCAGTTACATCTGTTTTCCCCTTTTCCACAAAGCTCCCCACTCTCTCCTCGTGTGAGCCTAAAATCGATGTTAGGAAAGCAATCTGATTGGACTAAAGCACCTGAGCAAAGAATTTCTGATGTGATACCTCCCTCTTACCCAATCCTTATATCTTCCCAAACAAATGTATATTTTCATCCTAATGATTTTAAAATTACACAAGTCAAGGCAAAAGATATTTGGGAAGAGATTTCTTTAAAAAGAAATCTTGGTTTAATGATTTTCAAACATCTTTTTTTTTTTTTTTTAGCTCAAGAACATTTTGTTCAAACAAAACTTATACAGAATCCCAATGTATAAAATACTTTTTAAAAAAAGCAAGCAGAACTTCTTGTTGAAATAATGGCGGGAGGACATAAAGGCCAGCTCTATTATTTGCTCTCTCAGGAAGAATAGCCCTTGACACACATCCTCAGAATCTTTAAGAGTTGCTTTCAGAGTGAACTTTGAAAATGACTGAAAATTCATTCTAACATGTCTCAGCTTTCTCTGAGCCTTAGTTAGGAAGAAGAGAGGCAGATCTTTAGCAACGTGTTTCCATCATATAAGACAAACTTAGGACTACAAATAGTTATACCATTCTCACCCACTGCCAGTGTCCTATCTATGGTCTAGTCTTCTGTTAGAAGGAATCACAGAAAAACCACTACTAACACCCTTTTCCTTCCACTACAAGACCTTTTCCTAAACTCTGATACCTGGAGGACCTCAGTTTAATCACTGACCTACTACATAAAAAGGACAAATGCCACAAGTGTTGAGGAACACCATACACTTAAATGAATGTTTGTGGTAACCCTGTGTTGAGCAAATCTAGCCATGCCATTTTTTCCAACAGCATTTGCTCTGGCTTCTTTCAGGATATTTTCTTTATCTTTGTAGTTTGAAATGGATACATCAAGGTGTGGTTTTTTTTGGTATTTCTCCAACTTGATGTTCTCTGAGGTTCCTGGATCTGTGGTTTTAGGAAAATTCTCAGTCATGATTGTTTCAAATATTTCTTCAGTTTCTTTCTCTCTTTCTTCTCCATCTGGTATTTGTATCCTGCATATGTTATACCTTTTGTAGCTGTCCCACAGTTCTTGGATATTCTTGCTTACTCGGGCTTTTTCCTGGTTGCTTTTTAGTTTTGAAGGTGTCTATGATTGATCCTTAAGAACACAGATTCTTTCCTCAGCCAAGTCCAATCTACTAAGGAGCCCATCAAAGGCATTCTTCATTTCTGTTAGCGTTTTTGATCCCTGGCACATATTTTTGGTTCTTAGTATTTTCATGTATCTGCTTACATTGCCAGTATATTTTTGCCTGCTACTTTATCCATTAGAGCCCTTAGCATATTAACCACAGTTGTTTTAAATTCCTTGTCTGATAGTTCCAACATTCCTGCCATATCTGAGTCTTCTTCTAATGTTTGCTGTCTCTTCAAACTGTGTTTTCTGCATTTTAGAATATCTTGTAATTTTTTTTTATTGATAGCAAGACATGATGTACTAGGTAAAAGGAAGTTCTATGAACAAGCCTATAATTATGTGGCATTGGGGCGTGTGGGAGGCAAACTATGCTAGCCCATGACTAGGGTTGTTTTTCAGCTAGCCTGTGCCTCTGGGCTGTGAACCTCACACATGCTTCTCAGCCCCTGCTCCAGCACCCTTAGGTGGGGCAGAACGGCTAGAGTGAGATGGAGTCAGGTGTTTCTCTTTCCCCGGCTTAGTTATGCTCTGATAAGATCCCAGCAGGTTAGGTTTTGGTTAAACAGTTTCCCCTGAGGGTAGGCCTTATAAAGAACAGATGCTCTGGACTATTTCAAAACAATTCCTTTTCACCTCCCCCACCCCCGCCATAAGTATAAGGGGAGATTTCTCTGATATTCACCGTGGGAGCCCAGTAGAGCTTTAATAAATAAAACTCCCCCAAATGTGAGGTTCTCCCAAAATTGTGGCCCCCTGGAGATTTTATCTCAGACTTGCCCTCACTGAGCCTCCAGCAATTTGTCCATGACCTGTCAGGTTTGCCTGCCCTGGCACTGGTCCCTGCAGAGCTTTCTCCTCTGGTGGGTTGTGATTATCTGTATTTACCTGTCAGTTTCCCAAAGCTGAGCGACAGTGATTTGCCCTGTGATTTCACTTCTTTTAAAGATCTAGGCAGATATGCTGACTTTTCCGTTTGTTCAGCTTTTTACTTGTTAGGACAGAGTAGCAACTTTCAAGCTCCTCACATGCAGAACCAGAGCCCAGAAAGCTCCTCCTTCCATCTTTGCTGAACCTTGAAAGTGAGACCTTCACTAACCACACAGTACACACTCTTTACTCAGGCTGTCCCTATCCCCCCTCTCTGAAAAGGGATTCTCTAGCTACAGCCTTCTCTGATGACCCCATCAGACCCACTGGGAGTATGATAATTTCTCACTTTTCTTTCCATAGATAATTATTTGCTATGTGGCCAAAAAATGATTGTCTACGCAGTGACATAGCCATGGGTCATCACCAGTCTCCCTTTTTTCTATCAAAGGGAAGCTTTGACTCAAAAGAACATAATTTGATAGAGATTTTTGTCCCTAGATCCCAGTAAAAGTAGACGTTAATGGCTAATATAACCCTTTTATGATTCACCTGGGCCTTGAAAACAGAGTAAAGACAGAGTCCCTCAGAACAGCAATGGGGACCCAGTGACTGCAAGCATATACACCAGAGACCTTCACAGTCTCAATGTGAAGAAAACCTTCATCTCTCTCAATATGAAATAACTTTTAAAAATAATATTTGCCCTTGGAAGAGGTGATTAATGTGTCATTAATTTAATAATAACGGTAAAGGGCTAGCAGGTCTGGAGCCCCAACTAGAGGAAGTATTGACAAGGCAGCTTGAGGGAAGGGCATTTTTCTGCCTCACTGGATGAGCATAGGAACCCATCTTCCCACCTCACCTCCACTTTCTTCCAACCCCCAGTGCCTGTAAAGCATGGGGTCAGACAGCACGAATGCCAAGCATATTTTAAGGCTGTGTAGCCCAGAGCTGGAGAATTGTATGGGCAAGGATGGAAGTGATAGGGACAGAGTGAAGAGACAAAGTAGGTGATTAAACAGTTAATCCCACTAGGGGACTGTAAGTAAAGAAAAAAAAGCATGGGAGACCTCTGTAAGTTAATGATTACTCAGGAAAGCAGGTTTGCTTAACCACAAAGCAAAGCAGGCTTGCTTAGGAACAAAACCATGCAACAGAAGCATAACACATGCCCCCAAACAATAAAACAATGGTGGCATGAGACCCACATCCTGCCCAGTGAACTCAGTAAGTTAATGACCCTTAGGACATGCTCTGTGCACACATACAAAACAATAATTTATGGAAAGGTGACATTTCAAAGTGAAAGACCCTCATTATACTGAGACCTTAAGTAATTTTTCCATAGTGCCATGACAGTCCTGGCTTGACCACGTAGGGACAAGAAAACTCCCCCGTCCAACCTGAAGGAGGAGCTGATAATGCAAGCATGACAACTACTCAAGAATGAGGAAGAGGGCTTCCCTGGTGGCGCAGTGGTTGCGAGTCCGCCTGCCGATGCAGGGGACGCGGTTTCGTGCCCCGGTCCGGGAAGATCCCACATGCTGCGGAGCGGCTGGGCCCGTGAGCCATGGCCGCTGAGCCTGTGCGTCCGCAGCCTGTGCTCCGCAACGGGAGAGGCCACAACAGTGAGAGGCCCGTGTACTACAGAAAAAAAAAAAAAAAAAAAAGAATGAGGAAGAAGGTGGTCTTTTCCCCCTCCCCACTTTTCCTTTGATTATAAAACTGTAGCCCACTAAGTTCTTGGGATGTGGCACCCTCTCGCCCACCCATTTGTAAGCCTCACAAGCGTCCCATTCTAATAAATCCCTTCTTATCTATCACTTTGTCTCTCACTGAATTCTTTCTGCTCTGAGACATAAAGGACCAGAGCTCCTCAGAGCCCCCCAGAATGCCACCTAGCGGTTTCAGAGGGATCCTTCCAGCGCAGGTTTCTCACTGTGGAGAGGGACTAGAGTTGCACACTGAGGTGAACAGAAGGCTACTTGGGAGGCATGTGCAACCTGAGGACAACAGAGCTGAGTCAGGAGGGAGGTCAGTGCCCTGGAGACTGTGTTCCTGGCTCCAAAGGTAAGACCTAGTTTGCTGGGACCTTAACTGGAAATGCTTATAATGTAATGCCTTTCTGGAATTGCCTCAATCTTCAGCAAAAATATATATATATATATGTACAACAAGAATACATTTTAGTCAAATGCTGAAACGCAGAGTATTTAAATCAAACTTCAACCAAGCAAAGACTGAAGCTGAATATCTTTACCACAGCATAACTTCTGAGATGAGGGTACAGTTGACTCTTGAACAACACAGGGATTAGGGGTGCTGATCCTCCATTGTGGAGCGCGCCATGCCCGTTAAGGGTATTCGGCCTGGAGGAAAATGACCAATTGAGCACAGGCTCCCAAAATAGAGGCAGGCATTCATGCATGCCTCAATAAGGTTGAGCCTACGCTCTTGGGACTTCTCCACCCACGTTTTCCCCGAGGTGATCAGTGCATGACAGGTGCAGGTGAAGCCCATTCTGGACGGATGAGAGCCCCTTTTTGCTAATGTTTATCACAAGGTCAAGAACAGTATGCCCAGTCATAACAGAAACTTTGGGTACAAACAGAGACGGTAGAAATATTGTTATCAAGAAGTTAGCAGGATGAAGGACACACTGTTCCCACGAGAAAGAAACTAACCTAATCTTAAACAGAACCTAGTGTGCTTTAACTCCCTGAACTCCCTGGATCTGCATTTTATAAAAGCTGTGCATATAAACAATAAAATTGACACTTGTTTGCAATGGCTCCTGGTGTCCCTCCCGTCCTCACTCTTTCCTCTCAAACTTTTTCCTCATCCCCTTGCCGCCTGAATTCGAGCCCTCGGTCGTGCTGGCAGCGACACTCCATGCAGTCAAAATTCCACATATAACTCCCTCCAAATTTAACTACTAATAACCTACTGTTAACTGGAAGTCTTACTAATGACAAACAGTTGATTAACACATATTCTGTATGTTATATGTATTGTGTACTGTATTCTTACAATAAGGTAAGCTAGAGAAAATAAAATGTTAAGAAAATCATAAGGAAAATACATTTATAGTACTGTACTATATTTATCAATACTGTAAGTTTACATCATCTGTTTACAAGATGAATCATCTGTCAGTACCTATATCAATATTGCCTTGTATGATACAAAACAGTGTAGATGTTATACATATTGCTAACGATGGACACCAAAAATGAAAAGATAAACATGGATTTTGTTTTCATATTATTTACAGATATAACAATTAATTCATGCGCTGATAATAAAGAAGCAGCACTATGACTGCTTTATGGTAGCCTAGTGTAATCAATATGATTGCTTCATGGAAGCCTGGCCTATACACGAGTGAGTGAATCATTATAAACATTTGATGGCATTTAGTATTATTAATACAATTATATTCATAATACAGTATTGAAAACATTGTTACATTTTTTACAAACCTGTCATGATAGGCTGATACACAGTTTCTGCAATTATGAGAGAGAGAGAGGGGCATACTGTTCAGTAATGTAACTCTTTGAAAGCAAAGTTATAAAACAGTGAACTAACACACTATTAATTTTATATTAAATATCACTCATTTTATGCCTATGTAAGGATAGGCTATCCATTGCAATACAAGTCTTGCATATCATGTTCTACACAATGATACTTAGGTGATAATAATAATGACATAAAACATCTTACACAGTTCTTGCCATACAGACAAGTTTATTGACTGTATGCACTATAATTAGTTATGATTCATTAATAAGGGGATCATCATAAAAGTTTTTATCTCCATGTTGAGTAGGTTGAGGAGGGGCTGGTCTTGCTGTCTCAGGGGTGGCAGAGGCGGAAGAGGTGGACAAGGTGGAAAGAGAGGTAGGAGAGGCAGGCACGCTCCATATGACCTTATAGAAACACATCCATACTATATTTCACTGCCTTTGTTGCTTTTTCATTTCTCTAAAAATGTTTCCACATGGTACCAATCCTTCTTCCACCATTTCCTTTAGTTTCAGTGCCTGTATCATAGAAGAGTCCATGTCATAAAAGAAGTCAAAAGCAGTCCTGAATAATCAGAACCCTTCTGCCAGATTGTCTAATGCCAATTTGTTTTCTGGCACTGTTTCTTTTACATCTTCTTCCTCATCATCTAGCACTGGTTTGGAAGCACTCATCTCCACCAAGTCATCCTCTGTTAACCCCTCTGGTGTGGTGCCTATTAGCTCTTGAGTTTATCCAAGATCCATACCTTGAAACATTTCACACACACCCACCCCTTCTTGCCATATCCACAATCTCTTTCATGATTTCCTTGATTGGCTCTGTTGTAAATCCTGTGAGGTTGTGCACAACCTCTGGACACAGTTTTTTTTTCCAGCAGGCTTGATAACTTGTTTAGGGCTCCATAACTTTCACAGGTTTTTCTATAACAATGGCATCTTCAATGATGTAATCTTTCCAGACTTTCATGATGTCCTATCGGGGTTCTCTTCCATAGCATTTACAATCCTTTCCCTAGAGTACTGTGTCTAATAAGCCTTAAAGGTTCTTATGACCACCTGACCTAGAGGCTGAATTAGAGACATTGTGTTTGGGAGCAAGTAGATCACTTCAATACCTTCAGTGTTGAACCCATGAGGTTCTAGGTGGCCAGGGGCATTGTCTAATATCAAAAAACAAAAAACTACTTTAAAAGGCAGTCCCTTACTGGCATGGTACTTCCCGACTTCAAAAACAAAGCATTGATAGAACCAATTCAGAAATAAAGGGTTCTCGTTGTCCAGGCCTTCTTGCACAATCAAAAGACTAGCAGCCGGTGTTTCTTTTCCCTTCAAGGCTCAGGGCTTAGCAGCTTTGTATATAAGGGCAGTCCTGATTGTAAACCCAACTGCATTCACATGAAACTGTAGAGTTAGACTATCCTTTCCTGCCCGCCTTAAATCCTGGTACTCGCTTCTCTTCCTTACTAAATAAATGTCCTTTGTGGCATTTTTTTTTCTTCCAGAATAGGGTACTTTCATCTGCATTAAAAACATGCTCAGGCAGATATTCTTTCTCAATGATTTTCTTAATGGCATCTGGGAACTCGTCTTCTGCCTCTTGGTCTGCAGAAGCTGCTTCTCTTGCTACCTTGACATTTTTTAAGCCAAACCTCTTTCTAAAATTATCAAACCACCCTTCGCTTGTATTAAATTCTCCAGCTTTAGACCCTTCACCTTCTTTTGCTTTAAGTTGCCATATAATGACTTCACTTTTTCTTGAATCATATTAGAGACTATAGGTATGCCTTTCTTATAGCATTCGTACACCTACATAAAAGCTAAGCTGCATTCTAAACATGGTCCTTATGCTGGATTCATTTCTGTTGAAATGGTGGGCAGCAGTAGCTGTAGATCTCAATCTGTGGTACATATCAAGCAATTCAACTTCTTGTAACGTCATGACTTTTCTCTGCTTCTTGGAAGCACTTTTAGCATCACTACTGGCACTTTGTATAGGTCCCATGGTATTAGTAGGTTTATGGTATTGCACTAAACGTGATGAAAAATACATGAGAACTGCAAGAGATCACTTTTTACTGTGATACACAATTTACTCCAGAGAGAAACTGCTCAGGCAGAGAAAATCAGCATCACGTGGCATTTAAGTGAATACCTGCAACATCTGAGCTCACCACAGTAGCAACAGGTGGTGGCTAAAAAATTATTACAGTAGTACAGTGTGTACTACAGTAAATTTTATGCAGTTATAATATTTCATCTTTACATTTGTTTACATTTCTCAACTGCAAATGATGCCATGTATGGTCTGTAAGTGTATATGTAAATTTTAATAAATTTTAACTTTTTATAATAAATTTGTGTGTATTTTATGGCAGTAAATAATAGACTAGTATCTACATATATTTTATGTACTCATAACATACCATTTTTTTTGATATTTCTAGGCTACATAGTTCATCTGTTTTTTCAAACTGTCACAAAACTCCAAAATATTTTTCAACATATTTATTTTAAAAAATCAACATGTAAGTAGACCCCCACAAACCCCTGTTGTTCAAGGATCAACTGTATATCTTAATTTATATTCAAAATTGTGAAATAATATTTGACTATAGGCTATACTATACTGTTACCATTATAATACAATTGACTGTCCTAAAATATAACAGGTTAGATTTTTTAAAGTTTAGCACTAAAGAGAAAGGAAGAAAACCTCAGCATAATCATCAGCTAATGGTTTCTGCAGCCCCTAAACTGCACATTTGCAACGCTAAGTCAAAACTCAACTCAGGTCCAACCACTGTGAGTGGAATAAGTGAAATATATCAGTTCTGCCTCTATTGTTTCCTGTTGCTGATTATGTTGGCACTAAGTTGTTAAGAATTCTTTTCCTCTAGTATCTCCTCTTTACCTCCTGAACCAAATGTTGATGGTGATGATGCTGATTAATTTTGTGTATCGACTTGACTGGGCCATGGGGTCCCCAGATATTTGATCAAGATTATTCTGGATGTTTCTGTGAGGGTATTTGTGGATACGGTTAATATTTAAATCGGAAGTCTGAGTAATGCAGATTGCCCCCCCCCCACCAAGGCGGGTGAGCCTCAGTCAGTTGAAGGCCTGAAGAGAATAAAAAGGCTCAACCTCCCCCAGGTAACAACAAATTCCTTTTACCTGACTGTCTGCAAACTGAGACATCAACTTTTTTCCTGCCGTCGAATTTGAACTGAAACACTGGCTGTTCCTGGGTCTCAAGCCTACCAGTCTTTGAGCAGGAACAACACCATTGACTCTCCTGGTTCTCATGCCTTCAGGCTTGGACTGGAACTAAACTATCAGCTCTCCTAGGTCTCCAACTTGCTGAGTCACCCTGCAGTCCTTGAGACTTTTCCACCTCCATTACCACAAGTCAATTCTTCATAATAAATCCATATATATGATATTTATGGGGGGGGAATATAGAGAGAGAAATAGAGAGAAACAGATAGAGATATAGATACAGATCTCCTATTGGTTCTGTTTCTGGAGAATCCTAACTAACAGTGATGTTACAGTTTTACTGATGCATTCCCCAAAGGTTTGTGCACTGCTTGCAGAAGATGTAAACTATTTTCAGAAGCAAATTTAAGACCCTCACTTATTTTTATTTCTAATATATTTGCAGGTCCTTAATGTTTCACACATTTGAGAAAAATTTGTTCTTAAACCCCAAACAGAAATATGTGGTAATGGAGATATAAACTTGAGTTTCAAGATAATAAAACTGTCTCCAAATTTCCAACTGCAATTCAGTTTTCATTACACATATACCCATTTTACCTTTTTTCCTGGAGTAGAATAGGAGGAGGATCAAGCAAGCATTATGTAACAAAATACCTGCCCTCACAAGAAATTTCAGCAAGTTCTGGTAAAATGAACTATTTTTTCCAAGGCCAGCATTGATTGTTCATATGTCTATCCTGGTATTAGTAAACCATTTAGTTCATAGCTATGTAAGTAATGTTAACTGCAAAGTATAGTATTAAAGCTATTTGTCTCAAGCAGTGTTTTTTACATGTAATTGCAGTTATTCCAATTTATTTGAAAATCATAAGGCAGTTCTGAAATTTCTTGCATATCATGCAGTTTGTCTATGACTGAAGAATAATGATAAAGAGGCCCATTATTTCTCTCGATATGACCAGTAATTCTGGAGTATGTTGTGTGTTATGTTTTCTTTCTGAACACCCAACTAAAAAGTGTGCATAAACATGAGAGACTTCCCATATCCTTCACAGCCCTCACCATGTGCATGTGCCATCAATAACACTTCTATGATGTTAAAATACATATGCAATTACTCAGTTTCCCAAAAGCTAAGCCATATAGCAGATTTGTGCAGATACTGAGACAAGACTAAAACTAAGATTCAGTGGCATCCCAAAAGTCAGGCTGGGAGACTAAAACAATTAGGAGCCAAAAGTATAAGAAAGGCTGGCCCATCCTATCTCCTGGATCTGGCAAAGAATAGTCATATGCCAAAAGCAGTAAGCAATGACTCCGATCTCTGCATGGTAATCAGTGCTACTAGAGGTGACCCACAGCTAATGCCCAATGACAGTGCACCATGAGGACATTCCAGGGATTACATGGGCGAGAAAGAATCCACGACAAACCTTCCTGTTATACCGGTTAAATGACAGTTTCCTTTAACGAGAGAAGGGCCAATAAGTAACTGAGTTGCAGATCAGATTATCTTATTTACAAGGTGACTGACATATGTGTTTCTACATACATTCGCAATGGACATATCACAACCTGGCAATAAAAGATAAGAATACTGATGATAACATCAAGGCTTCTTTTTTTTAAAAATCTCTTTAATTTTGGTTTATAAATGAAAGTGAACTCAACTTGATTAATTAAAAAATAAAAATAGGAGTTAAAATGGCTAATTGTCATAATCATGTAGAAAAATGGCCTCTAAAAGTAAAACATCCCATTATCGAAGAAAGGTGAGCATTTCCCATGATGAAAAGTTTGCTCCCTTGTTTAATTTGGTTGTGACCCAAACTAATCTGGAATCAAACTCAGGGCAGATAAATAATGAATCGCTGAGTTTTTTTTTTTTAACCAACTGAACCATTTAGATAAGAAAAAAGGGCTTATCTTTTAAATGCTGCACTCATTTCAGACATTTTGCTTCACTGATTTTGGGAAGTAAGACATTTATGTGCTTTTATGAGCTTTGTGATAAGACTTTATACAAAAATGTTACAATATGCATTTGCTTTACTATGAGAACAGCTCTTGTATCATTGAAAGAGGACCATAAGTCACAATTACCATTCCTTTCTACATGCCAAGTTTTCTGGGTTATTTTCTTTCATAAGTCTACTTGGCTACTGACCAAATAGATCACTAATTCTATCAGAGTCAACAGCTGAAGTTGAGTGTGCGTAAATTTAATGTCTCCTGGGTCATTAGAAAATTCTCACCTATTAATATGTTTATTGAATTTTGCTTATTACTCAAATATATGTTCAATGGAGAAAGTTTAGAAAACATGGATATATAAATAGAAAAAAATAGGAATATGATAAATTCTACCAAAAATAATCATGAATAAGTAGTTTTATAAAACTATATTGATGAATCACCAAAACATTGTTACACAGAAGGTAGACACAAAAAATTACATATAGTATGACTCCATTTTTATGAAGTTCAAATAAGTAAAAATCACCTATTATAATAAGAATAATCACAGTGGCTGCATATGGGGATGTTGACTGGAGGAAGGCACAGGGGAACCTTCTGAAGTAATGAAAATGGAAGTATTCTGTATCTTTATAAGATGTGGGCTACATGGTTCTATGCATTTGTAAATTTTATCAAATTTCATACTTCAGATCTGTGCATTGCATTACATGTGAGTTCTATTTTAATTAAAAACATGATGCTATTATGGATTTTCCAGGAGGGCTAAATGATTTGCATCATTGTACTTTGTTGTCGTGTTATTTATAAACTTTTTTAAAAGCTTACCTTGAATTTATACATAGAAAAGCTTTATCAGAATACTGTGTTTGTTTTAAAAGTGAACTTTAGGACCACTAGCCATTTCTTTGGAAGTTGGACACAACAGTGTTATTAGAAGAGCTTTAAAAACAGTTCTACCATCAGCCTGTCTAAACAAGTTATCTTGAAGTTATTTGAATCTAGCAGAATACTTTATTTCTTGCCTTATTATAATTAATTAGGGCATGTGAGCCAATATGAATGAGCCAAGTTCAAATAGAGTCCATTGCTATTTAAATATTTGCTAAATCTCAATTTAATTTCTAGCAGTATTAGTATCAATTAACCAGTATTAGTATCAATTAACCATTTATAAAATTCTTTCACACCTGTTATCTTACTTAGTGCTCTTAACAACTCCATATGGCATGTACTTTTAGCCCCATTGACCTGACCTGACATGAAAATGGGCAATCAGTGAGGTTAAAGGATTTTTCCAAGCAAATGTTTAGCTATCAAATATCAGAGTCAAGGTTCCATGCTTAGTGCTCCATCCAACACACCGGATTTGACTATTGAATGAAAACAAGGTTATTTCTTGACAAATTCATAAAAGCAAGAAGAGAAACAGGAAACTCTCTGCTGCTGAAGGGTTAAGATTGTCTATGATTTAAGACATGGCAACTAACAATATATTTGAAAAATCCTATGACTGTACAAAAAATCTATACAAAATAAAATTAAGCCTCAAAAAAAAGATAACACTAACATTTTGGACTTTTTCTAATTTCTTTGCTTTACTTAACCAAAGAATATTTTTATAAAAATTATTTTATTGTATAACTTTTTCCTATCTTGCTAGTTTAAATTAGCTACATATGGTGTACTCATTTCCATTGTATTAACTTTTACTTACAGAAGCATTTTAAGAACTACATAGCATTCTACTGTATGGGTATGCTATAAAAATGTTTAACCTTGGAATTATATATTTGTAATTTGATGATGGATATGTTAAAAAAAAAAGTACAATGGTGATTCAAATTGCATCTTTGAGGCACATGACCATTTCACTTCTAATTACTGAAAGACATAAAATTGGTAGAGATTTTAAGTTATCCACCAAAGTTCATTCTCCCCTTCTTCCTGGAAACCAAGAAGTTGGGAACCAACTACATTCCACAATTCCCCTTGCTTCTAAGTGTGAAATGTAACCAGGCCTTGACTTTAAAACACTGCACATGTGCTTCTCTGCATTCATCTCTTCCCAACCACATCCCATCCCACACGTCTCAAGTGAAACCAAGAATCCATAGCAACCCAGCTTTAATCAAACAGATGATGACGTACCCTAGAATAGCACACTGACTTGAAAGGAACCTGATTCCCTGAATGACTGAGTGGAAGATAACTTCCCCACACCATCCCAGGACAACTGTGAAGGAAAGAAAATAGTGTACAGTGGTCCTAGGTATCCGCAGGTTCTGCATCCTCAGATTCAACCAACCACAGATTACATAATTATGTTTACAATCTGTGGTTTATTGAATATGTGGATGAGGAACCATGGATACTGAGGGTCAATTATGAGACTTGAGCATCCACAGTTTTTGGTATACCGAGGTACAACTATTTGTTCTTTAATAGTAACTTTTTATTGGCTCTCTTTGTTACAGTAGTAGTTACACCTAATTCACCTTCTACTTGTCCAATGGTGGTTTATCTACAGTAAATAGTAATCCCAATTTAGCTTGGTCTGTAATTCATTGCATATTGGAATATGCAATATTACTCTTCTAAAGTCTTTAGATCTATGTGATTCAGAAGCAACTCAATCATAATTTCCGTTTCTGAATCTCTGGCAATAATATGGAATAAGCAACATTCCTTTTGCCACAAATAAGGAAGGTTCTCAATGTGACCTGCTTTCACTAGAGTTTACTGACATTTGACAAAACAAGGCAATACCCACCCTCGCCTCAACAAGAAGCTCACTAGCCCTGTCACTGATATCAATTTGCTATTCATATAATAATAGTATACGTGTACAGAGAAACCTTGGAAATCAAGTTAAGGGCCTTCTTTTCACAAATACAGAACCAGGTGTCCAGAGACGTTAGGAAGCTTGCCAAGAGCACACAGATGTAGATGCCATCAAAATACCAGAATTAGAACTCAAATCCTGATCTAAGTCAAGAATACATTCCACTGCTCTAAAATACAAAAGCATAAAGAAAAATTCTTTTCCCAATGTTCTGACTTTGAATATCCAGCTGCGTTTCCTTTTTCCTCAATGTTACCCTTCTTTAAAGACAAATATACTGCAGTCCAGTGCATACAGTTGAATCAGTTCTTCCAGACTGAGTGATAACCATTCATTCACTGATCAATTATTACACAAGCACCATGAGGTTAACACTAGTGAGTCAGATACAATTCCTGTCTAAGCAAGTGTACATCTGGAAAGCAAGAAATTATAATACAACACGCTGAGTGTTAAGAGCCGTGTAGGATGGGGGAAATACAAAATGTTTATGGATTTATAATCACAAACTCTAACTTAGTCTTGAAGGTCATGGAAGGCTTCCTGGAAGGGGTGCCATGAAGTTGATTCCTAACAATGTATAGATGATAGATAAAGAGGGAAGACTGGAAGTACCACATATAATGGAACTCCAGATGAATCCAATTTAACAGCTGTGCCCATCTCCTTCAAATCCACTACCTTCTTACCCTCCTCATATTCCAATTTCTGTTCCAAGTGGTGAGACAATACTAGGCATAACCATGAAAAAACTGTAAAGCCCCTACGACACCACAGACTTAAATTTAAATTTAAATTGTTGGAAATAACTTCATTTTACTGCCAATTTACAATTCTTCTTTACCATCACATTCATATTCTCTGCAAAACTGAAATACATGATGCTGAAAATACTCAGGTTTTTCATGCACGAAGAACCATGATTTTGAAACTTTTCTCTGTAGTTCCTTAAAAGCTTGATGAAGCCTGTAATCATTTGCCTGGATGGAGGTGGTAAATGGGCCTGCAGTGGGGTCTCTGGGTCATGTAATCATCTGCTTCTCCAGTCTCTAGAGTTAAACAAGGAATGTTCCCGATTGATAGCACAGGTGCAAATTATTTCACATAACACTAGCCTTCCCCAAAAACCTTATAGATGTGGAG
This sequence comes from Kogia breviceps, assembly GCF_026419965.1. Taxonomy (NCBI): domain Eukaryota; kingdom Metazoa; phylum Chordata; class Mammalia; order Artiodactyla; family Physeteridae; genus Kogia; species Kogia breviceps. The sequence continues at coordinate 44,214,015 of NC_081311.1, read as the reverse complement.
GTTTGTTGTATTTTATTAAATGTTTAAATAACTATGAAAATGATTTATGCTCCATGTTTGATAATAATAGATTTAAATATCTGTTAAAACATTACCAATATAGCTTTTCAAACAGTTTAATATAAGCAAGGAAATATGAAAGATGCAATTCATATGAACCAAACATTCCCAGTTTTGTGAGAAACAGTACAATTGAAGAGCAGGATATTTAAAAGATTTCTTAAAAATTAAATGCTCCATTTTACAAATAGTAAAAGGGCAATTGGTGCTGTTTCCATCACTGTTGTAAAGTTAAAGCTGTGTTCTACTGCTCTCAAGAGAAAGTGAATGTTCTCCAATGGGTTCTGCTATCCTCTCTTCTGCCACCAATTGATTAACTATCGCATGGTTAACTTAGTAGTAACACAGGTAACTTAGTAACTTAGTAACTTAGTAACTTAGTAGTTACACAGGTTTAAGCATAGAAAGTTGGAAAAACAGCAGTAAGCCACCACCTTCACACTCAGTGTTCTTATATAATGCCGTATAATATTTACATAAAATGAAGTTCTTTATTCACTTTTATATGTAATAAGACAAATCAGAGAGGAAAAAAACTTACAGTTTGAAAAGGTGGACTGCATAATGTCTCACCTTGACTGTAATAATTGCTTTGATCCAGTCCATCAGAGGTGTCTCTCAATTGTTTTAAGTATCAACTTCAAGAGTTCAAACATTAATAAAATGTTCCTTCTATAAGATAAATGTATTCTCTCAACCCCACCTCACCTTACTAAGTCTCTCAATTTTTTCTAGTGTTTTAGATCCAAACAAATGCCATTTCCATGAGCACATTCCCCAATAATTTGAGAAATTCATCTCCTAGTCACCTCCCATGGAAGTTCCTTATTCACTCTAAGTCAGTGGTTCTGCTTCTTGAGTCAAATTTGATGAGCTCAATAACAAACCAACCCCAAAAAAGCACATCTTCTGCTCTAATAACTACATCCTGAAAAAGCTAAAATATCCCATCCAGAGTGTTATGTACTGGTTGATTACTAAGTACCCCTTTCAAATACACCATTTGAACAGCAAGCCTTCAATTGCATAAGTTGTCCTTTGGGAGCTGTATAATTTACTGTCAGGCTTAGTGTGGCATTGTTCACCTACTTTCCTTCTGTCAACATCAACCAGATGACTACACCCCACCTGTTCCAGTGTCCCAGATGGTTAGGGTTCCTGTGGGTATTCTCACTCCTATCAATCAGGTAGTCCAATAAGTCCTGTCTTCTTCTGATTACCTGATATCAACCCTCCTTCTCTGACTTAACCCACCTGTTAGTCCAAAGTCAACTGCACTAATTTCACATGCCTGATTTGACTCTTTCATTAGTCTCAGAGCACCCAGATTGTGCTCAGCTGTGTAACCCCGTCTGGCGCCATCCTGTGCATCTGATCTTGCTTTGGTGATGCTGACCCCTTTTTGCCTGTTAACATGGAGGTGAGTAGATCCCCCTGCTGGCTCATGTTGGACATGTAGAATTAGCAAGAAAAACACTTATGTCAAGCCACTGAGCTATCTGGGGAGGTTTCTTACTTCAGCATAACATTGCCAATTCTGTCTAATATAGAAATTAAAAGAAGTGTAAAGGATAGATTTAAACATGCTTGTATATCTAACAGTATCTGTAATTAGTTACAACTAATTGGGTCCTTTTAGCATAAAGCAGTGAGCCAAAAATCAGTTTCTATTTACTTAATTTTAAATAGAAATTGATTGACATTTTCTCATTTCAATTGAAAAAAAAATGGTAGTGTTTAGACTCCAAACTTTCATCATTTCTTCTAAATTAATAGTATAAGAAATAGTATTTTTATTCCATAACATCTGTAAAGAGTGCAACTCTACAAGGACACAATTAACCAAAGGAACAACACTCAGTTTAGGGCTCTAGTCACACATTTGATATTAAACTAGCTATAAACTAATCTGCAGATTCATTATCTACAGATTTACAGATTATAATTTGATACAATTTATGGAATTATTGGAAATCTGTCTCTGAATACTAAAAATATTCTCAATGTTCTTCTTAATAAAATGTTAAAGTATATTATTCATTTGTATTAAACAATGAAAAATCTCATAATCAAACCACCCAATGATCAAACTCTTTAGAGCAACATGTTATCTTTGACTAAATACTGCAACCTGAAAATATCTACCAAAGGATATTTAGTCAAAACGTGTACCCATAGCTTGTTAGAGGTGTTAAAAAAGATCAATTTTGGAAGTATCGCCTTTTGACTATGTGGGACATGATTAAGCAAATGAAAAGAAAGGTACTTGCAGCTGGAAAAGCTTAACCAAATTCATTAGTGCTCATAATGGGAACATATTTTTCCTATTTTACATTTTTCCACTTTGATTTAAATTGTTTGCATCCAGTACTTCTACTTATAGTCCTTTAGTGTCTTCAGACATAGAGAACAGCCTCATGGTTGCCAAGGCGGTGTGGAGATGGGGGAGGGATGGATTGGGAGTTTGGGATTAGCAGATGCAAACTATTTTATATAGATTGGATGAACGCCTACATCCTACTGTATAGCACAGGGAACTATATTCAGTATTCTGTGATAAACCATAATGGAAAAGAATATGAAAAAGAATACATATATGTGTGTATAGCTGAATCACTTTGCTGTACAGCAGAAACTAACACATCATAAATCAACTATACTTCAATAAAAGATAAATTTTAAAAATAAATAGTACTTTAGTGTCTTGCTCTTATTTCTTTTCTATTTCATTTGCCTCTGTTCAATTTAGTCATCACAGAATTTCATTGCATTTTTATAGTCTGATATTTCCTCTAATGATGCAATAATTTTTGTGTAGTTTCTCAGGATTTCTATGCAAATTTCCACCATTTTTACAATTGTAAAAAAAAACAGTGGGAGAGGTTGTGCTTCTGCTGAGGTAAAGGGCATATTAGAACTCGATTTTCCACTCAATTTCACTGTGAAGCTAAACCTGCTCTAAGAAATAAAGTTTCTTTTTTTTTCTTCTTTTTTTTTTTAATCAGCCCAAGTCCCATAAGGACAGAAGCACCACACGAGGGCTGAGGGTTACCACCGTTCAAACCTCATCAATGTCGCATTGCGGGGTGGGGGGTGGGTGCGGAGCAGAGCGTTAGCCTCAGGAAGACGGCCTGGTGGGCAAAGGCGGGCAGATTACCCAACAAGCCTAGAGAGCACGAGGACCTGCGCAGGTAGACAAGAGCGAAATGCGCATGCACCACATACCTTGCTGACTCAGCATCCAGGCTCCCGGGATCCGTCTCTGGGCCTGGACCATGTAGAGACAGGGCACAAGCGGAGATTTCTGGAGGGGCAGATCGGGCTACCAGGGTCCTTCCCGCTCCTCAACAGAGTTGCTAATTCCCCTGAAGCCAGTTCTCAGGGGAACTCCTTACCCTCGTCCTGGGCCGTGCAGGGTAGTCCACTGATGAGAGACACCTGGGAGACCTGGGTCCCGCAGATGGCCTGTATATCTTCCCAGAACAGGGCCAAACTGGTCTGGCTCAAACGACCTTCACTGTCCTGTATCAGGCGTGCTGTCCGGGGAACCGCTGGCCCAGGAAGATGGCCTGCTGGGCGTGGGCAGCCCATGTCCACGCAGAACTAAAGGTCCTGGTGCCTGAGGTTTGGTGAGCAGAGCGAACTCCACCGGCACCTGTTGTGCCATTCTGCTTCCAGGCTCCTCTGGAAGAGTCCCAGGTCCAGGCGTGTAGGGATAGGCTGGGCCACAGGTGGGGACTTCACGGGGGACACACCGGCTGTCTCCGTCCAACACACTCCAGGACAGAGTTGCTAATTCCCCTCAAGCCAGAATTCGCAGGATTTCCGAAGCCATTAGAGGCCTGACCAGGGCTGCAAGAGGTGGGAGACAGCTGCGAATCAAGATTGTCACAGACAGGCCCCAAGTCCCATAAGGACAGCAGGGCCACATGCGGTCTGACGGTTGCTGCAACCCGCTGCAGGGAACTGCTGGCCCAGAGACACTTCTTTGTGGGTGCTGCCAGGCCCTATCTAACAGGCGCACAGATCCTCAAAACTGAGGCTGGTGCGTGGACGCCAAAGATGCTGCGCATGCGCAAATGACGCTGACGCAGCCTCACGGCTTCCTGGGATAGTTCCCCGTGTTTTGGCCAGGTAGGAATAAACTGGCCACATGTGAGGGCTTCTCAGAAACACATCGGGCTGGCAGGGTGCATCCCACTCCTAAACAGAGTTGCTAATTCCCCTGAAGCCAGATCTCCTGTGCTCCTGCCCTCTCAATCAGTCCTGGGAGTCCAATAATGAGGGACACCTGGGAGATCTACCCACACAGAGGGCCTGTGTATCTTCCCAGAGCAGGACCTTAAGTGGTCTGGCTGAAACGGCTTCCCTGTTCCCTTGGGAAAAAAAAGAAGAAAGAAGGAGAGAGAGAAAGATAGAAAAATCACCAGTATTCTACAGGCCATTTGTATTTTTACTGTGTTAGGATAACGCAGACACCTCTATGTAACGGAGCAGGACTCCTCTCCCCGCCATCCCCCCACCACCATGTTCTCCACTGCCTTTTGTCTGTAGAAAAATTCAGTCAACGAATCAATTTAATCAGAGAAGTGAGAAAATGCAGAAAGGAAAACAGTCAAGCAAGACAAGTGAGTAATAGTTTAGCCTTTAAACAAAGTCAAGGACATTTAGTTCAAGGGCTATAGGTAATATTCTGAGTCATGTCCTTTGAGCTGTTTTGCAGGTACTAAAACCCCCACCAGGTGGAAGAAGTTAACTTCCTCCAAATGAGGTTGCCCATAAGCACGGAGACCCCAGACTGGCTGGAACCAGAAGCTTGATGATGTTGATTCCTGATTACCTCACCACCAACCAATCAGAAGAATGTCCATGAATTGATCACATACCCCACAACTCCCCCTCCTTCAACCTGTCTTTAAAAACCTTTCCCTGAAAGCCTTTTGGGAGTTCAGGTCTTTCAAGCACTAGCTGCCCTGGACTCCTTGCTCGGTGCCCTGAAATAAATGCTGCACTTTCCTTTCCCACAACCCTGTGTCAGTAGATTGGCTTCATTGCGCACAGGCAAACAGACCCAAGTTTGGTTTGGTAACACCTAGAGGGCCATGGCTACTAAAACAAGGATGGATATGACATGGGTAATAATATTCAAACCCATAATTATGATTTACGATGGTTTTTAATTTTTTTTCATGGGGGTGGGGGTGGGTAATGACCCTAAAGGTAGGCATGATTATTTTCTTCACTTAATAATATTGAGCAGTATTAGTGAAGCCATTTGCAGCACCATGGATGGACCTAGAGATTATCATACTAAGTGAAGTAAGCCAGACAAAGACAAATATCATATGATATCACTTATATGTGGAATCTAAAAAATGATACAAATGAACTTTATTTACAAAACAGAAAGAGACTCAAAGACATAGAAAACAAACACGGTCACCAAAGGGGAAAGAGGGTGGGGGGAGGGATAAATTAAGAAGTTGGGATTAACATATACACACTCTATATATAAAATAAATAACCAAAAAGGACCTACTGTGTAGCACAGTGAACTATACTCAATATTTTTACTAATCTGTAAGAGAAAATAATCTGAAAAGGAATATATATATAAAACATAACTATATATATTTATATATATAAAACTGAATCACTGTACTGTACACCTGAAAATACAATATTGTAAATCAACTAGACTTCAATTTTTAAAACCTTAAAAATAAAAATGTTTCCTCAAAATTAGAGTATTTAGACAAAATTTTACAAATAAAAAACAGATTAAAGATAAGGGTGGAGTGAAGTGGTAGTAGAGTAGAGGGGAAGGGATGGTGTTTTAAAATGTCTACCTAAGGGATACCTGTGGTGATGGAATTCTACTGTTACCTTGATTCTATATTGTGATGGTAGTGGTGGTTACATGAACCTACATATTTAATACAATTTTATCAAAGTAAAGACACACACATAAATGAGTACAAGTAAAACTGGGGAAATCCAAATAAGATCAGTGGATGGTATCAATCTCAATATCCTAATTGTGCTGTCATTTTATAAACCGTTGCTATTGGGAAAAACTGAGAAAAGGGTATACAGGCTTTATCTGTATTATTTCTTATAACTGCATGTGGATCTACAATTATTTCTATAATATTTCAATTAAAGTTATATTATTTTTAAAATGTCATATTAGAGTTAATTTATGATCCTTTTTAAGATCACTTGAATGTAAAATATACAAGTTAAATTATTTTTGATAATTATACCTAGTCATTATAGTCTTTAGGTCATGGTTCAGACACCTAACAGCAGCTTAGACAAATAAGTATGGCTTTGCCTGTTCTGAACAAAGAATATTCAAATCTATGAAAAAATAACAATCTCAAATATTAAAATTAATTGCATTTTTAAAAGATAACATTTCAACTAGACATACTGTTTATTTTTAAAGATAACAAATTTGATATTCTATTTGATATTTTATACTATTAAGTTATCAATTTTTATGATGAACAAAAGGCAAAATTGGGCCTAACCATAACCATTTGTCAAAGTTTATTTTATACTTTCATTAGAGACTAACTAATAACTAAACCAATTATAACTTCTAAGAATTTCTTGAGTCTTCACATTTAATTTTTCTGGAAATAAAAACTACAGATTCTAAAATGATTTTGACATTTTTCATTCTCTTTTAACCGGTTACTGTATTTTATCTTAGGAACTTGGAGAGCTTCTGATTCTCGAGCATGCTAATCTAGTTCTCTGAAGATGACTTTTTATAGTTATTTATAAAGCTCACTCTTTGGTTAAAAAAAGAAAGTGGTAGCATTTTTCTTTGTGGTCCTTAAAAAGAGAGTGATGGGAGGGTAATTGGAAGGTTAATTAAGAGGAAGCTTAATCTGTAGGCAACAAGTGTAATTATTGTTTTTCATAAAATTAAAATCTTGTATCTTTGAACTGTGCTAAGAAAAGCTCACAAAGCCCTAGAGATTGGGATTGTTGACATTGTGAGCTCTTCATTTAATTCTAGCCAATATAACTATATATGAACGTTTCCTAGAATAAGACTAGAAATATTTTATCCTAGCTTCTGTTTTTATTAAAGTTCAAGGCCAGGGATGTTTAGCAAATTATCTCATAAGATCACAACCTATGGGCCTAAAATATAAAACCAAGCTCACAATCACACTACAAGTTATTTTATGAATAATTCTGTGTCTCAGGTCAGTATGTTGGCAACCATTGTTAGAGTTACTGAGTTCATTACAAATTCACATTACAATGTTAATGTTATATAATATACAATATTAACATTTTCCTCGACAGTATTCTTGTGTCCCTAAACTTCAAACCTGAGAAAACTCTCAGAAAGATTTGAATGATGATAGACTCAAAGTCATAAAGTCCTGTCCATGAAATGTTACTTCCTTATGGATCCGGCAACAAATTATTAGTGCCTTTTAAAAATTCAAACAAAATAAGACACAACAAAATTTTTTAAAAAGCAGGATTCTGGTGAATTAAGGGTTTTGTTTGTTTTATTTTGTGATAGCTGCATGTTAAGATTTTAATCACCTGCACCATCTATATGGGCTATGAGGAAATTGTAAAACACCATGGAAACATTTAAGTTTTAAAGCCCTTAGAACAAAATAAGGGGCTATTTTTAGATGTCTACATTGCCTTTGGGAAGGGAAGGAGTGGCTCTTAATAAATTTAATTATTATTTGGGGGCTACAGGAAGGAGTCATATGGTAAAGCTTACAGAGTTCCAAATCTCGATTTGCTATCTCTTCATAAACTCTTTCCATTGGTTTCTTTTACCCTACATCTCAGATTGATCACAAAAACAACTAAATGTTCCATTTTTTACTTTAGCATCAATTGATAAGCAGGTTTAGAAACTTCATACCCCTAAACCAACCCCAAAGAGTTTCTTAAAGTATTTTTCATCTAGACTATTCTCTCCCTTGAATTTTTGATGCCAGACATTATGAGAGCAAGAGATGGAAAGTTTCATTACACATGATGATGTAATATGTAATATTAACACATTTAAAATTGTATAGGTTCTTTCAACATGTGGATAATTCCTTTTTGATCCCTATATTTTTAATTTACAAATGTACACTGATTATCTTTACATACATGACATAAATACATGTTTGTGTAAATTTTGAATGTGATTAAAATTTTAAAACTTTATTCTATGCACTTTGTTTGTTTGTTTGGGTTTTTCCACACCCCTTTACCACTCCCCTCTTCTCCTCAGGGTCAACCAAGTAAATTAGTATTCATGCTTCCATATATTTCTTTATACTTATAAAATGCTATTCATCTCTCTATCTGTTTATCTATCTATCTATCTATCTATCTATCTATCTATCTATTCTACACATCTGTGCATATAGGTGAGAATGGTATGTGGTACTTTGTTATGCAGCCCTAGCAAACTAATACACTGGAAAGACACTAATGACTTACCCTATATCCATTGCTTACATTTCATTGGACAAAACTCAGTCACTTAGCCTCATCTCACTTCAAGCTGTACTTTAAAACATGATCTTGTATGTGTAAGGGATAAAATGGTAGAAAAATATGTGTTGGTGGGAATATAATGTGTTTGGTTTTACAATGTGTGAAGTATTGCTTATGCCTTCAACAATGCCAGACATAGTTTGGAAATGTACATCGAATCCAAAACTTCTTCCATTCTCTTCCCTGTCAACAGGTAACACACAGAATGACTAAAAGTACAGTCTCTGGAGGAACATGGAGCTGATTTCTAATCCCTCCTTAATAATCTATTTATTGTACAAATTTGGAAAGTTTGCTTAACTTCTCTAAATACCAGTTTTCTTTCTGTAAAATGAGGATCCTCATGTTTACATCATAGGAAGAATTAGATAATGCATATGAAACATCTTATCACAAACTGATTTTTCACATACTTTATCATGTTGAAAACTTCTTCATTACCTCTGATTTGCCTTGCCTATGTAGAATAAATAAGCAAATTAACCTTATTACATCCATCTTCTCAGTTTTTTGGTCCTGCATTCTTCTGTCGATATTTCTTCTGTCGATATTTTAGAATAGGACCTTATCACTTCTTATTTGAACTATTGATATTGGCCTTTCAGATAATCTTTCATTTTATCCTTTGCATTAGTTCCAGTTTAGTTTTAGGAACACACCTAATCATATCAATTACCTCTTTGAATATCTCAAATGACTTCCTCACTATCTCTTGACTTTAACACACATTCTTTATCTAAAAACTTGACATTATCTCCCTCTTCTCTCTTACATACAAGGTGGTCTTTCAAAAGTTTAAAAAATTTGTTAAAAGTCTACGTTCTTGGTGTGACTACCTCCAATAGCAAGAGCTTTGTAAAGTTCTGACTATATAATTTACAAATTTTTTAAACTAACTATTTAGTAATCTCCTTTTCCAATCCATCCACCAAAAAACAAGCTCCTAAAACTTTAAGGCACTTTGAATTATTGTATATTTACTTGGAATTATGTTGTCATCATATGAGTTTTTAACCTACTTTTTGCATTAATATTGTTGAAATAATTTGAATTTCTCTTATAAACATATAGCTAATGAATATGCAGTTTAGGGAGTTTATAATGCACAAAACCCACAAAGGAATAACTATTATTAACTTATTTATGACATATTCTTTCCAAACTATTTTTTCCATCTCTCCATCTAATTACTTGTATTTCAATCCATATTTCCATAAAGATATTCTCTTACAGAAATTTTAGCTGATATATCAAATTTTTAAAATGTATTTATTTGTATTTTTTCTTGCAGTTTTATTGAGATATAATTGACATACAGCACTGTGTAAGTTTGTGTACAGCATAATGATTTAACATACATCATGAAAAGATCTAAACTACAATAAGTTTAGAGAACAGTCCTCATCTCATACAGATACAAAATTAAAGAAATAGAAAAAATTTTTCCTTGTGATGAGAATTCTTAGAATTTACTCTCTTAACAACTTCCATATGTAACGTAGAGCCAGGTTAATTATATTTACCATGTATTTAAGCATTATATCCCTAGTGCTTATTTGTTTTGTAACTGGAAGTTTGTACCTTTTGACTTCCTTCCTCCAATTTCCCCTCCCCCACCCCCCTGCCTCTGATAACCACAAACCTGACCTCTTTTTCTGTGTTTGTTTATGTGTTTGTTTGTTTTTGAAGTATGATTGACCTACAACATTTTGTTAGCTCCCGGTATACAATATAGTGATTTGATATTTCTATACATTTCTAAATGATCATCATGATAAGTCTAGTTAGCAACTGTCACCATACTAAAATATTACATAATTATTGACATACTCCCCACACTGTGTATTTCATACCCGTGATTCATTTATTTTATAACTGAAAGTTCACACCTCTTTGTCTCCCTCACCTATTTCTCTCCACCCCCGCCAGCAATCACCTGTTCATTCTCTGTATCTATGACTCTGTTTCTGTTTAGTTATGTTTGTTCATTTGTTTTGTTTTTTAGATTCCACATATGATTAAAGTCATACAGTATTTGTCTTTATCTGACATTTCAATTAGCATAACACTTTCCATGTCCATCCATGTTGTTGCAAATGGCAAAATTTCATTCTTTTTTATGGCGGAGTAATAGTCTTGTATATACATATATATATTTTATATTTTCAAATAAAACTGGAAAGATAATTTAGCCCAACAAATATGGTCAGTTTATATTTTGCATGTTTTTCAAATTATTTATTCAGATTTTACAATATTAGGCAGTGAGTTCATTGACAATTATAAAGAAGAAGAATGCAGCAAATATCATTGCAAATTTTTCTATGAATTACAAGACTGGAAAATGATGTAAACAAAATTATGTCACACATGGCTGACAAAAGATACTGGTTTAATAGACTATTCAAAAGGTAATAGGCAAATTGTTTTTAAAGAGATTTATTTTTAAAATTTGAATTACTAAAAGTATTGCTGTCTCATGGAATGAGTTTGTGTACATTCACTGATTGTCAGAGAAGAAATAACGATGCAATACATTTACATAACCCCTCAAGGTATTTTCACATATTCTTTGAGTCTGATGTTTATAACAAAACTGTTAAGTAGGTAGGTAAGATCAGTATTTCTAATCCTTGTTTCTGGATGAGGAAACTAAACTGCACAATAGTTACTTCCCTATACTTTTTTTTTTTTTTTTTTTTTTTTTTTTTTTGCGGTACGTGGGCCTCTCACTGCTGTGGCCTCTCCCGCTGCGGAGCACAGGCTCCGGACGTGCAGGCCCAGCGGCCGTGGCTCACCGGCCCAGCCGCTTCGCGGCACGTGGGATCCTCCCGGACCGGGGCACGAACCCACATCCCCTGCATCGGCAGGCAGACTCTCAACCACTGCGCCACCAGGGAAGCCCTCCCTATACTTTCAATGAAAGTAGCCACATAGAATTTAAATTCAGTTTTTTACCCACTATCCATTTTTTTTCCTATCATGTGTCTTCTCTTAGAGGGTATTATGAGCGTGAATGAAGTGTTTTCACTTTGCTTTTCCCATCTCTACCACATAACACGTAAGTTTATCACTAAATGGTTTCTTTCTTAAACTTTCTCTATCATTAGCAATCCTACAGTTGTATTTTGCTGAAGATATTTTTACAAGATTTACCTATCCTCTTCTTTTCAGGTGAAGAATTGGAGATGATATGTTAGTGCAAATATTTGAGGTCAACTATAATCATCCCAGTATGTACAGCTATTATCTGATTTTTAAAACTATTCTGTCACAGAAATTTCTGTAACCCACATCTTTGGGTTCCTATTGTGAGTTCAAAATTTTATATAAGTGCTTGTGCATTAGACAGCTCAGTTGTCATTGAAATGGAAAATTCCTATTTTGAGTTTATAAAGGTCATTTTCATGTGGGGAAAGAGATGCACATTTTGATGAATTTTTGGCACGTAATAAAAGAAAAAAATGTTTAAGCTGTCAGAGTTGATTGCTCAGTTTTGGTAGGGCAATAAATATGTGTTGGTGAGATAACAACCTGTGAAATAAAAGAGTAATGAGCAGGCTTCAAAAACCCAAACTTTTCAATAAGGGAATTACTTCTAGAGTAATATGCATCAGGTATGCCTATATTTCTTTGGCGTCAAATTTTCTGGACCACTTTTCTCCTTTTATCTCTAAAGGAAACATCCAATCATGTGTGATATTTGCCTATAGACAAAAATAGGTATTTTTCAATATGGATTTCCTGTCAGAAGCAGTCAGCAGCCTGTCAGGTAAATCTGTGTCTGTCCATTGAAACAAATGTTGGAGATTACTAATTGCAGGAGCATGAAATGACCAGGTAGGAGGAGAAGCGTCCAAAAGCAAAAGTTGGAAACAATAAGAAAATAAGCTGATTTCAAATTTTCACTTTGCTCTGCAAGATAAAAATGTTGAGGCAAAAATATTTACTATAATAGACTAATAACTTAAAGGAGAATATTTGAAATATTAATAGCTTTCTAGTCAATGATTTAATTTATTCAAAAATTGTTTGTTGAACAATTGTAAACCTGACAAGATATATAGGAGGACATAAAAGATAACACAAGTCAAAGTGATAAATGCAAGTGATAATAATTGTTCAAACAGTAAATATATTCAAGGTAGATATTGCTTTGAGTATCGAACAAACTTTAGTTCAACTCATTAGTTTAGTGACTTTGGTTAATTAATTTAATTCTTATTGACATATAATTAACATACTGAAACTACAAATATTTAAAGTGCATAATTTAATAAGTTTTAACAAATGTTAATACCCATGAAACCATCATTACAATAAAGATAATGAAAATATCATCACCCCAGAAAGTTTCCTTATGCTCCATGGTAATCCCTCCTACCCAAGCCTTCTTGTCCCCTCACCACCCATCTTGTGCCCAAGCAGCAACATCTGCTTTCTTTCACTATAGATAAGTTTGCATTTTCTAGAATTTTATATAAATGCAGTCATGCAATATGAACTATTTTTCCTGACTTCTTTTCACCCAACATAATTTTTGAGATTCATCTCCTCTGTTCCCTATATCAATTGTTAATCCCTTTCAATTGTATGTATATTATTATTCTATTGTATATATATTTTTATGTGTTTCTTCATGGGTAGAAAAATCATCTAGCTTGTGGCTGACAATAAATAAATATCTTTTTTCTTACACAAACTTCAGATTCCTGGGCTTCCCTGGTGGCACAGTGATTGAAAATCCGTCTGCCGATGCAGGGGACACGGGTTCGTGCCCCGGTCCGGGAAGATCCCACAAGCCGCGGAGCAGCTGGGCCCATGAGCCATGGCCACTGAGCCTGCGTATCCGGAGCCTGTGTTCCGCAACGGGAGAGGCCACAGCAGTGAGAGGCCCGCGCACCGCAATAACAAACAAACAAACAAAACCAAAAAACACAAACAAACTTCAGATTCCTTAATCAACCTCCAAGAAGAGTTAACAAGTAGAATAATGTTTGAAATTTGTGCAATCTCCATTGTATATGAATAAACTACAATTTCATGTATATAATAATTGTCAAGTGTAATTTGCTTGAATCCTTTTTATAGAACCTGATATCTTTCCAGATTCTTCACAATAGTCAAACTGGGATGCATGCCATGATTTTATAAGGCTCTATCTAAATATTTCTGAATCATTTAAAATTGGTTAGTCTTTTTCAGTGGTTGCTTGCAAATTCCAGTGGCTCTTGTGGTCAGGAAGGCAGTGTAAATGAGCAAAGCATATTGGGAAGTCCACCAGTTAAGTCTGTAAGTAGCTGTCATGCAAAAATACAGGCCAATTATTTTTCAAGAGAAACTCAATGTCAGGTTTTTATGGGAAACCTTCAGATCACTACATGAGAGCTAGAAATTTAAACAAAACAGTCATATATATGTGTGTGTGTATTACAGTTTTGTAATTGAAATATACATATGAAATATATGTACATAATATATGTATTATAAATAAATATAAATATATAGTCCCCAGTATAGCTGTTTCTTCTGACCTAATTATTGGCCAATGAATTAAATGCAGTTCATGAAGTGTGATGATGCTATGAACCATAGAGCTAACTAATATTTATTCAACTCTTGCATAAATTTATATTAATCCTATTCATTTAAGTAATAGCCCTTGAATAATTTTTTATATTATGAAAAGTCCCATTAATTTACATGCATTTATTTATCTTTTATTTATTCCAAACACAACACAATATGTGAGGTTTGAATTATAATATCAGACTCTTAGAAGGTTGCAAGTCATTAATGAGGGAAAACATCTTGGACTCAGTCTTTGGCATAGTTAAACTTGGAATGCTAAATATGTATAACATTAAATGTATCCATGCACTCTGTTAGCAAAAGCAATTATTCATATGCCACAATTTTTTTGCAAGGCTTGTATAATAGAGTTTGATTCAGAACTTAAATTGAGCTATTTTGTAAATTGTTTAAAATGTTAATTTTCTTGCGTCCTTGCATCAATGGTCTAAGATTTATTTTCACTAAAGAAGATCGTTAATGTTACATCATATTGGGATAACATAATGAGCAACTATGAATTATTTATCATAAAGATAAGAATCACAAATTAACTGATGATGCAACACTACAGAACTAATACAATCAGAAGCTCTACCTGCAAGGGTAAGTCTGATTCTACACAGAGCACAATTTGACCTAAAGAATAAACTACTTCCCATGTTACTAAGAGTTGTTTTATTAAAATAAGTAATTAATGTACTGAATACCTTCTGTTTGCCCAACAGATCCACTTTCCACCTCTCTCCACCATCCTAGAGGCTGACCCACAATGGATAATATCTCTCACCTTTTGCCTTCCTAATGGACTGTGCCAATGAAAAAGTCCAGGAGGAAATATGAGTGAGGAAATCATTGAAAGAAAGCAAAAACAAAATATGAGTCATATAGATTACATATATAATTGATATATGTAATTAAAAATTAATAATCAATAGATAATTAATTGACACAGATATAATAATATTGATTGCAGTTATTTATTAGAAAAATTTAAAGATTTATGGTTAGTCAGTATCCATTTTATAGCTAATGTATAGCAAAATCAAGAGAAATAAATCTCAACAAACTAAGATAATGGAATTAGTAGAGAAGGACTTTAATACAACTATTTTAACATATTTATGTTTAACCTTAAAATAAATTATTCTTAATGAGTGAAATAAAAACCATAAAAAGTATAAAAGAGAATTTCAACTATTCAAAATTGCAACATCTGCCATAAAAATAACTGGTTATCTGAAAAGCAAATTGAAGATGGTAGGAGAAAGGGACAGTGAACTTGAGGGCAGATACATAGAAATGATCTGATCTGAAGAATAAAGAATGATAACACAAAACTTAAATGCACAGAGAATTGGTGACCTTAGGATAATATAAAGTGAACAAACGTACATATAATAGAAGTTTTGGAATGAGATACACTTTATATATTTATTTTTTAGAATGAGATATACTTTAAATATAATTACAGATAGGTTGAAAGTATAGGATGGAAAAGATATATTTTGCAAAGTATATAAATAAGAAAGGTTACACGGCCATATTAATATCAGAAGGAGTAGAACTTAAGAAAGAGACGGGGGGACCTTCAAGATGGCGAAGGAGTAAGACATGGAATCACCTTCCTCCCCACAAATACATCAAAAATACAGCTACATGTGGAACCACTCCTACAGAACACCTGAACACTGGCAGAAGACCCAGGACTTCCCAAAAGGCAAGAAAATCCCCACCTACCTGGGTAGGGCAAAAGAAAAAAGAAAAAAAAAAACTGAGAAAAAAGAATAGGGATGGGACCTCTGCACCTCTGGGAGGGAGCTGTGAAGGAGGAAAAGATTCCACACACTAGGAAGACCCTTCACTGGTGGAGACGGGGGATGGGACGGGGGAAGCTTCAGAACCACAGAGGAAAGCATAGCAACAGGGGTGCAGAGGGTACAGCAGAGAGATTCCTGCACAGAGGATCGTTGCTGACCAGCACTCACCAGCCTGAGAGCCTTGTCTCCTCACCTGCTTGGGCAGCTGGAGGCTGGGAGCTGAGGCTCGGTCTTCAGAGGTCAAATCCCAGGGAGAGGACTGGGGTTGGCTGTGTGAACACAGCCTGAAGGGGGCTAGTGCACCACAGCTAGCCAGGAGGAAGTCTGGGGAAAAGTCTGGACCTGCTTAAGAGGCAAGAGACCATTGTCTCAGGGTGCATGAGGAGAGGGGATTCCTTCCTTGTTTGCCCACAGAAGGCAGAGTACTGCCTAAACGAGCTGCAGAGATGGGTGCAAGCTGTGGCTACCAGCTCAGACACCAGAGACAGGCATGAAACGTTAACGTTGCTGTTGCAGCCACCAAGAATCCTGTGTGCAAGCACAGGTCACTATCCACATCCCCCTGGGAGCCTGTGCAGCCCGCCACTGCCAAGGTCCCATGATCCAGGGACAACTTCCCCACAAGAACACACAGTGTGCCTTAGGCTGTTGCAACATCATGCTGACCTCTGCCACTGCAGGTTCACACTGCATTCCAATTATAACTACTGTACCCCTCCCTCCCTCCAGCCTGAATGAGCAAGAGCCCCCTAATCAGCTGCTGCTTCAACCCCATCCTGTCTGGGTGGGAACAGATGCCTGTGGGTGACCTACACTCAGAGGTGGGGCCAAAACCAAAGCTGAACCCCAGGAGCTGTGCAAACAAAGAAGAGAAGGGGAAATCTCTCTGTGCAGCCTCAGGAGAAGCAGATTAAATCCCCACAACCAACTTGATGTACCCTGCATCTGTGGAACACCTGCATAGACAACGAATCATCCCAAAATTGAGGCGGTGGAATTTGGGAGCAACTGTAGACTTGGGATTTTCTGTCTGCAACTGATTTGTTTCTGATTTTTATGTTTATATTAGTATAGTTTTTAGGGTTTGTTATCATTGGTGGATTTGTTTATAGGTTTGGTTGCTCTCTTATTTTTTTATTATTTTTTATTTTAATAATTTTTATTTATTTATTTACTTTTTTCATTTTTTTTTCTCTCTTTTCTCCTGAGCCATGTGGCTGAAGGGTCTTGGTGCTCCAGCCTGCTGTCAGGCCTGAGCCTCTGAGGTGGGACAGCTGAGTTCAGGACACTGGACCACCAGAGGCCCCCCGGCTCCATGTAATATCAATTGGTGAGAGCTCTCCCAGAGATCTCCGTCTCAACGCTAAGACCCAGCTCCACCCAATGGTCAGCAAGCTCCAGTGCTGAATGCCCCATGCCAAATAACTAGCAAGACAGGAGCAAAACCCCACCCATTAGCAGAGAGGCTGCCTAAAATCATAATAGGTTCACAGACACCCCAAGACACACCACCAGACACGGACCTGCCCATGAGAAAGATAAGACCCAGCTCCACCCACCAGAACACAGGCACCAGTCCCCTCCACCAGGAAGCCTACACAACCCACTGAGCCAACCTCACTCACTGAGAGCAGACACCAAAAACAACCGGAGCTATGAACATACAGTCTGTGAAAAGGAGACCCCAAACACAGTAAGTTAAACAAAATGAGAAGACAGAGAAATAAATAGCAGATGAAGGAGCAAAGTAAAAACCCAATAGACCAAACAAATGAAGAGGAAATAGGCATTCTACCTGAAAAAGAATTCAGAGTAATGATAGTAAAGATGAACCAAAATCTTAGAAATAGAATGGAGAAAATACAAGAAATGTTTAACAAGGACCTAGAAGAACTAAAGAGCAAACAATGATGAACAACACAATAAGTGAAATTAAAAATTCTCTAGAAGGAATCAATAGCAGAATAACTGAAGCAGGAGAACGGATAGGTGACCTGGCAGATAAAATAGTGGAAATAACTACTGCAGAGCAGAATAAAGAAAAAACAATGAAAAGAATTGAGGACAGTCTTAGAAACCTCTGGGAAAACATTAAACGCATCAACATTCAAATTATACGGGTCCCAGAAGAACAAGAGGAAAAAAAAAAAAAAGGAACTGAGAAAATATTTGAAGAGATTATAATTGAAAACGTCCCTAACATGGGAAAGGAAATAATCAAGTCCAGAAAGCACACAGAGTCCCATATAGGATAAATCTAAGGAGAAACACACTAAGAAACATATTAATCAAACTATCAATAATTAACTATAAAGAAAAAATATTAAAAGCAGTAAGGGAAAGGCAACAAATTACATACAAGGGAATCCCCATAAGGTCAACAGCTGATCTTTCAGCAGAAACTCTGCAAACCAGAAGGGAGTGTCAGGACGTATTTAAAGTGATGAAAGGGAAAAACCTAAAACCATGATTACTCTACCCAGAAAGGATATCATTCAGATTCAAAAGAGAAATTAAAACCTTTATAGACAAGCAAAAGCTAAGATAATTCAGCACCACCACACTAGCTTTACAACAAATGTTAAAGAAGCTTCTCTAGGCAGGAAACACAAGAGAAGGAAAAGACCTACAATAACAAACCCAAAGCAATTAAGAAAATGGTAATAAGAATATCCATATCGATAATTACCTTAAATGTAAATGAAATAAGTGCTCCAAACAAAATATATAGATTGGCTGAATGGATATAAAACAAGATCTGTATATGTGCTGTATACAAGAGACCCACTTCAGACCTATGGTTACATACAGACTGAAAGTGAGGGGATGGAAAAAGATATTCCATGCAATTGGAAGTCAAAACAAAGCTGGAGTAGCAATTCTCATATCACACAAAATAGACTTTAAAATAAACGCTATTACAAGAGACAAAGGAGCACACTACATAATGATCAAGGGATCAATCCAAGAAGAAGATATAACAATTGTAAATATTTAGCACCCAACATAGGAGCACTTCAATTCATAAGGCAAATGCTAACAGACATAAAAGGGGAAATTGACAGTAACACAAAAATAGTAGGGGACATTAATACCCCACTTTCACCAAAGGACAGATCATCCAAAATGAAAAATAAGGAAACACAAGCTTTAAATGATACTTTAAACAAGATGGACTTAATGGATATTTATAGCACATTCCATCCAAAAACAAAAGAATACACTTTCTTCTCAAGTGCTCATGGAACAATCTCCAGGATAGATCATATATTGCGTCACAAATCAAGCCTTGGTAAATTTAAGAAAACTGAAATCGTATCAAGTATCTTTTCCTGCCACAATGCTATGAGACTAGATACCAATTACAGGAAAAAATCTGTAAAAATACAAACACATTGGAGGCTAAACAATACACTACTAAATAATCAAGAGATCACTGAAGAAATCAGAGGAAATCAAAAAATATCTAGAAACAAATGACAATGAAAACAAGATGACCCAAACCTATGGAATGCAGCAAAAGCAGTTCTAAAGGGAAGTTTATAGCAATACAATCCTACCTCAAGAAACAAGAAACATCTCAAATAAACAACTTAACCTTACACCTAAAGCAATTAGAGAAAGAGGAACAAAAACACCCTTAAGTTAGCAGAAGGAAAGAAATCATAAAGATCAGATCAGAAATAAATGAAAAAGAAATGAAGGAAATGATAGCAAAGATCAATAAAACTAAAAGCTGTTTCTTTCAGAAGGTACAGAATATTGATAAACCATTAGCCAGACTCATCAAAAAAAAAAGGGGGGGGAGAAAACTCAAATCAACAGAATTAGAAATAAAAAAGAAGTAACAATTCACATTGCAAAAATACAAAGGATCATGAGAGATTACTACAAGCAACTCTATGCCATTAAAATGGACAACCTGGAAGAAATGGACAAAGTCTTAGAGAACCACAACCTTCAGAGACTGAACCAGAAAGAAACAGAAAATATAAACAGACCAATCACAAGGACTGAAATTGAGACTGTGATTAAAAATCTTCCAACAAACAACAGCCCAGGACCAGATGGCTTCACAGGTGAATTCTATCAAATATTTAGAGAAGAGCTAACATCTATCCTTCTCAAACTCTTCCAAAATATAGCAGAGGGAGGAACACTCCAAATCTCATTGTACGAGGCCACCATCACTGTGATACCAAAACCAGACAAAGATGTCACAAAGAAAGAAAACTACAGGCCAATATCACTGATGAACATAGATGCAAAAATCCTCAACAAAATTCTAGCAGAAAGAATCCAACATCACATTAAAAGGATCATACACCATGATCAAGTGGGGTTTATCCCAGGAATGCAAGGATTCTTCAATATATGCACATCAATCAATATGATAAACCATATTAAAAAACCGAAGGATAAAAACCATATGATCAACTTTTTTTTTTTTTTTTTTTTTTTTTTTTGTGGTACGCGGGCCTCTCACTGTTGTGGCCTCTTCCGTTGCGGAGCACAGACTCTGGACGCGCAGGCTCAGTGGCCATGGCTCACGGGCCCAGCCGCTCCGCAGCACATGGGATCCTCTCGGACCCGGGCACGAACCCGTGTTCCCTGCATCGGCAGGCGGATTCTCAACCACTGCGCCACCAGGGAAGCCCATACGATCATCTTGATACAGAAAAAGCTTTCAACAAAATTCAACACCCATTTATGATCAAAACCCTCCAGAAAGTAGGCATAGAGGGTACTTACCTCAATATAGTAAAGGCCATATATGACAAACCCATAGCCTACATCATTCTCAGTGGTGAAATACTGAAACCATTCCCACTAAGATCAGGGACAAGACAAGGTTACCCACTCTCACCACTGCTATTCAACATAGTTTTGGAAGTGTTAGCCACAGCAATCAGAGAAGAAAAAGAAATAAAGGGAATCCAAATCGGAAAAGAAGAAGTAAAACTGTCACTGTTTGCAGATGACATGATAGTATACATAGAGAATCCTAAAGATGCTACCAGGAAATTACTAGAGCTAATCAATGAATTTGGTAAAGTAGCAGGATACAAAATTAATGCACAGAAATCTCTGGCATTCTTATACACTAATGATGAAATATCTGAGAGTGAAATTAAGAAAACACTCCCATTTACCATTGAAACAAAAAGAATAAAATATCTAGGAATAAACCTATCTAAGGAGACAAAAAACCTGTATGCAGAAAATTATTAGACACTGATGAAAGAAATGAAAGATGATACACAAAGATGGAGAGATATACCATGTTCTTGGATTGGAAAAAATCAACATTGTGAAAATGACTCTACTACCCAAAGCAATCTACAAATTCAATGCAATCCCTATCAAACTACCACTGGCATTTTTTACAGAACTAGAGCAAAAAATTTCACAATTTTTATGGAAACACAAAAGACCCCGAATAGCCAAAGCAATCTTGAGAATGAAAAATGGAACTGGAGGAATCAGGCTCCCTGACTTCAGACTATACTACAAAGCTACAGCAATCAAGACAGTATGGTGCTGGCACAAAAACAGAAATATAGATCAATGGAACAGGATAGAAAACCCAGAGATAAACCCACACACATATGGTCACCTTATCTTTGATAAAGGAGGCAAGAATATACAGTGGAGAAAAGACAGCCTCTTCAATAAGTGGTACTGGGAAAACTGGACAGGTACATGTAAAAGTATGAAATTAGAACACTCCTTAACACCATATACAGAAAGAAACTCAAAATGGGTTAAAGACCTAAATGTAAGGCCAGACACTATCAAACTCTTGTAGGAAAACAGAGGCGGAACACTCTACGACATAAATCACAGCAAGATCGTTTTTGACCCACCTCCTAGAGAAATGGAAATAAAAACAAAAATAAACAAATGGGACCTAATGAAACTTAAAAGCTTTTGCACAGTAAAGGATACCATAAACAAAACCAAAAGAGAACCCTCAGAATGGGAGATAATAGTTGCAAATGAAGCAACCGACAAAGGATTAATCTCCAAAATTTATAAGCAACTCATGCAGCTCAATAACAAAAAAACAAACAACAGAATCCAAAAATGGGCAGAAGACCTAAACAGACATTTCTCCAAAGAAGATATAAAGATTGCCAACAAACACATGAAAGAATGCTCAACATCATTAAACATTAGAGAAATGCAAATCAAAACTACAATGAGATATCACCTAACACTGGTCAGAATGGCCATCATCAAAAAATCTAGAAACAATAAATGCTGGAGATGGTTTGGAGAAAAGGGAATACTCTTGCACTGTTGGTGGGAATGTAAATTGATATAGCAACTATGGAGAACAGTATGGAGGTTCCTTAAAAAACTACAGATAGAACTACCATACAACCCAGCAATCCCACTACTGGGCATATACCCTGAGAAAACCATAATTCAAAAAGAGTCATGTACCAAAATGTTCATTGCAGCTCTATTTCCAATAGCCAGGACATGGAAGCAACCTAAGTGTCCATCGACAGATGAATGGATAAAGAAGATGTGGCACATATATACAATGGAATATTACTCAGCCATAAAAAGAAATGAAAGTGAGTTATTTGTAGTGAGGTGGAAGGACCTGGAGTATGTCATATAGAGTGAAGTAAGTCAGAAGGAGAAAAACAAATACCGTATGCTAACACATATATATGGAATCTAAGAAAAAAAAATGTCATGAAGAGACTAGGGGTAGGACGGGAATAAAACACAGACCTACTAGAGCATGGACTTGAGGATATGGGGTGGGGGAAGGGTAAGTTGTGATGAAGTGAGAGAGTGGCATGGACATATATACACTACCAAACGTAGGGTGGATAGCAGCTGTATGGCACAGGGAGATCAGCTAGGTGGTTTGTGACCACCTAGAGGGGTGTGATAGGGAGTTTGGGAGGGAGGGAGATGCAAGAGGGAAGAGATATGGGAACATATGTATATGTATAACTGGTTCACTTTGTTGTAAAGCAGAAACTAGCACACCATTGTAAAGCAATTATACTCCAATAAAGATGTTTAAAAAAAAAAGATTTACTGGGTATTGATACAATCTTAAATCTTAATAAATATTCATATCTCAATAAATTAACATAAGAACAATTGGCATTTATGTATTTAATAGCTATTAGTTTAAACCATCCATTTCAAAAATATTTAAATCAGGAATCATTAGGAGCATCTCAAAACTTTTTTTGATTTTAAAACTCTCAATTTTAATGAATAATAGTTGTCAAAATAAATATAAATTTTTATATGTTCCATTATTTATGTATCTTATTTATACATGCAAAACTTGTACTAAAACTTTTTTTAAAAACATATTTAGAGGTTGACACATTTTCTCATTGGTCTCTTTATTGCTTCAAGCATTGTTGAATGGACGATGGCTATAGAGAGTAAAAACTGAATTCTGCCTGAGTGAGAGTGGCGACTTCTCTCTCAAGGCTGACCGATTTTTGTGTTGGCTTTGATCAGTGGATGACAGAGTGCTCTTGTTAACATTTGATGGGTGGCCAGGAGAGCAATTTTCCCCTAACAGAAATAATGTGCTCTCTTAATTAAATAATCATCTATACACATAAAAAATGAACAGTGTATTATCATCAAAAAAGATCGACTCTGCCATCTACAGCTTGGCACTGATGCTTTTTTGAGGACTGTCACTTCACTTCAGTAATGGAGTAGAACCTCCATAGGATTTCAGTCACTAGGTCATCAATGGTGAGTGTTAGAAGAAAAATAAAATCCAGATTTAAAAACCTGACAGCATTTTTGGTGCTGAAACTCGGTAAGTTTTCAGGCCCAAAAAGAGTGACACAGAATGATGTACTTTCCTCTCATAATTGTGGAGAGATACAGGTTTCAGTGCATATCATATAAAATTTTTATAACAATTTTATTGAAATATAATTAATTTCCCTAAAATTCACCTATTTAACGTGTCCCAGTCAATGGTTTTTAGTATATTCACAGGTATGGGCAAACATTACCACAGTCAGTTTTTATCACCTCAAAAAGAAACCCCATACCACTTAGCTGTCACCATCCTATTCCCCAGCCCCTGCTCCTCTTCAGCCCTAGCAACACAATCTATCGTCTGTCTCTATAGATTTTCCCATTCTAGACATTTCATATAAATGGAATCATGATATGTGGTCTTTTGTGACTGGCTTCTTTCACTTAGCACAATCTTTTCGAGGTTCCGGGTAATCATCTAACAACCAGAATGTAGTCACTTGGCATTCAAGTTTGGTGTGTCTCAAACTTACCTATGTGGCTTTCAAGAAATAAAGGTGCCCGGGTCTAGCCTAGATACAGTGAGTTAGCATCCCTGGAGGTGGGTAGTAGGCATGGGCCTCTTAAGTCTGAAAAACTACAGAATTCTATCCTTGGAGTGACATTTGTAACTTCTTACAAGTAAAGTAAGCAAGGTCTTCAGAATCAGCCTCACATGTGCTAATACCCTACATCCTGCGGTTTCAGAAGCACTGAAAGAATCCAGGGTTTTCCAAATCCTTTGCCTCCCTCACCTTAACTCCGAGAGTTTCCTCACTGGTCAGTATTCTGTGCCACAGTATCCTAAGTTTTGCAACTGTTACATGGGATGTAACTTGTTAACAGCCCTTAGCTTCTTAATCAAGTAGTTTACTACTGAATACTATCAAAACCCATCAGTAAAGCACTAAATTTGACATATGGAGGAGAATTTGGAAAATTAAGTGCTCTTGAGAGAGACAGGCTTGAGAATGGTGTGGCACAGAAATGCACAGATTATCCAAGGAATGTTGGGAGACTGTGAGAATGGTAGAAATTTTATCAAAAAGCAAAAAGCCGCTGATTAGGGGATTTGGAGCAATCCCCAAAGCAGACTTTATCTCATTATTTTGCCTTGCACTGGCCAAGCTCATTGCTTAGTATGAAGGAGGCAAATGTAATAATATTTTATTCCCCAAAGGCAAAAATGGAAAAGCTAAAGTCCAGTGGAGGATGAGGTCAGGTGTTCTCTGTGTGTAGGTTTTGGGGTTTGACACAATTGCTGCTAAGCTGAGGCTATTTATCTCTAACACAGAAATGGTGGGTTAAAATGTGGAAACTTCTATCAATCAGCTAAATTTGTGTGAAGCCAATCTGCTTATTATTTTTTTCCGCTCGTTTGATCTGTTATTTTAGTGTTATGTAGGATAGGTTGAATTACCAGTCAATTTAAGACAACTGTGTCCAACAGCTAGTCAGTTCAATGAAAAAAAATCAATTGAACTTGTCATTTGGTGATGGGAAGTACAAAAGCTCTCCAATTAAATGTAACTTTAAGTACATATGTTGTCATTTCATGGCCAGCCAGGGCTTGCTGGCCTCAAGTATTGAAAAATACCCAGATAGAGCAACTTTTTCCATTTTGGGGAAAACCTCTTTTCTATTAGCTTTGAATTAGCTACCTACCCCTGCTTTTTCATTAAATTTCACTAGAACCTTTGTCTGTAGTCTCAAGTAATGCATTTTTATTACATCCCAGGAAAGCACTAACCAAAATCACTTCTTGCTCATGACAGTTGGTATTCTTCTGGCTGTCCATCTGGTTAATCAATCTCTAAAACACATCATTTGAAAAAACATCCTTGTTTGATTTTCCAGTGTTTACCATGATCTTCATCTAGTTCCTCATGAATTATTAAATTTCAGCACAATAAAAATAATAAAATGAATGGACAAGGTCTTCATCCAAGGCAGATCAATGTGTGTTTAGGGCACCCAAGTTTTGCATGGTACACTTCTGTACGGTACATGACTGGAGAGAGAAACTCTTGGGGCTCTTTCATCACTGATTTTCTATTGTAACCAAGCAGGACCCTATGGGGCCTTCCTGGGGCAGACCCTTGCCCCATACCCTTTAGTTTTAGCTCCTCTTTGAAGTACCTAGATAACAGCATCTAATGCACATTCCTGAGTTGTTTTACAGATGTGAAAACCCCCACCAAATGGAAGAAATTAACTGTTTGATGACCATGAGCACACAGCCCTCAGACTTTCTTGGTGCCTGAGGATTGATAAAGTTAACCCCTGTAACATCACTCTGTTATCTCACCATCAGCCAGAGAATTGTGCAGGAGCTGATCATATACCCTGCAACCCCCTCCCTCACCTGGCCTTTAAAAATGTTTTTTGGGGCACGAGCCACCTGTCTCCTTGCATGGCCCTGCAATAAACCTTTCTCTGCCCCAAACTCTGATGTTTTGGTTTGTTTGGCCTCACTGTGTCAGGCACACGAACTTGCACTAACACTGTCATTTGAGAGTTATCTAAAACAAAACAACAAAATTATAAAAGCCAAGTTATTTCTCAAATCAGACTTTTTTCAGTATAGGCCTTTATGGAGAGTGCAATTATTTCTCAAGGCCAATGTCATAAATATTTCAATAGGGCAAAATATCCTCTTGAAGATTAGCTCAGGGATAGAGTTTTGGCAACATGCAATTTTTAAAACATTTGCATTGAATTGTTTTATTTCTTATACTCACAAGGAACAAGATTCAGGATTTCTGCTATTTGCACTGGAAAGAGAACATCACTCAAATGCTTACTGGTTGGTGCAGGAATCACAATGTGCTGATGTGAAGACTGGCTTCTTTTAATTTGATCAGGCTCAGCTCTGTGTTGGTTGGTAGAACATAATCACTAAAAGTCTAAAATTATCACAGGGTTAGCAGTCATTGGCTAATGATGTAATATGCATGGGATTATATATACATATATAAAATATACATATATTTTAATTTAAAATCAAACCTTTACATTATTCAAGGAAAAGAAAATAAGAGATTTCCTGTTTTTGATTTTCAGTGACTATTTGGCTGTAACTAAATAAGATAAAGTGGGGTTACATCATAAAGATTGGATAAGAGTTTTGCTTTGCTTTGAACCTTCACAGTCAGACTCTGCTAATCAAAAGGAGTTTTCGTAAATTAGCTAACTGAAATGCTTCATTTGATTTAAAAAAAGAAATGTTGAGGTATTTGCATGTAGTCTCTATGGTTTTGCCCGATAAATGTGAACAGTCTTTATCTGGTTTACCAATACATTTATTTACCTATTTTGAAATAAAAATGCCACTGCAGTGCTCTGAATGCCATATAAATGCCTTACTATGAATTTTCCAGGTAATTGAATCAATTGTTTGTTTGTTTTGAGCTGTAGTGATCAGGCCAACAGGCACTTTGAAAAAGAGAAAATTACTAACTTTTGACTGAGAACTAGAAAAATTGATGATAAATAGTGAACAGATCTTTTTCTCTTTAGTCTCCATTAAATCAAAACACAAATATGTTCTGAAAATTAATCTGTGATTCATTTTTGAAGTAAATAGCGTGCTTTTTTTCTCATCCTTTTGTTAATTACATTGTTTGTAAATTGGGGTTCCCTGTGTCAAAATGCTTCTACAGATGTAATTTATTCAAAAGTGTTGGCCCTCTCAATGTATTTTTAAATTACTACTCATTCCCATACTTAAAAGCTCAGGTATGTCTCATAAATTTTCATATTTCTGGCTTCTCTTGAAAATTCTGAATATTTGGGAAACTAGCCCTGCTTGTTTCCATTAAAACAATTGATTGAAGCTGAGTAGCAGCTGTCTATTTAGACATAGGATGATTTCAGTCTTCATAAATTTTCAATAATCTCTTCCATTTCCCTTCTCTCTTCCCCTTGAACTGAGATTGAGAGATTTCCACTTATTTTCCTGCAGCCAAAGAGAACAAAAAAGAAGGTATTTGTGGACATGATATTTAACTCCTTTGAACAAACATAAATCCAAGGATAATGGTCCAGTTCAAAGTGAACTCCTCCTAAGGGTGGGGTGAGAGAGTGAGGTCAGGAGAGCATCAGAGAAGTCCTAACCCCACCTTTAGGGTGACTGCCTAAACCTCTGTTTCTGTATTTGAGCCTTTAGGGATGGGCAGTTTGGTCCCTCATGGCTTTTGTGAATGCTTCTGATATTGTCTCTGGAGTCTTTTTGAGGCTAAACTCACGGCCACTTTACAATTAAAGCAGAAGTTAATCCATTTTGTACTTTTTGACTTGATTTTTGTTCAACTATTTTTATTTTGAAAAAATGTAGGTTGCAATTTAAGAGTGTAGGTCCTGGGGTCAGACTGACTGGATTTAGTAGGCTAGATTTACTAGTAGTTACCTCTGTTGACCCTGAAAATAATGCTTAATCTTTCTGGATCTTAGCTTCTTTCTCTGTAAAATAATAGTGTCTGCAGTAGGGTTATAGAGAGGAGTACAATACATAATCTAGATGATAGTGCTCAGTACAGAGTGTGTCACAGAGTCAGATCTCACTCAGGTCTAAAGGTTCTTCACTCTCCAATCCCACCTCCAAACCAACTTGCCAAATTATATTATGCACCAGAAAATAGTAAAGTCTAAATATTAATTACAACTAAAATGGTTGTACTTACAGGTCTACTTACTGATCACTTACTATGTGCTAGCCAGTTTTTGTGCATCGTTTTATTAAATCCTCACAGTAACACTATGTATTAGTCACGGTTCTTCAGAGAAAAAGAACCAATGGGATCTATATATAGGGAGAGAAAATGAGAGAGAGATTGAGAAAGAGAGAAAGATTTACTTTAAGGAATTGGCTTACAGGATTGTGGAGGCATGGCAAGTCCAAAATCTGCAGGGTAAACTGGTAGGCTAGAGACCCAGGGAAGAGTTCCAGTTGAGTCCAAAGACAGCTTTCTGGAAAAAATTCCCTCTTCTTCCTGGGAGGTCAGTCTTTCTATTAAGGCTTTCAGCTGATTCAACGAGGCCCATCCAAATTTTGGAACGTAAACTGCTTTGCACAAAGTCTGCTGATTTAAATGTTAATTTCATCTAAAACATACATTCACTGTAAAATCTAAAATAATGTTAGACTAAATATCTGAGTACTATAGCCTAGCTAAGTTGACACATATAACTAATCATCACACACTGTGAAGTATGTGGATTCATTATTCCAATATTAAAGCAAGTAAATTAAGGCTCAGAAAGTTTGTTGTCAATTTAGAAGGCTGATAGAAAAATGTTGAATCTATTATTTCAACCTAGATCTGGTTCTTATTTTTGGAGCCCACATCCGTAACCATTTCATGATATGTGAGTTATGTATTATGATATATGATCAATAACTATTTTATGATATAATATACTATAAATTTGCATAATATGACTCCCTTCATTAAGGCAATACCTATTTCCTCACAGAAATTAAATTCATAATGTAAAGAATCACCTCTCATTTTGTTAGTACAGCTAACACCCTCACCACCTTCTTCTTCCCTCCTCTTCCTCCTCCTCCTCCTCTTCCTCCTCCTTTACCTCCTCCTTCTCTTCTTTTTCCTCCTTCTCCTGCTTTTCTTCCTTTTTTTCCCTTTTTCTTCTGGTTTTTTCTCTTTATTATCATCATCTCTGGAGAATACAAAGTAGTGAGCAATAGTAGAGTTTCAAATAATACAATATTAGGAAGAAAAGAGAATGCGTGGGAAATACAGCATTAACTTATGCTTAATAGTAAAAATAACAACAATTAATACCACTTATTAAACAGTTATTATAGCCCAAATAATAGTGAGGTACATAAAAAGTATCATCATCAAACTCCCACAAAAACCTATGATATAAGAATTGTTATCTTCATTTTGAAAGTCAGAGACGAAAAATCAGAGAAGTTAAGCAAGCTTCTCATGATCACACAGCTGTGAAACTATGAGACATAGTTTGAATCCACATTTTGCTGACTTCAATGCCTATGATTTTTTCCACATATATATGCCTAATTATTGAGGAGAAAAGTAGACCAAATGGAGAAGAAAGACAAAGAACATCAGAGAACATAAGAAGGAAGGAGAAAAAAAAGCAGGAATTTACTAACGGGTATCACAAAAGAAATAGAGTTGGGGGAGAGTAGGAGAAAAAGGATCATCTGTGGCCAAGATTGTTTTGGCTAGGTAATCACTTCAGTTATTTGTTTTACACAGAAGTGAATTTTTTTGTTTCTTTATTTCTTTATTGTTGGCTGCATTGGGTCTTCATTGCTGGGCAGGGCTTTCTCTAGTTGGGGTGAGTGGGGGCTACTCTTCGTTGTGGTGCACAGGCTTCTCATTGTGGTGGCTTCTCTTGTTGCAGAGCATGGGCTCTAGGCGTGCAGGCTTCAGTAGTTGTGGTATGCAGGATCAGTAGTTGTGGCACATGGTCTTAGTTGCTCCGCAGCATGTGGGATCTTCACGGACCAGGGATCAAACCCATGTCCCCTGCATTGGCAGGTGGATTCTTAACCACTGCACCACCAGGGAAGCCCCAGAAGTGAATTCTTAATGAATGTTTCTGAATCATTTCTCATATTTCAGTGGAATTATTAGGAAACTTGGATGGAAAGAGATGGTAAGTTGGTATTATCTTCCTTTCTCATTTCAGCCCTACAGATTATTGCTACTTGGAATGGTTCTGAAGGAGAGTCAAATATATGACTATGACACCAAAATGACATCTTTACCAACCACTATGGGCAACAGAAAGGGTCTATGAAATGGACAAATTCAATCTAATAGATGTCAGAATACAGGAGCAGAAACACATCCAACCTAAGTAGCTTACAATCTAATATAAATCAATTACCTCCCAATATATCTTTGTTTAGGATGCTTCAGGATCAGTTTGATCCAGAGGACTGTGCCAGAATCTGCTGTTGAAAATAATAATTTTTTAACATGAAGTGTCTGCTGTTTCTGACACTGTGTTGTGTGTTTTCTACATAGATAGTTTTATGGTGTCTACATCAGTGGCTTTTAAAGTTCTTGCAAAGCAGAAAGTCTTATACTGAAGGCCAAGCTGTAACACATAAAAGTAGGAGTTGCTCTTGCTTTCCCTGGCCTCCCTGCATGACTTCTGAGTCATTCACTAAAGATCTCTGGGATTTTGTGGGGAAAGTACTGCCCTTGTTCATGTCATCACAGAAACTATGGATGGCTGGGTGATTAATGATTAAAGAGATCATAAATTCTACATAACACATTTGAATATGAACCTGGGCTTTCAAACTCTAAAGCAGAGGAGGAACACTGAGACTTTTGGGTTTCAAAGGAAATGGGAAGAACACAGGAGAGTGACAATTGGCCAGGTAAGGAATCAAGCTTACTGAGTTAGGGAAACCATTCTTAGAGTCATTTCCTATAGCATGGTCAGCAGGGTTTTGTTGTATATGTTACATTTTCTACATATACATATGTAGCCCCACAAAAATAGATTGTTTATTTCTGAACTTTAATCATGGCTAGGAGATTTCTAGAGTACCCTAGCTTCCTAAGGTTTGACATGCCTCCTTATTTAATCCTCTTGCTGTCATTCATAACTAGCATCACTGATAAAATGTGACTTTGTTGAGGCTTGGACTGGCCCTTATAGAAACTACTGTTCATCAAATGAGGACAGGGTAATAAATGACAGAGATTGACCACCCATAACTAAAGTGATTTCTCTGCTTCTTCTTATATTGACATAACTATTTGTTTTTATATCTTTTCCCCCAACCTGATTGTGAGCCCTCAGAGGTTAGGGGCCTCATCTTTGTCACTATTTACTTATTTATCATTTGCTCCTCCCTCCCCCAACCTAGAATGTAAGTTCCACAAAGATGAGAACATCTTTGCCTTCTTAATTTTTTTTATCCCCAGCACACATATTCATTGAGAAATTATTAAGGCACTGTCTCTTGGGCTGCTTTTCATGTTTCTTAAACTAATATAGAAAAATCTATTGCAGAAGGTACATTTTTCAATCATTAATTTTATCTCTTTTTGTTTACTCCTTTGTAAGCCTACTTTCTTTGGCTGTAAAAATATTTTCTAATACATTTTATTTTTCACTGAGTATGTATAAAACTAAACCTGATCAACTTCCCCTTGTATTATTCTGAGTTGTATGATCCTTCCATGTTTAATTCATGATGATGTTTTATAAGCTGTTATCAGCCAAGAGATGAAACCTAAAGTACCCAGATCAAAAATCCCTTATATTATGACAGACTGGCGGTGGCTGTGATGTTCATACACTGTGAAAGTAATTTCATAATGTCTCTGTGCAGGTTTTCTGACATTATCTTCATATTTGGATGAGATTTAGAAATTGAATTACTTTTCTTCCTTTTCCTCTTCTTCACTCCTACAATCCTATGAATTTCCTTTAAATAGACACTAATCCCATTTTAATGGAGGCCATACATCAAAATCTTTAATGGCCTGCCCATCACTGAAGGAGCCTCTGATATTTTTGATAACAGTGAGATGCATATGCATAATCTAAATCTCAGTGGAATTTTTCACTTAGCATCCAGAACATCTGTTGTCTTATCTCTTTGTTTCCCTGAATTTATTCTCGGATTTTTTAAAAATATAAACAAATAAAATATGAATGCTATTTTATCCCAATGTCTTACGAGCAGAAACAGAGGTACATACTCTGCTCCCTTCACTGAAATTTCATTCAGTTTACCATTTTATGAGCAAGTTACAATTTTCCTAATTGCTTTCATCCTAAGGGCTTTATTACCACAGTACATTTTGAGTGAAGAGTGCCTACCGCTTGCTAGTTATTCCCTTAAGAATTGGTTGAAGCCTGTCTAAAAACAGTAGCAAGACCATAGTTAAATGAGGTTGTGCTTATTGATAGAGTTTAGGGCTAAGGAGGTAAAGCAAACATTTCAGGTATCAAATAGATGCTTAGAAATGGAGATGTCATTCACTAGTCTGTTAATCAGTATAAACAGTTTTATTATTGTATGAGCCTCTGGATGCAACCAGCAGTTTCACTTACAGTGATACTGCTTTATGGCTGTTAAATACAGAACATCACTTGCAAATGTCAGTTTATTTGGATGAGGATTTAATGCAATTATATATCCTTCTTGTGAATGGCATTCATTAATGCTATTTAAGATTTACCTTAGTGTGGACCAATAAGGTTTTTTTAAAAAATGGTTAAAAACAGCCATCAGATTGATAATTATTGATAAATTTGTAAATATCTTTTTTGAAATGTTCATTTATTCCATTTTCCAGGAGATAAGCAGTGGCCTTGAGGGAGGTACAGTCACTTTCTTAAGACTCCTAATAAAATGGGTTATCTTTTCTTTTTTCTTCTTCTTCTTTTAATTGTTTTTAGTTTATTTTTTTGAGTGGTACAGAGGTAATCTTTTATCCTGGGTAACAAAGAACAGCAGAGGCAGCAGAGAGCTGTTCATAGTTTAAATGTTAATATTCACATTCACTCTTGTTTGTTACAGTGAAACTCCTTGGGAAAAGCTTTCAAATAGAAAACATGTTTAGTTTTCACCAAACAGTTTAATTTCTATGATAATTCCCTGGTTCTATGCATTAGTTGGAGATGAAAAAGCTACTTGAGTGACATGGGCTATTGAAAATTAGTTGGTACATTTCAACAAGTATTTCTTTGGTAGAAAACAGAACATATAATAAATTTGACTTTCTGAGCTTTTGGTCTGAAATGTATCAACAGATGGCATTTTAAAAAAAGATTGTAAAAAACCCCACTTTATTCTAACTTTTCCTACTAAAGTCCTCAGCTAAAATTTTCCTTCCTCAGAGAGGCCCTTCATCCTTTCATCAAAACTATAATACCCATTTTCTTCATAGCACTTACCATATATCTTAATTACCTGTGAGTATGTTTCCTGGTTTATGTGCTGCTTTCTTCCCACACTTAGAGTATAAGCTCCAGGCCAACAGGGATGTTTCTGTCTGGTTCACCTTCCAATAGTTCCTTGGAGCCACATGTGACACCTCAGGGAGGTCCTCAGTGAACATGAATAAATGAATGAATGGCTTGGAAAGCATCACACCAATTGCAAAGTGCTACCTAATTTCCAGAGACGCTGTGGTTAGATCTATTGCTGAATGTCAGAGCCCATCGCTCTCCCGGAGATG
The DNA here is from genome assembly GCF_026419965.1 of Kogia breviceps. Lineage (NCBI taxonomy): Eukaryota > Metazoa > Chordata > Mammalia > Artiodactyla > Physeteridae > Kogia > Kogia breviceps. Next base: position 44,180,006 of record NC_081311.1, on the reverse strand, counting down.
TCCAGCTGTTGAGTGGCGGCAATCTCTCTGCTCTCTCCATTGAAAGGACATCATGTAAAGCTGACATTGGCAAAATCAGTTAGAAGGGATTTTAGCATTTGACTTACTTTTCTAATGTCTGTGGATTTCTTAATGAATAACTTTTTTTCTGATGGCAGGAACTGATGATTGTAACGAACCTGTGTGGAAGACATTAACTAGTCCTGCAGACTCTTAACTAGCATTCTGTCTCTCTGGTCCTCAGTATTCTCATATACAAAATGAGGTGGCGGCTAACAGAATTCCTAAGTTTCCTTCTAGCTGTAATATTTTATGATTCTATCCTTAGAATTTGATAACTTTTGTTTTATCTCCTATACACTTCCACACATTGCAAAGGATTAAGTAGATAAATAAAAATGAAAAGATCAGCAATATAAGTTAAGCTTATTATATATAAGCTTATATATGTCATATATAATGTAATATAATATAATATAATATAATATAATATAATATAATATAATATAATATAATATAATAAGCTCCTGAAGGGTGTGAAGAAAAAAATAAGTGGGTAGGTACATACATGAGACAGAACAGTTCATCTTCCTATTGCTTGTTGAAGTTGTTTTGTCATAAAGGCTGTCAGAGGGGAAAATGACTGAGTGAAAATAAAAGCCTATTTGTGCCCAGAAATGATAGTGATTAACTAAATGATTATTTTTCCAGCTGGTGATTTATTTTCTAGTAGGCTGTTAGATTGCTTTAAAAAGTAAACAAAGGAACAACAAGAACAAAAACTTGAAACTCCCTTTCAAGGAAGTATTTTTGACTTAGAAATTTAACTTATTTATATCTTGGGCAAATAGCTTTGATGAAAGTCAATTTTTCATTGGTGCTTGGAATAATATCAGATAAGCCAGGGACTTAGCAGAAGTATTTCTTCTGCTTGATCAAAATAACAATTTACTGTAGTGTTATTTATTTTCTGAGAACATTTGGAAAATAGAGATTATCAAGAAGAATATAAATAAACTCTTATCCAGACACAAATGCATTTCAATGCAAAACTCTCTGAGAGAGAGAGATAGATATAGATACAGATATCTTTTTGTACATAGGAATCATCAAAAGTAATGTAAAGCTTAATGAAATTTCTCATTGTCCCCAAATTACTTAAATGTAATAAACCCATAAGTAACTTTTGACTATCCCTGTTAGATGTGGAAAAGAGAGCAGAATGCAAACTTGGAAGCATAGGTTCACCAGGACGCCTCAGAGGATTGTTTTCCTTAACTTTATAGAGCAAGATCAACCATCTAAACATTATAATTCCTTCCGTAGTGCTGTATGTAGCCTACTGAATGTAGGCTTGACATGGAGATCATTTTATTGGCTTTCATTTGAGATCTTGTGTATTATCTAGAGTATTATCTATCTCAAGTTAAATAAGGTAATTGTTCATTCTTCCAAATCACAGTTCTATCAACTTCTGTGAATTGCAAGTTTAGTTTTCTATGTGAAGAACAGAAGAAATGTGTTTACCTAAAAAATATTTATTCAGAAGTATTTATTTATTTAGAAAATATTTATTCTTCTCCAAGCCACTATAATGCCTTTTATCATCAAAATTTATTAGGAATAACTTAAGATTGAATATCTTATTGACATGTTCTGACCTTTAGTTAGCCAGAAAGGGATTATAAACTTAGCTGTATTTGTGAAATTTGAAATATTTTCTGTTATGTGTTTGTGTGCAATTTTAACAGATCAGGTGTTTTCTACTGCCTTAAAAACAACACTTTAATAGTCTAATATTTTTAATAACTTGACTGCATGTTTTCCTTGTACAGAGAATTATCTCATTTAATTCTCACCATAATTCTGTGAGTTAGCTTATGTTATTATTCCCAGTTTACAAATGAGGACGAGACACAGTAGGTTAAACAGCATTTCCAATGTCATACTTTCAGTGGGATCTTAACCACGTTTGACCCCAGAACCCATGCTTTCTTATCACAAAATACTACCTCCCATATAATGGCATGATTTGCGTAGTGGAATTAGCTGCACTGGAAGAAGGAGACAGTAATACCACTCCAAAGAGAAAGAAAAACGTATGCCAAGGAAGAATGGTGGGAGAGCAAGTTAGAAGCAGTGACACATTATTCATGAAACTCAGAGTGTTGGACATGCCTGTGACATCAGGTAGAGGTAAAGGATGGAGTAAGGTGGGCATGGGTATGAGGGATTAGGATGGAGGTCCTTATATGTCACGGTAAGCCACTAGGTCTAAGGAATAGACAGTCTATATGTTTACTTAAATTTTTATCTACTTCAGTTATAATAAGCTGAGTGTGAAAAATCTCAGTATTCTACAATAATGCGCTTTTCCTTGTGTGACCTAAGTTTTCTGCTTTTATTTTTTATTTTTTTGTGGTACGCAGGCCTCTCACTGTTGTGGCCTCTCCCGTTGCGGAGCACAGGCTCCGGACGTGCAGGCTCAGCAGCCATGGCTCACGGGCCCAGCCGCTCTGCGGCATGTGGGATCTTCCCGGACCGGGGCACAAACTTGTGTCCCCTGCATCAGCAGGCGGACTCTCAACCACTGCGCCAGCAGGGAAGCCCTTTCTGCTTTTATTGATGCTATAGTTTTGGTAAATTATGATTTATGGATTTTTTCCCTTTAATTATAATTAAATGCCCATTTTACTTGATTTGTCATTTTTCTCCCTTGATTTTTGTCTTGTCTTAATATTAATGTAATTGATCTAACTTTATTTTGGTAACATTTGCCCAAAAAACAGCTAATTCCCTTCCTACTTTATCCAAGGCATATTTATTTTCTCTTAGATCTTCAGGGTGGGAGTGGGAGTTTTAGGAGTTCCTGGAGAAGAGGACAGCTTAGTTGGTGCTTTGGACAGTCACAAATGGTGGACCTGACCTTTGCTTAATTGTGATATAGCAAAGATATATGATATAATATATCATACAACACAATGATATAATTGTGTTGAAATACCTGTAGTCAGAGAAGTATCCTATTCCTGAGAACGTTAAAATGGGGTTTTGAATCATTTTCTGTCCAAGCTGCAATACAATTAGAAATTAATAAGGAAAACAGTTAAAAAATTTAAATAACCGTTCTCTCTCCTTCTCTCTCTCTTTCTCTCCAGCCCCCCCCATTGGGGATAAAAACAAAAGACAGATGAATTGGAAGATTGGGATTGACATATATACACTAATATGTATAAAATAGATAACTAATAAGAACCTGCTGTATAAAAAATAAATAAAATAAAATTCAAAACTTCAAAAAAATCCACAAAAGACAGTATATATAGAAATAAAAATAAAAAAGTGTATCATAATCTAAATCCAAGAGCCATGTCAAAAGCTGTACACAGAGGAAATCTGTTTTAAACACACTATTAAAATAGAAAGGAGAAAAACTGAGCATTCAATTAGGGTGGATAAAAAAAGAACTAAAGTTTCAGTTTCATTATGATTGTAAGAAACTACACACATAATCATTTATTTTGATAAGTTGCTGATATATTTAGTCAAGGGTACATTACATAAAAGGCTTGAGGTGGTCACAGAACAGGGACAGAATCACCTCAGCATATTTTCCTCTCTTTGTCTCTGGTTTGCCTATAAGGCATGAGGGTATTGAAGACACTATCTACACACAGTGGATCCTACAAGTGTTGAGGAAAACCAGTGAAATTCTCTTTGCTTATACTCAGGCTCTGTACTAGAATATTGTTATACTATAGCATTCAGGCATCCCTAAACAAAAGTTTGCCTCCACTTCTCCAGTGATTCAGCAAGTTCAGATTCCAGCAACAGAAAGAGAGAAAAAAAGAAACAAAATACTGATGATTTAGAAAACAGAAAAAAATGATACACAATTATAGGAGTTGATATTTTTTAACAACTAATATTTTTAATGAACCACTAAAATACACATATCACTGACTAATCTATCCAAGAGTATAAAAAGTACAAATCCTAAAAGGAAAAAGAGGAAATAACAATAGACACCAAGATAATTAAGTGGCAATATGTAAATAACTTTGGAAGTCTGGATAACATAAATGATTTCTAAGAAAATATGTGATCATAATTAAATCTAAATTGATAACCATGAAAGAAGTTTAGAAATTTATCAAGACCTGCCCTTCATAACCTAAAACAAAACAAAACAGCAACAAAACCCCCCCACACACACATAATTAAACAAATAAATGAATACAATAGAATAAAACAGCTTCATAAGAAAACTTCATATTTTACTGTTTACTCTTTTTAAAAGGAAGAATGCCTTACATGGTTTTCAAATACCAATTATGTCATTTACTAGAAGATTTATCTTGGGCTTTTATAATGAACTTGGAGATGTCTATAGAGAAACTAGAATTTCTGGTTATTCTTTCTTATTTGAGATTTTGCATGTTGTGGTCAACAAGCATTGATTTAAAAACTTTTCTTTTAAGCAGCACATTTTCTTTTTGGACCTTTCTTCCCTAAAGATTCAGAAGTAAACTTATCCAATTTTCTCTTTTTCATCATGAAAATAATGAAATTATCCTTCTTCACTTTATCTGCTCAATTTTTCTCATAATTCAGCCAGAAGTCATCTTATGGCATAAAGAAATAGATATTCCAGCTTTCTCCTTGAGTAAATAGAGACTAGTTACTGTTAATTTGAAGAACAAGAAAGATAAAGGGAAAAGGAACATATATTAAATCATTTAGAACAATTATAAATTACGAGTGAAGTTAACTCTAAGCCCATCAAAAACTACAGTGATTTTAAATCATATGACAAATATATGATATTTTATACTATCTTAAACGCAAATGTGAATAAATGCTGGCACAAACATTTCTGAGTATAAAAGCTTAACTCCCATGATAATATTGATGGCCCATTGTGGCCAGCCCAAATAAAGAGGAGTGGATTTGATGTAAGAATATGGAGACTTCACTGGACAAAGTATTTGTAGGTAGATTTCATACAAATTGTAGCTGAGACTTGTTAAATTATTGGTTGCCAAGGCAAACAGCCTTCTTATGTCTCTCTCACTCTTTTTAGAACTCCAGCCTCTTACTTCTGCTCCATTTTCCTCATGTGAAAATTGGCTTTTTCTACTTAGTTATCCAAATGTACCAGATGGAGATCTCAGAGTTCTACATAGCCTTTCAGGTCTAGCACCTTCCAATCAATGAATACGGTTGAAGTATATCCAATGTAAAGAAAGATATTTTCCCTGGTTGCTGGCTAGACAATGGATTCCCTGGTTTGGGGTTAAGTATGTACTACTGGACTAATCAGCCATGTCCACAGGGTATGATATCCTCTGGCTATGTTACACTGTGCCTTTCAGTCTAATATAACAGGGGCATGCAGAAGTATTAAGAATATGACTGGCAATGAAGTTAGGTGCTTTTTAGAAGATAAATGTATTGACAGCCTTTAAATTACACATATTATTTTATATATAAAGTCAGTGTGTCCCTTAAGAAAAATATTAATAATATCTTTAGGGTTTTGCCTGCCTTCCTTATACCTTTAAGCCAGCTCCATCCGTTTCCTGGATTCAATTCCTTTTATTTTCATTAAAAGTGATTGCCTACAACCCTCCTTGCTTGGCCCTCAGCACTATTCACATTCTCTTTTTACCTTCTCTTTGGCTCCTGGTCCTTAAATTTGTCATATCAACATCATTGCAGGTGGCCACTAGACTGATACTGGTCTCCCTGGCTGGACCGTTAGCACTCTCTAAGAATCTGCTCCCCTTCTAGGTGCTTCAGGTAGAGTAATTAGCCTTAGCTCACTCCTACAACACAATTCTAGAACTAGTTACTTGTCAAGAGTCTTGGACCTTTTCAAGGTGTTGTTGAGACATTTAGCTGTCTTGTATGATGCTCCAGTTTCTTTCTAAGAAGAGTTAATAGGAGTTTTCTTCTGGCTGAAGAAGTTTCTTATAACTTTGTTGATGATGTCTAAAAGCTAGGAAATATTGTTCTCAGATTTATTTTCTGGCATATATGAATGAAAACCAAGCATTTAGACAGGTATAAAGTAAACGAGACTATTAAGGTGAAAAATCTAGGTCAGGAAAATCATCTGGTTAGAAGGTCATCTTAAATAGAAGGACATCTTTTCAGGTTAATGACATCACTTACTTGCATGTATAAATTCCTCATGTTCATATTTTGGACATTTTATGTTGGCTAACTTTGATGCCTATATGAGACTCTTATTTGTGATTCAGAGGAACTCATGCACTTCAAGAATGCTTGCAGGCTTCTTGATAAATTTACCATTGGTCTTTCCATCCAAAGAGGGTTTAATAATAAATCTGAATCTCTTAACAGCAATATCAAAGCACTGATGCTCTTCCTCTCCTGCATGAGATCTATGCCCTTACATAGGATGTTGTGTCACATCCTAATCCCAGCTCACTGAGTGGTTTCCCGGTTTGTACAGCAGCCTGAATTTATCACTTTATCAGCCTTCAAAGTCAGAGTTACAAGCAGAATAGCTTAAGGAAGTTTCAGTCTTCAGTCATCCTGCATAAAATGACTTAAACTGGATTCAGAGGATAACATTTTGGTTCTGCTGTGAGCAATGGAGATGTATCTTATAGTTTCCTTCTCCCCTTACAAGTGCACAAGGAACTTTGCTAAATGTGTTGGATATGATCAGTAACATTGGTGTGTTGTGATTGGTTGTGACTTAAGTATCTTATTATAAACGAGAGTTAAAGTAGTAAAGTTTAGGAATTATATATTTTTACAATAGAGTAAATTAAAGATTAACATTATAGTAATTTTACTTGTACTTGTTACATTGAGATATGCTTTGTTTTGAGTAAGAGATGAAGTAAGATTTGGGTTAGAATTAATGAGCCAGAAATTGTCTGCCTGCGTGTACTTTTCTCCTTGGAGTTAAGCTATGCATCCATCTTAAGTGTCTTAGAGAAAAGGTGAAAGTGCTGATCCTCTCCAGCACTGAAATGCTACGTCTCTAAGAAGATACCTATAATCTTTCCCTATCTTGGCAACCTGCACAGTCTCAACTTAAGGGGCTACTAAAAACAAATAAACAGCAAAATGTTTTAAGCCCTGGTGAAAATTTTAAAACACATGTAAATCTGTAAAGAAAAATCAATCTATAATCCAGTCCTATGCTTTGCTTGGGTGGGTGGGAAGATCTTTTCATAGAAAGATGAAAGAGGAAGTTGATTATTTAAGTAATTAACATGAAAAATGGAGAATTTCTTGTTTTGTTTTGGTCCCTTATCTGATGTTTTCTTATTGGCTATTTGACCTTGATGGGATAAAAATCTCTCATATATAAATTTCTCATTTATATGAGTTAGATTGTTTCTAAAATGTCATTCATTCATCAATTATTATGTACTCATTCAAAAATCCAGCACCATTATATTATCAACACACCCAATTTTTTTCTGTCATACTGGTGAACCCCAAACAGGTATTATTGTTTTCCAGATCTCTAACTATGTTTATAAGTGTACTTATTCTCACTAGAAAAAACTGATTATTATTGTATAAAATGAACACGAATTTTAAAAATATGGTCAAAACAAAGCTATAGCCATGATAGTTACTTCATATTCTAGGTGGTTCTAACAAACACTATCACAATGGTAGATATTAATAACTTGCCCTTTCCCCATAATGAATTGGGTAAAAGCACTATTTTATATTAAATAACTAAAAAGTCTATTTTTTTAAATGAAAATGTCAGAAATTACCCCTTTAAAACTGTAAAACAAGCAGTCATTAAACTCTTAAAACTGCAGGTTAAATTTGACACCATATCTAGATAGAAAGAGAATGCATAACGTCGGCAGATTTTGTGTGAGTTTAGGTGCTTTTCTTTTCTTTTCACAAAGGCCCTAGCCATGTGAGTAGTGAAATTTAAGTGCCATTAAAAAAATTACGGGGTTCTCAAGAAACTTAGATTAGCCAGTGTGAGAATTTTTGAAATTTAGTAAAACCTCCTACATGGTTAGGGACATTATCCACATTGAACATAAATGTGATGATTTTGGAGTCCTTTGAAATCCATCTTTCATAAAAGTATTTGGGTGGTAACAACACAGATGATTACAGAGTTTTGGCATCACTCTTTCTTAACGCTTTCCAGAAAAGGAATTCTCACTTTCCATAAATAATATTTTATATTTACAATGAATGTAATCTCTTGTAGTGGGTTAAATTAATTTTGTTTTTCTGTTTGTGATCAGAGGACATGGAGAACAGTTGGCTACATTTTAATCACAAAATAAATCACGGTGTACAATCCACAATTTTCACCTCTGGTTTGCCCCAGTACTCCACAGTATTAGGTGATTTAGAAAAATCACCTAATTTTTCATTGCTTTCTATTAAAATGTTCACCAAAGTGCAATGCATGCCAGTATTTATTTTTGCAACAAATTAATTGGAGTTAAATAATTGAAAACAAAAATCTGGAACTTAAAAAAATTATTAGGAATCATCATGTTAGATGCAATGATCACATTTTCAATCTGTGTTGGCTTGGGTTAATATATACTTAAAAGTCATGGGACTTCCCTGGTAGTGCATGGTTAAGAATCTGCCTGCGGAAGGAATAAGTCTGTAGAGAGAAGATGATATTTGAGCAGCATCTTGAAAACTGAGCGAGAGTTCTCCCAAAATCAAGTGACTCTAAATTATAAACAGTCTCATATACCATGCTGAGGAGCTTGGCCTTTAATTTTTAATAAATGGAAAGATGTAGAACACACATAATGGTTATGACTGTAGGCTTTGGGGTCAGACTGTCTAAATTGAAATTCTGGCCTCACTACCTAGTAGCTATGCAAACTTAAGCTGGTTACTGCTTTCTGTGCCTCAGTTTTCTCATGTATAAATGGGGACAATAATACTGCTTACATTACAGAGTTGTAAAAGTTAAATGGGTTAATACATCTAAAATTTTGTATTGGTCTGTAAAAGCCACAGTAAGTTTTAGTTGATATTTATTTTATTATTAAAGGAGGATGCCATATAAAGAAATGAAGGAAAATGAGGACTTATTGCTGGCTGGTTTGTAAGGGATTAGCAAACTACCATCTGGGGGCCATATCTGGCAGTGGCCTGTTTTCTTGGGGTCAGCCAGCAAAGAATGATTTTAACATATTTCTAAGGGTTGCAACAAAGAAGAAAAAGAATATGCAACAGAAACTGTTTGTGGAGAATAAAGCCTAAAATATTTACTATCTTGCCCTTTCCAAATAAATTTGTCAATCCCTAATCCCCAGAGTGGGATTTCTTCCACAAGGGTAATAGCAAGTATTTCATTAAACTTGAAGTGTCTTGTCACTTCAAACTATTTGTGCCAAGAGACTAGCAAGCAAGGAAATGGGTCACCATCCTGCCAGGAGTTACTGACCCTGCTCATATTGCGTACTGTACACAATAAGGACAGGGAAAACATGTTTGTCACACAGGGGACTTATTGTTGGTACTTTACTTGCACAATTTTGATGATACGTGGACAAGTGTAGCAGCCAGTTTGAGAATACTGTGGTGACTAGGGGACTTAGATCTCTCTGCAGTAGGCAGAATTATGACACCCAAGATGATTACACACCTTAATCCCGTGAATGTGAATATGATGAAACACTACCATCACCAATAGGTTGCCTCATGTCATAAAAGGAACTCGTGATGTAATTATGGTTACTAATTAATTGAATTTAAGATAGAGATTCTTCTGTACTACTTAGGTGGCTCTACTGTAATCACATGAATTCTTAAAAGTAGAAAAGAAAGGAAGGATATAAGACTTTGGGACTCCAGGTGGTTAGATGCAATGCATTTGAATGCAGACAGTTACTAGCCAGTTACTAGCTCTGAGACCTTGGACTTGTTGCTAAAATACTCTGAGCATGTTTCCTCATCTGCAAAGTACAAAATAGAATATCTGCACAGAGTTCTACCAGAAATAAATTAAACATAATAATTCACGAAAGGGGGCCATACACAAGGTACTCAACAAATATTAATTTCCTTCTCTCCTCTAATTTATTGAAAACTACTACCTGCAAAAAAAATGGGGGAATACATAAAATGTATAAGGTTCTACCTTTTAAGGAGCTTTAAATCTAATTAAGGATAGATTTTATATATATATATATATGTATATATATATATATATATATATACAAATATGGCAAATATGACATTTTAGAATAGTCATCTAGGCCTTTGTGAAATTTTATCTCTATTTGAAACTAATATTGGAATCAGATCCATACAACCTTATAGTAATTCTTTTTTATTATCATGCCTTTGCTTCCTGTGTTCGGTTTCCTTCCCACCAAATTTATGCACTGAGAAGTGTGTGCCCTCTCTCCTTAGCATTGCAACCATAGCCTTTACTGCAGTCGCACTGTGTGTAATGAATAGATCGAAGTAGGAATGTTTGTCTTCCCAGCATGTTGTTCTCTCTCTGCACATGCTCCTCTGAACAGTTCACTCCCAAACACAGATAATTTCCCCCTGTGGCAACTGTTTCTGGAATGAGCCAAACACAGAGCCAGCCAAATGAACCCATTTGAGATGAATAGGAAATCAAAGGGATTGGAAACAGAACCATCCCAGGAATCCTGAGCCAGTCTGACCCAAATGGGAGACCTGTCAGACTAGGGGAGCTGCCTCAACAAGGTTACTGCACATGATCCCTCAGCAGAGCCTGCAGGATCCAGGGAACACCGAGTCCTCCTAACACTGGTAATTACGTACTGCTGTTGTCTCACTGTGAGCATGGCGGAACTCACATTGTAACTCTTAGGAGGCTTCATTTCTCACCTGTCCTCGGATGTTCATGGAGCTGCAGGTCTGAGCCAGACAATAACACTGCAGCAGAGACTGTTCATGGGGTTTTGATTTTTACTTGCTACAGGCAGCCTTGTAGATTACACTGGGGGCCTGCAATGTTTTTTTTTTTTTTTTTTGCTTGGCTCTGACTCTGAAAGAATTTCAATATCCAGGCAACGAAAACCAAAATTAGAACACTCAACAGGCATCACCAAGACTTTGTAGACATCTCTGTTAGCAGACAGAAAATGACTCAACATCTAATGACTGTAAACAGACCATGGCAAGGGCTGTCTGTAGCCCAGCAAGGAGAGACTTTTCCATTTCAGCAGTGGACTTCTATAGCTAATAACTACTACAGGGTTAACTCCTTAGTAATTTTTGACTTGGGGAAAGACAGGTTATTTAGGGGGATATTTTTACAATCTTCTTTTTAAAGAGGGTTATCTCTGATTAATCCTTTACAATATTTCAAGAGCTCCTGTAAACTAAATGTTCACTTAAAAAAAACAAAAGCAAAACAAAAAGAAGACTCAGAATCGCCATCAGTCCTTAGGTAGAATAGTAATACCCATGTGCAGTTAGTCAGGGATATTGGTTAATAATTTCTCTAGTTTGGATACAAACTAAAGAGAGTAAGACAAAAATATTTCAAACTCATGTATTTTTAAAAATAACATTTGTTTTACTTTATTATGAAATTCACGTAGATTATTGGGGAACATTTACAAAATGCAGACAGGTAGTAAGAAAAAAAAGTGTCAACTGTAATCCTAGCATGCAGAGATAACAACTTTTCTGAAATGTAACTTGAGAGCAGAGACCATACAGTGGTCTTGTGCCTTGCATAAATTAAGTCAGCAGTTCTCAAACTTGATTGACTAGTGGGTCAACCCTGGAACTAAAACACAAACAGCAACCAAACCTACAAACTTACTATGTCACATTTTCCAGGTGACTGTCCTTGTCTGTGTTTTCAGGAAACTGCATAGGTGATTCTGGTGCACAGTCATGGTTGAAAATAACTGGATTACATACTAAGAATGATTTTTAAAATGGTGATAAACAAGTAAAATGAAAAGATATTGCATCAAAAGAAATGGGAGTGCATAAACTGGATATATGATTTCTTTTTCTCAACTGCAGAATGTCCTTATATACTTAAAGCCTTAAATCAGCAGTGGAGAACTCCCATACACATAATGCTGCTTTATGCCAGAAGAACTCCATCCTTAATCATCTTGAGACTGTTGCAACTACCTTTGACTAGCTCCTGACCAAAAGCTTTAAGCATCAGATGTTTGTTTTTTGGCTATGGCCTCAAACCTCCCTATTAACTGGTGACATGCTGTCTGGTATATTCATTTCCTAGCTTTCAAACTCCTGACTCCGAGTCCTGGATTAAACATCCCTTTTGTATTATTTTTTTCTTTGGAAACAGTTATAATTCATCTTTTTTTTTTTTTTTTTTTCTACAGATTAGGAAGAGGGTCTATAGTATGTCTCTGGTTTTGGTTTAGGCTTTTTGTTTTCTTCCTCTTAGAAATTCCTCCTTCCTTCCCTGGCCTGGTAGAACTAGCTAGGCTAACCACCTTGGGCTATTCAAAGGCCACCACTCTTGCACATGAGGTTCCTTGGAACTCAGATTCCAAGCCATAAAGAAGAGTTGAATAAAAGTGCCTTATTGGAGATCCTCTTTGGAGGGCCTCTTTCATTCTTCTTCAAGACTCTATGCATAGGTTTGTATACACTGAAGTGTACCCCTTTATTCATTCCTTAAACAAAATGATCTCCAGAGGCTACACTGAAAGGGGCAGGACACATGGCAAAATCAGAGGCCAAATCCTATATGGAATTCTGAGGTTTTCCACCAGTAAACCGGCAATAATAAAATGTAGGTTGGGAGATCCCTTCAAGATGGTGGAGGAGGGACTTCCCTGGTGGCGCAGTGGTTGAGAGTCCGCCTGCCGATGCAGGGGACACGGGTTTGTGTCCCAGTCCAGGAAGATCCCACATGCCGTGGAGCGGCTAGGCCTGTGAGCCATGGCCACTGAGCCTGCATGTCCGGAGCCTGTGCTCTGCAACGGGAGAGGCCACAACAGTGACAGGCCGCCTACCGCAAAAAAAAAAAAGAAAAAAAAAGAAAAAAGATGGTGGAGGAGTAAGATGTGGAGATCACCTTCCTCCCCACAGATACATCAAAAATACATCTAAATGTGGAACAACTACTACAGAACACCTACTGAATGCTGGCAGAAGACCTCAGACTTCCCCAAAGGCAAGAAACTCCCCAAGTACCTGGCTGTGTGGCTGACAGGGCCTTGCTGCTCCAGCCAGGTGTCAGACCTGAGCCTTGAGGTGGGAGAGCCGAGTTCAGGACATTGGACCACCAGCGACCTCCCGGCTCCATGTAATATCAAATGGCGAGAGCTCTCCCAGAGATCTCCGTCTCAATGTTAAGACCCAGCTCCACTCAACGACCAGCAAGCTCCAGTGCTAGACATCCAATGCCAAACAACTAGCAAGATAGAAGCACAACTCCACACATTAGCAGAGAGGCTGCCTAAAATCATAATAAGTTCACAGACACCCCAAAACACACCAAAACAGGACCAAACACGGTCCTGTCCACCAGAAAGACAAGATCCAGCCTCATCCACCAGAAAACAGGTACCAGTCCCCTCCACCAGGAAGCCTACACATCCCACTGAGCCAACCTTAGCCACTGGGGGCAGACACCAAAAACAACGGGAACTACGAACCTGCAGCCTGCGAAAAGGAGACCCCCAAACACAACAGTTAAGCAAAAGGAGAAGATAGAGAAATACACAGCAGATGAAGGAGCAAGGAAAAAACCCACCAGACCAAACAAATGAAGAAGAAATAAGCAGTCTACCTGAAAAAGAAGTCAGAGTAATGATAGTAAAGATGATCCAAAATCTTGGAAACAGAATGGAGAAAATACAAGAAATGTTTAACAAGGACCTAGAAGAACTAAAGAGCAAACAATGATGAACAACACAACAAATGAAATTTAAAATTCTCTAGGAGGAATCAATAGCAGAATAAAAGATGCAGATGAATGGATAAGTGACCTGGAAGATAAAATAGTGGAAGTAACTACCACAGAGCAGAATAAAGAAAAAAAAAAAATGAAATGAATTGAGGACAGTCACAGAGACCTCTGGGACAACATTAAATGCACCAACATTCGAATTACAGGGGTCCCAGAAGAAGAAAAAAAAAAAGGGACTGTGAAAATATTTGAAGAGAGCATAGTTGAAAACTTCCCTAATATGGGAAAGGAATACTTCACATCTTTGAAAATTCTCAACTTGAAGGTTCGTATGTAGGGGACTTACTGTAATATGGGATGAAAGCTTCTAGATGTGTTGCAAGACTTTGATCCTTATTGAAATTTTTTTTAGGAAAAGAGGAAATAATAACTCATTAACCACTTTTCATTTTATAGAAGGTATAAAATGACAATTAAGGGAAATAGAATTGCCTGGACTCTGTTACAAGTTAATAAAATCTCTACAACCTCTACCCCTGGTATCAACCTAGGAACTATGTTCCATATAATTACCAGACTGATGACTAATTAACTCACCAGAGTTATCAGTTTGCCTTCCAAAGTATATTACTTTGTAAGTGAACAGCTGAGTGTATTGAAAGAACAGTGTATATACCCTTGCTTCTCAGCAGAGAGCACTGTCTGGTCAATTGCCTGTGCAAGATCTCACCTAAGATGTGCGTATTCTAGGCCAGTTAGACAGTAACTGCTGGTGACACCAAGCAAGGTAGGGTATTGCCAAATCTGTAAACCTTGATTATTGCCATGCCATTGTCTGTTTTTCCTTAGAGTTTATACCTCTATTCCCATATAACTTATTCTGGCAATCCATTTGCTTAAGAATGTTTAT